>NC_090313.1:21850000-22475000 GCF_039906515.1 Pseudorca crassidens
AAGGCAAAAATTAAATATTATTGTTGAAATGCAAGTGGCTAATTTGACTTACACAAATGTGGAATAAATAAAGGGACATTAAAAACAGTCATGTAAAACGAATCATTAAGGCCAGTATTCCAGGTACCAAATATTTATAAGAACTTGGTCATATTACACTCTTTGATTCTCTAGTTTCTTGTCTTCAATAGAATGGTCAAATATAACCATGATGCTCCCCCAAGCCCAATAATGACTTGACCTTGCCTTTGAAACCTCCTCTAATCTGCATCACAATCTGATTGAATGCATCCTCTCATTTGTCTGTCCTTTCCTAATACAAGCCCGAAGTTCTAATATTTTTTTGAATACTGAAAAGTGAACTTCATACTCCTTCTTGGAGAAAATCTCCACAAATTGGTTTCCCAAGCATGACCCTTTACCCTCTTCTCTGTGTCAGTTCCCTTTTTGCACTTCAGTATATTTATTGTCTCTTCTCAATAGTTTTCCTCTAAGATACTTTACTATCGACATTTTTCCATGTCTGCATGTGGAAGGAGAAAACCCATTCAAAACCACTAGCTTCCACCTTTATTAAAATGGTACAATGTGGACAGCTCTATAATGAATGCCATGGGGGACACGATCAGATTTCAGAATTTATAGGGAAGATTGACAAAGATCAAGTACAGGTTTGTACTGAGAATTTTTCACTATTCAAGTTCTTGGAAGGTATAAAGATATTCAGATATTAATATAGGACAAAAGTCATCAAAACTGGTGTCACAGATTAGAAGTCATTGATTGGTCAGTCCTGTGTTTAACAAGATAGATGGAAAAAGTAATAGTGGATGAATGGCTTGCAAGGGTCAAAGTGAAAATTGTTTAGTTTTTCTGGGATTGAAACACTGAGAAATGAATCTTGAATCTGCCACATGCACTTTCTGATACGTGAGCAAAATATTTATTCTCTTTGAGTCCTTGCTTCCTCACTATAAAATATGAGTAAAACTCATTTCATAAATAGTTCAGAATATAGGTAAGATAAAATATGTACAATACTTAATAAAGTGGCCTATAAAAAGCAAAACATGGAGTGGCAACATTTTTATTAATAATGAGTGTTTTTTGCTTTGTGATTTGTTTTTGTCTTAAATTGTCTCATATTAAGTTCACCAGATACTTGATGAATCAAAGTTTTAAAACATTAAAATTGTTGTGATTATTCCATCTGTTGCCATGCCTTGTCAAAGCTCCCTCCAGAACATTTCTGAGACCAATTCTCTGCGGTGCTTCTTTTATACTTTAATTCTAATCTGTTTTAATGAAGTTGTAGTGGCTCAAAGGTAATTCCTTACTTTTAGTCTCTAACTCATGTTAACAAATGTATATGTCAACGAAGGATGAGACTTCCCTAAGATTAATCCTAATTCTGTTCAAAACCTTCAATGGCTCCTTATTTCTACAGTAAACTATTCTTTAGTTTTGCATTCATGATTTTCTGTTGAATTTATTGTCTGAAATAATTGGCCCTGTTTGATTTCTAAGGCTGCTTCTTATGTAACTTCTCTACCAACCAAATTGATATACATCTTCCTGCAAACTGTGTCCCGTAATTTCTTGCAACCCTTCCTTTACTTATTTAGTTCACTTTATCCAGAACTCCTTTTTTTCTGTACAAGTTAAAGTCATATATATACTGAAGCCTTCCAAATTACTATAATGTTATTCTCAAAATTTTCTGCAATCTGTAATATTGTGGTAAATCTCTCCCTAACCTGAACTTCCATAATACCTATTCTATACCTTTCAAACATGTAGATAATTCTAAATTTACATTTCACATTAATACATCAATTAGGCCAAGCTTCTTGAGAACAGGAGCTATCTTTGATTCCTTTTTTGGTCTCCTCAACCAGACCTAGAACACTTACACATCTCAGTAATGAAATGGCAGAATTTTTCTTCTGCCTCCAAGTGCTGACATCTTTCAAATATACCACCTGCCTTCACAAAGCAAGGGCTTGCCATTCTACAGGATAACTGACTTGTAAAAATTAGAGTTGCAGATTTCCAGCACTCTGACATTTCTTGAAAAAGGGGTTCAGATAATCTTTCTTTAGAATATCATTTGTGGATATAGGATATCTCAGGTATTATGCCTATAAATACAAATGAAAAAGAAACTGAAGGTGAGAATCTGTAAATGTACTTCTCAATGCAGCAAGATTTGTTTTGTAGATGGTTTGTGTTGCTCTAAGATCAAATATTGTCAGTGCTTTTTGATCATACTCATCCAAGGGCAGTTTTTGCAGGATAACAGTTTTCTCACATCTCACCATTAGATGAGTACGTTGGCTTACTATAAAAGCTGAGCTGCTGGGTTATGTCTACTCTAAACAGTACTGATCGAATGTTGAAAAGACTGCCAAGAGGTTTGACATTTAAAGGGCATTATTTTGCAAGCTTTGGGAGTGGTTGGCCTGTCCTGAAGTAGTCTGTGATCCATGATGAAAGTTTAAACAACATCTTAATTCATCGATGTGACTTTTACTGATTCAAATGCACATCTGTAAAACGCAGTTTCGTGATATTGGTTTAACAAGAATTTTTTAAGACAAGACCATTTAAAATTTTTTTCATTTGCATCTATTCTTGTTGATTGATAAAAAAAAATATCACGGTATGTCCCTGAGAATTGGAAAACATCAAGATGAATTACAAAGGCTTGACATGGGAAGATTTGATTTCCAGTGCCAATTTCACAGCCTAAAGTTTATGTGATTTTTTTGGACAAGTTAATTAAAAATTTTTAATTTTGTTCCTATAAACTATGATACTGGAAAAATAAAATATCTGCCTGTATTATTTTTCAGAAATTTAGGTAAAAGTAATTGAAATAACAGATGTGAATAGGTTTTAGTTTGTGAACCGTAAGGTGAGGTAAATACACTGTGAATTTACTAATTAAAATTGAAACAATAAAAAATAATAGAACATTTGAGACAATGTTCAGTAGTTATAAAAGTGGGTATTTTGGATTTATTTTTTATTTTATTTTTTTCCAATTTTAAATACAGTTTTATTTAAGACATTGCATTTTCCACTTACAATACAGTGCTTGTAAACTACAATGTTATTTCTTTTCCCTGTGCACACATTCCATGTTCAAGTATCAAGAATGCCCAGTTTGCTATAGCAGCTCAACTTTAAAACTGCCACAGAATTGGCTATAAATTTGGGTCCTTCAATGTTTTCTGTGGAACAATGCTATTGGATTTATTTTTAAATCATTCCCACAAACAGTACTTCTTAAGAATGTATCGAATTTTCATTGACTGAATAAAGCAGTTTAAGATAGCAGATATCAAAAAGAATTCATGTATTCATGTATTACTATAGATCAAATAAACACATACGAAAAAACTTTAGACTTTAGACTTCAAAGCAAATGAAAAGGTTTTGAGAATGTGGTAATAGACTAAAAGTAGGGACGAACTCAGTCTGAGTCATGATAAATCAAAGAAGACATCAGAGGTCATTGTAGAGATACAATGTAGAGATACATTGTAGAACATGTATCCCCCAAATGAGAGAATCTTATAAATAAAGAAGAAAAAAATCAAGGTGTATTTTGTGAATGCCAAGGAAAAGAAACTAGCTGAAATTGATGAAGAGAGTGAAAATCAAGCTTGAATTAGTTACAAACCTTCCACAGACCAAAGTTTGCAAGATTTTGGAATGAAAAGTATTCCTGCAAAGCATAGTTCTTGCAGTGGCCTCTGACCAAAAAACAATGAAACAACCCCCGAAAGATGTAAACCACAAATGAAACAACAACAACAACAAATGCCATGTTAATTGTATGTTTCTTGGTCCAGTTGAGGAACAGGTCCAAGCCAGAATGAAATTGTGATTTTTCAAGTTTCAGTGTTATCTTTAGTTTCAGATCATTTCCAAATACATTATACATATATATAGGGATTACATGAAATCTGATGATAATGGATGGTTGTAAGACAACAAGTATTATAATGTCAGCTATACTCCATAAGTTCCAAAAAGGCTCTTAGTAGCCCCGATACTAACCTGGCATCAATCACAATAATAAACCTGCTTCTGGCAACTATTCCTCATCCCCTTTCCCGGTGTGTATTGAGTTCAGGATTAAAATTCAGTATTTTTAGAATATTTTAGAGATGGCTTAACTCTCATCAGCATAAGTGGATTTGTCCCTGAGCGAGGCAGATAATAGAACGAGAGGAGCACGAACTGTGGATAAAGTGGCCTGGGCTGATCTGCAGCCCATGTATTGCGCGCTTTAGGAAAATGACTTTTCCTCTCTAAGCCTCAGTTTTCACCAGTGTCAAACAAAGAGATTCAAATGTCTCTCAGAAGTTACTTATGAATACGAAATGAAATATTCTTTATTTTTGTAAGTACTTAGCCTAATGCCTGGCACATAGAAAATGTGCACTATAAGGTGACTAATTATCCATCACTAGAGCCCAAGATGAACTCACATTTCCCCAAAACAGTCTTACCATGAATTAGATGATAGAAAGTAGTCAATCCCTTTTTATATTGAGAGAAACTGTAGCGTTATGGGGCTGAGAAGTCATATTTAGACTGTAAATGAGGTTACAAGCTCTTTGCAGTCAGGGACAAAGTCTTATATGATTTTTTCATCCCCAGTGGCTAGCAAAGTGTCCAGTAAATAGTAGATGCAATAAATGTTTGATGAATGCAGCTATTAAAAGGAAGAAGGAAGGGGCTTCCCTGGTGGTGCAGTGGTCGAGAGTCCGCCTGCCGATGCTAGGGAAGCGGGTTCGTGCCCCGGTCTGGGAAGATCCCACATGCCGCGGAGCAGCTGGGCCCGTGAGCCATGGCCGCTGAGCCTGCGCATCCGGAGCCTGTGCTCTGCAACGGGAGAGGCCACAACAGTGAGAGGCCCGCGCAAAAAAAAAAAGGAAGAAGGAAGAGCCAACAAACGCTTTCTGCCCATCAGTTGCAGCAAATGGGAATAGACCAGTTTAGATAACCTTAGCTGTTGAATGAGAAGCAAGTCCGAAGGGCTTGACGCAGCCAGCTTTGAATTGAGCTGTGATACTCTTCTATTCATTGGGGAACTGAAACATTCACGCCGGGCTGGCAAGTTCTTAGAACATTTCTACCCAAAGTAGCTGTTATATATTATGACCTAATTGCTATTGTTTTTCTGCAAAGGTCTTTTCCACTATATTGTGCAATGATAAGTTTTATAAAAGTAATACATATATATATGTTCCTTTCTTAATGCATGTGAAGGAAAAATATTTATTTCACATATTAGTAATAAAAATGCACAATTTTTCATTACTCATGTGTAAGAAGCATTAACATATTAGGATCATTCATATAAAGTTGACTAAATGGATAAATATATTAAATGTTAAAAAAATAATTGTTCAATGGGAGGAAAATTAGGGTAGAGCTATTACTCTGTGAGCAGATACATACCAGAAACAGCCCCACCATATGGAAGTTGGAAACATTTCTTTGCTGAAGGCATATCACAGTACCTAAACCTATGGAGAAAAATACCGTTCAATAACCGTCTTATAGCTAATTTAGGGGGTTTATGTTAACACATAAACTCAGGGGCATAAAATTTTAATGCTTTAAATGATCTAGAGAACATAAAACCCAATTTGCTCACATTATTAAAAAAATAACTTAAAAATTTAAAAAGTCAGGTGATCTGAAGTTTATAATCTGTGAACTCAGTCTAGAAGTCAAAAATTAGCCTCTTAATACTTTGTTTATTCCACTATTGTTTTCCAAAAGGGTTATAAACAAGATGGTTTTAATTGGTACATTGTAAAGGTTTTGTGTTTATTGAATGTTTACTTGAAAACAGTGGCCATATATTTATTTAATTTGTATTTAGATAATAAATGCAATGAAGTGATGAATTGGGCAATTGGGATTTACATGTATACACTGACGTGTATAAAATTGATGACTAATAAGGACCTGACGTATAAAAAAATAAAATTCAAAAAAAATTGCAATGAACAGTCCACTATATGACCAACACTGTAACTTAGTAAAATTTCTTGTTCCAACTCTCCTTCGATATAATTATGGTGGAAATTGTGGTTGAAACCACGGTTGTTGGAAGATAGTCTGTATAAACATAAGTAAACCTATGCTTACTGAATTGTGTTAAATGACCATTGTAGGTCATTCTAGTTTATCTGGAGAACAAGCTAACTAGGACCAGTGGATACTCCCTTTTCTTAATAACTCAGGCAGCATTCTTTCCAGTCTATTGATGGTTTTCTCCTCTGTGGCAGGAAGAGTTACCACTCACCTCCCACGCACCGCAAATTCTTCAAGTTCTAGGCAGCTAGATTTTTCTTGACAACTCCTAGAAACAACTAAATGCTTAGTGCCCAGAAATTCTCTTAATCTTCTGACAGACCAGGTTGCTTTCTTGCCTGCCCTGTATAAAAGAACAATGGTATGGAGAGAGACCCTCTTCCACTGAATGCATGCCTCTTTGGGATGATGAATGAACCTGTGATTTCTATTATTTGAAATTGACCCCAAAGTTTTCCCAATAAAGACTGTTTCTCAAGTCAAACTGTATGATATTGAGGAAGTCATCTGACTTTACATGACAGTGATTTGAGGACAAATTTAAAATAAATTATGGTAGAGGTACTGTGTGCATATATTACTACATAAATAGGATGCTGGGGTTTTGTAACGCTAACAGCTAGAAATCATTTCAGGTTGTAAGAGGGACACTTAAGGAGCACTGGCATATGCTAATGTGCAGACTTGGAGGCTCAGAGGTGGTCAGTACTTTACAACTGAGCATTGATGGAAAAGGATCTGCCAATAGGTGAGTGGTTCAAGTAGAAATCTGACCTTAGAAGAGAGTCAAAATGCATTCGAAAAAGAGAGAAAGACCTAAAGCTCAAGAAAGACTAGATCTTCTTAGTAAGTTTGTAAGAGACTTAATATTTACATTGGAAATATAACACAGGAGTGGAATTGATCATAGAAATGAAGCAAATGGAAAATTACAACCAAAAGATAAGCGCAAAGAGCAAGTCTGTCCTGAAGCTAAATCACCACTTCTGTTAATCTGAGCCGTTTAATATACTCCTGACTAGTATCACAAGTTCCCTTGTCTTTATAATATGCCTATACCTATACAGGTGGTAAAGGATATTTGGATATTTAGAGTGGCTAGATTCCAGAGTCAGGAATTTGGTTAACTGATGCAGTGTTTTCCAAAGTATGGTCCACAAGCCTCCTATATCTGAATCACTTGGGAAGTTGTTATAATGGCTCTTACCTCATCCTCCAAACCTGTTAAATCAAGCAGAATTCTGGGAGTGGGTCTTGGCAATCTGCATTACTAACAGGTTTCTCAAGTGACTCTTAAGTATAATGTTTGAGAAACTTAGACCTAAGCAGATGCTATTGATTGGACATTTGACTAAAGAGAAGGTTACATTTCTAGAGAAAGGTATGAGATATCAATCACAGATATCTTTAAATATAGGATTTAAAAAATCTGCTCCAACTAGATAAGCATAGCTATGTCTGGAGGTGACCTTCAGTTCTGAGATTCTATTTTTTTTCTTCTGAAACAGGATTAATCACCTTTCACTGAGTTGGTGTTAGTTCTAAGTATTTCAATTATTTTCCCCTTCCACATAATTTTGTTTAAGAGTCATCAGATCTAAGCAGTTTTAAAAACAAATTTCAGTAGTTCTAATAAATTATCCTCATGTATATATAATATCCTTTTTTTGAACCTAAGTTGTATTTCATTTTTTAAAACCATAATTGATACATGCCAGGTATCTAATTATTTGATGAAAGCACAAATAAGTCCCAGTGCATTCCCAAGACTGTCTCCCTGTTGTTTGAATTTTATCTTCTGTTCACATTACTCGTTATACTTCTTGTTAGTCGCATATATTTCAAAGGGATTATATATTCAGAGCTTGAGAACCATGAGCATTTCTGTGGCTTTCTGGTATACCTGACTGTCTTGTTTACCTAAAAAGAACTTTAAAATGAACCCTGAGGAAATTTTTGCAGAATAAGAGAAGCTAAGAGTATGTAAAAACAGAAAAAAAAACCCCCACAAAAAACACCAATTATGGCAGAAAATGCATCGATTAATTCTATGCTTATTTTTAAAAATAAATTTTTTCTAAAACCATGTATCTTTCACATCTACTGACAAGAATAATCAAAAACAACTGTCCCTCTTCCAGGGCGAAAATTATACAATGATTATCCAGTTTACTTTAGAACAAAGACACTAAAGCAGGACCCCTAAGGCTGTTTCCTATTTCAACGATAGTATGATCTACTCTGTTTTCAGACAAGATTAATCCAACTCATGATCTTGGTTCTTAAGATAAAAGCTGTTGAGGAGGAAGAGCTATTGTAATGTAATATCCTTCAGGAAAAATAGGAAAAATTTGAAGTGTGACTGAAAACACAGAAGCTTTTATGACGGTTGTAAACTCTTCAAATTTTGCATTAAGAATTAGAAAGCTATATTCACATTTGCCTTGGTTTTTTGAGAAGAAACAGTAAGCTATAATCTTAATGGAGGGCTTTTCAAAAATATTTTTCTTAATATTCTCTAGTGACTCTGATCCTTAGATGATGACAAAGGAATTAGCCATAGGCATTTTTATTCATTAGTTGAGAGATCCCTCTTTTGAAGTGCACAGTGCATTGTTTGATGATTTGGATTTGACAGTACCTTGGTCAGGTACTGAAGGAATCCAATTTCATTCCAAATTAGCACGACATACGATTTTAAGCATTTCCTTTCCTGTCTGTGGATTTTAAGAACGTAATCTCTTGTGTTGGTTGCATTCAGACTTTTTATGTATTCTGGAAGAAGCTTCACTTTTGATATATGTGATAGATTGAATTTCTGGCCATCTATGTCCCTACTACATAAATTGATATATATTACCTTCCTGTTCACTTTGGGTTTTACATTTTATGCTTTCTTAATTGGGTTTGGGACCCTTTTCCCTACTTTCACAATCACATACATATACAAACATGCAGCTGCCTATATTTGGTTTGCTCCCAGGCTCAAAACTTTTTAGTCACATTTCCTTACAGTTTTAAATTACTTGTTCCCAGAAAAAAATTTTCTGACTTCCAAGTCATTATATAGTCAGCATAGAAAATGTGCTCTAATATTGGGATTGGTCTGAAGAAAATAGTGTTATTTAGGAGGAATAACTACGGAAAATAAATCAGATATAAATAACATAACATGTAATATTAGATTTGAATTTTAGATATACTTTATACTTAGAAAATATGTAGCTGTATTTAACAAAAGTAATAAACATAAGAATAATAGTATTTATAAATTTTGGGAATTGTATGATGCAGATATTATGGTAGCAGCCCTCTGTGTAACTAGCATTTCTGTGACGTTAGGCAATAAGCATTCTTATGTAGTGCTTTACCACCTGTAATATAGAGATTATCATAATAATATCTATTTTCCAGATTTGGTGTTAGGAATAGTTTATGTTATGTATAAAGTGTTCAGAGAATTTTCTGATGTATAATAAATACTCATGTTTTAGCTGTTATTTTGTTCTTTTAGATGATTAAAGCATAGTGTCATGGTACTATTTGTATATATCAAAAACTATGTTGAAACCCTAATCCCCAGAACCCGTAAATGTGACCTTATTTGCAAATAGGGTCTTTGTAGATTTAATCAGGTTAAGAAGAGGTCATACTGGATTAGAGTGGTATAAATCCAATATGACTGATATCCTTATAAAAAGAGAAGACACACAGACACAGAAGAAGAGAATGTCATGTGATGACAGAGACAGAGATTGGAGTGATGCATTTATAAGCCAAGGAATGCCAAGTTTTGCTGATAATTGCCAGAAGCTAGGAGAGGGTCATGGAACCGCTTCTCCCTCAGCATTTCCAGAAGGAACCAGCCCTCCTAACACCTTGATTTCAGACATCTAACCTACAGAATTGTGAGACAACAAATTTCTTTTATTTTAAGCTACCTAGCTTGTGCTACTTTATTACAGAAGCCTTAGGAAACTAAACAAACATGGTATTAAAGTTATAGCTACATGTGCAATTACAATTGAATGGATAGCATTAGTAAAGCTCAATCAGGAGGAGTTCAGGTCAAGTCACATGCTGAAAGCACAGCAAGAAAGGGCAGGTAGCAGAACCATCCACAACACTATGGGGGATCACACGACAGAAAGATAGAGGTGGAGAGATGACATCCAAGAAGATTAATCAGCTACTCCTCAGGTCTCAAGGGAGGATAGTCAAGAGGTGAAACGTTAAAACAGGTGGGTAAGCAAAAGGAAATGAAACAGATGTATGCTAATCAGAAAAGTACAACATGGGATATAGTAACTAGGGTGGATCCAATAATAGGACTGTGGAATATATCAGAGCTATTTATTTTAGCTTAACAAAATACTAGCAAAATGTGTAACTTGATATTGCATCACTGTATACTGATATAGAGCTCTCAAATCATTTCTTTATAAGTAAATTCTAGTTCAGTAATGGCCTTAGAACTTGGAAAGGGCAGATGAGTTTAGGAATGGGAGTAAGAACTTCTGCCTAGAATAAAAATGATATGGGGCAGGCAATTTGCAAGCAATTTAGATAACTGTTTTCTAAATGCCACCCATTATTGCTTCCAGGTTTTACATACAATTACCCAGTCTTTTATAAGTATTATTAAGATTCTAAATTTTGAATAATTATATATCCTTTAGCTTTCCTTATCAGTCTAAAGTTGTGCCTTCAGTGTTTTGTGGACTCACACCTATTCTACAGGTTTGGAATTTTTATTCAAATAAACTGAAGAAACTCATATAAAGATTTGTCTAAATATATCTAGAAATTAGGGGGAAAAGCGTTAGACAATGGAAATAATTGTGACCTCTACTGAACCAATAAAGTACATTGCTTTCAGCGTTTTGTTTAAAGTCAAATCTTGGTCATATTGCTCTTTTTCCTTCACTATGTTAGTATTTTCAAGTTAGTTACCTTAGTCATTCTATTTATCATTTCAAAGAATAATCTTTTGTTTCTTAGCTTTAGCTGATACTAGATATAGTAGGTATCGTCACTACCATAACTCTAAATTATGTTTAATTTCATGTTTATTTCCTTTCTGTATGTGAAAACATTCATTTCATTCCATGTTAACTTTTGCTGCTTGGGAAACTTAAGAAAATTTTTGCAGAGAAATTCTATTCAACATGCATTATAAATGTCCTCACATGTCACATGGATACATGCACACACAGACACATGCACACATCTTCAACAATCATAGAAATCTTTGTTGTGCAGGTAATATGATGTGCCTGTGTTATGTGATAATAAATTGGGTTCAGTTGGGTTTTTTACATTTGCAACAAAATATTACCCATAATTTAAGTAAATCAGTCTATTCACAATTTGTCCTCAAAATCTTAACTATAGTAAAGGTACAGGATGGGAAACCTGTTGGAATAAAAGAGGTAAAATTAAGTCGGTATTAAGACAATTTTGACTTATAAATGAATTTTACATTTAGGCCTATTAGAGTTTTCAGCGTAAATGGCAAAAATTCAAGCAAT
This sequence comes from Pseudorca crassidens, assembly GCF_039906515.1. NCBI lineage: Eukaryota > Metazoa > Chordata > Mammalia > Artiodactyla > Delphinidae > Pseudorca > Pseudorca crassidens. The sequence continues at coordinate 21,861,655 of NC_090313.1, forward strand.
AATATATTTAGTCTGTACAATCATGAGCAAATTTTAGAGTTTTTAAAAGAAAAATCAAGAAGTTGTCCTTTAGATTTTAAGCTCCTCTGTCTTATTTCAAAATATCAGCAATTCCTTAGACCTTAACTTTGTGAACTTGTAGATTTTCATTGTGTTCTTATGATGTCAAAATAATTGGTGAAATATTGCATTTAAAAAGAAGCAAGGCTTGTTATAGAGTCAGTTCCAATTATTATCTGGAATTTATTATGAAAGAAATATTCACATTGTTTCTCACTGAACTTTTCACATTGTTAGCAATCTTTCACAAGAGTAAACATATCAATCAAATAAATAGAGATATGTTCCCTCCCCCTGTTCTTGTAATACCTTAGACTGGTATTCAGAATACAGTCTTCTTTAATCATCAGCTCCTTGTAAAGAACTCCCATAGCTTTCTCAGGGAGATTAGAATCAATCTCCCACAAAGTGCTAAGGTATTCAAGAGCATTCATAGTCTACCATGAGAGCTAGGATTCTTTATAGGTGAGTGCGAATGGGATGGTGAGCCATTGCCAAATAGGCAGAAAATGGAACTTCTTTTTTCTCCTAACTCTGGACACTCTTACCACCCATACAAATCCCTTCAAACAAATCTGTATAATATGACAAAGATTATGCATTTGACAGAATACTTCTGGGCAGGACCGCCCACATAACTTGCAGGACCAAGTGCTAAATGAAATTTCAGAGCCTCTTGTTCAAAAATTATTAAGAATTTCAACATGCCAACAGCAGAATGTTAAACCAACTGTGCGACCCTATGGTCCTGCATAGATTGTGTCTATGAAGCCAGAACACCTGTTTGGGGGTGTTCTCAAGGACTCTTGTTTGATTGGGTGAATCATATGGCCACCAGAGTGGCTCCAGTCTTTATATGTTTATCCCACTTTCCCCCTCCTGCCCATAAGAGCTGGAAAAGCATTTCACTGGCCTCTATTTTCTAATACCATTAATGCCACGAGCAATACCCTTCTATACGGCCTCCATTTTCTAATGGACCCAGTAGGAGAAGAAATCTCAATCAAATTCCTTACAAAGATTAGCTTAATAAATCATTTCATTTTAGAGTTGAATCTTAATAAACAAAAATAGTCTACGTTTAATTAGAGCTTTATATGTGCTGGGCACTGTTCATGGCTTTACATGTATTAGCTCATTTAATCTTCAAAACAAATAGGAATTACATTATCCTCAGTTTACAGATGGTGAAGAAGGAGGGCAGTAAGCTATTCCTGATTATCCATATAGTACCTGGCAGAGCCTGGGTGCAAACCATTGTGCATCCAGAATCTGCACTCTTAAGTATTTGTATTGACAAATGATGCATTTTTTTCTTGGTTTATTAGCTATTTTATTGATGTGGGGTCTATAAGTAGAGGAAGTACACATATCACAAGTGTACAGCTTGATGAGTTACATGAACTGTCCAGCAGCCCAATAGCCCTCTGCAGAAGCTCTCCCAATTGCTAATCACTCCTGCTCTCCAGAAGTAACTACTATTCCAAATTCTAAACCCATAAACATGCTTGCCTGTTATTTAAATTTATATAGATGGAATCATTCAGTATAAGCTGTATATTTCAGTATGAGCTGTATATGCTTGAGAGATTCATCCATGGTGCTGATGTAGCAATAATTAAATCATTTCTATTGTTATATAAACATTCCACCATCCAGTTCTAAAGTTATTTTTTAATTTACTGTTGAGCATCTACATTGTTTCTAGTTGTTCTTCTATGACAGGTGATTCTGCTACGGACATCCACATACATGTATTTTGTTGCCCTGGGAGTGAAATTGTTGAGTGACAGGTTATACATATGTTCATTTTCAGTATAGACTGCCAAAAGGACTTCCAAGGTTTGTTGTTGTTTTTTAAAAAATTATTTTATTTATTTATTTATTTATGGCTGCGTTGGGTCTTCATTGCTGCGCGTGGGCTTTCTCTAATTGCAGAGAGTGGGGGCTACTCTTTGCTGTGCAAGGGCTTCTCACTGCGGTGGCTTCTTTTGTTGTGGAGCACAGGCTCTACATGCGCGGGCTTCACTAGTTGTGGCACCTTGTGGCTTGTGGGCTCTAGAGTGCAGGCTCAGTAGTTGTGGCGCACGGGCCTAGTTGCTCCGTGGCATGTGGGATCTTCCCGGAGCAGGGCTCGAACCCGTGTCGCCTACATTGGCAGGCAGATTCTTAACCACCGTGCCACCAGAGAAGTCCCAAGGACTGCCAAAGTTTTTAAAACAATTTATGCTCTTATCAGCAGTCACTTTTAAATCTACTTATTCTTATAAGTATGTGTAATATTCCCAGTTTTTACTTTGCATTCCCTTGATGAATAATGGGTTTGAATATGTTTTCAAATGTTTATTGGCCATTTGAATAGCATCATTTGTGATCTCCTTATTCATGGTTTTGTACTTTTTATCTTTTGAGTTAGCTGTCTTGTTCTTATTTATGTATTGACCCTCTTTATGTATTATAAATATGACACCTATGTTACTTATAAATTTTATAACTATCTCCCTCACTCTGTGGTGTACTGCTCATTTTCTTACTATTTCCTATTGATGAACAGAAACTCTTAATCTAATGTATTCAAATGAATTATTTATTTTCTGTTTAGAAGTTTGTGTAAGCTCTTTAAAAGTTTTTTCCTACATCAGTTCATGAAGGAATTCTCACATGTATTCATTGAAAAAAATTATTTTCTCCTTTTGCTTCTTACATTTCTATCTACAGTTGAACTAAATTTAATATTTTATGCTACGAATGGGGGTAAATACTCATTTTTTCCTATATAGATATCTCATTGAATCAGAAAATTTAATTACAAAGATTGATCTTTCCTCACTGTTTGGTAATGCCACATTTCTTATAATTTATATATCCATACAAGTCTGGTTCTGTCTAGCTTTCTTCAGTTCCAATGATCTACATTTCCAATCTTATCCTAAGACAATCCTGTCTTAATTAAATTGTTTCATAGTAAATAAAGATACCAGGGCTTCCCTGGTGGAGCAGTGGTTGAGAGTCCGCCTGCTGATGCAGGGAACGCGGGTTCGTGCCCCGATCCGGGAAGATTCCACATGCTGCAGAGCGGCTGGGCCCGTGAACCATGGCCGCTGAGCCTGCATGTGCGGAGCCTGTGCTCCACAACGGGAGAGGCCATAACGGTAAGAGGCCTGCGTACTGCAAAATAAAAATAAATAAATAAAAATAAATAAATAAAGATACCAGTCAGACATTCTCCCACCAACTTTTACTTCTGGAGTGTCCTGGCTGTTCTTGGAACTTGGCTTCTCAATATATATTCAGTAAAGAGTGGCCTCCACTCGCCATAGCTGGAGAGGGCCTGCATGCAGCAATGAAGACCCACCACAGCCATAAATAAATAAATAATTTTAAAAAATATATATTTTGTTAATTTTTTATTTTTTGTTTTATTTGTTTTGTTTTAGTTGCACTGGGCTGTAATTTTCTTCCTTATATTTTTGTCTTACTTTTCTATCAAGACCATGTTGCTCAAACTTAATGAGCCTGGAAGCATTTTCTCTTATTCAACTCTCTGGCAAATATTGTATAACAGTATGCTACTTGTCTTTTAGTTATTTCACAGTGAAGTCATCTTGGCATGAAGTTTTCTTGTGGAATGATTTTTAATGGCAGATTAAAATTATTTCATAGATACAGTACTTTAAAAAAACTTTTTATGCCTTCCTGTATTAGTTGCACTGTTTTTGAGGAATTCTTTTTCCATTTCAAAAAAATCATCAAGGGTTTTGGTAAATATATTTTTCATAAAATCATCTTTTTAAAATATCTGTAGAATCTGTGATTAAGCCTGCTTTTCATTCTGATTTTGCCTAATTTTTCTTTTCTCATTTTTCCTATTTTTTTTACCCTTCTCCCCAGGATTTATCAACGTAAGGTTTTCAAAAACTAAATTTTGTTGTTTTGCTACTCTCCATATCATTTTTTTCTATTTCATTATTTTATTTCTTATTGCTATTATTTTCTTCTACTAATTTTTGTTTATTTTGATTTTCTTTTATAACAATTTAAAACAAACCTTTAGTGTAACTCCCTTTAGCTCCTCACTAGCTATGAAAACACTAAGGTTATTAAAAAACTTGTTGGTTTAGGATGATGTAATTAATCACTTAATATTGCACTACTGTAACCTTTCAGTCGGTGGGAGTTAAGTTCACATGGACACTGAAATGTCCTCTTCTTCCCTTATTTTTTACTTTACTTAACTGACCACCCAGATTTATTCTGCCAATTCTCATTTCACTTATGTAGTTTACCCCCCTTTGCTAGTGAACTTAATACAAACATATGTCCATCATGCTAAAACCCATCACTCAATGGGTAATGAATAAAAAATATTCTCAATTCACAATTTATTTTTCTATTAATTTTTTATTCTTATTAGGCATACCCAACTGGAAAGCAGAAGAAAGAATAAGGCAAAGTAGGGTGGAGTATGAAATTTTGATCTGAGGATGTGGCTGAGAGGAAAATGTTTCTTCCCCAGTACTAATTTCTACATTACAGTGTGGAAAGACAGCTACTTAGAAACTAAATATTCATTTCCTTATGGAGATCAACTTCAAATTACATTTGGAGATGAATGGTATTTAAAACTCGATAGGCTACAATTATGATTTTGATTTTATGCAGAATTTGGCATTTTATTAACATAGTCACTTGTTTTACTTCATAAGTTAATATAGATATATTAATTCATACTTACCTAACCTAAAGTTGAAATGATAATAGTCAGTCATGATGTCAACTTACTGAATATTATACTTTTTTCTCCAGGAATTCCTCCTAATCACTTTCATCCCAGTTACACTAACAATGATATCTTGAATCTAACATGCTCACTGTTTCTGAATATTTATTTACTTGTTTTGTAATCAGCCAATGATTAATAATCAAGGGCTACTATAAATTCATCTTTGTGCTAATGTAGAGAAAGAGATAGCACTGGAAATAAAATCCATTGCTTATCTCCCTGAACAACTTCTATTCCATATGAGAAGTCAAGAGAACCATAAACCAAACTAAGGTGAACAAAACAAGGGTGTTCATTATATAAAACAATTGCATATTTTTTGCTCATATTAAAATTAAATTCAATTCATAAGCATAAGGTGGGCATCCATTACACACAAAGCTGTAATAGATGTGTGAGACTGCAGTAAAAAAAAAGAGTTACACAGGTACACTAAGCAGCAATCTATTCATTCAAAGCTCAGTTGAAGTGAGAAACAAGATTTGAAATAATAAGAGAAAATTTCATAGAGGAAGTAAGACTAGAGTTGGACTCAGACAATGTGAAGAATTTGGATTTTCACAAGCAGCACAAGGTGATTTCTAGTTGGCACACAAACACAGAAGATTTGAAATTTGAATAGGTAAATTTTTTGCTCCATTGAAAAATAGGAGGTATTAGGTTTTATAAATGTTATCTTATGGTAAATTTGAAAACTGTCAATAAAGATTTTAAAGATGTAGTAAGATATTTTTGACACTTTTAAATATTTATAGCACGGTTTCAGATTTACAGAAAAAAAATTGAGATTATAATACAGAGTTCATTTATACCCTGCACACAGTTTCCCCATTATTAACATCTGATATTAGTATGGTACCTTTGCTACAAGTGATGAACCAATGTTAAATGACTGTAATTAACTAAACTCTCTATTCAAGTTTTCTTAGTTATCACCTTATATCCTTTTTCTGTTCCAAGATCCCATGCAGGATACTACATGATATTTAGGTGTCACACCACCTTAGGCTCTTCTTGGCTGTGACAGTTTTGCAGATATTCCCTGTTTTTAATGACCTTGGCAGTTTGAGGAATACATGTCAGGTATTTTGTTGAATGCTCCTCAGCTGGAATTTATGTGGGTTTTTTCCCTCATAGACAGACTGGAGTTACGGATTTTAGGGAGGAAAACCATAGAGGTAAAGTGCCATTTTATCCCATCATATCAAGGACGTGTACTATTAACTTGATTAATAGTATTAATATGAATGCTGATTTTGACTTTGATCACCTGGCTAGGGTAGTGTTTGTCAGGTTTTCTCATTGCTTGTTTTCCCCCCTTTCCATATTGTCTTCTTAGGAGGAAATTCACTATACAAACTCACACTTGAGGAGTAGGGGTTTATCCCCCTCTTCAGTGCAGGCAGAGTAATACAGAAATTATCTGTAATATTTTTACAAGGAAAATTTGTCTCTTATCCTCCATTTATTTATTTATTCAGTCACTTCTTTACATCAGCATGGACTCATGTGGTAAGATATTTTTGTCACCTCGTTAGATACAATCTCAGACAAAAATGATTACTTTCATAGAACTTCTCAGGCACACATTGATTCAAAATTAAAACTGTTAAAGATATGCTTATTATTAAAATCTTGCTTCATTTTGCAAGAATGTTAACCATACTTCTCTGTGGAGTTAAGTAAGCTATCTGTTCTTAAATATTTATTAGTGGTTAGGCCATTTGAGGCCCTGCTGACTTTATTAGATATCAAGGCAGACATATATAAATGTATACCTTATTATAGGCCTTACACCACAATACAGCCTCTGTGAATGTTTGCATTAAAAAGAAGGTTGGTAGAGATGAGAAATGAAAGCAGTGTTCTTTTCCTTGAAAAGCAGTTGTCTCAAGTTATATCCTTCCAAGTCCTCAAGTCACATAGGGACATCTGCCTCTAACAGAGCCAGAGGGGCTTGTTTGGTTGGCAAGGGTGTCTCAATATAGTTTAGGAATTGGGGTGCTTTTCATATTCCAAATCCTCCCAAAAGTCTCAGTTCTAAGTCTCATGTTTCACTGGTTTTTGATCAGTTCTCTGACTTTCATATGAGGGAACTAGACTGGTGTATATGTGTGTGGGGGGGTGGATTTGTGTCAGGGCTGGGGTTATTTTGTGTGCTTGTGTGTGTTTATGTATCTGTGTCTTTCACTATTATCTTCAGGACAACTGGCAGAATAAAACGACCTGAATACAACTGCACAAGTTTAAATGGTGGGCATACCTGGGGTACACCAATGTATGAGTTTTATCAGACTTGAGAATTATTTTGGAAGGCTTTGAGGAAAACTCTAAAACAAATAATGAAGGGAAATGTACTGTGAGATGAAGAATTTAAAAAGCATAAGCAAGTTGAGAAGAGAGTGGTCTCTACATTGGGTGGAGCCTTCTGAGATCAAGAGAAGAAGGTAATTTCAGAGAGCTCTCAAGCAAACCTGAAGACAAAGTACCAGGTTTGTAATGGAGGTATTGAGGAGAGTGATAGTTTGACTTCGATAATTCAACATATTTAGATCATAAAAGAAATGGTATTTAACATATAATTCCTTTTTTAGTATATGTATAGTAATTTCATATTTTCCCCCAACTTTGATAAAGTCTAAAGTACATAGTCTTCCTTCTGTTCTGTATAGAAAAATGGGAAGGAACAGCAAAAGGATATAAACCCTGCCCAATATTAATTTCTCTGCTGACATCCATTGAGAGGGGTCAGCATTCTATCAAGGGCACTTTGTCCAATATATCCAGAAGATGAACAGCTGCAGAGTGAGCAATCCATGTCAGAATTGGGACAGTAGTAAAAAGAACAAAACAGTATAGAGAAAGTACCAGGATAATACATGAGGATGGAAAACTGACACTAAGCCCTGCCTCCATTTTGAATAATCACGTATATTACTTCTCCCAGATAGAAAGAAAAAAACACTTTGCTCACTTGGAGAAATAAACAATAACAAAAAACTTGGGTCAAACTGTATATGCCTGGTATCAAAAAATAAACAGAATCTTGAAAAATTTGTTGACAAAATATTAAACCCATTTTGCAGCAATGATGCTTGAGAAAATATTGCAACCTTTACTAACATTATGATCATGGAAGAAAACTGCAATTTTTCCAACATGAAAGACAAATAGAAATTCAGTAAATTTGATAATCCTTTTTTTTCTCTCTCTTTTCTTTTTTTTTGTTTTTTTGCAAGCCAGTACTGAGGTCCAGCCTTGTTATTCAACTTATTTTCTTTCTGGCAATCTCTGAAGGAAAGCTAGACAACTCCTTTCTTTTTCTTTTTTACCATTCAATATAGAAAATTAATTTTAAAAAAGGAGGAAAGTGGATAAAAAGGCTGACCAGAGGTTTATATTGCTCAGGATTTACCCAGAATTATTTGAAATTTGAACTAAATCATTATCCTAAAATAGAGCTGTATTTGTCTATCATGATATCTAAATGTTTATCTAAATGGGTTCAAAGTGAAAGTAAATGAAGCCCATGAATACCCCGAAACAGTCAAACAGAGTAGAAAAATGTGGTTAGTAATCTTATAAAAAGTAAGTCTATGTGACCATATCTAGACAAAGGCACAAATCCCTTGTTTATTGTGGTTGCTGTAGACATGTCAGGATGTATACAGGGTTTCATGAGCTCAACAGGTTGGTACTTCCCTCAGCTCCACGTAACTTAGATTTCAAATATATATTTTCTGTATATTAAGCCTAATTGTATACAGATGACACTTGAACAACACAATAAGGATTTGAATTGCATGGGTCTATTTATAAGTGGATTTTTTCAATAAATACTACAGTAGTATATGATCTGCTATTGGCTGAATCTGCTGATGTAGAACCTTGAATAAGGAGGGCCAGCTGTAAAGTTATAAGCAGATTTTCAACTGCGTGAGGGTTGGGGCCCAGCCCTTTCATTGTTCAAGGGTCTACCTTACATCACTGCAAAATAATATCTCATTAATGCAATTTATTAGACTGAGGTTACGATAAGGCAATTCAGTAAGGCCATCAGACCAAAATAATCACTCAGCATAATCTTCCATTTTGACGATGCATATAAAAAAACAGGTATCACCAAGAGCAGTAGAAAAATTTTTTTAAAACTAAATGACCAATAATTCTTAGTTTTTGTGTAATGAAGATTAGGCTTCCAAAGTAAATGGAAAAAAATAACAGCAGCAACAACAAAAGCTTTTGAGACAAACATTTTAGTTGAAAGCACCATAATTCGCAAAAACATTCATCAGAAGGGTAAAGGTTGTAGAGATGGTATTTTTCTCCGGAAACCCTGAAAGATTTGGGGATTCTAGTTCATTTAATCACCAAAAGAAAATAAAATCTTCCAGAATTAATAGCTTGAAGATAATTCTAGTGAAACAGGAAGCCAATATAAATCTGCCAAGATAGGACTAATATGTTGTTTCTTCACAGTGAAAGTTAAATTATGAGCCCACAAGTTCTAGACATGCTGTAATTTGGAGATAGTCTTATCAAAAAAGCCATAAAATGAAATAGTACAGTAATCAGTTGCTATAGCAACTGTGATGCAAAATAAATAAATGAGACCTTCAAAAGAGCAAGTTATACAAAACATGCAAAGGTACAGCATAATTCATAAGGTATTAAATTCACATAAATTTAGAAAAATCTTGTTGAAGTATGAATGCTTACTCTCTTCTGTTGAAAGTGTCAGGTGTTTAAAAGCTTAGGGGTACATATTAAAAATGCAAAGTAAAAGAATTTTCTTGTTTGCAAGATGGAGAACTCCATTCAAGAGTATAACAAAAGATGACTTTTATGTGCATATGAGTTATGAATTTGAATATTAAATATTAGTGTTAACAATTCTAAACCATCCGAACACGCATAATTTTAAAACATCAGATCTTCATAAAATAACATTTTTTTCTTTTCTTGTCACTTTCTTCTACTCTTCTCTCTCTGCTTCCCTCTTTGTCTCCTTATCCCTGCTGTCCTCATTCTTACTTAGAATTCAACATTTTCAAAATATTTTTAATAATATATTCCACTACAATTAAATAGGTAGAATAATATTGTCTCTATTTTCAAGTGAAGGAATATGAACTCTAATAACACTTTGGTTTGATACAAAATTTTAGTTCCAGTGAGTCTCCCTGTGTTTTTCTAGAGATGTAAAGATAAATATCTTACTATGCTTTCTCCGATAGAAACTCAGTGTTCCCAAGACAAGTATATAACAGATTGACTGCATGATAGAATTAGTTTATTCATGAGTGAATAATTAATAATGATTTCAGAGACTCTGAGTCTGAAAAATATTGAAATAGCTGTTGAACACATTCAGTATGATCCAGCATTCAATTCTTTTGGATAAGTACACAGAAGTGGGATTGCTGGGTCATAAGATAGTTATATTTTTAATTTTTTTGAGAAATCTCCATACTGTTTTCCATAGTGGCTATATCAACTCGAATTCCCACCAACAGTATGCAAGGGTTTCAATTTCTCCACATCTTCGTCAACACTTATTGCCTGCATGTTATCTATATTATATCTAAAACAAAACTCCCTTCACCCCCTTTGAGTCAAGACTAATATCTTTTTGCCTCTCGCTGTTGTGGCCTCTCCCGTTGTGGAGCACAGGCTCCGGACGCGCAGGCTCAGCGGCCATGGCTCATGGGCCCAGCTGCTCCGTGGCATGTGGGATCTTCCCAGACCGGGGCACGAACCCGTGTCCCCTGCATTGGCAGGCGGACTCTCAACCACTGTGCCACCAGGAAAGCCCCAAGACTAATATCTTTGAGAACTAGGAAGAAAAAACTTGTTAAAGCCAAGTGTGAGATCAAAATGAGAGACAGCTGGAGAGACAGGGAGTGGAGAGAGAGAGAGAGAGAGAGAGATTGAATGATATAACAAAACATACAAAGATATGATTTTTTTCATCACATGCAAGTATCTATGGTTTCATCTACTGTTTTCTCATTCTGTTCATATTCTTTAACTTATAAGTGTGAAGTATTTTGTGTCAAACCCAGCTAAGTGCCTTCATAAAATCCATCATTTTCTTACTCCTTATTACTAGAATCTCAAGTTTTTGGGGGAAGCAAAGAGTCCAGATTAATGATTTCCCGGGCTTCCATGAAACAATGAATGGAGCTGCAACATTCACGTGACAAATAAGATGTAAGTGGAAGTCTACTGGTGGGGTCTCCAGACAACCTGATTTCTGTCCTGATTGAAAGGTAAAGAGTCAGCTAGCATGAACGTTGTGTCTTTCTTTACCCTTCTTAACTCTTCTGGTTTGCAGTGTCTTGCAATGCTGGAGATTCCAGACTATTTTGTGAATATGAGAAGAATGTAGTGTAACCTCCGTGCGAGGTAGGCAGAATAGAAAGATAAAATACACGAATGTGTTGATGACATCATCAAGCTACATTGTCAGTCCTGGATTGTTCATTGGATACCAGGGCATTGTTGGTTTATGTGGGATAAAGAAACCCCTTTGATAAATAAGTTACCTGAAGCAGACATTTGATATCAGTGTATTGGGGCTCTAAATGTTCTACTCTTACATAGGTTTAGTCACACTAAAGAAAACAAAATCTTTTTGATCTTTTAATCTCATTCTAGGAGGAAAATTTTTCTATCTTCTTTAAATGACATCTGTAGCTTCAGAATAAATGAATATTTGTCCTTTAAAAATGTGTTTATAAAGAATATAATAGGGCTTCCCTGGTGGCGCAGTGGCTGAGAGTCCGCCTGCCAATGCAGGAGACACGGGTTCGTGCCCCGGTCCAGGAAGATCCCACATGCCGCGGAGCGGCTGGGCCCGTGAGCCATGGCCGCTGAGCCTGTGCGTCCGGAGCCCGTGCTCCGCAACGGGAGAGGCCACAACAGTGAGAGGCCCGCGTACCGCAAAAAAAAAAAAAAAAAAAAAAAGATTATAATAGTACATATAGGCTCTAATTATAGGGCTCTGGTCCTCACTACTGCCAGGTTTTCTCTAATTCTACCAGAGCCCAATAGAAAGAGAATGTTAAAACATAGATTTAGCACATAAAGAAGTCCATTCTTTGGATGCTTAATTTTCTCCTGGAAAGTTTGCTGCTATATATAAAATGTTTTTAAAACTATGATGAAAATACTCAATTGGAGCATCCCAGATAGACGAAGTTTAATGGATTCAATTACTTTCAACTTAATTTGCAACTTAATTTGCATCATTTTTGCATACTCACAGGGCTTTTTGATGAGAAAAGATCATTGTAAGGAATGCATTTACACTGACACATGCTTACTTTAAAATCTTTGTTACATTGATATGTTTAATTTACTAATGAAAAATTTTAGATGTAAGTGAACTGGAAATACTTAAGCTGAAATCTGTTAGGCTTATAATCAAGTCTGCATAGGTATGTAAATGGCTTTGAAATTCCTGAAAATTTAGCAAGCTAGCTCAAGCAAAAATTAAGAAAATCATACATTATTATAAATACCAACTTGAGGTATTATTCTTATATCCTTGTGGCATTTGGATACTCTAAAATTCCAGCAAGACTTTCTTTGGTCTCTATGTTCCTTAGAGGAATATGTTATTTAAGAGTCTGACATTAAAAATTTAAAAAAAAAAGAAAGAAAAAAATGAATAAATAAAAAGGAGTGTTTTAAAAATTATTTTTAGTCTCCAGACGCCACACTTCTGATGCATAAAAAACAATAATCTAACTCAATGAATTCCAGAGTAGAAAAATTATACATAAAGTGCCTTTAGAACAGAGTATGACAGGGACTATATATAGCATGGCCATCCTGATAGAGTTTATACCACTGCAAGTCTTTTCCTATTATTTATAAAACCAATTACATGCTGATTCAGAAATCACATTTCACAGCTTGCCTTGTCAGATTACCACATGATTAAGACTGGCAATGAATCTTTTCTTTCTTCCTAATCAAATGGGCTAGCCATTTTCCAAGGTTAAATGAGTGTGAAAAAATGAAGTTCACTGTCTTGGCAGGGATCTACATCATTCTTTTGTCACAACTCCTCTTTTACACTTGGGCAACCATGACCTCCATTCTGTTCTTTCCTGCTGATTCCTACTTTATTCCTGCGCTCACCACCTACAGATTCTTCCATGAAAATTTCCTAACTCTTTATGGAACAGTTTCAGAGTGTCAGGTCTAACAAAAGATGCTCTGTCAATAACTCCTACAAACATAGCCTCTGCACTGCTGAGATTTTCTTTTATAGAACAAACGACAGGGTCTGGACTCATATTGCCTAAATTCAAATTTTTGTTCCACTTTGGCTGTGTGATTTTCGTCAAGTTCTTACATTTTTCCGTGCCCCACAACCTTTGACTGTAAATTGGGGATAATAGTACTGCTTACCTTACAGGATTGTAAGAATTGAACTATGTAATATAATACATAAAACTAAAATGAGAACAATGGCTCTCATACACTAATTATATTATTTTGCCAATCATAATGGGACTATTATAATTTAACCATACTAATGCCATTATTATTTTTAAACAAATTCATATGAGAAGAGTTCAGCCTGACATTTAAATAGTGTAGCAGTCTATATGTTTGAAATTGTAGGGATGCAAAATGGAGTATAATATACAGGTGTGAATACAGAGCCATACATTATCAGGAACTGCGACATGGCAAGGAAGGAGCAACAGTTTTCGATTGTAGCCTCTTAGGTTTCAGTCCCAGTTCTTTCTTCTGTGATTGGGTGATAAATATGTTACTTTATGTCTGAGAGCTTCTATTTAGTTAAACTGAGGAAAATATCACTTATCTGCTGTGTTGTGACACATAATAAGAACTCCTTAAATAGTATCGATATATGTTATTATGTTCTTATCTTAGAGCTTTGCTGTTTTGTTGTTTACTGGCCTCTTGTTGCGTTTGCCCAAGCCTCGAGATGTCTGGTGGGTAAATCTTCAGACTGTTTACTTATATATATTTTTATATCTTATATTTTAGTTGGTAACATGGTGTACAACCCTCTAATTGATCCTTTTAAAATGTTTTCCTTTTATTTTATAACATGAGAAACTTATGGCTGAATTCATCCCAAGATATTTTATTTAAGAAGATAATTTTACTTAAAACAAGAGTTTTGAACATACATTTAACATGGGGGAAGGATATTAAAATGTAATATATACGTATTGACTATGTTCCAGGAATTTAAAATTCACCATCTCATTTTAATTCTTAGACAAATATTTACAAAGATCTTAGAAGCTGATAATACCAAAATGCAGAATTTCAGTATCTTTAATTAAGATGAGATTAATAAATATGCTGTTTATACAAGCATCCCTTGATTACTTTAGTGTGTTGTGCTGTATTCTAATTTGATTATACATTATTTGGAAGAATTGAAAAGAAGATATGCAGAGGTGATTATCTCTTTAAGAAAAATAACCTAATAAGGGAACTCAGAGATTAGAAATGTAAAAGAAAATGTAGACATTACTCAGTCCACTCAATATAGGAAAACCAGTTAAGAAACATTTTCAACACCAAGGGATGTGTGCAATTGTTGACAGAGGTAATAAACATAGGAACATATGAGAGAATTTCAGTGGAAAAGCAGCAGGCTTACATACACCAAGCCCTTGAATCATTTGTCAAAAGGCACGTAATCCATAAATTTATCATTTATTTTGTTCTAAAACAGAGCAGAAATGCACTATTCACTAAAACATCTTTGATAATCTGAGGCAAGATTAATTTCATCTTTTCCTTCTCACTTGAATAGTCATTCTTCCAGAGAATGCCTGGTGTAACTTAGTATTAAAATGATCCAAATTTATGTATACCATATGCTTTGGATCTGCTTTATGGCAAAGGCTGAAAATTATTGCAGCAAAGTAGTGATTTGTGATCAAAGGGTACAGCCTCAGCTAGTTCAAGGAAAGGGCTGCATCTGCTGAGGACTACAACTGAATGAGTTCAGTCACCTGCATGCACAGGAATTAAAACAACTGCCATCCCAAGACATTGAAAAGTGATATTTCTACCTTTCTCAAGGATTCTGCAACTTTGTGCCTTAATTCTGCCACCTGCTGGTATGATAAAGAACTGAAAAGAACTGACTAGATTTCCGTGCGAATTTTGCAGGAAACATAAAATTGTTTCAAATTACTTTGATAAAGTAGCTCATGTTTTTGTCAGGAAAGTTAATGCGTTTTCTTAGACTTTATGATTCTTTAAAAACTATATATTTAATGGAGAACGATAAAGAATGTAAGTGTTTTTATGTCAATGATTCCCTATTTTCCATAACTGCTTTAAGGACTTGATGTTAAAAGCTTTTCCTATCAGGAACTCAGAAAAATATTCGAAGTAACAAGTACTTTTATAGGAAATTCAGGCAACAAATACGTGTGGCTTGGAAAACTGTCAATTTAAAAAAATAATTCTTGTATTTCCTTGCTTTTCCCAGCTTCTTGTCTTCTCATGCCTTCTATGCGAATGTGGGCCAGGGTACGTAGCCAAAATAGAGTCACATGAGGAGAAGCTATTGTATTGTTGCTATACAATAATCATACAGAAGAGGAGCTAACTTTACACTGAGAGAAATTATAGGGACACTGTGTAATTATAGTCTGCAAAGAAACCTATATGATAATTTGAGGAATTTAAAGAAATCGCTTTTTTCACATTTGAGGACAAAATCTTTGTCTCATTAAAACTGATTCTTTTTCCTTTTCAGGAGAGCAAAGACAATTATATACTCACAAACATAATTAGTACAATACTGATTAAAAGCAAAAGGCATTTTAAAAGACCACTTATTAGTCAAGCATTTTTTCATTATGTCAAGAGAATACCTTAGGAAAGGCAAAAAATTAAAAATTCAAGGAATTAAAAAATGTATTCAGTGTAGCTTATGCCTTAGTTTTTAGCATTTTATCCAAATTAAAATTGTTCGTGCTGATTAAATTGAAGTTAGATATATTTGTAAAGGCTGTCATATTTTCTCAGGCAGTTTTGCAAAAAGTGGAGCCTGAGGCGATGACTTCTTTGATAGCACTCTGTTAAGCAACCAGCAACCCAGGGAACAAGGACGGTGACACAATTTAATGTTACTTATAGGTCATGAAACTTTGGAAAGGAAGTAGTATGTTTCAGTTAATCGTCCAGCTATTTGTGAATAAATGGGTATGTGGCATTGTCTGGAGAAAGTATCTGAGCATCTGATTGTCATTTGTAGTTAGGGTTATAAAGGGGACAAACCAAGAAAATAATGGTCAAAAGTTTTTTGTTTGTGTGTTTGTCGGTTTGTTTTTAATGTGTTATAACAGAAATAAACATTTAAATTAAGGATGGAAAAGAAATGTCAACTCACTCTTACTTGTAAATTATTAAAATATGATGTTGAAAAATCATAAATATATATGGTTTCACATAAAGGTTACCAACAAGATTGCTAAGATATTTTCTTCTATTTTTATGTTTTTTTCATCTTCTTATATAATACCTGCATAAATATTGAATTTTAGAACTTGAATATCCTACTCATATCACTGTTATATGGCTGTCACCAATTTTTTTCTCTCTTGTTTCAGTTCACTGTGCTCACAGTCTAATGCCAATGATTCTGAAAGCCCCAACATGTTCTCTAATGTCGATTATTGATAGACGTGTGACTATTGATGGAGTCAGGTGATTTCCAAAAGTATTATGTGCATTAAATGTTTCTCCATGTTTGTACCAAGGCAATCAAGCCTTGTGTCCAGGGTGCTAGGGTCTTGTCTAATGGTTCTTTCTTTACTGCTGTCCGAGATATTAGCCTGGTCTCGTTTGGTGTTTAAAATACTGGCCAGCAGCGTATGATGGCATCATCATCTCTTCCTCTCTAGAAGTCAGAAGAGCTCTTTTCTTCAAATTTTGGAAATATTCTGCTATGTAAATGGTCAAGATATGTTGCCTTTATTCTTTCAAATATCATTTTGATTCTTTTAGCTTTCCCACTTTTTTTTTTCAGGCAAATAATATGTGTAACAAAAATACATTATAAGGTACTAAAACTCATGATCAGAGTGAGTTTCACAAGACACAGCAGCTCAATGCCTGCCATAAACCATCAGGTGAAGAGTAAGGAAGAATTTGCAAAGATTTTATTAAATCTTTATCCCATTATTTTGTTGTAAACACTTGTTCACTCACCTTTCAGTAACTTAAGTGGAATTAACTTTCTGGTTAGTCCCTCTGCAAAAACAAATAAAAGCCAACTGAGAATTCTGGAGTTCATTTCAGCTCCCCTGCCAGGATTATTCCCCAATTTATATTTTTTTGACAAATTGTACTCAATTCCCAAGTTCTCCAAATGCTTCAGCTTGTGGAATATATTTCTGGCCCTCTTGCATGTTTGGAACAAGAGTCCAGACTCCTATCTGTACTTCTATACTTAATCCAGAATTTCTTCTGCCTTCCAATCCCCACTCAGTTCTTTATCAAATAAACTCATTTGGCTTTCACAAAACATATTTTCCTTTAAACACTACTCTGTGAGAGAATCTGAGAAATACTAGGAAACCTGAAGCTGATTATTTCATGTTAGCCTTATGTATACCTGCCTAACATCTGATTTCTCAATCCAAATTAATGGATGACTCTTTACAGTAATCTATCTGCTTTAATATGTTTGTTGATACCCCAGTTAGCTCTTAGCATTCTTAACTTATTCCCCTCCCATGAAAACTTCTCTGCTCAGTTCCATCTGAAGGGTTTTTGTTCTTCTTGTATACTGCTAGGGAATACCCTTGCTATGATTGAAGAAATTCGTGTATAACAACTTTGCCATTTTTATTAAAAATCTGCTCTCTCCCAGCCTACCCTTAGTATCTCAGGGAACATTCCTATGATCAGTCGACAGGTGAGGAGAAGATTTGAGTCTGGTTTACTCTAGTTGTTTGCTTTGAAAGAAAAATGGCCAGATGTGAAAATATATGTTGATTTATGGGCTTGGCTGGAAAAGGGACTTGGAAGAAACATGTTTGAAGAACTGGTGACAAAGAAATTTGGGAAAGAGATATGTGCAATGATTCTGAATGGGAAAAAACCATGAAGATATTTGTGTCCTTTGTGAATGCTCACCACAAGGTGAACTCAGCAGAGAATTTTAATAATCAAATGGCTAGGGTGACCCTACTTTGTGGATACCTGTCAGCCTCTTTCCTCAGCCATCTCTGTTGTTGTCCAATGGGTTCATGAACAAAGTGGCCATGGTGGCAGGGATGGAAGTTATGCAGGAACCCAGCAACATGAACGTCCACTCCCCAAGGCCAACTGCTGAGTGAATAATCTGTCAGCAGTAAAGACCAACACTCAGCCCCTAATAAGGTACCCATCTCCTGGTGACTGGCCAGCCACCTGACAGCAGATTGATTACACTGGACTGCTTCCATTATGGAAGGAGCAGCATTCTGTACTTACTGAAATAAACACTTACACTGGTTATGGGTTTGCCCTCCCCGCATGCAGGTGGTCTAAACTACCCCCACGTATTCATTGGTTTCTAGTAGGATACTTTCTACCACTTTGTTATTTTCATTCAAAGTGTCATGGAAATTTTGGCTCTTTGCATATCAATATACATAACAGAAGCAGCTTATTAATGTCTATGAGAAAGTCAGTTGGAATATTGATAGAGCCAAGATTTCTCTAGTCTGTTAAGGTTTTGATGCCTATCTCTCTAAAATGCACCCATTAGACATATATTCCATAGATACAATGTCTCAGTAGTGTTAAGTGGCAACTTTCAAGGGGAAAATGATGCAAAGAAACACCAGGCTTAAAAATTGAAATACAATGCATTTTTGTGCATTATATTTCATATAATATTTCATAGTGAATATTTTATTTACTTTATGTGTTATATTTGAAAATTAATATTAAGGAGAAATACATAATTTAATTAGTCCTTTCTGATGCCTACATACAAAATGATATGGGAGAAATTGTATAAAGAGTGAGTAAAAATAAAGCAACTATTTTTCTGGATTTTCATTTTAATAATTTATTTTCTACTATGTATGCATGCATGGGATTATTTTAAACCTCTTCAATTTAATTTTACATTTATTATGTTTATTAAGTAATTTTATTAAAAAGTGATCTAGGGACTTCCCCGGTGGTGCAGTGGTTAAGAATCCACCTGCCAGTGCGGGGACACGGGTTCGAGCCCTGGTCTGGGAAGATCCCACATGTCACAGAGCAGCTAAGCATGTGCGCCACAACTACTGAGCCTGCGCTCTAGAGCCTGCAAGCCACAACTACTGAGCCTGTGTGCCACAACTACTGAAGCCCGTGTGCCTAGAGCACGTGCTCTGCAACAAGAGAAGCCAGCACACCGCAATGAAGAGTAGCCTCTGCTCGCCGCAGCTAGAGAAAGCCCGCGCACTGCAATAAACACCTAACATGGTCAAAAATAAATAAATAAATTTATTTTTTAAAAATGAGATAAAAAGTGATTTAAGGCAGCATTATATGTTTGCAAGGGGAAACACACACATGCTCTGGCATGTTCATCAGCCTCTAGGATAAAAAATACAATTATATTTAAAATAACTGCTATTTTAGTATTTATATCTACAGTGATATGATATTGCTTTTATATTTGTAGCAAAATATTTCTTGTATGCTACTGACTCCTCAATAATATATTTTTCTCTAAAATTCCAATTTTTCTGGTGAAATATTAAACTTCATCATTCAGATTTCAGATCAGTTTTTTAAAATATACATGTATTCAGCATTTCTATTTAATTATATATTGGCATATATTCATTTACACATTTAACAATACAATTTAATCAAATTCGGTACTCACATACTTATGTATTGTTGAAAAGTTACCAAGCCCCTATTGAAAAGATCAACATATATCTATTTGATTAGGCCAAGAAGAGCTAACAACATTGTGTGTTTGTTAAGGGAAGTTACAAAATGTGACACTGCCCAGATGCATGTTATAAATAAATATGATCAACACGTGACAAGTGTATAAATGGGCTTTTTAAAAGCTTTTCCCCAAAGATTGGCATTTTAAATGTCTCCAGTGTTCCAGACAACATCTGCACTTCCTGAACTCTGGTGCCAATGATAACATGGTGTGTTCTATGTCAGTTCTAGACAATATGTTGCCGTTTTATGGGCATTTATTTTTTTAGTTCTGCTTCTTAATTTTTGGATGTTTTATTTACTTTCATCTTAGGTGAAAGAGATGCTATTTTTCCTTAAGGTTGAGTTCTAAATGCTTGCACTGGAAGCCAACTCTAGACTGTCACTGGCCTGAAACTTGTATAATTTCACAGAGTCTATCATCTACCATCATCCTTAGGGTTGCTCTCAGTATCTACACATGTGGCCAGAGGAAAAACATTTTTAATGATTATAATCAGAACTGCAGTTTGTGATTCAAATATGAAGATAAGTTTGATGTGAAAAGCTAAGGTGTCCATTTCCTGAGGTTGTTTATAACTTCCCAAATTTGTTTGAAACATCTGTACATGGAGCCTAGGACCAAGCGTCATTTCTCAATTTGAACTCAAATATAGGTAGTTAAAATCATTTTGTTTTTATTTTCTCAACAGAGTTTTATTCTCTGATCCAGTAGATGAAATATATAGTTACACTTGATCTTATCCATCTGAAAAGAGTACTCTTTGTTTGATTTTTGTTTTAGAGTTACTACTGTCTGAGAAAAAGTTATTGTAGCCATTGTGCAAGACGTTCCAGAGACTCAAGGCACAAACTGACACTATTATTTTCCCTTTATTATCCCTTAAGCATTCTGCCTTAGTTTATGTCATTACATTATCATCTGGCATGAAAATCTATCCTAAAACATTTCGACACCTTAGAGAGAACTTTCATTTCCTATTTTCTTATCTGTTTAAAGGGGTTAATGTTTATCAGACTTTCCATTTCATCATAACCAAGCAGTGATAAGAATTTTTATAAATTATACTTTATGACAATGAACTACCCACAAGACAATTTAAATGCAATTTGTTGTGCAGAAAATATTTTCCTTAAAAATGTTAATTGATCTCAGACATTAATTTAAAAGCACAATGCTATGTAATCAAGGCTGAGTAGACCCTGCTTGCATTGTCTCTGAGATATATTATTTTTCTGTAGTATAATGATCTCTAATAAAAATCAAGTCATAAAGACATGGAAACATAATGAATTTTCAGCTCAAACTAAAACATAAAATGGGGACAATAGGAATATTTAGTCCTCTTGGAAGGAGGAAAAAGAGCAAGACATAAACAAAGAGATTCCTTGGGGATTAGCATGGCAATTACACACATATTTGAAAAACACTTGTTTGCTCCTTGTACTTAATTGATATTTACTTTAATTGTTTAATTCAGTACAGCTGTCAGGAAAAATATACTGAGGATTTGGGGAGGAAATTATTTATATTTCAATAACTGTATCAGTAGCTGCTCTAATAAGATTATTTTAGATTAAACTTTTTGTGAGGGAACATATTAATGACTTGGAGAATAAGTAAAAATGAATTACTTTATTACTCTATGTTGAAAAATATTCTGAGTCAAACTGATTGTCACTTTGACTTGTGAATACCAAAAATTTATAAATATATTAATAAATGCATAGGAAGTCAAATATGTACATTTGTTTTCCCAAACTCATTAATATGTTTTGAAATAAAACATAATACCTGCTATAAGGCATTATAAGACATACTACATCAGACATAACAGGATTGGTAAATAAAATTTTAAGTGTTGAATATTTCAAAAATGTTAAAAGACATTCAAATATTATATCTTTTATAATTCAAAATATGTATACATATATCTATTTGAAATATATATGAAACATACCAAATATGAAATCTAACTATAAACAATTATAACCACAAATAAAAATATAATTTATTATTAGGCATTTTGGTTAAACAGTAACTCAATACTTCATAACCTCTTTTGATTTAGAACGAATTTATATGTTTAGAGTGAATCAATTGAAATAAAATAATTAAAACTATTTATTTGATACTGAATTGAGTTTAATTTTCTAAGAAGTAATTTTATTCAAATAAGCTGTACCAGACTACAAGAATACAAAACTACAAATAGCTATGGAGAGTTCATTTGATTACTTTTATATTTATTTTTCAAAAACAATTTTTGGAATCATCTTGAAAGTTGATAGCCTTTATGACCAAAATTTCCAATTTCCCCTTGTTTGTGTTTGCATTGTGTAAATGTAACTCCTAGTATATCAGAGAGGATTTAGAAATGTGAAGATTAACCTTTCTTCTCATTTAACTAAAATGAAAGCATATGCTTCTGATTCAACTGATTAAGTAGAGTTGTATTTGTCCCTTTATCCTATAGCTTGGAATGTAAAATTAGGATTCTTTGAAAAAGTAGTAAGTTCAAACACCATACCAAACAAAAAATTTATCACCATAATTTTCTTTTTGTGTGAAATCTATTATGTCTACCAGGAAAAAAAGACAGATTTTTCCTCTTAATACTTAGAGATGAAGGCTTCCCTGGTGGCGCAGTGGTTAAGAATCTGCTTGCCAATGCATGGGACAAGGGTTCGAGCCCTGGTCCAGGAAGTTCCCACATGCCATGGAGCAACTAAGCCCGTACGTCACAACTACTGAGTCTGCTCTCTAGAGCCCACAAGCCACAGCTACTGAGCCTACATGCTACAACTACCAAAGCCCGTGTTCCTAGAGCCTGTGCTCTGCAACAAGAGAAGCCACCACAATGAGAAGCCTGCGCACCACAATGAAGAATAGCCCCTGCTCGCCGTAACTAGAGAAAGCCTGCATGCAGCAACAAAGACCCAATGCAGCCAAAAATAAATAAATATATTAAAAAAAAAATACTTAAAGATGAACGGAAAATTTGTTTGAAGCCAGTGACTGGAGAAGAGATGGTTAGTAAGATTAGTTACCAGTCAGCAGAGCAAGATGCAACAACAGCTCAACTAGTTTTCACCCAGTATACAATTCAGGAAACAAACACACAGATGACAAGGGATATTTTGAAATGAAAATGAATGTTACGTAAATTGTATTTCAGCAATAGTTGGGCCAATAAATAATAACATTTGAAACTATATTTAAATATGCAAGCAGAGTGACTCTAGAAACTTTACTAATATCAAAAAAGATAGTCTAATCAAAGAAGATAATAGTAGAGCAAAAGTAAATCCATTTTCTGGAGAATCAGAAAACCAGGCATGCAAACAGTGCATGAATTTACATAGAGAAGAGGTAGATATCCAAGCATTTAAACAAGATTATAATATACAGTACAGGTAAATAAGTAAAAGGAATAGTTTATTTACTGTCTAAGCAGGACTAACAGAAATATTGACTTGAAAGTTTACTGTGGGACTGATTCACCCAATCTCCCCTCCCCTCCACCCGACACAATGTAGGATCCTCATTGGGTTCTAAGTTCTGAACCAAAGCTAATACTTCTTAGTTCTAGGTACATAGTAAGCTTTAATAATAATATTTTCTATTTGGGAGATTGTCCAAACCGCTATATATGAGTGGAGAAAAAGAAGGGACCATATCCAGATATAACATAAATATTTAGCTACAGATTACAACCACTTCCCTGAGTTTAGCTGTTTCCTGTAAAATAGTAGCTGTGTTCCTTATTTAAGTGAAGTGATAGTTCCATTCAATATGTATTTTGAAGTGATGGATATTTTGATATTTAATATTTTTGGTAATTAAATACTAATTTACTTTGTACTATTGCTTTTACTTAGTTTGTCAGTTAATAACCAAGGGTTACTTTTAGTAGCAAATGATAACCACTAATGTTAATGCAATTCTTTAATACATAAATAGAGAGTGATGCATGTACTAAGTAATGAAGCTCCTAACTAGTAAGTGATTAATTATGTTGGTCTCTAGGATAAATAGCAACACATGTCACAATGCATGCAGTCAAAATTCCATTCATTATGAACTGTTTTTAATATATCTCTGATATTTTTAGTTTAAAGTTAGTTACTAATGAACTCTTTACTGTTAAAAACGACTTAGATTCCATATATTAAGGATATGAAACCAAAAAATTTTGAAAAGCTGAATGCTTTGGAATGAGAAGGAGGCTGGGGCACACCCAGAATGACCTAATAATCCATATAGAAAGAATTAAATGCACGAATGGAACATATATGATACTATGTAAAATGTTCAAGGAATCATGATAATTTGGGGCATCAAGAACTATTTATGCATGGGTAAGAGTGGTGGGAAGTTCTTGAAAGGGAGCCCTCAGTGTCATTTTTTATGGAAATTTCATAACTCTGGTATTAATCTGTTTTCAAATTTCTTTAGTTATCTATTTATGAAATCCTAGTTTTTCTTTGAAAGACTTTGGATATTCATATAGTATTGGATGGCACTTAAGTTTTAAATAAAATAGAATGCCTTCAAAATTTTATCTTTGTTGTATAAAGACATGAAAGTAAAACGTGTATGAAGAGTTGGTAAACAGAATTATATATTCCTTTTTCTGGGATTCCACAGTAACTTGTTGTGGACTGAATGTAGGAATCTCCCCCAAATTCATATGGTGAAGCCCTAACCCCCAATGTGAGGATATTTGAAAGTGAGGCTTTTGCAAGGTAATTAGATTTAAATAAGGTGTGAAGATGGGGCCCCTATGATGGGATTAGTGTCCTTATAAGAAGAGGAAGAGAGAACAGAGCTTTTTCTCTCTCCTCCATGTGAGGGCACAGTGAGAATATGGCCACCTGCAAGCCAGGAATGGAACCAGCTGGCATCTTTGTCTTGGACTTCCCACCCTCCAGACCTGTAAGAAAATACTTTCCTATTGTGTAAGCCACCTGGTCTATGGTATTTCATTATGGCAGCATGAGCTGACTGAGATGTTTCTATATATCTTTATTTTGGAGTTTATTACATTCTATTTTTTGTTCACTTCCCATGAGTTCTTAAATTCCATTTTGGTAAGTAATGCTTCAGAGTCATCTGCAAACAATAGATACTTGTCACACTGCCTGCCTTGGATGTATCACTCAGTAAAATACAGTAAAATATTGTTGATATATGGTCACTCAGTAAAATACAGTTAAATCAATAAGTTAAATGAATACAAGTCAATTAGAATAAAAAGATAGTGTATATTTCCTGATATGCCAGAGGTTTTTAATTACAAATTTTGCTTTGTTAACTACCAAGAAATAGATAAAAGACTAATTATTATCCAGGCCCTAAAAGATTGGAGTAAAATCAATAGCTAAGCAGAAAGAAATTGAATTTTTATATGTTCCATCAACACATGGGAAAATTTATTTGGCTGTCAAAATATCACCTCTCAACATCCATAAAATCAATTCATTATGATGGACCCTAGTACCTGCTCATATTTTGGTAAATTATTACTCTTGGAGAAAAATAAATCACATTCCAGGCATAGGGGCAAAATTCTCTTGGGTCATTAAGTAATATCTACTTTCTAAAATAATCAGCAGACAGATGAGGTGTGAAACTAAGTATCAAAGGGCAAACCTACATGTTCTGACTAGTAAAAAACACAGAAAGAGAAAAATGAGCTTACTTTCATGTCTTCATATAGCACAGATAAAATTTTGAAGGCATTATATTTTATTTAATACTTAGGTGCCATCCAATACCATATGAATAATTTTGTATAATTAATAAATGGATTTCCTGAGTGAACTATATGTCAGATTATTGGCACAAGTTAAAGTCATGTAAAGTATATAGATATACTGTGTTACTTGTGTTTCTAACAAGTATGTTCTGGACAATTTCACAAAGAGCAAAATATCAGTATTACTTTCTCAAATTGATAGATTGTCAGAAAAGGACAATTCAGTTATAAGTTTCAATAGTCTAAGATATTTTTGAGAGTAGGACAAATAATGTGCCAATTTAGCACCTGTAGTAAAATATTTAACTGTAAGATGAACATTCATGCACCTAAGTACATACACCAAAGTAAACAGATATAGATTCAAATTAGCCAAGAAAAGAAAAATGGAAGATTCTAAAATTAATTCTGATTCTAATAAGTTTTCAGTTAAAAAAATCATAGAAGTCACAAGATGTAGCGTGCCATAAAGTGTGATAGGCAATGTTTTCAAATAATTGAATATAGCCTGAAATTATATAAATGTTTTTATAAAAGATTCATTAATTTTTGATGCCACATTTCTGAATGTCTTGGGTGTATATAGGCATATTTTTGGTCCAAAGTTAAGATTTTGATGTTAGGTTCTGTCTCCCAGGAATTTTTCTTATCTTCATCCAGAGATTAACTTTACACTCAACCTCAAAGGAATTCTAGGTGATTCTAACAATCAACAAAAAGGTGAAATCTCTGTGCTTAAAGAGAGATTGGAGAAGTTTCACTTTTAATTTTTTTCCCTTTAGTGACATTTCTCCAAGCAATATAGGCCAAATATTTCAAATATTTTTCTTTTAAAATATCCTTGGGATAACTGTTAGGTTTTTTTCCCTCTCAGTCAAAAAGTAGAGTACAAACATTTTGGAAAAAAAAAAAAAAAAAGAATCTCTATGGGGATTCTCTTTCTGCACACAGCAGGGTTTGACCCCATGTGGATTTACTCCCTGGAGTGAGTAATTGCCCAACTGAAGGAGGGAATGAGGAATGACCCCACAGCCTGAAATCCAGAGAGAAACCCATAACTCTTCCTTGATTCTTTTTTTTTTTTTTCCTGCATGGCTGTGATTTAATTTTTGTGGCGCTTACCTTTCTGTATTGCTTCCTGACCCTTTCCCCGCCACACATCAAGCTGATATATCTTGTAACTGGGAAGGAAATATTCTTCTGTCCATACATACCAGTAACATTTATCTCAGGATATCTGAAATCATTGCTGTGTCAAATAGAAATCCTAAAGGAGGGGAAGAGGAAAATAGGCTTTTTGTTCCTCAAAAAAATTTTTTTGACATTTCATTCTTGTAATTCTATATCAGCACAGATATATCACAACTGTAATGAAAGAGAATTTATAAGAAAGAAATCACTTACAAAAGTTCTCATTTACCTACATCATAATTTGGCAAACTTCAAGAGTAAACCAAAAAAGTAATATGTATCTTATTGAGAGTAGAATAAAATTTTTAAGTGTGAGTTCATATTCTGTTTGAATTCTTTTTAATGTTGTGTGTTTCTGAGTGGGTATGTGGGTATTATAACTTTTCTTGAATAATTTCAGTTTGTGTTGTCCACTCTAAAATAGTTCTGTCAGGCTTACAACATCAAAAACCATTGCAGAGAAATGAGTCATATTTTTTTCTTAAAAATAGTTATGGATAGTGAAAATTATTATCTTTATAATTGCAATTGTTAGTAAGTCAAATATCACAACCATCTCTTACAGTGTTTCAAGGCATCAAGGTTGCATTAAGTCTGCCTCAATTTTCAAATTATACCACAGACTTGTAAAAAGGTTTTCAATAAACTTTGAAACTTGAATTCCCTACTCCTTCATGACCACTTCCTTTTAGAATCGTATTTGATTTACTTAAATTTAACTTTTTTAACACGTGATTACTGTGGGTTAAATAGCTATAATTAATGAAAATTCTTCCTTATATTTTACATACTGGCTGTTTATTTTGAGACTACCTTTAATAAAAACATATCAAGGGATATTTGAAGAGTTGCAAAACACAGAAATGAGTGGAAGAACCAAAAACTCTAGAAAGTGTAGCAAAGAAAAGGTAGCCCTGTGGATAGGACAAAGGAGAGTGTACAAAGGAAAAACTCATTTAAAATCTGGTGTGGATTCTCCACTAACCTATGACTTCAGCACAGTCTTATCTATTCAACACTGTTTTGTTTTGTTTTGTTTTTAACAGCTTTATTGGAGTATAATTGCTTTACAATGGTGTGTTAGTTTCTGCTTTATAACAAAGTCAATCAGTTATACATATACATGTGTTCCCATATCTCTTCCCTCTTGTGTCTCCCTCCCTCCCACCCTCCCTATCCCACCCCTCTAGGTGGTCACAAACCACCTAGCTGATCTCCCTGTGCTATGTGGCTGCTTCCTACTAGGTATCTATTGTACGTTTCGTAGTGTATATATGTCCATGACACTCTCTCACTTTGTCACAGCTTACCCTTCCCCCTCCCCATATCCTCAAGTCAGTGCTCTAGAAGGTCTGTGTCTTTATTCGCATCTTACCCCTAGGTATTTATGACCTTTTTTTTTTTCTAAGATATCATATATATGTGTTAGCATATGGTATTTGTTCTTCTCTTTCTGACTTCACTCTGTATGACAGACTCTAGGTCCATCCACCTCACTACAAATAACTCAATTTTGTTTCTTTTTATGGCTGAGTAATATTCCATTGTATAGATGTACCCCATCTTTATCCATTCATCTGTTGATGGACACTTAGGTTGTTTCCATGTCCTGGCTATTGTAAATAGACCTGCAATGAACATTTTGGTACATGACTCGTTCAGAATTATGGTTTTTTCAGGGTATATGCCCAGTAGTGGGATTGCTGGGTCATATGGTAGTTCTGTTTGTAGTTTTTTAAGGAACCTCCATACTGTTCTCCATAGTGGCTGTATCAATTTACATTCCCACCAACAGTGCAAGAGTGTTCCCTTTTCTCCACACCCTCTCCAGCATTTATTGTTTCTAGATTTTTTGATGATGGCCATTCTGACCAGTATGAGATGATATATCATTGTAGTTTTAATTTGCATTTCTCTAATGATTAATGATGTTGAGCATTCTTCCATGTGTTTGTTGGCAGTCTGTATATCTTTTTTGGAGAAATGCCTATTTAGGTCTTCTGCCCATTTTTGGATTGGGTTGTTTGTTTTTTTGTTATTGAGCTGCATGAGCTGCTTGTAAATTTTGGAGATTAATCCTTTGTCAGTTGGTTCATTTGCAAATATTTTCTCCCGTTCTGAGGGCTGTCTTTTGGTCTTGTTTATGGTTTCCTTTGCTGTGCAAAAGCTTTGAAGTTTCATTAGGTCCCATTTGTTTATTTTTGTTTTTATTTCCATTTCTCTAGGAGGTGGGTCAAAAAGGATCTTGTTGTGATTTATGTCATGGAGCATTCTGGCTATGTTTTCCTCTAAGAGTTTGATAGTGTCTGGCCTTACATTTAGGTCTTTAATCCATTTTGAGTTTATTTTTGTGTATGGTGTTAGGGAGTATTCTAATTTCATACTTTTACATGTACCTGTCCAGTTTTCCCAGCACCACTTATTGAAGAGGCTGTCTTTTCTCCACTGTATATTCTTGCCTCCTTTATCAAAGATGAGGTGACCATATGTGTGTGGGTATATCTCTGGGCTTTCTATCCTGTTCCATTGATCTATATTTCTGTTTTTGTGCCAGTACCATACTGTCTTGATTGCTGTAGCTTTGTATTATAGTCTGAAGTCAGGGCGCCTGATTCTTCCAGCTCCACTTTTCGTTCTCAAGATTGCTTTGTTATTTGGGGTCTTTTGTGTTTCCATACAAATTGTGAAATTTTTTATTCTAGTTATGTTAAAAATGCCGTGGTAGTTTGATAGAGATTGCATTGAATCTGTAGATTGCTTTGCGTAGTAGAGTCATTTTCACAATGTTGATTCTTCCAAACCAAAATATGGTATATCTCTCCATCTATTTGTATCATCTTTAATTCCTTTCATCAGTGTTTTATAATTTTCTGCATACAGGTCTTTTGTCTTCTTAGGTAGGTTTATTTCTAGATGTTTTATTGTTTTTGCTGCAATGGTAAATGGGAGTGTTTCCTTGATTTCACTTTCAGATTTTTCATCATTAGTGTATAGGAATGCCAGGATTCTCTATGTATAGTATCATGTCATCTGCAAACAGTGACAGCTTTACTTCTTCTTTTCCGATTTGGATTCCTTTTTTTATTTTATTTTCTGATTACTGTGGCTAAAACTTCCAAAACTATCTTGAATAGGAGTGGTGAGAGTGGGCAACCTTGTCTTGTTCCTGATTTTAGTGGAAATGCTTTCAGTTTTTCACTATTGAGGATGATGTTGGCTGTGGGTTTGTCATATATGGCCTTTATTATGTTGAGGAAAGTTCCCTCTATGCCTACTTTCTGCAGGGTTTTTATCATAAATGGGCGTTGAATTTTATCGAAAGCTTTCTCTGCATCTATTGAGATGACCATATGGTTTTTCTCCTTCAATTTGTTAATACGGTGTATCACGTTGATTAATTTGCATATATTGAAGAAGCCTTGCATTCCTGGAAGAAACCCCACTTTATCATGGTGTATGATCCGTTTAATGTGCCATTGGAATCTGTTTGCTAGTATTTTGTTGAGGATTTTTGCATCTGTGTTCATCAGTGATATTGGCCTGTAGTTTTCTTTCTTTGTGACATCCTTGTCTAGTTTTGGTATCAGGGTGATGGTGGCCTCATAGCATGAGTTTGGGAGTGTTCCTCCCTCTGCTATATTTTGGAAGAGTTTGAGAAGAATAGGTGTTAACTCTTCTCTAAATGTTTGAAAGAATTCGCCTGTGAAGCCATCTGGTCCTGGGCTTTTGTTTGTTGGAAGATTTTTAATCACAGTTTCAATTTCAGTGCTTGTGATTGGTCTGTTCATATTTTCTATTTCTTCCTGGTTTAGTCTCAGCAGGTTGTGCATTTCTAAGAATTTGTCCATTTCTTCCAGGTTGTCCATTTTATTGGCATAGAGTTGCTTGCAGTAATCTCTCATGATCCTTTGTATTTCTGCAGTGTCAGTTGTTACTTCTCCTTTTTCATTTCTAATTCTATTGATTTGAGTCTTCTCCCTTTTTTCCTTCATGAGTCTGGCTAATAGTTTATCAATTTTGTTTATCTTCTCAAAGAACCAGCTTTTGGTTTTATTGATCTTTGCTATTGTTTCCTTCATTTCTTTTTCATTTATTTCTGATCTGGTCTTTATGATTTCTTTCCTTCTGCTAACTTTGAGGTTTTTTTTGTTCTTCTTTCTCTATTTGCTTTAGGTGCAAGGTTAGGTTGTTTATTTGAGATGTTTCCTGTTTCTTAAGGTAGGATTGTATTGCTATAAACTTCCCTCTTAGAAATGTTGTTTTTTATTTGTAAGTCATGTCACAAAAATCCCCACCTCCATCCCACCAAAGGAATCACAAACACACACACACACACAAACACACACACACACAAACACACACACACAAATAAAATATATCAGGGATGTAGATGTTGGGCATACATGCTGTGCAGAGAAGGGATATAAGGGGAAATGCATGTACACTGATTCACAAAATCTTTGTGAGAAATAAATAAATAACTTTGGAGTGAGTTCCCCAGAGGGTGTGGGGAATCAGAAGAGAATAGAGTAGGATAGATTCTAAGGGCCAGAGAAGGGCATGACTTTAAGTGATAAGTATCTGTTGCCTCTGGAGAATTATCTCCAATTGTGTGGATACAGGAAAAGATCTCTCTGTCTCACTCAATGTAAATAAGACAGAAGTGTGATTGAGGTCATCATGTATCTAATTTCAAAACCAGAAGTTGCTTTAGAGTGAAAGGATGTCATAAAATGAATAAAATATGATAATTTTTTTACTGTCTGGCAAATTTATTGTATTATGTCGGTAGACCTATGGAAAATTCTACTCAAGATCCTTTCTCAAAAATAAATTTATTTGTATAAAATGAAAATAATATATGTGCACCCAAATAAAAGCAAAATAAAAAGTATGCTGTTTATCTCAATATTAAAAGATAATGTAAAAGAGTAATCTGTTGCTACATATTCAAGTACTCCAATAAATTTCTGAGCCTGTTTCTAACATCAGAGTATTATCCTTAAAAAACAGATTTGTCAATTTGACCTAATTATTTTTAATTTTTAATTAATTGCTAGAGCTTTCTATATCATTGCATGTTATGGTTAAAATTTTTGCAAGGGTTGGCAATATCAATTAACTCTTCTCTGTAGAATATAGTATTTTTTTGAAATAATATGCTCCCTAAACATGCTGAGGTTCCTGGTAAGCTGAAGATAAATTTGGTTAAATGCAGACATTTTTTGTATTCCATTTAAAATTGAAAATTGTAAATAGTGCAGGCAAAATACTTTCACAAATACAGTTTTCTGGTTTTGATTTTCCTCTATACAGTCTAATTTTGGCAAACATTTTTTAACAAGAAAACACTTATCAATTAAGTAGTCACTATTTATAAATATTTGAATATATTGCAAGGTGCACATGCTACAAAATTGTTGACTTTCTCATTTTTATTCCATTCAGATAAAGATTATGAATTTATCCAATTAAAATATGGATCTATCAAAAGATTCTTTCCACATGTCCAGCTATTCCAAAGTTCAATCATGTTATTTTAAATTTAAATAATATTTCATTATTTAATTTATTTATATTTGTCTTGCTCTTGTGTGATGAATTTCAATAGCTTCTTGCTTGCATGTTTATTTTCATAAATTGCAATTCACCAAAATTTCAAGACTTGAATATTTTGGACTTCCATTTAGTAATTTTGAACACAATAATAGTGATTTGTGAATAAAAGCATTGAATACAATTACATGTCACTAATTCTTCAGAGTTTTATATCTTAAATTCTAATTAACAAGAAGGAACAAAGAGAAAGTGAATATGGTTATGCTGAAGTATTTTTGTGTATTCAGCAACAGCATCAGCCTTCTCATATTAAAAATTTTAAAAGTTGCAATGGGTATATGTGTGTGTGTGTTTGTATGTGTGTATGTAAATTTTAATAACTTAAGTGTATCAGTAATTGACAGAACATTACATCTTCTTTGGATAGAATCATTAGTTGCACATTCACTACAACCTCCTGCAAAATCATTTTGGCTCCATAGTTTTCAGAATTTAATTAAAAATATTGTTTACACAATAACATTTGCCTCACCAGATTTGGAATGCATTTTATCATTGCAAAAATTAATTTTATCATTGATGTAATTTTAACTGAATTTATAAAATATTTTAAAATGTCATATAATCCATCTTCAACAAAATGTACTTTGAAAAGCTTTACTTTGACTTCATAAATTGGATGAATATATTTGAACCATTTTTGCAGATACCTGATTTCCAACTTACTGCATTAGATGATATTCTTATAAAATTGTCTGCCTTTAAATGCTTGCAAATATCTTCTTCTGCTAGTTGAACTAATACATTCACAAATACCAATTCACTTTTCTATGTGCACATGAAAATTTAGATTAAAATGATCAAAATTAATTTAGAAAAAGAATCTTTTGACCTAAATAAAAAGTAAATCTTCAGAGTGATATGGAAATGTTATTTCTGTAGCTGCACATGCAATATTTTCACCATTGAAGTGGATAGTGCTGCTTCTGCAGCATATTTGATTCTTCTGACTTCATGGGTTCAGTGATGTCTCCAATACTTCTCTCTATCATGGTTGATGGCTAATGTAAACAAATATTTTGTTCATCATGAACTTTCTCACAAGAAAATGCAGTACCTACAAAAATCTTAAATTTTAATATATATAAATACATAGAAAAAGTTTAGTAAATTATCATCTTATCATTTAGATAGGATCTATGATAAAAAGATAAATTAGAGAAAATGTGCTTCAGTATTTACATCAATTTATTAAAAGGTTAATTTGAAGGAAAAGACCACTCAAATATGCAAGATACTTTTAAATGAGAAAAGAATAGACACAAACTATTCTGCCTTATTGCTTTCAAGAGATTAAACTTTATGCCTGGCTTTTCTTTGTCCTCTGTATCTAGAGAGAGAAAGTCACCTTGGGACATATCTTTGTTCTGCTAAAAAGCCATATGATTTTCCTCTTTTATTCATGCAAATATTATGCCAGAAGGCACATTTAGACAGGGTGACCATATAAAAGGACCTATTGTGTCCTGACAGAAGGAGGTCCTCATAAATCCTTGCTGCAGAGCTGTCACAAGGGCCGGAGTAGGAACATCTACTGCAGAGCAAGTGGCCTCCTGGGAGTATAAGGCTTGACCCTCTCAATCCTTTCACTCCATGGTTCAAATGTGCAGGATCCTTCTCATGGGCTGAAGTCTTTGGAGGACAGGACACAGATAAGAGGAACACATCATGAGAAATAAGAACCTCTGGGTGATTGATTCACAATTAATACAATGCTGAAGGAGGGCTTGCTTCAGCAGAGTATATGGCTAAGGATGATGATAGTGCTTTTGAGAAAGGTAAGGATGATTATGTGAATACATATGGGCTGCTGTGCTTATGTATGTCCACAGTGCCCAGGGAGTGATTTGGAACAATCTGGCGATCACATTAGTAGGAAATGAATGTGTCACGGAGGGCAGAACTAGTTTACCAACCAGCTAACTCAAGTCACTGAGAAGCAACAGTTGTGCCAGATTGATTAGACCACATGTTTTTTCCCTATTTGGAAGCAGGATTAACCTTAGTTTGATATTAAAAACAAAGAAAAACTCTGTAATTTTGATCAATTAAGAGAGGTCTTTAAGAAAAAAAATACTTCCTGTTAATAAGGACAAATCTGGGTGGAAAGGGAGCAGAGGTATACAAATATGCAATGTATATTATAAAACAAAGATTGGCCTGATATGCTGATGTGAACTGACCTAAAATGATTGCATTGTTCACAATTAATAGATATTTTAAATTAATATTATATGCCTCCTTCCCACAATCATGCTATAGACAGTAATGATAATAATGAAAGTGTATGTCAGACTGAATTCTGCCACAACTGCAAACATTTATTAGCAAACAATAAAGGAAATATTTATAGAACACAATTTGTAAGCTTAAAGAAACCACCAGCTCTCTGGACTTTTAGCAGCTCTACCAGGACTTATACAGCAAATCTATTAGTAGTAGTCAGTTCACTTTCTAGTGTAATTGCACAGCAAAATTTTTATATCTGTCCTTGGGAAGGGGTATGCAAGTACCTCGGTTGCCATTCCCAAGGGAAGAAATTCCTGAGTGATTCAAAAGCCAGCGAAACCCTACTGATGATGGATGCTAAAAGGTTTAAAGTTAATTACAGATCATATCACATATGCAAATCAAGATGACTAAGCAAGTATAACAATGTCACGTTTTCCTGAATTATTTGGTAATACTTTCTTCTAAAACATCTGGGAAAGTTCCTGGTAGGGGTAATGGGAATTTGAAAAATGAACAAAATCATAACTTAGCTGCAAATTTCAGAAGCAGAAGGAAGCTAATCTATTTTTTAAATGGATATGTTGTTTCAGAAGCTGATTGATTTTGATGACTGGAACAGACTTGAGGTAAGAGCAGAAAAATGGCTGTTTAACGTGTGCAGGTATTAATCTACTTCTTGTCCTGATTGGTGGTTACATAGGTGCAATAATTCAGGAAGCTGTGCACTTATAAATTCTCTAGTTTTCCGTAGTATGTTGTATATTGATAAAAACTTTATTGAAAAATGTTTTAAAAATTAAAAACAGAAACAACAGATGCATGGTGGATGCATAGTGGGAAAGTTCTCAAATTAACTAAAATGAATCTGTACAAGTTTTGTTTAGAATATGCTTCAGCTTGTATGTGAAAAATGATTTGAGATTTCCAGAAGCAAAGTGAGCATTCTAGGGTTTATTGACTAGACATGTGAAAGAGCTTTGAGAAATATTCCAAGTGGTTTATGGTATAAGATGAATGAAGGAGTGTGGTATAGTAGGAATTAAGAAAGGAAAGCAGGAGGCAGACAAAGAATGTTTCACATTCCCAAATCAACAAGTTAATATGTTATTCTTTGTGAAATGTAAAGTCATTTAAGTTGTATAGAATCGGTAGGAAAAAAGAAAAACAAAGATAAAATCCTGGCAATTATTCATATGAAATGATCGATAGAAGTTTATGAACTTAATGCTAGTATTTGAGCATTTCCAGCATTACAGGTAAGGGAACTGATGTGTTGAAGGGATATGAACAAATGGCAAATCGTGGAGGAAAGATGCAAAGACAGCCCATTCAGAATGGACCTAGCACTGAATTACTGAAGTAAAGTGTAAAGGGAAGTCATTGAAGATAAGGAACTTGAGGAGGCAATTCTAGAGGACTGGATGTATGACACATATGGTTGGCTGAGTCTCCTGTTACTAGGGGTTTGGGATCAAGAGAACAGCTGGGATTAATCATCAAATTCCTTAGACAGGTATGACAGAGGAACCTCCCAGGAAGAGGATTGCAGTGAATGATATTTTGAGGTCCTGGGACTTCCAAAGAGTGTTCCCACCAGTCTCCAACAGATCTTGCAAAACATACAGGAAAGATGATGAGGCAAATTTCACTCAGGAAGTTACAAAGGGATGTTTGTTTGTCTCATGAATATATTTCAGTTAAGGTAAGAGGTGAGAGGCGGCGCATTTTTGAGGGTAAATCTGAAAAGGGTTATATAATTGAGATTTTTGTGTTAAATTTATCCATAAATGCCTTGTCTTTGTTCAAAGTTTAAGTAGAATCTGACAAAACACAATTCAGGTCACTTTTTCTATTTCTAAAGCTACTGTAAATATAAGGAAAATAGAGTATGTCTTTAGCAAATGATATTTTGCATAGAAAAATGAGAGAAATGTGGTTATAAAATATTGTTGAATTGAGTTTTTGAATTTGGTCCAATGGAACATGTAGGATATAAGTGTTTAATTGGGTCAGAATTTCAGACCATTATTCCATGCCAGATAGGAACTATGTATTGCAGCAATTTACTCTACCATTTATTATTTGCCATTCCTTGTCAATACAAGTATAAGATAAACTCCTAGAGATGTAATTCGTGACTTATAGCATATATGTATTTTTTAAATTGCCAAAGATTGGCCATTTTCCTCACCCCCACTCCCTAAAAAAGCCGTAGAAGGAATTCAGAGTATCAACAATAGCGTATGAGAGTCCAGGCTTTCTCATATTCCCTCGGGCAATGTGTATTATACATTATTTGGCTTTGCTATAATGACATTTTAAAAATGCCATCTCATTGTTATTTTAATTTACATTTATTTGATTGTGACAGAATTTAATACCATGTTGTATATGTGAAACTAACATAGATATATTTTTATGTAAAGTTATTGATGTATAATTTTAAAACAGTACCGCTGGTCGATGTGTAAGAATGTTTGAATACTATCAAGGAATTTGTAAAGGTGTTAAGCATAGAAGGTACTAACATTTTTCCTGTTAGCCACTTGTTTATTTATTTTCGTGTAAGGTATTATACTCTAATTTTTCTCATTTTTATGAAGTCATATTTAGCAATATTTTCCAAGAATTCTGTTTCCTGGCTTTATTGCCTTGATTAGAAAAGGAAGTTTACTTTTATTCCTATTATATAAAGTGCCTTGACCATAAACAGGTAACGTTTTTTTAGTGATATTTCCATGTTTATTGAGATAATTGAAACTCTAGTACAACAGAAAATAACAGCAGTGCCAGCAAAAATCCACCACTTTAATAGTAACCTCAGTAATTTTTCACTAGTAAGTATAATCTTTGCTAATGATTTTAGGTAATAAAATTTATTTGAAATTTATTAAGTTCTCTTTTACTTCAAGTTTATAAAAACCTTATTATAACTTGTATAGTATTATAAATGTTTTCCTGAATTTATTGACACAATCATATGGTTATTTTCCATTAACTTTGGAATTTGGAATTGTGTTAAGAGGTTTTCTAATACTGACACATTCTTAGAGCCACAGTGTAAACTCTATTTAGTCATATGTTATTTTTTAAACTTTATTTCTGGATTTAATTTTCCAATATATTACCTTTGTATGTTTGCATGTAATTCCATGAATAAAGATAATGTCTTATAATGACTTTGATTGGTTTAGGCATCTTTATAACAGTCTCAAAAATTATCTGAGGTAGAGAAGATTATACTCTATTTGAAACTTCTTGTGAATATATAACTATTTCAGAAAGAAAAATTTTAAAAAAGAAAATAAAAAAATGCACTATTACTACATGCAACAACATGGAAGAACATTTAATGCTGAGCAAAAGAAGCCAGATACAAAAAGTAAACACAGCATAATGCCATTACACGTTGGGTTCAGTTTGGGTAATGGTCACAAGCTATAGTCTTTAAGTGTTGCGATATATATATAAAAATTGCTTCCAAGCAAAGAATACACCTTTCCACTTTCTCTATTGTCATATTGTCCCCATTTCCTTTGCTACATTTTAGAATATTTTTAACAGATACTTAGTGTATCGGAGCCACAACAAAAGTATGAAAAGCATACAGTGTTTTGCTTTCCATTATGCACAGATGGGAAAAATAAGAACATAACATCTAAATAGAAAGGAAAACTTACATGTAAGTAAAAACTGGGCGGATAAATTGGAAGAGTAAAACACAATTATTTCTTTTTAGCACATAGTAGAATGGTTTAAATATGATGGAAAATAAGTTGAACTAACTCAGTTTTCTTTAGTCAGCTTTTTATAGAGGAAGAAGTAAAATGTTTGGTTTCTTAGGCTGTGGAAACTTACTGTAGAATTGCTTTGATAATTAAATATTATAGAAAACAGTCTTTGCAATAGTTGTAGGTCCATAGATAACAAACATGGGCTGAAACTTTTCATAAGTCCTCCCATTCATTTGAAATATTAATTGAATTTTTATTATGTATTAGATAGTGAGGTTAGCATTTCTGATTAAAGAAAACAAAGAGACAGAGGTTATAACAAAGCAAGATAGATTTGTCTTACAATAGTCTACAGCTTAGTGGGCAAAACAGCCCAAAACACACATGATGTCTTAAAATTCTTGTTTATTATTATTATTACCAAAGAATTTGTGTGAAATGGACATCCATACAAGCTTACAGTACTCATAGGCAAGAGCAAAATAAATCTCATTAGCTTTTCACAGTATATAAAAAAGGAAGAACTCAAACTAACAATGAGTAAGAGGATTACAGGTACTCCGAGTTTGGAGTCTATCTAAATAAAATTATCATTTTCCCTTCTATCACTTTGGAGGAAATTTCTCATTTTTTTCACTTGCTATGATACTGGAAACCCAAGATAAGCAGCATTTAGGGCTTAAGGTGTTGCCAAAATATAATGATATAAAACTATAACAGAAAAATTTAAGTATAAAAATAATAAAGTAATAAAAACCAAACTTTAGATAGAAAAAATTAAACCTCAACCCTATGTAGCTACCATCTGCTAGAACAGCCTTTTAGGAAGTCATGGTGGCTTCCATGACTCACCAATGGCTCTTACGCAGCAACGTCTACATGGCACTTTCCTACATTCATGAATTTTTCTGTTATATTTTCAGGACAATGAACTCTGATTTCTGGGTGATTATTAAAATATCTGATAATAAATCTGTCTTGGCAATGAAAACAGATGGAAATAAATAAGAATACTAGGTGAAGTTATCTGAATTTTAATACAAAGTTCCTGGAAAGAGAATAGCTTAATCCAAGTAATAACTAAATGGTTATTATTTTATTACTATAAAAAGGAAAATATTTTAAAAGAAATAGGGTTCTTTTGCAATAACCCTCAGATCTCAGGAAAATAGATCGGTTTTTCTGTCTTTGTAATGTAGATTGGAGATTCTGGCATTGCAGATAACATGCATTTCCATAGTAAGTGATTGTGCACTGAAAGGTATAAAACACATCTCTTCAAAATAGCATTTCTTTGAAGGTGCATGTGTGCCTGTGTGTGTGGTGTGGAAAGAGAGAGGGAATGGTGATAATTTGCCTCTCCCAAAATTAAAATGTAAGTCCACATGTATAAAATCTTTAAATGAGTAGTGGTTTGTTTATTTTTCTATCCTATGGATGACTGAGTGACTGTAGATGACTGGGTGATGCCAGTGCATACCTATTGGATTTATTTCAACAATAGATATCACAATACAAATGTTATATTTCACAGCTGTGCTGTCACTCAAAATCAGACGTGTTTCAGGGAGTGTCTAGAGTCGTTTCAGGATCGCGACTTGCTCATTTTTGCATTAATTCCTAATTTTTAAAATAAGAGAAAGTTAATTATTGGGGGATCTAAACCAACTGGAAATACTTTTTCCTATTAAAAATGTAAGCTTAAAACATTTTTCAAGAAGGATACACTTAGATATTGCATACAAAGGAAATCCATTTATAATGAAGTAAGTTCAATAGATTAAGTGTAACAGGTGAAAAGACTGAGTGCAGTTATGCCCCAAAATCTGTCCACATAGTTGTATAATTAAAACAATTTGAACTATAAGTAGATACAATAAGAATAAGAAGATTTGCCAAAATCTAGAAGCTAGTTATAACATCTAAAATGTAAGGGTGGAAGTTTTGTAAGCCTTTCCGGACAGTTATCTAATTCTGAGCTTTGAGAAATGACCTGGAGATACTGTAAATTGAAACAAAGTAAAAAAATTTTACAGCAGCAAACTGCTCCTTCACACCATGGCCTTGGAGTAAGAAAGGTCAAGACCAGTGATCATCTATCTCCATAATTTCACTAACAACTGACAAACACAATTTAGAAACTGCCCAAAAGTTAAATTGATCTTGTTCTTAGCAAAAATTGTATCTATCTGTTTAGATTTCTCTACTATGCTATGACAGCAACAATGATAAAGAATTCATTCACATCCATCAATAAAACTATGAAAGCACTAATTTGTAAATGGTTTGATTCATTTTACAGAACAGAAATCCTATTTAAATGATATATCTTAGAGAGAACTGGGAAATCCTCTAATATTATATATTTTTCTTTACGTTTACTACATGCAGCTATGATTTTGAAGCAACCCTAGTTAAGGTATGTACAATTGTTTGAAAGGTTTGAAGACACTAACATTTAGATCCCCTATGAGCTAACACTATCTCTTTTGGAATTTTCCCTAACTTTTAAAATCATACTATTTTTCATGGATAGTTGAAATATTGGGCAATCATTATACATTATTTTGAAAAGAGAAATTTTAGACACATACATAAAAAGAAACATTTTTCAAATCACATTCTATTAGTAAGTGATAGTAAGTTGGAGATTGATGCATAAGTAACCCTATTATTATTATTATTCTGCTGGTAGAAGTGCTGGTAGAAGAGCTGTTAGCAATGCTACTATAAAAGTAGTTTTGATCAAACATGCTGGCTTCATCTCTGTGCTGCAATATTATCGTGCACTAAAGAGAAGGAAGTATTAAGTTCTCATCTTTTTACCAGGAATGATACTTGTCTAATTAAGTTCAAAATAAATATGACTGTGCACAGTCTGAAGACAAATAAGAGCCATTATATTTCCTTTATAACATGAGTCTCTACCCCCTGACTATAATTTTTTTTTGTGTTCATTTCTTTGTGTGTTATTTTACAGTATATAAAAATTTGGGTCATTTTTACTTAGGCTACTCTTTTAGAATAGTTATAGGTTTATAAAAAATTGATCAAAGAGTCCAAAGAGTTTTCATATACTGTATGCTTTTTCTCCAACACACACACACACACACACACACACACACACACACACAGAATTTCCCTTATCATTAACATCTTGCTTCAGTGTGGTAGATGTGTTACATTTCATGAGCCAATATTGATACAATATGACTAACTAAAATTTATAGTTATATTAGGATCACTCTTTGTGTACTCTACAGGTTTGAAAAATGCATAATGACATATATCCACCATTACAGTATTACAGAGAATAATATTATTGCCCCAAAGGCCCTGTGTTCCACATATCAGGCCTTCTTTCCTCATCATCAACCTACTGGAAACCACTGATCTTTTTATTGTCTTTTTCCCTTTCTACAATGTCATATGCTTGGAATCACATAAGTATTTAGCCTTTTTAGATTAGCTACTTTCACTTAACAATACGTATCTAAGTTTCCTCTATGTGTTTTCCTGGCTTGATAGTTCATTTCTTTTTATCCCTGAATAATATTGCATTGTCTGGACACACCACAGTTTGTTTATCCACTCATCTGCTGAAGGACATCTTGGTTGCTTGTAAGTTTCCAAAAATTTTTTTTTGAATAAAGCTGCTATGTTTCATGTCTATGTTACATGCATACCAAAAATATGGGATATGGGACTCTGGGAGGGCTCACGACAAGGAGTACTTCCCAGAACCTCTGCTGCCAGTGTCCTTGTCCCCACAGAGAGCCACAGCCACCACCCGCCTCTGCAGGAGACACTCCGACACTAGCAGACTTGAAAAGCTTGTGTTTCAATGGCTAGGGATTCAATGATGCTCAAATCAAATCACATTTATATGTGTGTGCCAATTTGAAGAGAATCCTAAAGGGTCTTGGTGCTCTGGCCAGGTGTCAGACCTGTGCCTCTGAGGTGGGAGAGCCGAGTTCAGGGCATTGGTCCACCAGAGATCTCCAGGCTCCATGTAATATCAAACAGCAAAAGCTCTCCCAGAGATCTCCATCTTAATGCTAAGACCCAGATCTACTCAATGACCAGCAAGCTACAGTGCTGGACACCCTATGTCAAACAGCTAGCAAGACAGGAACACAACCCCATCCATCAGCAGAGAGGCTGCCTAAAATAATAATAAGGTCATAGACACCCC
The DNA here is from genome assembly GCF_039906515.1 of Pseudorca crassidens. NCBI lineage: Eukaryota > Metazoa > Chordata > Mammalia > Artiodactyla > Delphinidae > Pseudorca > Pseudorca crassidens. The sequence continues at coordinate 21,904,198 of NC_090313.1, forward strand.
AAAACACTGGAAATAGTCCTGTCCACCAGAAAGACAAGATCCAGCCAAATCCACCAGAAAACAGGCAACAGTCCCCTCCATCAGGAAGCCTAAACAACCCACTGAACCAACATTAGCCACTGGGGGCAGACACCAAAATCAAAGGGAACTACGAACCTGCAGCCTGCAAAAAGGAGACACCAAACACAGTAAGTTAAGCAAAATGAGAAGACAGAGAAACACACAGCAGATGAAGGAGCAAGGTAAAACATCACCAGACCAAACCAATGAAGAGGAAATAGGCAGTCTACCTGAAAAAGAATTCAGAGAAATGATTGTAAACGTGATCCAAAATCTTGGAAATAGATTGGAGAAAATAAAAGAAACGTTTAAAAGGACGTAGAGGAGCTAAAGAGCAAACAAACAATGATGAACAAAACAATAAATGAAATTAAAAATTCTCTAGAAGGAATGAATAGCAGAATAACTGAGACAGAAGAATGGATAAGTGGCCTGGAAGATAAAATACTGGAAATAACTACTGCAGAGCAGAATAAAGAAAAAAGAATGAAAAGAATTGAGGACAGTCTCAGAGACTTCTGGGACAACAATAAACAAAACAACATTCAAATTATAGGGGTCCCAGAAGAAGAAGAGAAAAAGAAAGGGACTGAGAAAATATTTGAAGAGATTATAGTTGAAAACTTCCCTAATATGGGAAAGGAAACAGTCAATCAAGTGCAGGAAGCACAGAGAGTCCCATACAGGATAAATACAAAGAGAAATTCGCCAAGACACATATTAATCACACTATTAAAAATTAAATACCAAGAAAAAATATTAAAAGCAGCAAGGGAAAAACAACAAATGACATACAAGGCAATCCGCATAAGGTTAACAGCTGATATTTCAGCAGAAACTCTACAAACCAGAAGGGAGTGGCAGGACATATTTAAAGTGATGAAAGGGAAAAACCTACAACTAAGATTATTCTACCCAGCAAGGATCTCATTTAGATTTGATGGAGAAATTAAAACCTTTACAGACAACAAAAGCTAAGAGAATTCCGCACCACCAAACCAGCTTAAAAACAAATGCTATGGGAAATTCTCTAGGCAGGAAACACAAGAGAAGGAAAAGACCTACAAAAACAAACCCAAAACTATTGAGAAAATGGGAATAGGAACATACATATTGATAACTACCTTAAATGTAAATGGATTAAATGCTCCAACCAAAAGACATAGACTGGCTGAATGGATACAAAAACAAAACCCGTATATATGCTGTCTACAAGACACCCACTTCAGACCTAGGGACTGAAAGTGAGGGGATGGAAAAAGATATTCCATGCAAATGGAATTCAAAAGAAAGCTGGAGTAGCAATTCTCATATCAGACAAAATAGTCTTTAAAATGAAGACTATTAGAAGAGACAAAGAAGGACATTACATAATAATCAAGGGATCAGTCCAAGAAGAAGATATAACAATTGTAAATATTTATGCACCCAACATAGGAGCACCTCAATATATAAGGCAAATGCTAACAGCCATAAAAGGGGAAACTGACAGTAACACAGTCATACTAGGGGACTTTAACACCCCACTTTCACAAATTGACAGATCATCCAAAATGAAAATAAATAGGGAAACACAAGCTTTAAATGATACATTAAACAAGATGGACTTAATTGATATTTATAGGACATTCCATCCAAACCAACAGAATACACATTCTTTTCAAGCGCTCATGGAACATTCTCCAGGATAGATCCTATCTTGGGTCACAAATCAAGCCTTAGTAAACTTAAGAAAATTGAAGTTGTATCAATTATCTTTTCCAACCACAACGCTATGAAACTAGATATCAATTACAGGAAAAAAAATCTGTAAAAAATACAAACACATGGAGACTAAGCAATACACTACAAAATAACCAAGAGATCACTGAAAATCAAAAAGGAAATTAAAAAATACCTAGAAACACATGACAATGAAAACACGATGGGATGCAGCAAAAGCAGTTCTAAGAGGGAAGTTTATAGCAATACAATCTTACCACAAGAGAAAAGAAACATCTCAAATAAATAACCTACCTTACACCTAAAGCAATTAGAGAAAGAAGGACAAAAAACACCCCCAAAGTTAGCAGAAGGAAAGAAATCATAAAGATCATATCAGAAATAAATGAAAAAGAAATGAAGGAAACAATAGCAAAGAACAATAACACTAAAAGCTGGTTCTTTGAAAAGATAAACAAAATTGATAAACCATTAGTCAGATTCATCAAGAAAAAAAGGGAGAAGACTCAAATTAATAGAGTTAGAAATGAAAAAGGAGAAGTAACAACTGACACTGCAGAAATACAAAGGATCCTGAGAGATTACTACAAGCAACTTTATGCCAATAAAATGGACAACGTGGAAGAAATGGACAAATTCTTAGAAATGTACAACCTTCCAAGACTGAACCAGGCAGAAATAGAAAATATAAACAGACCAATCTCAAGCACTGAAATTGAAACTGTTGTTAGAAATCTTCCAACAAACAAAAATCCAGGACCAGATGGCTTCACAGGTGAATTCTATCAAACATATAGAGAAGAGCAACAAAAAGAATAATATACCTAGGAATAAACCTACCTAAGGAGACAAAAGACCTGTATGCAGAAAACTATAAGACAATGATGAAAGAAATTAAAGACAATACAAACAGATGGAGAGATACACCATGTTCTTGGATTGGAAGAATCAATACTGTGAAAATGACTATACCACCCAAAACAATCTACAGATTCAATGCAATCCCTATCAAACTACCAATGGCATTTTTCACAGAACTAGAACAGAAAATTTTACAATTTGTATGGAAACACCCCAAATAGCCAAAGCAATCTGAGAAAGAAAAACAGAGCTGGAGGAATCAGGCTACCTGACTCCAGACTATGCTACAAAGCTACAGCAATCAAGACAGTATGGTACTGACACAAAAACAGAAGTATAGATCAATGGAACAGGATAGAAACCCAGAGATAAACCCACACACATATTGTCACCTTATCTTTGATAAAGGATGGAAGAATATACAATGGAGAAAAGACAGCCTCTTCAATAAGTGGTGCTGGGAAAACTGGACAGCTACATGTAAAAGAATGAAATTAGAGCACTGCCTAACACCATACACAAAAATAAACTCAGAATGGATTAAAGACCGAAATGGAAGGCCATACACTATAAAACTCTTAGCGGAAAACATAGGCAGAACACTCTATGTCATAAATCACAGCAAGATCCTTTTTGACCCACCTCCTAGAGAAATGGAAATAAAAACAAAAATAAACAAATGGGCCCTAATGAAACTTAAAAGCTTTTGCACAGCAAAGGAAACCATAAACAAGACCAAAAGACAACCCTCAGAATGGGAGAAAATATTTGCAAATGAAGCAACTGATGAAAGATTATCTCCAAAATATGCAAGCAGCTCACTAACAAAAAAACAAACAACCCAATCCAAAAATGGGCAGAAGACCCAAATAGCCATTTCTCCAAAGAAGATATACAGATGGCCAAAAAACGCATGAAAGGATGCTCAACATCACTAATCATTAGAGAAAATCGTAACTACAATGAGGTATCACTTCACACCAGTCAGATGGCCATCATCAAAAAATCAACAAACAATAAATGCTGGAGAGTGTGTGGAGAAAAGGGAACCCTCTTGAACTGTTGGTGGGAATGTAAATTGATACAGCCACTATGGAGAACAGTGTGGAGGTTCCTTTTAAACTACAAATAGAACTACCATATGACCCAGCAATCCCACTACTGGGCATATACCCTGAGAAAACCATAATTCAAAAAGTGTCAAGTACCACAGTGTTCATTGCAGCTCTATTTACAGTAGCCTGGACATAGAAGCAACCTAAGTGTCCACTGACAGATGAATGGATAAAGAAGATGTGGCACATATATACAATGGAATATTACTCAGCCATAAAAGGAAATGAAATTGAGTTATTTGTCGTGAGGTGGATGGACATAGAGTCTGTCATACAGAGTGAAGTAAGTCATAAAGAGAAAAACAAATACCGTATGCTAACACATATATATGGAATAAAAAAAAAAGCCTCTGAAAAACCTAGAGGTAGGACAGGAATAAAGATATAGTCATAGAGAATGCACTTGAGGACACGGGGAATGGGAAGGGTAAACTGGGATGAAATGAGAGAGTGGCATGTATATATGCACTATCAACTGTAAAATAAATAGCTAGTGGGAAGCAGCCACATAGCACAGGGAGATCAGCTTGGTGCTTTGTGACCACCTAGAGGGGTGGGATAGGGAGGGTGGGAGGGAGATGCAAGAGGGAGGGGATATGGGGATAAATGTATACATATAGCTGATTCACTTTGTTATAAAGCAGAAACTAACACACCATTGTAAAGCAATTATACTCCGATAAAGATGTTTAAAAAAGAGAAACATGGGATATATTTAATTTAATGATTGCTTTTGCCCTTCACAAATATTTTAAGCAAATATCTCTTGCTTTTAAGTCAAACAAATTAATACCACTGAAAGTGCTGGAATTATGTAAACTAATAACTGGTTTAGCCCTTTGTCCAAGGTTCCCCACCTTAACAGACCTTCCTGCAAGAGTACCCACACATTTGAACTATCGGATCTACACAGAAAGCCTAAGGCATTTAAATATAATTATGCAAAGATATTTAGGAGAACAAGGATACTTTTTACTCCATATAGGCATATTACAAGACATGGATGTCATAGTATTATAATAGGAAGAAAGAGATTCTTGGGGCTACTATAAAATTCTAAACTACTTATTACATTTTTCTTAGACAATTTCTCAGTAGTACAAAAGTACTGAAGTCTTGTACTATGGAAAATCGAATTCATTTTGTTATGAAAGTAGTGGTGGTACAGAGGAAAACATGGTGACACAGGAAAGTACTTGTAATCCTATATCAGTAAAGGAATGCCTACATGTTTATTACCCTAGAATAAACTGAAATTCCAGATCTAGCCAGAGCTTGCCCAGCAAAATCTAAAAAATACCTTTGCAATTCATTTTTAACTTTTCTTTCTCTGTCTCATGCTAAAAACCTAGCTCCACAACTTCACAGGCTCTCCTGAAATAGAGAATTCAATATGACTTCTCCAAGCCTGACTATGGTAAGACTTCTAGGCACTAAGTGAAACTCCATGAAGGCAATCTAAAAGAGAAGACTCTATAGTATTATAAATTACTGCTAAAAACTAAATAAATAGGGCTTCCCTGGTGGCGCAGTGGTTGAGAGTCCGCCTGCCAATGCAGGGGACACGGGTTCGTGCCCCGGTCCGGGGAGATCCCACATACCACGGAGCGGCTAAGCCCGTGAGCCATGGCCACTGAGCCTGCGCGTCCGGAGCCTGTGCTCCGCAATGGGAGAGGCCACAACAGTGAGAGGCCCGCATAACGCAAAAAAAAAAAAAAAAAAAAAAAAACCACTAAATAAATAAATATAGCCCTGAAGAATATGTTCATGCAGCGTATGCTTTGTGTATATAATAATGCATGTATGTGTTACAAAATACATACATAAAGAGAAATACATATACAATGTATATTTAAACTCTGACATTTAGTTTTTTGAAAGTTGCCATTTCTGTTACATTGTAAAATGGCCACAAATTTCCCCCCTTGTTGCAACCATGCTATTGCACTATGATATTGAGGATCCCCCCAATAAGAGGTATAGTCTTTCTCTCTGCTCTTTGATTCTGACTTGGTGATGAGGTTTGTTTTGGCCATGAGACATTATAAATGAAGTGAAACCCAGGCTTGAAAAGCGTTTGCACATGAACACGTGCTTTCTTGCTGCCATTTGGAATCCTGAGACTACCATGGGATATCACAGGAAGAAGCTCAGGCTAAGCTACTGGGTGACAAGTAACCATGTAGAGCAGAAATGTGTTGTCACAGCATATCCCCCCATATTCATCAGGCCACCAAATGCTGAACATTTGAGTGAGGCCATCCTGGAACATTTAGCAGCCAGGTGACTCATCAGCTGTCAATGGAGGCATGAGAGAACCCAGCAGAGATGAGCTGAGCTGGCTTAAAAGAATCACACAGCTGAGCCACAGAATTATAGGCTAAATAAAATGATTTATTTTAAGCCATAGGTTTGTGTTAGTTTATTACGCAGGAAAATCTGACTGATATACTCTTTTATACCTTGTAAACATATAGTCCAGGGTACCGCCTCTATTTTTTAAAAGTTTAAATTATAATGGGGGTAGTGTGAAGCTAGTATGTTGCATGAATGAACAGGCTTATTAATATGCCAGAGTGCACTGCAGACAAATTAGGAATCATCTAATGGTTTTCTAAATATAAACTCAAAAAACATTTCTTTCACAGTCTCCTGCATTAATAAAACAGTTTTGTGGTATTACTATAGTCCATCAGATTTAAATTATTCCATGTATATTTTTGCTTGTGATTCTTCAGTGAGTTCCTGTACAATGTTCTTCATTTTTGCTTTCTGATTGTTTGAGATCTGTTCTATTATTTAGTCCCTTTTATTTAATGATTTTTTGCCAAATACATGACCTTATCTTATTTCTTATGAAAATCCTCACTTGTGTGTACATGTATTTTTTAATTAATCATTTTATAACATTTTGGTTAAGTTTAAATAGACATATATACCTTTATTTACTTTTATTTATTTTATTTTGGTATTGAGATATAACTGAGATATAATTCATATATAACATTATGTTAGTTTCAGGTGTACAACATAATGATTTGATATTTATATATTTTGAGAAATGATCACCACAGTAAGTATAATTAACATCCATTACCACACATAGTTACAATTTTTTTCTTGTGATGATGACTTTTAAGATCTACTCTCCTATCAACTGTCAAATATACAATACACTATTACTAACTATCGTCACCAATGCTGTACATTACCTTTCCAGGACTTATTTATTTTAAAACTGGAAGTCTGTACTTTTTGACTAACTCCTCTCTCTGACCACCACCAGTTTGGTCTCTGTATCTGAGTTGTTTTTGTTTTTGTTTTTGTTTTTAGATTCCACATATAAGTGAGATTATATGGTATTTGTGTTTCTCCATCTGACTTATTTCACTTTGCATAATGCCCCCAGGGTCCATCCATGTTGTCACAAGTGGCAAGGTTTCCACCTATTTTATGGTTGAATAATATTCCACTGTGTATGTATACCATATTTGCTTTGTTCATTCATCCACTGATGGAAACAGGTTGCATCGTATCTTGGCCACTATAAATAATGCTGCAGATGAACATGGTGGTGCATATATCTTTTCAAGTTAGTGTTTTCATTTTCTTAGGAAAATACAGATTTTATAATTTTCAAGGAAATTGAAATCATAGGCTTTCAACATAGTGCTTTCTGAAACCTGGCATGATGCATATAATGATATTCAGAAAATTGCACTGCATGCAGCTTTAACCTTCAGTAAAACAAGAGCAAAGACTTTTTACTTTTGCTTTCATTGACATTTTAAAAACAATTTTCTTCAGAGTGCTACATACCCATGATAGCATATCATTTGCACTTAGAAGGGTTTATCGTGAAACAGTCTCCTTGTATTTTGAATTACTCAGTACAATTATATCTAGCTGGTATAAAATAAAATCCCCAAATTTCTGCAGCTTAAATGTGCAGAAATGTGGTCTGTTGCTCTTTCAAAGACTGGTGTGGATGTTCCTAGTAGAACTGCTGTGGTAGAACCTCCTTTAAGTGATTCTTGCTATAGGTAGGAGAAAATGTGAAAAAAAAATTAAATGAGGACCTGTTTATGGGTAGGAGGGCTACTTCCCTCTGTTCACATTCCATTGATGGGAACTAGTTACATGTTTCCAAATGGAGACATAAAGACTTGATTATTATCTTTTTGCGCTCACAGGATGAAAATGAATGTTTGGTAGACAACGTTATCTCTGCAAAACTCTCTTTGCCTGTTTCAAGTCCATCTCCTCAAAGGCAAATTCTTAAAATTTGTCTATGTTTATTTAATATGTTTAATCCATTTTTCCATTTGTCAATGTAAGAAAATTTGCATTTACTCCTTCCTATAAAACATAGTTGCAACTTTAAAATCGACATAAAATTTTATATCTATTTCAATCAACTGTTAACAAAATCTCAGGCTTATCCTGAGAGTAATTTTTGCTCCCAATCTCCCCAGTTCCTATCAACAATACTTTTAATTTAGCATTTTCAGGGATGTTAAGAGTTTTTATGTTCTGCCTTCAAAATTTTTTTTTAATTCTATGTCCCTAGATTAAGATTATGAAGTAATATAATCTTCTCATTGTTACTAGAAAATTATGCTTAATGATCTTCCAAGCAATTTAAATATTGTATTTTCATCTCTATGTACTATTATTATCACTCCATAGATACTCAAATATTACTATTGTTAGTTTCAAAAACAAACATTTTGATTTTATTGTAACTCTTCAATTTTTATCTCTCCACCCCATCTTTTGTTTTGCTTTCTATTTAAACTGTAACATTTATACATAAATATTTTTACTAGAGTTTCTGATTTCTTATTATATTGTTCATTTTTGTGTCTTTATCACCACCTTTTTCTCAGTTTTCAATCTACTTAATGTTTTATCTAGATCCCTTATTTCTTAGAATCTCCCTATTGAATGCCTCTGCATGATTTGGAGGAGACACCCACTAGGCTACTGCAAGTATTTGTCCAACTCTCTATACTTAGAGTCATTGTCTCCTGGGCCACATGTCTTCTGTCTTGACCTCCTCCCCCCTGCAACGGCACACCACAACCACTTGGCTAGAGCATAAACAATGTTCATCGGAAGAAAATCTTCCTTCTCTTTTATGTATGAAAATATATTTTATGACTTTACAGTTGATGATAATTTGGCTGAAAACAGAATTTAGATGTGGCCCCCAAACACCTTTTCTCTCAAATATTTGATAGCAAGATTCCAGCATCTGTGAAGTCCATTGTTCCCAGTTGCTGTTTTTATTCTCATTATCAGGAAATATTTCTTTTCTCTCTTTCTTTTAGTTTAAGGATTTGCTTTTTATCTTTTGTACTTTAAAATTCTATAAACGTGTATAGACATGAGTATTTTTTCACTTACTCTGTTCATCTTAAAATGAGGTCTTTCATGTCATCTAAGATTGCAAGTAAATTTTCTTCTATTATTTCTTTCATAGCTGATTCTCACTCATTTTCTCTCCTCTCTTTATAGATCTTTTATGGCCTATGTTTTTGGGGAAATTCGCTTGGCACTGAATCTTCTCTTATTGAGGTTATCAAAACTCTACCATATAACCATGAAATGCAGGGTCATTATTCTTACCTCATCTTTATTTCTGCTTACAAATGCACATGTAATTCTCCTTCCCGTTCTATTTGATTCAGGATTGGGTGTATGGTACAATTTAGGCTGATGTGTTGCAAGGAAATATATGCTGTGCCCAGGACCATATACCTAATTTTCATAGTTTATGGCAAAATAAAAATGCAGGGTCTCTTTTTCAAAAACTAAAGAGAAGAAGTGCCATTAAAGGTACCAAAATATAACAAGTTCCCCTTTCTTTTTAGGTCTCTCTCATGACTTGTCATGTTTTTTATCTGCTATTTAATGTCATATTCCCTCTGGCATTGGACACTTAGGATACTTGCAAGGTGAGTGCAGACACTACAGATACCCTGACACTGTACTCCTGCAACACACCAACTGCCTGTCCTGCCTCATGCCTGATACTGGTCCATGGCTCTTGCCCCATCCTGGGATGGAGCTGTCAGCCACACTTTCCCATTGTTCATAGCTTCAACCAACAGCAGATGGATGACCCCCATGGTTTTGCAAACTCTGCACCAGGACATTCTCGGTTTTTGAAGTGGGAAGAAGGCTCACTTCCACTGAATCATCAGCCAGAACACACTCTGAGCTCCCAGGCTAAGGCAAGAAGGGCTATCACCATGCCCTTCTCTGAAATGTGGATGCAGGGTCATAAAGATGGCCATGACTAGGGCTTCCGGAAAAGCAGCTTTCTTCCTGTTGTGCTGAAGCTACTTGGAAAGATACTTACTTATATGGATAGCGTGGCATGTAGATGTGACATGAGGAACTGCTGCTGCAGCCGGAGAAATTAACCAGAGGATAAAGGTCACACATGGAGGAGAGCAAAGCTAAGACAATGACAGAGAAAGAAGCTGAGCTCTTTTCAAGGAACTTCCATTGCTAATCTCATCTCTAGATGCTTCAGATACAGGAGCAAGCACAGTTTTAATACAATTTGTTAGGTTTCCTACTATGTGCAATTGGAAGTATCCCAAATTGACACTTAAGATTGTGCATTTCCAAAAGTATATGTCCATCTTAATTTCACAGGCTTTCTTTTAATATTTTTCTTTATGTCTCGAGGGAATGTTTTTGAATATATCATTTATAGCCCATTTATTTTTCTTTAAAATATAAATTCAAATTTTAGTTTTTGAGGTTTCTCTTTTGACTTAATTTTTCCATGGCATCTTATTTTTAAGGAATGCATTTCCCCAAAATATTGGAATATTTGGATACTCGATTGAATTTAAATTTAGCTTATTGTGAATATTTTATTTTTCTAAATTATCTTTGTTTCCCTTCGTTCAGTTTTCTATTGTTTCTTCGTTTGTTTTTGTTTAGTTGTTATCTGTCATGGTTAGGATTTGCCTTTAAGCATGAGGATATTTAATTTTCCTCAATTCATATATTAAACCCAGGGATGGTGTAGATGGAATTTTTTCCTTTCCTGCTAAGTAGATTTTTTACCGGTTAGACCACCACTGTGAATAAAACTGCTGTGAGCTTTTTAGCCATCACTTTTGGAAAATAACTGGCAAAACTCACTTTCAGATGAGGAGATTTGGATACTGTTGGTTTATGGACATATACTAATGACACCAGAAAGGCTACTATACGGAAGGCTTATTTACAGGCATTCACATCAGCATTAGATTGTCTGGGAATGATGCAGGCTCCCTATTCTCTGTATGAAGAATGCTTTTTAATACAGGCTCTGAGTTGATTCTTTTGGTTTTAACGTGAGTTTCATTACAACTCTCTCCTGCTTCGACTCTAAGCCCAGAAAATCTCTCTGGACTCCTCTTGGGTTGACTTCTCTTTCCTTTTATTGGGCAACATTGAACCATATTCTTTGCCCTGACTTTGATGCTTATTTCTGTTTCATACATACCCCAATGCTAGTCTCTCTCTCTCTTTCTCAGAAATACTCCAAAATGTTTATTTGTTTATGAACTTCTTCTTGTTTATTACCTATTTATTCCTTTATCTATTTCTATACTCTTATGCCATCATGGGAGGTATAGAAAACAAAGGAATATTCCTAGTCTGGCATATTGAAAATAAAACCCTACATTGAATTGCAATAACCCATCACATTGCTTTTTTATCATACAATTCTAAATGAAATGGATTACCCACTCAACAAGTGATTGCTTGAATAATTCAGTAATGCATTCTAATTTGTCAAATTTAACTAAAAAAGAAAATAAACACAGGTTCTTGTTTTCTTCAACTGTTTCACTCGTGTTTCCCCTACAATTCAGTAGATATGCATTCTGATATTTGTGTGTGTCTCCTTACTTGTGAGAATTATTGACCTATATCCAATAGCTCATATAAATACTTAGTAAGATACCATTTGATTATATACAAGTGATGTGGCACAGCAGATACTTATGAACCACAGTACCTCTGGGATGATATTAAGGACCATATGCCTTTCTTAAGAAATGGATGGGTTTTGAGTGCGTCACACAAAATGGCACCTCCCCTCCTCCTAGAAATTCATGTGCTTTCTCTGCTCTAACACTTTTATATGCACACACACTCACGCACCCACGATACGGTAAAAAAAAAAAAAAAAAAAAACTGTTTTGATCCTTATTTTTAAAAGTAGATAAAAAGTCCAATTTTTACATGTCAGTCAAAAATTCATAACAATCAACAAATTTTGTTCACATTTAATGTTCAAGATAGTATGGAAATAATGGAGAAAATACAGTTAAGTAAAATGCCTCCTTCAGTCTCAATTAGGTTACATTCCCTTAGGGAAATAAAGAGAACACAGTTAGATTTATATTAGCTCTTGTTATTAAATACCTCTTAATGAATAAGAGTGCTGTTTAAAGAGTTTATATAATGGTTTCCTTATTAGACCAATCAACACATAAATACTTCTAGAGTCAATTAATATAAATATATGGTAAATCATTTCATTTGCTAATTCAACACTAAATTTAGTTTTGTCCATCTCTCTCATCTTTTTTTTTTTTTCCTGCGGTACACGGGTCTCTCACTGTTGTGGCCTCTCCCGTTGCTCAGGGGCCATGGTTCACGGGCCTAGCCGCTTCGCGGCATGTGGGATCTTCCCGGACCGGGGCACGAACCCATGTCCCCTGCATCGGCAGGCGGACTCTCAACCACTGCGCCACCAGGGAAGCCCCTGTCAATCTCTTATACGTTTAACCTCATCTCCTTCTTTATGACAGACCTTTGACAGCATCAATTAAATAAACTCTTGAAAAGAAAAACATCTTAAAAAGAAAAACAAATAAGTACTCTCTCTGTTAAGATTCCTCTTTAATTTCTGTTACAGAGCATATTACAAATAGAAGGTTCTATGTTCTCCATGTACATTTTTGTGCTCCAAGTTATCCTTTTACTCTTTATCCTTTAACGTTAAAACAAAGTCGAGACAAGGTCAAACGCTATGTCTCCCATATTCTACCAAGGGATCTAATTCCCTCTCCTTAAATAGCTATCATAGCGAGAGTTATAAATTCCAGGTCTTTACTTCTGGCTCAGACACCTATGTGGATTTCTAAAAAACTATATGCAACTCTTGCTTGAATCCATCTACATATATGTCCCTCAAAGCACCACAAAATTGACAATTCCAAATTGACTCTTTCTTATTTTCATTGAAAATCTTAGTGTACCTCTGCATTGTCATTTACCTGAGCTGCCTTCCCATTACATTATAAACTGCTTGAGGAGAGAGACTACTGGTCTTTGTCTTTAAGTCTTCTGCCCTGAATACAATGTATGCTACATAAAAAGTTATCAGTGAATATGTATTTAATAAATAAATACATCTGTGTGATCTTAATGTTTTTTTGAACCATGACATGCATTTGTGTATATCTACAACAAATATGGTAAATACGAAATAAGTGAACTACAATATTGTGGTCTCCCCAATACCATAAGCTAAATTATTGAGTCAATTATAAACATAAGACTTGCCTTGTCACAACAACTTATAACCACTCTAAACAAAGCCACAGCTTGCACCAACACTATAAATTAGGAAAGTAGGAAAATAAAATGATACTCTATTAAGCTTTAATATTAATATATTATTGAATTACCTAGGGAAGCACTCATGGATTTTAATCATAGGCATGTAGGAGATCAAAAACAAAACTCTGGTTGATAATAAGTCAAATTGCCCCTCCTCAGAACACTGAATACAATCCTAATAAATGAAATGATATAGCAAGGAAGTCATTACCAGCAAAGAGCACAGTGAGGTTTCATCTTGTATGAAAGAAAATAAAATTTTATCTGATCCTGTTAAATATGTCAGCCAGGAGAAACAGAACAATAGAAGTAATAATGTGTTCCCTGATAACACAGGAGCAAGCTGAATGATGAATCAGATAGGATGGCAGATAGGAAACCTGAAAACGGTGGAAATGTTACCAATGAGACTAAAGAGAATGTTCATGAAATGCAAACAAATGAAAAAAGTAAAAATGATAATGGACAAAATGATGGTGATTTAGGTAATGCTGAGGACTTATCTTTAAGAGAAATGAAGGAATAATCAATGCCGTAAGTTTGCTCAAAGTGAATATGAGCTGACTTAGAAAAGAAAAAAAAAAAGGAAACATTATCTCATGGTTGTTGAGGTTACATATTATGAATTAAACTCTGAAAGAGGTTATTTAAAGTTTTAAAGTACCAACCTCCATATCACTAACTATTCCTAAAGAGATGATTCCTTTAACAAACTACTATGCAGTCCACAGAATAAAAATGTTATATAAGAGCCTACACTGAGGGCAAAATTGCATAACCATGAATATAATAGCAGAGTTTCAGGAATCAGCCTACATATCTATATCAGTTTATCTTGGCTCATTCTCTTTCTTTTCTGGTTCATGTTTTGACACAAACTTTCTGGGAACCTATCCCTAAGCAAGGCATTCACCAAAACACAGAAGATGGAGTCAGCCTTGTTCAGCCAAGACCAACCATAACCTTCCCTAGTCTCAGGCAGCCCCCATCCCTGAAACCATTCCAGATACTGCTTGGGATCTCAGCCTATTCTAAACGAACAACAACAAAACTATTGTGGAAAAACTGTAATTTTAGGTAATTACCTTCCACTTATGCCACTTTCCCCTGCAACCTTTTGTGCTCAAACAGAAATCAAATCATATCCAGGATTCTCTTTCCAATCTGTTCATACTTAAAGATTTGTTGCATGCAATTCCCACTGTGCTCCATTGGTAACCTTATGTCTATTGTAAATAAACTGACTTGAAAATTTTAAATTCCATAAAATATTCTCTTCAACACTTAGGATCAATTGAATACCAGTTCATAATTGAGCCTTTTGCTTCTCTTGCACAAATCTAGCTTAGTAAACAAGTAAAATCATACTAAAAAAATTGCCTATGCTAACAGACCCCATCTATTGTGGTATCAATGAGTCTAGAGAGACCATAGACTTTCTTCTGCATTAGCAATACAGCTACATAATTTTTACACTTACACTATCGACAAAATTCCAAATTTCGACATTTCTAACACTCAGTTATGAGCACACCTGTGTTAAACTTTCAAGATATCTTTAATTCTTTGCATGCTTCATTCTCTCCAATTCTATCATGTTTCTCATTTTTTTTTTTCCTTTTTATTATACCCATCCCTAGACTCACGGTTGATCATCTAAACTTTACTTTTATTTAGAATTTCTTAGCCTAGGGTTTGCTAAAAATACATAACATGAAGTGAAAGTTAAGGCTAATGTTGTATTGGGAGGTGCACAAAGAGAGTGAAGAAAAAGGACATGCAGAAAAGAATGGGAAGAGATACATTGCCCACTGCTAGAAAAGATACATAGCCAGCCAATCAGCGTGGAGGACATATCTGGGTAGGTGGTATAGAAACAGTCTATCAAAGAACGAAACAGAGCGGGAATTTACCTGCAGCACTCTCTCCCATCTCTTATCCACAATCAGCAAAAGGTATCCTGTAGGGAATTAACTTCTCTGTAGTTCTGGTAGTGGTCACTTGATCTTTCATTGGCTACTGGGAAAGAAACCTTAATGTATTGTTTAAGTCTGGAAGAATTGGGAAAAGAAGAATTGCTGATACTCAGCAACACCCTCCTTTCTCCTGTATCCCAGACTTAGAAGAACTGCACAGTGGATCAATTTTCCAATCTACCTTGTGTAGATTTTATACCCCAAAGTTGAATTTTATAGTTCAAAATTTGTTGTGATATAAAATCCTTTGAGTTAATAATTCCATAGTAATTCCATTTCTATAAGAATTTTAAAATATATATTAGTAGATTTACTTATCCCTCTCTCACCAAGAACACATATCTTTATTGTCCTGCAAATCTGAGATCCTTCTTTTCAATGAAAAAATGCATAGGTTCAAATCTTTAAAATATAAACTCAAAAGAGATATATAATTTAATCTTCTCAATGGAAACTCCTTCCTCCCATCAAGGTCAAAACTGAACAAAATTTGTTTTGATATAGAAGCATGAAAAAAAGTTTAAAGAATAAAAGAGAGGAAGGAAGAGATAGAGGGAAAGGGGTAGGAAAGGAAGAGATTCATATTCTTTAAAGAGAGTCATGGAAAGACAGATGTGCCATTTCCTGTTTATTATAAACAGGAATTATGTAGCCACAATTTCTACTGTCTGCAGTCCTAAAATCATGCCAATAAACAACCTCAAGTTTTACCCATCCCAGAAATTTGTGTGTGTGTGTATGCTTGTATATAAGTGAAATAAATAATAACAATGATAAAAGGGATGGGAAGGAGGAATTTGGTTTATTTTGTTATTATAAAGTACTTATTACTCGTGAAGTGGCATAGTGTTATTGGAAAGTGGATTTAGATTAGCTGTAAATGTATATTGAAAACTCTAGGGTAACACATAAAAACAATAAATAAGTATAACCAATATGCTGAGAAAAGAGATATGATTAAAAAATTAGTGGTTGCCAGAGGTTAAGTTAGAGGGAGGGATGAATACACAGAGCAGTGTTTTCTTTCTCCCTTAGGTGGGATACAATGGCTAGAGAGCGCTGGAGTTGGATATTACCCTTCTCCCTGGACAGTTTTGCTCTGATGACACCCCAGCAGGTTAAGGTCAGGTTAACTAATTTCTCCTGAGTGCAGGCCTTATTAAGAACAGAGTCCTCTGGATGATTCCTTTACCCCTCTCCCTGCTGGAAGCATGTGAGGATTTTTCTCCAATATTTGCTCTTGCAACCTGGTCAAGCTCCTAGACATGACTCACAAAAGTGTGGGAATCCCCCCCCTCTGACTGGGTTCTGAGCTTTTAACTTTCAAGTTTGTCCACATTGTGACTCCAGCAATTCATCCATTACAGTTTTGACTTTCCTCTCCAGCACTGTTGCCCATGGTCATTTACACTCATGAATCTCTTCTTTGCTAAACTGTTATCTCCCTGTATTTGCCTATGTCACCTATCTCAGGGGCCATGGATTGTCCATGTCTCTTATAGATCCTAGAAGAATTGTTCATTTTTCAGTCTGTTCAGCTTTTTACTTGTTATTAGGATGCAGCGGCAACTTTCGAGCTCCTAACAAGTGGAGACAAGAACTGGAACTTCCAATGATTTTTAACAAAAATGAATTTCTCAATAAACAATTATCATACTTGGATATTCTTTCATATCTTTTTATTTATTTATTTATATTAGAAGAGTCAACAAAATTCAGGGCAAATTTTAATTATGATCATGTTCTTTTGGACAGGATTGTCTCTGCTTCTCTTCTTTCTCCATTTGTCTCTGTTTCTCTGTCTCTGTGTTTCTCTCTCTCTCTGTCTCTCTATCTTCTCATCTCTTTCTATCTCAAGCAAAATGGATTTTGATGCTTCCAAGTGGGGTTCCATTTTTTCTAGAAAAGTGACCAAAGCTCACAATAGTATTATACTTGCCACTTCACATATTTAAATTACCAATCTGGTCTCAGATGTTTGAATTATTCCTGCCATACATGATTCTGCATAATGCTTTACATAGTTTTCTCCTGCTTTTTATATGTTGGGTAAAATTGGAAACCACTGAAGGTAGTAAAATATTATCAATCAAGCAATATCCAAATTAACCGCATGCTTCTAAAGGCTAATACGAGTTTTAGAAAGTGGAAATATATTTCCAATATCAAAGTATAGAATGAGCCAAATAGTCAGAAGAGACCATTTTATGATATGTCTACTACTGTCAACCCCAGTAAGCATTTGGTGGAATATAAGACCCTACTATTCTGCTTTCTCAACATGGAAATAATTTTTAACCACAAGTGATTTTTATACTTAAATACAAGAGAGATTTACACTGTTAAAAGTGACATCACTCTAGAAATAATGAAATACCAGGGTCATTTCAAAATCATTGTACTGTATAGAGGACATGATTATATAGCATATTCTGTGTTTGTGTGTGTGTGTTTGTGTGTGTGTGTGTGTGTGTGTGTGCATTAATTTAAGCAGAATACATGCTAATGCACAGAAAAGTCACCAACCTAGTTTGGTGAAATATATGTTTGATGTATAAAAAAAGAACTGCGCCCTTAGGATTTGGATGCTATGTTAAGTCAAGTTGTAGCCATAAATCACACATATAAATATTTGATTTCTCTACTCCTAGACCTTGGCTGATCAACATTACTGCAGAAAATGGCAACGCTATGCAGATTGGTGCCCTCATTCATAGTCATGGCTTACACAACCATTTATATAATGCTGAGGACAAAATCTATATCCTTTGAATAAATCTTCACCCTGATCTCTAACTTGCAACATTGTTTAAGAGTTTATTTATTCGTTTTACAATATTTTCCTTGACTATGCCCTGAATATTTGCCTATGTCCTAGGCAGTACACAGTAAACTAGTCCAAAACTAAACTCATCTCGACATGTGACAAATAGGTCCTGCTGTATATATTCTATATTCTACCATCAGTATTGCCCCTTACAAGTCACCATAGGAAAAAAAAAACCAGAAGAAATCAAAGGTTACATTTCCTACTCACTATTCACATTAAAGCAGACAAGAGGTTCTTTGGATTTCACTTTCTAAATATTTTATAAATATATTAAATCCTTCATATACATTGCATATTGCTTTAGTTATGATTTTCATTATTTCATACTTGGATTATTTAAATAACTTTCTATCCACATAATATAGACTCTAATATAGGTATATATATCTAAAATTGGAACTGCTGAGGTAAAAGTAACTTGCATTTAAATTTTTGATATCTGTTGCTACATGACTCTGCATAAGCATTGCACCAATTAATAATCCCAGCATTTGTTGTAATGTTTTATTTTCTTATTTTCCTGTATTGTTTATCAGCCAATAGTAACATATAGAAATAATGGTGAAACAGTCTCCCTTTTTGTATTTATTTTCACTTTTTATTACATTAATTACATTTCCTGAAGAATATGAAGTAATGTTGCAAAAGCAGGCTTAATTTTCTTGTTCTTGAACAAAGGGGTATCTCTTGAACTCATCTGATGAGCAGATCATTTGAAACAGACTTTTGGTTGTATCTATGTAATCAAATGATACGTTTTGTTTTTGTTGTTTAATGAGATTGTCATTAAATTATTGCTTTCTATATAATTCTTTACTTATAAATATAAATATTCATAATAAAACTTTGTAAAGAAGACCAGTGGAATTTTTTAAATAAAACATAATTAACCAAAGTATATTATTCTTGAAACACATTGAAGGAATCACATCATTGATGTAAATATTTTGATAATATTTTTCTAAGGCAGTATTCTTTCTAAGTAAAAAAATAATTCATGTTTTGGTTTTGTTCTCCTCTTTTTATACTCCTCAAATGATTCAATACAGTTTGTCTTTCTCATCTCTCATTATTGATGAAACTATTCCAGTCAGGATCTTCTTTCAATGCTACACTTCAAATCAACAAAGACTAGAGGCTATGTAATTATTTGTGCGTGTGTGTGAACATATATATGATTATATATGTGCTTATACACACACAAACGCATGTACATAAGTATATATATACACATATACAAATACATACATATACAAAATCTGCATTACAATGGCAAGTTACATTAATTCTCTATGCCTTGATTTTACCACATGTAAAATGGGTGTAACATTATGATTTAAGAATTATAAGATGCAGGACACTGAAGTCTTTTGATGCAAATTACCATTTAAATACACCTTCTTAACCTTAAGTGTTCATAGAAATAAACCTTCGTTCCCCTTAAAAAATATATATAAGATGGAACATTTATATAAAAAAATTAGATTAGTGCTACATAAATATTCACTAATCTCTTTACACTTAAATTCATGCATTTTTCAACAATGCATGCAGGTAATACATCAATGTTTTGAAAAGCTGTTATCCAAGGTTAGTGGAAACAGAAGCAAGAAAAGACTGTCTCCTATTCAAAATTTTTTTCTGGCAGGTCTAACACAATTAGAAAAGTATTAGTATGTATTAATAATGAAAATCTTGGGAAATATTTATTTTTGCTGAAAATACAAATATATTTTAAGAAAGTCCAAAAATATATACTACTGACTTATTATAAGTAATAAGATTTATTGTTAAGTAGTTGTCTAATAAATATCAAGACATAAAATTTTCCTGTAGGTCTATGTAATATGTATATTAAAATGTTTTAAATAAATATGAAATCTGAAAAAATTTTATGACATTTTTAAATGAATAAAAATACACAAGACTATTTTTACTTCTAAGGAGAAAATGGGAAATTTGTCTTTAACAATGTGGGTAAATATGTCTAAAAATTAACATGCTTTTGGAAGGATTAAATGAGAAACATGTTCTAAATTATTGGTGTAAAAGCTTAGCCTAAATAAAATAGATTAACATACCCAAAGCAAGATATTTATATATGTAGATACATATTTTGATTTTCTAATAATAAATATTTAGATGTTCTTGTCAATGTACTTTTTTTAGTATTCCATAATTCTAAAACGCACTTTTATTCATGTGTGGTACACAAAGTGGTCATAATCTCAAGAGTGATTAATTTTATTTTCTAAAATATCATTTATATAAAGTGAAATGAAGAGGCAATTTTCTGCAGTTTTCATCTACTTTAGAGATGAATTATTTATATCTGTATTTTATTTTATATCAATTTTATAAACTAATTGTGGCTTAATATATGTGATTCTATGGAAAAAGTGTAAAACCTCAATGAGTCTGATGACTTTTTTGACAAATAATAATTTAATTTATGAAGAGGACAAAACAGATCATTGAAATGATTCACCCCAAAATAACTTTCTTGCTCAAACATTCAAAAATATATAATTTTCTTTCATTTCCATTGTTACAAAGCAGAGAAAAGATAGAAGATATAACAATTCATTTTTTAATCTGTTAACCCTGAAATCAAAACCATAATAAGAAAAAACTGAAAATGCATCATTTTAATGCAAATGCATCATTTTAAGTTGCAAATATTCTACATTAAACATTAACAATCAAATTTAGCAATATATTTAAAGATTACTATGCCACAAGTAATAAAATTGCTTAAATTAAGGAACAGTTTTGATAGTAAATATTTTTTCGATGTCATACATCAACCAACCAAAAGAAACATGATTACATTGCATTTTGGTAAATTAAAAGAATAATTTTAACGAAATTTTTGATTCATTATTGAAACCAAGGATAAGTAGAAATGCATTTATCATGTGCAGAAATTATTTCTCAGTCTTATAGCTAATATCTCACTTAAGGCTGACATACAGTATGTATTCAAATTAAAGTCAGAAACAAGAAAAAATGGTCACCTTTATTATTATTGAATACTATTGTCCTTAACATTGTAGCCAAATGAATGATCAGAAAAATATATTTAATTCCCCAACTCCTTTTCCTTCTCTCTTTGAAATAAACATGCAAATACCTTCTTAACTGTAAAGGAAAAAAATAAAAGCAGCAAAAATAATTTCCTGGACTTTCAAAACCTTTTAACATAAAAATTTCAGGTTATTTCTTCTACTCTTTTTTTTGCTTTTTAACATGCCTAGGTTTACTACTGCTGCCATTCATCTTTTTTCCCCTAGTTGCATTCTTTTTTGGTTGCTTTTTGCTTCTTTTTAATTTAAATTTTAAGTTTTTCCCATTTTTTTATTGAAGTATAGTTGATTTGCAATACTGTGTTATTTTCAGGTATACAACAAAGTGATTGTTATTCTTTTTTTCATATTGTGTTTCATTATAGGTCATTACAAGATATTGAATATAATTCCCTGTGCTATACAGTAAGCATTCTTATTGATCCCTGTGAGGGTCCTTTTTGTTTACTAAGGAATCATCTTAACACAATGTGTTTGAATAGAGTGGTAAATTAGACCTATCAGATTCCTCAATTTGGAGTTGCAACACAGAAAACTCATATAAGAATTTCCAATTCTTCTTTTTAAGCAAAACTTTTCAAACAAAAGTTTTTAAAGAAATATATGATTAGTTGACTGTCAAGTTTGTGAAAGTTCTGAGGTTTTACCTGATTGTGAGTCAACAAGTTAGCTTGCTGCAGTTTCATGGAATTTGATAGAAGACACAATACTTCTGGGTCACAAAAGGACTTTATTGTTAATGGCATAGCGACCAGCATGAGCATCAGTGTATAGGTATCCCTTCTCCTTGTCCCCTGATCCCATGGAAGCAAGGTAGATGTACCTAGATGACACTTGCACATGCAGTGGGTTGAGTTACAGGAGAACTCTAAGTTTAGGAAACACAGATTTTTATAATAAGAAGAAAGCATACCTGCCCTTTGCTCAAGGCCATAGTAGTTAGGTGAATCCTGTTCTACATCAACACCCCTATAATTTTCATACCAAAGGAAATAAACAGTTTTTTAATATGATTTATTAACCTTGAGTTTCTGCATTTGGCTTTTACAATGAATCGTTTTTTTTCCAAAAGAGGGTTCAGGATCCAGATTTTTCCATTGTATATGGTTATTATGGCTTTCTATTTATTTTTAAAAGTAAAACAGTACTGGCCGCTTTTTTTTTTTTTTTTTTTTTTTTTTACTGTTTGTTTCCATGACTTTATTTCTTTAGGAAATCAGACAAGTTTCCTTATAGAAGTTAAACATTCTGGATTGACCTAATTTTTTGTGGTATTACTTAATTTTGTCCAAAGAGAAGGATAGTCTAAACCTTAATTACACTCAGGTTAAATATTTTTAACAAGAATTCTTCATAGTGATTTGGGTACATAATATCACATTCCATTAAGCAGCACATATTATAGACAGTCTAACTTTTAGTGATGTTAATTTTAAACCTTTAGTTAAAGTGATGACTGCCAGCTTTCTCCCTTAAAAACATCTCCCCTTTTCAGTTAGAAAGTAATATATGGAATAATAAAGTGTCACCTTTCAACCGATGTTAACATTTATTGATGATCCTTACCTGAATCTATTATTTCATTAGAGGTAGCAAAATGGTGATTTTTATGATACTATATATTTTTTCTCTATTACTTGACAGCCTCATAATAAGAATGTCATTAAATGAGAATGAACAACAGTTTTCTGTGTTTTTTTTTAAAGTTGGGTTAAATCTTTACTTCATCTATTTCTCAAAAGAAGCTGGAGTAATGGTACCTAGAATGGTGGAAATATTTTTCTCTTTTGAATATTCCAGTGACTAATCAATGTTTAGTTTTGTGTGTATATTCTTCAGCATTTGAGTAGTGGGACACCTTAAAATTTGTTTTGGTGTCAGATCAAAAAACCTATTATATATTGTGTTCTCCTTGATCTCTGACACAAAATGTCCTCCAATCACATAGTTCTTCTCCAAATCTCCTAAGTCTCTGTTCCATTATTCAGAACAAGATCTGGGTAGAAGGTGGTTCATTGCTTCTGAGTGTCATTTCTTCTAGGTTCTTTCAGTGGTAAAACTTAGAAAAAACATTTTTAAGGTTGATGATTAAATTTTGATTTTCCAAATCAAATTTATTCTCTTAAAACATTCTTTAAAACTTTATATTTTTATTGATAAACAATGTCCTGCTGTATAGCACAGGGAACTACATTCAATATCCTGTAATAAACTGTAATGAAAAAGAATATGAAAAAGAATATATATATGCATATATATGTATATATATAACTGAAACACTTTGCTGTACACCAGAAACTAACATAACATTGTAAGTCAACCATACTTCTATTTAAAAAAACTTTATATTTTTATTGTTTTACCTTAAACATATTTTGGTTCCTAATTTAACTTACATACTCAATATAGTCTTATATAAAATTCATAAAATAATTTAAATAGCAACATTAACTACTAAAATATAAAAAATCTGAAGGATGTCAATTATATCTTTACACACTATTTTTCTTAGAATCTAAAACTAAAAACGTATGGTAAGAATATACAGCATGTTCATTACTTACTTATCTATGTGGTCAGTCTGACATATTTAGGCTCATTTTTTTCACTTTATTTTCAACTTTGCTTTTTCTTTTGTATTTTTAAGTTTATTTTTCAGAATATTTAAATTATTTACATAGTTCAGAAAAATCAACATAAGATACCCAGCCAACATGATCTTGAAAATGAACTAAGTTAGAGGACTCATAATCCCAATTTCAAGAGTTACTAAAACTCACACTATTAAACATTACAGTGCAGATATAAAGATAGATACCTTGATCAATAGAATAGAACTGAGATTCCAGAAATATACCTTTGCATTTATGGTCAAATGATTTTTTTACCGAGGTGCCAAAACAGTTGAAAGAGGAAATCATAGTCTTTTCAACAAATTGCCTATCCACACATGAAAGTATGAATGAAGATGGACTCCTCATCAAAATTAACTCAAAACGAAACATAGATCTAACTGTAAGAGCTGAAACTACAAAGTTCTTAAAAGAAAATACAGGAGTTAATTTTGTTAACTTGAATTAGGTAACGTCTTCTGATATGACAACAAAAGCACAAGTGTCAAAAGAAAAAATAGACTTCTCCAAAGTTTAAAACCTTGTGCTTCAAAGGACACCATTAAGAAAGACAACTCACAGAATGGAGGAAAATATTTGCAAATCTTGTCTCGGATGAAGAATTATAACCAGAATATATATATATGTTGCATATATATGAATATGAACATATATATGAATAATATAACATATAAGAAATATATTCATATATATGTTATATATATTCTATATGTATAGAATACTTATAATTCAATAATAAAAAGATTCACTGTGCATTTTCATTCTTCCCTGTGTGTGCACTGCTCATGGGTCGATCGGAGACCCCAATGAAGATGTTTGCTCAGTTTACAGTCTTAGGCATGCTACTTAGAATCAGATCTATGTATGCACAGGTCTGAGTTGTGCACAAGAGTTTATAAACTATTACTGGGGTTACTTTCCAGGTCTTATTTATCTCTGTGATCTCATAGACATTTTCTGGTAAATAGATTTCTCCCATTTCAGTCTTTGGCTAGAAGCCACTCACTTCTGCTACAATGCCTTGTCAGGAGCTATACAGAAAGAAGACAAAGGGAAACAAAGTAATAGGGGTTATCCCTTCCTCATGGAACAGCAGATCCACATTGAGATGATTGCAACTCCAGCCAACACCATGATTTTGCAGCATTGTGAACAACCCTGGGCCAGAGGACTCAGATAAGCGACATCCAGACTCCTGACAACAGAAATTGTCAGATAATAAAAATTTTTTTAAGCTGCCATGATTGGGAATAATTTATTGCCATAGTATAGCAATGAATGACAAACACATCAGTGATTTTAAAATAAAACAGGCATTGGAAATTAACTACAGGATTATGCTACTTGAAATTCAGTGAGGATTTACACTCTGATGTGATTTCTTTTCAGCTAACACCTCTGAGGCAGATTGCAGCTATTTTCTCACATTTTGTATCTACCTGAAAAGACCATAAATATGTCTAGAACTCATTGTCCTAGAAATGGCATTTCAAACTTTTAGGTACACAGCACAATGTTTGGGTGGGTTTTTCAAACACACACTGTTGTTAAATATGAGGAAACAGGGGGATACCACAACCATCGCTAATAATATTGGTTATCTTACAAATTAAAAATATAGGTGGCTCCAAATTTATAGATGTGTTTCTTAATTTTAACTAGTGACTCAAGTATTTAATGTTTGGGAAGCAAAAAAAACCTTTAATACTAGGACAAAGATCACATGTGATGCTGTTTTCTAAGAAAAAGTAATCTGGATAGATGTGTGTATATATATAATTTATATATATAAGTTGTGTGGGTTAAAGAAAACTTTGTATTAACTTTGTACACTCAGGGATCCTATATATTACATTAACAAAACAAGAGTAAAAGTCTCCTTGATTCTATATAAACTAGGGAATACCATCTTACCTTTCAGTATGAGAAATTGCACGCTCTCTCTCTCTATCTATCTATGTACATGAAAAAATAAGAGCCATAACAAATCTGTGTCAATCTGTCTCCCACGCAGTATTCCTTTAGAATGACAAGGAAACGTAACCATCACCAGTTTCTCAGCATAAACTATTCATAAAGAGCTAGATCTGAACTTTTTATTTGGCATTAAAAGAATCTAATTACCTTTTTACAAATGGCCAGAATGATTATCTGAAACGTCATTGATGGAATCACCCTGGTTAGTTGATGATTAATCAATGTGCATATTTAGCTTCCTATGCCTATGACTTCGATCAAAGAATTAATGACTTTTGAAAAGAAGAGATTGCATGAAATCCATGTTTAGTAACTAGTAACAAACTGGGTGTTTTAAATTGAAAAACTGCATGATTAAATTCACTTTTTTTTTTTTTTTTTTGCTGTCCAAGTTAGTTGTGATATAGTTTTAGCTGTAGAGGGAAAAATTTTAATTAATTTAATTTTAATTTAAAAAAATGTTAAACATGGAAACAATGCCATGCCTTAGTAAATTGTGACAACAATCAAAATTAAATTTAGGTAGAAACTATTTAAAACAATCATAACAATGGCCTTGCACGTTTTACTGTAATTGTCTATTGTCCTTCTGACTGGTCTATTTTTACTATCCTTATCAGATCTCTGTTTATAAGTCATATTGGTAGTGAGGATATTCTATCTAAAAGACTCTCCTCTATAATTCACTATGTATAATATAGTGTTCCGTTTTGTTTTTCTTCATAACAGCTGTCACTGCTTGAGTTTATGTTTAATAACTCTCTTCAAGAGTAGAGGAATTTTACTTCCAAGAGGCAAGGACCTGGTCAAGTTTATTTATTACTCCATTTGAATGCCTGGCATATGATAATGTTCTTTAATTAATTGGCATAAAAAGGGGAAAAAAATCCTTGAATATTTGCCTCTTCCCCTAGACTGCCCACTTGATTTGGCAGGAAACAATATCTTCACTGTGTTCTCACTGCTTAGCTGTGCACCTGGCACTTAATAGAAACTGAATAAAAATATGTTTGTTGACTGCACAAATGGATAACTTTAATTCCCCTTTCTAATTCCTATAGAGTTGGAGCAGAATTCCTGGGAGAGATAACAGCAAGTGAAAACCTGAAAGATGTGTTTCACTAAAGAGTTTCTGTGAATCCTTGGAATCCTAGGATCACTGCTGGAGGATGAATTAAACCATTGTGGATGGCATCACACCACAAAGACACAAAGGCACGGGGAGCAGCTTCTGCACATTTCTGCATTGGCACCGGCGGCAGTTCTGTAGGCATTAATGTAGCAACGTGCTGCAGCAGCTGCCAGCAGTAAAGATGTATGCTCTGCAGTAAATATAACCACAGGGAATAAGAGCCAGAACTAAAAGAGAAATAAAAATACAAAAATACTGGATCCTGAATGTTGGTACTAACAATGGTGGCTGTGAGCATATAAGAGACACCTTCAGGCAGCAGTGTTGGACAGAGACGTTTAAGGAACCTTATAAGTCTCCAATCCCAGACACTGGCAAAAATGTAGAAATAATATTTGCCACTGTGCCAGTGAAAGTATAATTTTTTCCCTAAGCTACTGGTAGCAGAGCAAACACAAATGACACAGGTACATTAGAGAAAGGTTATGTTCAAGGACTCTGGGGTGCAGAATATGTAATCTTTGGTGATTCTCTGTGCGTTTTAAGGAATATTTGAAAGCAAAAATAAAGATATTAAACAGAAGAGTTTCTCCTTGGGAAAAAAAGATTCCTCAATGAGGTCATGAACAATGACTGTTCACTGAGGATCTGTGCACAGCTTATTAATACTTATATTGGTGATTCTCAGAAGGAATGCTGAAGGTTACTCTAAATATTGGTTTTGAATACAGACGGAAATAGGAAATTTGGCAATATCACATCAAACTGTGTAAGTATAGGCGTTTTCTGGTTATACAAAGAGGTACACTAACCTCACTGAGAGGGCAGCAGAGGAAGGTGCAAACAAGACTTCTTAGAAAATGTACCATTAGAGCTGAAACCTTAAGGATATCAGAGTTTAGCAGCACCCACCCCCCAAAAAAGGGTGATTGCAAGGAGTGTCCCAATACACACCATTATGTACTATAAGACTCAGAGATTAGACAGCGCTTGGCACCAAGGAGGAATGGACAATTTGTATGCATTTTGGAGTGGAGGGTGATCACACATAGGGCTAGAGGGTTGAAGGAGGCCAGAACATAAAGGTTTATTTTAGGCATTAAAGTGTTATAGAAATCATGCTTTATTCCATTGATACCTCCCACAAATAGCCATAGCATTGTTAATGGATTAAACTATTTTCTATTAAACTACTGAACTATTTTCTAGAACAAACTGTCATAAGGAGGGAAACTGGTTAATATTTTTTATCTCATTTAATGTCATTCTAATAGTATTAGAACAGCAGAACTTCCAGAATCTTACATTCTTCTATCCCAATTTTAGAAAACAACTTCCTATTTTTTTCTAGTTGTACCCACTACAATCCAATATTATTTTCATTCTTTGCCAACCCCGAAATTCATGACTGATCATTTCATGGTTTCAAAGCATCATCCACAAAACCCTTGACACTGCTTCATCATTTGTATACCCTTTAAAAAAACCCAGATCTTATAATCAACCTATTGTCTGTCTTTTGCTATAATATTCCCATGATGACAATGATATTAGTCAAAAATGTCATCACCATATGATTGATTCTAAAAATTATTTTTTCTAATGTTTGTTGGAGTCTCCATATGGCTTCTCAAAGATTTTATTTTTCAGTTTTTTATCCTACTCTCATCAGTAGATCATGGTTAGGTATGTTGGCTATTATACAGGCCCTTTTTTGATGACTGGCAACAGTCTGCTACCTCAGCCTCATTTTCAATGCTGAATTAACATTCTAGAACTCTACTTCATAATCGAGAAATAGTCTGTTTGAGACTTTGTAAATACATTATATTCTATTCACACCTTTGCACATTTTTTTATATTACCTATGTCTGAAATGCTCTCATGCTATGTCTTCTTCCATTGAAAACTCCAAATCATCAATTCAAATGTAATTCTGTAATCAATTCTTCTAGGTAGCATTCGCTGAATATCTGCCAAGTTCCCAATTAAACCTGTATTGAATGCCAATTACGCTCTCTTATGTTGTTATGTGCATACCTTGAGAATCCTCAAAAGGTAGTATTGAAAATTGCTATGTTGATCTTCTAAAAATAAAGGACAGAAACTGCTATTTTTTAATACATAGAGCACAAAATAATATGTGATATAAAGTTATTACAAATGTTAAAATTAAATAAGGGAAATATCTTGTGAGTGTGTTGACCTAGATGATCATCCTTTGCTTTTCTTCCATAGAGATCCAGTAAATGACTAGAAACACAATACTTAGGTTTGGGCCAAAGTGAAATATCAGAGATAGGATTTATCCTCCCCATAGAAGCACCAAAACAATAGGCAAAAAATATGTGAATAAAGTTTTTCAAGATACTAGAGATTAACTGATAAATGAAAGTGATCTTGCAGAGAAAGAAAATAAAAAAATGAGGTGAGCTTTATTACTGTCCCAGAATAGTGCCCTGATAAGGCTCGAAGATCATGGTGAATAAACAAAAAACCTGGAAGGAATTAGGCACACTGACTGAGTTTAGGAGAAAGGTCTGAGACTCCTGGAAGACCAAAGTGACTGCAGTTTACAATACAGAGAGAACTTCAGGTGAAAGAACTGCACATGGAGGACTCTGGAGTTCTTCGGTGGGTTCTTCTGAGTATTCAGCAGTGTATGGAAAAGTGCATATATGTATGAAAATTAACAGAGACCTCTGAATTAGACATGTTGAAAAGATTAGGAGTAAGAGTGCCCAATGCTTATACATGGCCAGGAATAGTGCATGTTTCCACTGGTCACTAGATAGTCTAAAGATTCATGGGATATTGTGATGAGTATAGAGAAGATGTTGACTCAATACTGAGTTTAACTCTAGTCTGCATGTGGTTCCATTACTGCCTAATCAATCCTAAAAACAAGATGCCAAAAGATACAATTTCTGCAAGTAACTAAACTGCACAGAACAAAGCTCAAGAACATTTATTTATAAGAACACAAAGTTGTTCAGGTATGATAGGAAGCAGGAAAATATAAACCATACTGGCAAGAAAATTTAACTGATGGAAACTGACAGAATTGACATAGATGTTTCAATTAGAAGAAATGGACATACGGCAGTTATCATAATTGCATTTCATATGTTCAAAAACTAAGTAGAGGCATGAAAATATTTTTAAAAATTATACATCCAGATGTGAAAACTACAATGTAGGAAATAAACACTAGGTGAGATTAACAGCAGATTAGACATCAGAGTAGGATAGATTAGTAAATTTGAAGTAAAAAAAGAGAAACCATTAAAAATGAAGCAGAGTGAAGAATTAAAAAAAGGAAGAAGTATATTGAGCTGTAAGATAAATTTAAGAAGTCTAATGTAACTGCAATTTGAATCCTTGAAAGAAAAGAGATGATGGATTACAGTAAAATATGTGAAAAAAATCATGGGCCAGATTTTTCCACATTTGATGAGAAGTATAAAACTACATATTAAAGTTGTTTAATACAATTTTAATATAAGAAGCATGATGAAAACTATACCAAAGAGGGTGGGATCAAGAAGGCAGAATAGGAACACCACAGACCAATATATCTTATGATGCAAAAAAACTAAACAAAATTTTAACAAGTAGAAATTGTTAAACAATGTATTTAAAAATTATTTTATATTATGACCAGTTAACCCAGAAATATAGGTTTACTTTAACACTCAAAATCAGTCAGTTTAATCTGTCATATCATCTACTTTAAAAAGAAAAATATATGATTTTTAGAATAGATATTAAAAGGCATTTTAAAAAATCCAAAATTTATTTCTGACAAAAATTCTCAGTAAATTAGGGTTAAAAGGAAACTTCTTCAACTTCATAAAGGGTATCCAAAACTCACACTTAATGTTGAAATTCTGAATCTTTTAATTTAATATCAGGAAAGAGACAACATGTCAAATCATACTACATCTATTCAATATTGTCTTGGAACTTCCAGCCAGTTCAATAAGGCAAGAAAAATAAAGACACCCAGATTGAAAAGGGAGAGATAAAAGTGTCCTTTATTTGCAAAAACAAAAAAAATTCTCATAAATTATTTGTAATCCAAATATAGAAATAAATCTTAAAACTAGATAATCAGAATACAAATGACCAATTAAAAATAAAATGGAAAAATATTTGAATAGGTTCTTTGCAAAGATGTTAATGAACACATGAAAAGAAATTGATTATTATTCGTTATTAGGAAAATGCAAATTAAAATCCCATTGAGATGATACTGCATACTTATGTGAATGCTTAAATTAAAATGATTGACCATATCAAGTGTTTCTAAGGATGTAGAGGAGCTAAACTTGAACTTAAGATCAAGTCTTCAATTCTTAAACAAACTGCATTTTGACCTTACTCTTTTGCAAGATATAGAGAGTTATATTTTCCCCAGCAAGGTATTTTGAAGATATACAATGTTATGTGCTTAAAACTTTGACAGGGAGAATGACATATGTAGTTTTTAAAAAAATAAATATTTATTATTATTGCACTATTATCCCACCACAGACTATTGTCCAAATATCAGCACATCTCTTATCTTTCTTTGGGATTTTTCCCAAGTCATTGAGTAGCGCAAAATAAAAGTAGACTAGTTACAATCAGATAATTAGAAAAAAACAAGCAATTTCGTGCATTAGATATGCAATGAAACATGAGTATGAATTAAAAATAATTAAAATGTAATAATAAAAACTTAAATTGCTTAGTAGTAACTACATACTATTTCCTATAATAGACACATTTTTGCATTGTTTCATTTATTTTTCCTCAGGACACTGTAATATTAGTTGTATAATTATCCACATTTTATGATGAAAACACTGAGGGTCAGAGAGATTAAATATATGATCACATTAGGCTGATTTGAAAGTCCAATACCTTTAACTACTATACAAAATAATATTTGATTAGAATGGTCAAGTTACATAAATTATGGTAAATTCATAAATGGAATACAGAATAGACATTGAAATTCTAATAATAATGGTAATGATTCTTTACTGATTACTTGCTACTTGAAAGGTTTTTTAGGCTAAGTACAGTTTTATATCCATTTTTGTGATAATCAAGAATGGATTCACAGAGAAACGTGTGCCAGGTGTTCAGTGAGAACTGCAATATGCAACCAGCATGCATAGAATGATTTTATCATTCTCAGGTGAGAATGTGTTTTTGCTTACATATATAATTTTGTTAAAATATTTGCCAAAATAAACCATTGTTGTTTCTAAGTGGTGGAATATGAGGAATTTCTGTCTTGTGATTTCTATTGGATTGTTTGTGATCATCATGTATAACATTTTTAATTAGAAAGCATAAACCATTTGCATATTAGAAAGATAATATTATTCCTACATATGTAGTTGCTTGTGCTTCATTGAGGAAAAGGCAAGAAAACCTGTGGGGTTTTTTTCCATTCTCTTTATTAGTAGCTAAACAAATAGGGCAACATGAAATTACTTGAATGATCTTGGCAAACTGTGTAGAATGAGAACTTGACTTCTGATATAGGTCCCCAAGCAACATAAAGGGGAGTCCATAATTGCCTTATGAGTTTTAATGTCTTTAAAAATATTTATTTAGACTGGGAAAATTATTTTGTTTGGAGAAATGGGCAGGTGTCCAGTCTCAGAATTTCTGGAGTGGCTTTTTGGTGCCTGCAGTCTTGGTGACCTTGAGCACATTAAACAGTACAGTCTTGCTCAGGGGCTGACACTCGTCCACCATGACAACACCACCCACTGAGACAGGTGCACAAACATGGTATTACATGTTCTTTTAAAAAATTGCATTCTTTGGTTATTTCCACTTTCTGTTTTTCTTCCTTTTTATTTTTTCTCGGGGTTTCGCCCCAGACTTTCTTGCTTTTACCCTATAGTCATTCTTTCTTGATAATTTCATTCATTCCAGTCTCACTTTCTCTCCAGTTTCCCCCAGATTATACACAGAATAATACTCGCCTCATGAGAGTGTAACTTAGCGTTTACCGAGTAAATGCAGGGTTCTAATTCAAGATGGTCAGTAACTAAGAATTTCAAGCCCTGCATTGATGAAGACATGCCGAAAAAAGAAAAACAACAAAGAGACCAGGCAGAGAAAGCCCTGAAATCATCATCCACAAAGAGTAAATGTTTAAAAATAGGCTTTCAAGGGCTTCCCTGGTGGCGCAGTCGTTGAGAGCCAGCCTGCCGATGCAGGGGACGTGGGTTCTTGCCCCGGTCCGGGAAGATCCCACATGCCGCGAAGCGGCTGGGCCCGTGAGCCATGGCCGCTGAGCCTACGTGTCCGGAGCCTGTGCTCCGCAACGGGAGAGGCCACAGCAGTGAGAGGCCCACGTGCCGCAAAAAAAAAAAAAAAAAAAAAAAAAAAAATAGGCTTTCAAAAAAAAAGCCCTCATTTGTTGCTTTTGCCAACTTCCATGATGTACATACATCAAATTTCATAAATAAAGTACCTTGAAGCACAAAGATAAAACATTGTATAAACTATAGCACCAAGAAGCAAACCTAGCCAGTCAGATTCTGGAGTCTACCCCTAAGTGCCTGTGCTATCCTAGTAATGCTAATGGTTTCAAAACCAGGTGCACAAACCTTGATTTCTAATCTGTATCCACCTTCCTATTGTTCATCTCTACTTCTCTATCTTCAGTTGCTTCAGTTTCAGTATGTTCAACACAATTTACCCTGGGCTACAAACTTGTTCAAGACTCCGTCCACCCAATTGCAGTGCCCTTATCCACATGAAAACAATTTCGTATTCCACTATTCAACACACCATTTAATCTTGAAACTTGGAAAAATTCCTTGACTCCTTCCTGTTGCTTGCATCCCACGCTCCTTTATTTACAAATTATCATTCATCTGACCTCCTAGTTCTGTCTCATCTCTATCCATTTCTGTTCATGTGCCACTTCCCAAATTCAGACAATCAGTATTTCTCAGTGGATTACTACAATAGGTTCTTAACTGATATCCCTGTACCCAGCTGGCTTAATCTAAAAAATTTTTCTAGCTACATTTCTTGCAATATTATTTTTCTTTAGACATATACATTTGATCTTGTTGCAAATGTGTCATAAACTCTTCCACTGCTCTCCAGTTTCCTTGTTAAGAAGCTGAGTCTTCACATCATTTCCAAAGCTCTTTATTGAACATCTGAATATTCAAATTTGTATTGTAATAGGTATTGGCCAACTAAAAATTTTCCACTGATCATTGCAAGACTGTAGCCCCAACTATTCCTCCCCATCCCCTTGCTAAATCCAAATTATCCAACTGACGGGTGCTCAACTGTGACTTTAGTATTGCTGCTCTCACTTCCTGTCTCATGATAAATGCAACCTAAGTTTTTCTATATCTCTGAAAATTTGATTAGTGACCAATTCTTAATACTAATCGAAATTTGACTGCCTTCCCCAGTTGAACCTTTTTAAATCTTTAAGCTCCTTGTTCCCTGTAGGACACATTTCCAGCTATTCTCACATTTGCAAAGTTTCAATAAATGCTTAAGCTAAAAGTTTTGGTAGGTTTATTTTCTTCTACAATATTTCACCTATTTTCTCAACATCATTGTTTTACATCTTTCAACTTAACTTCAGCCCCAACCCACCCCTGCCAAGACTACTTACATACACTCTAGGTATCACCCTGAAATTTTTTCTGTCCCCTTTCTCCATTCCTATGCCTTGGAGCTTTCAGACTTGCCATTTTATTCACCTAGAACTGGTTTTCCCGCCTTTTCCCCAGAAAATCCTGTGTAAGTACTGCCTTTATCGTATGTAGCATTTTAGTCTTAGAGTCTACCAGAATATCTTTTATATAGGAATATTTTGTTAAGTAAATAAATTTCTGCTCAGAAAGAGTGCCTTTTATTTCACATAGAATGCAAATATCCTATTTGGCATAGGCTGTGTGGACACAAGGTTAACTTTGCCTATGTTAAAGAAAGGGAATTATTTCATCATTAAAAGGAGCATGTGATGTAAAAAGACAGAGCTGTGTAGCAACTGAATCCTGGTTCGTTATTGTGCTTTAGTTTTCCCAACATCTATATTTCTGATCCTACCAGTAGCTCTATCTGAAATGTCCTTTCTGTTTATCACAAACTTACTTAATTTATATTAGATTTTCACTATAATTTTTTTTCCTGCAAAACCCCTGTTCTCCTGTCTTGCATAACAATGAATATATATGTGTGGTAGATCACTGAGTATTATCTTAAGATGAGCAGATGAAGTGAGAAGCATTATTTTAATTTTTAATCACTCTAATTGCCACTGGTTATTTTGCTCAATGAGTTAGTATTATTACAAAATATACTACTTGTGTAGAGGACACTTCCTTATATCATCTATCAAAATACTGGGACTTTTTTTCCAAATGTATTGAACAGTTTTAAGATACATATAAATACTATTTTATGTACTTCCAATATTTTAATCTTTGATACTTTTTATGGTTTATGCATTTTTAAATTCATACACACTAAAACAACCAGAAACTGATAATAATTAACAGCAACAACTAACGTTTACATATTGTTTGAGGTGTGCCAAATATTGCATTAATTACTTTTATCATTTTAACTTTCACAATTACCCTGTGGTGTAGGTACTATTACTATCCTCATTTCACAATTGAGTAAACTGAAGAAACAATAGATAAGTAATTTTCCAAAGTCAAATAAATAGTAAGTAGTAGAGCTAAGATTCAAATGTAGGAAATTTAGCTCTGAACACTCAGCTCCTAATAAATATCCATAATGTCTTTCTCATTGGAAATAGATTAGTTTCAGAGTAACCTAAGGTAATGAAATTTCACAGAGTATAAGTTATTGAATAACTGAGTCATAAATATTTTAATTTACAACTGAGGATATGGTAAGAGGTCAAATTATATGTGTTAAGAGAATGAATACAATTTTATTAAACTTTGGACAGGACAATATCAGATAGTCTATGTTCACTGTATAATCCATAAGATACTGATACTTTTAATATAGTTGCTTCAAGCATTATTGAATAAATAAATAAATATGAATTTTATAATAAAAGTTGGTTATAATCTAGAGTGCAAGTTCCATATTACAACATAATATTTTCATTTTTTAACCTTTATTTTCAAGACATCATCCAAGTTAGAGAACCCTTGTAGGGTTAAAATATTTTACTAGTGATTCAATATTTGCTAATGTGAAACATTCATATAGGAAAATATTTTAATTGACCTTTTAAAAAGACATGGTAGATGTTGAGTTTAATTAGGTCCCATTTGTTTGATTTTGTTTTTATTTCCGTTACTCTAGGAGATGGATCCAAAGATATTGCTGTGATTTATGTCAAAGAGTGTTCAGCCTGTGTTTTCTTCTAAGAGTTGTATAGTATCTATTCTTACATTTAGGTCTTTAATCCATTTTGAGTTTATTTTTGTATACAATGTTATATTCTAATTTCATTCTTTTACATGTAGCTGTCCAATTTTGCTAGCACCACTTATTGAACAGACTGTCTTTTCTCAATTAGATATTCCTGTCTCCTTTGTCATAGATTAATTGACCACAGGTGCATGGGTTTATTGCTGGACTTTCTATCCTGTTCCATTATCTATATGTCTGTTTTTTTGGTCAGTACCATACTGTTTTGATTATTTTAGCTTTGTAATATAGTCTGAAGTCAGGGGTCTTGATTCCTCCAGCTCTGCTTTCTTTCTGAAGATTGCTTTGGATATGCAGGGTCTTTGGTGTTTTCATATAAATTTAAAAATTTTTTGCTTAGTTCTGTGAAAAATGCCATTGGTAATGTGCATTGCATTGAATTGAATTTCACTGGGATTGCATTGAATCTGTAGATTGCCTTAGTCATTTTAACAATATTCATTCTTCCAATCCAAGAGCACAATACATCTTTCCATCTGTTTGTGTCATCTTCAATTTCTTTCATCAGCATCTTATAATTTTCCGAGTGCAGGTCTTTTGTCTCATTAGGTAGGTTTATTCCTAAGTATTTTATACTTTTTTATGCAATGGTCAATTATATTCTTTCCTTAAGTTCTCCTTCTGATATTTTGTTGTTAGTGTATAGAGATGCAACTGATTTCTGTGTATTAATTTTTTAATCCCACATCTATATGCCAATAAAAGGACAACCTAGGGGAAATAAACAAATTCTTAGAAAGGAATAGTCTCCCAAGACTGAACCAGGAAGAAATGGAAAATGTGAACAGACCAATTATGAATACTGAAATTGAATCTATGATTTAAAAACTCCCAACAAACAAAAGTCCAGTACCAGATGGCTTCATAGGAGAATTCTATCAAACATTTAGAGAAGAGTCAACACCTGTCCTTCTGAAACTATTCCAAAAATTACAGAGGAAGGAATACTTCCAAACTCATTCTATGAGACACCATTCACCCTAATACCAAAACCAGACAAATATACCACAAAAAAAGAAAATTAGAGGCCAATATCACTGATGAACATAGATGCAAAAATCTTCAGCAAAATAATATCAAACCAAATCCAACAATACATTAAAAAGATGATACAACATTGTGGTACATTGTCTCTTTTTGAATTATGGTTTTCTCAGGGTATACGGACTTGAGGACACGGGGAGGGGGAAGGGGAAGGGGAGGCTGAGACAAAGTGAGAGAGTGACATGGACTTATATATACTACCAAAAGTAAAGTAGATAGCTTGTGGGAAGCAGCCGCATAGCACAGGGAGATCAGCTCAGTGCTTTGTGACCACCTAGAGGGGTGGGATAGGGAGGGTGGGAGTGAGATGCAAGAGGGAGGAGATATGGGGATATATGTATATGTATAGCTGATTCACTTTGTTATAAAGCAGAAACTAACACACCATTGTAAAAAAATTATACTCCAATAAAGATGTTACAAAAAAAAAAGATCATACAACATGATCAAGTGTGATTTCTCCCAGGGATGCAAGGATTTTTTAATATCTGCAAATCAATAAGTGTAATACACATTAACAAACTGAAGAATAAAAACCATATGATCATCTCAATAGATGCAGAAAAAGGTTTTGATAAAATTCATCACATATTTATGATAGAAACTCTCCAGAAAGTGGGCATAGAGGGAACATACCTCAACATAATAAAGGCCGTATACGACAAACCCGAAGCTAACATCATACTCAATGGTGAAAACCTGAAAGCATTTCCACTAAGATCAGGAGTGCAACAAGGATACCCATTCTTGTCACTTGTTTTCAACATAGTTTTGGAAGTTCTAGCCGCAGCAATCAGAGAAGAAAAAGAAATAAAAGGAATCCAAATTGGAAAAGAAGAAATAAAACTGTCACTGTTTGCAGATGACATGATACTATACATAGAAAACACTAAAGATGCTACCGGAAAACTACTAGAGCTCATCAAGTTATATGTTGAATTGAAAGGAAATGCATTTTTCATAATATCTTAAAATATTTTTAAAAGAGGTATATGATTATAACCTATTACCATCATATACTAGTAAGTCTGAGAATACATACTAAGGAAAATTTTGAAAGGAAAATTGCTACAGAATTATCAGTTTAGCTCTTAGCAATTAGCAATGTTAAATGGGAAGATTCTTATAAGTAATAAGCAAAACTCTAGAAATCTGAATGATATTTCTTAAAAACATAAGAATGTGAAACACCATTAAGTTTTTGGAAAAATGAATATATTAATATTATATTAATATTATATATGTTAGGAAATAATATTTAACTCACTTAAAAATTAGGTCAATAAATTCTATAAAGGAAGAAATATGTTTATATTCTCACTGCATATTTCACTTAGAGCAATGCAAATGGCACACTGAAGGTACTCAACAAATATTTATTGTATGAATGAAAAATATAACAACATAGTGAGTGAGCACTTTTTCCCTCATGGTGATCAATAATAATACTGAAATATCCACATTTTTCTAAAAAAATACAAGAACACGAGAAATGGCTCAGTTTTATTGGTAAGAGTGCTTATTTTGCAAGTTATTTAAAAGTGTTATGTAAACTATACCACACAATCCATTTCAAAATAGGCAAATCTCTAGATTCTACCATAAACACTATTGAGTTCTGAAAGACCACATCATATGTTTCTGTTGCTAAAAGGAGAAATCTAAGAATATTTTTTTCTGTTCAGTAAAGCTCAGTCCCACCCCAATTCTTATTCCTGGCTGACTATTTAAAACAAATTATAAAGGTGTTCCAAATGAGATTTATGATAATGCACAGATTCTATCCTTCAGAGCTATTTTCTTCTAACAGATACAGGTCTCTCTAACTAATGCCAAAACAAATAATTAAAGCAAAAGCACAACAAAACAAAGCAAACACTTATGAAAATGATCATGGGTGAATCATAGAAATAAGGGAGTTAGAACATCAACTGAAAATTTGGAAAGATCAAAATCAAGAAAGCATTCAAAATTTCAGTTGTAGAAACAATTTTGAAAAAATTTCTTTAGAGTGCTATGATAAATATGATCTAGGGAAAATTCATAAAAGACTAAATAAAATAGAAAAGTACAAAATAATAATAATTAATAAAAATATAATCTTTAATAAATAATGTTCATTGTATGATGACAAAGCAGTAGTGATATACATGACTTCCCCCCTCCACCACATATCATGTGTGCTCCTTTGAGCAGCATTTCAGCAGCACAAGATTCTTTGCCAAGTAAAATAATTCAAACTTTCAATTGAAAGAGCAATATTTCTTTCATGTAAATTCTTGCATTGATATCTTGGCAGTCATCTTTCACTAACATGTATTAAGAGGCATAAGTATGTGGGAAGTGGCCCAAGGAATTTTCTAATTTCGATCCAAATACCCTTTCCTTTGACATCTCTGTCATCTTTTGTTGAAGGATTCATTTGAAATCTCTGATCACCTAGCCAGAAAATTATGCATGGGATACCTTTGCTTCATGTAAAATAAATATATAAGTGCATCTTCTGTGTGTAGATAGAGACATAGACATCTATCTATCTATCTATCATCTATCTTTATAGTTGGTCAAAGTTTTATCAACTGAGACTTTTTTTTCTTTTTCTTTTCACCCCTGACTTGAGTTCTACCACTAAGTGAGCTAATAAACACCATGGAGCCTTTGAGAGGTTGACTTTAAGTTGAAGCTATCATGTTACACAAAACCATATATAAAACAGGGACAATATTTCTTTTGTTCCTTGGTTTTCTTGGTTTTTAAAAGTTACAGGAAGCTCTTAATAAATTCTACACAGGAACATAAGTGTGGGTTTAACGAATCCAACTGGTAGCCATATGACTGCAGTAGACAGAGTTTAGATGTGAAAACAATATATACATGTAATGTAATTTTCCTGTGCCTTTAATGATTATTCAGGTCTCATACTGTTGACTAGAATTCTCTCAAGATGTATAAGTAACTATTTTAGGAATCATTATTCCTGGCCATGGAACAAGAAGTCTCTTTGAACTTAGCTACCATTCTACCATTCATAAATCGAGTATTATCTGATGCATGCCCAGCAGCATTCCATCTTTAAATAGAAATGGTGTATACACACTGGATCCAAACAGGTTTTAAAAGATGCAAATAAATTACATGAACAGGTGACACAGACTACCATAGTACCTACCTCTGCTGTTCTTCCGCATCTCCCTCACAACACTGGTATGACCTCATGGGGTGTCCATTATGACTATGAACAGAAGAGAAAAAAAATGTAAGTCGGTTTGCAGCTGAGTCTGAATCTGAAGCTGGTATCATCTCGAAGCTAATTGCTGCTGAAAAACAGCCGTATGCAGGACTGGTTTTGAAAAAAAGTGTTGAAAAGAAAACTTCAGAACTTTGAGCAAAATATATGATTTCCACTTTGTTAAGAAGAAAAGGTGGCCAGACACACAGATCTTGGGTAGTGACTCATGGACATTCGTAATGCGTTGACTGGCTAGATAGGGTCTTAGGAAGTCAAGATTAAAAGATTGATGACTAGGAGATCTGAAGAGGAGTCATTTGGATATACCTCTTAGAATAAATGCAAAGTATGAAGATATTTTTTCCATAGAAATGCACATTAGAGGACATTCTCTGCAAAAATGTCTCTCAATAAACTCAAATAAGACACAGCTTCTTGTGAATGTCACCTTCATTTGATTACCCAAGTTGTTCAATAGTCACAAATACAATATGGCTACAGTAGCACAACTGGAAAGTGAATGAACTCAACAAAATGTAATAGCCATAGTCTTATCTGCAACCACAGCATAGCAGCAAACTCAAATTTATCTTATTTATAAGAATCATTCACCCCAGCTCGTTATGACCTCATTTTTAAGCTTTCAGTTCAACAATTTGAGTAACCTTTTTATTTTTTCCTGTGGCTGAGGAGTTTAAGAGAACTATAGCTGTAACTACTGGGTAAGTATTACTTTTATGCATAGTGACTTCCTTTGCAAAATTGTGGTAATGAGAAGCAAAAATTCTCAAACAACATGGGTTTTTGCTGAGCTAGAAAAATCTTGCTACCTTTACTTTTGAGTCCATCCACAGCAGAGGTCAATGTGGAATCCCTAGCCATGCTGGGGTACGTCATATTGTACTCCTTTTTCATAGAAGAGGCTGCAATGTGTCCTTCAAGAGATATTTACATAACCTAGATAAACATGTGTCTGCTCAAAACACTTTCGCCAGCATCACAAACTTTAGAACTAGAGGTGTCAATTGAATCAACATCTGCCCAATGATATGGTTCATGATAGTAATTTTTCATCTCCATGGTAATGGAATAGATTTTCTTAAAGTAAAGAAAGTGAATGAATAGCTACTGAAGAGCAAAACTGGGGGATTGTTCTAATTTTTTTCTGTTTGACCCTCTACATCAACTCTTTGCTCTTTTTCCCCATGCAGAGTACATTAACTTGTCATTCTTCCTGTGTGGCTTCTTCTTAGGTTGGACCAAAGATAACAGAAAAAATCAAAATGGGGAGGAGGGTGAAGCCAGGTATTTGAATTTTTCTCCCTCTCTGCCCTTTTGGTACATTTCATGCTGTAGTGGTGACCCTCTGACTAACTCCCACACTGGATGTCCCCCCCCCCCACACCAACCCCAAACGTGCCTTGGAAGCCCAAGCTTGTTATGTGGAAAGGCCCCATTGAGATATACCAATGCCACCAACTCCTGGCTTTATCAGTCATCACAACCCAGGAAAAAGACAGGGAAATTAGGCCATATTTAACCCTCTATATCAGCATGGTCATTTCCTGAATATTATCAAGTGACTCAGTTGATACCATGTGGATCAAAATATTTGCCCAACTAAGCTTTTCCCAAATTCCTGACATATAAAATCAGGTGTCAACAATAAATTTTTAAACCATTAAATTTGAGATTAGTTTGTTATGCCACAATAAATAATTGGAGCATAGTTTAATAATGGAATTGTGATGGTATAAAAACACTTAAAACATGTAGCATTGTTTTGTAATGGTGGCAGGAAGAAACTAAAAGAGTTTGGAAGAGAGTGTTATGGAAATTGGAGGTCTCAATAAGGCTATTGTTGAGAGCTTGAAGAAGAATGAGGTGGATGTTTTTGTAGTCTGGAGAAAACAAGAACATATTTATGTAGTAGTAGAAATTTGGCAACACTGTTGCTGCTGTAGTAACATAAAAATTAGAAAGAGGATCTCATGAACTCTTATCCCTAGCATGGAAGATTTCAGGCTGGGTGTAAAATTATCCACTGGCTTCTAGCTATCGATGATAAAATATGAGAAAGAATAACTGAATAGGTATTAGTTCAGTTTCTGAAAAAACTGTTAGAGCAAATACAAAAGCAGAGATTGCTGGTTTTAAAAATATAACCTAGTTTTAATCTTCATTTCCTTGTAGCAAAAGACTTTCAAACAAAGAAATGGCATCAAAGTAAAGATCAAGTCCAAGGTGCTGCCAGTACATGGCTCTACAGTGTCTTCAAACAAAGTCAGAAGTAGAAACAAATTCATGTGTTACCGTAAGCCTCAGCCTCTCTTGAGCATGCAATCACACGTTAAACTTGTAAACATTACCTGCATGTCTTACATCATGACCTCATTTTTGTTCTTCATCATAAACTCTTTCAAGGGCATCCCCAGACTATCCCCCAAGATCAAGATAACTAATTAATCTTCATTTTAATTATAATTTACTTCATTTTGATGTTCATTATAATTCCATTAATATAGGATAGATCACCATTGCCATGGCAACCAGGAAAGCTGTGGATGTGACTTAGAGTCTTACTAATTAGGTGTTTGCTCTGGATTACCTCAATGTAATGAACAAGTAAATGCAAAATGTTCCATAATTCTACTTCTGTTTTAAATTGTTTTCTGGTGACCTATATAATTTTTCCAAATTAGGATTTCATAAATCCATCTCTACTTTTAAATCAGGGACATATACTTTTTTTTTACCCTTCCAATAAAAGCTCTCTCTAAATTACCCCTCATATCAAAACATTTATTTATTTCACAGTTTTTCTCCATGGATCAATGGATAAAATGTATCTGAATTCAAGAAAAGTATTAATTCTTTACTCATACATAAAAATTGTATTAGCTTGTACATTAAAAACGTGCATCTTTTATTTCTAAAACAATGTTGGAGATAACTGCTCATGATGACA
The DNA here is from genome assembly GCF_039906515.1 of Pseudorca crassidens. NCBI lineage: Eukaryota > Metazoa > Chordata > Mammalia > Artiodactyla > Delphinidae > Pseudorca > Pseudorca crassidens. Next base: position 21,947,938 of record NC_090313.1, read on the forward strand.
TTTCTTGGAACATAAAAATTAAAAGTACACAATTCATGCAAAAGAGGAAATGACCTCAGGGTGCATGTTTAAATTGGCTTTTTATTTTATGCTGGGATGACAGTTGAGCTTTGGAAAATAATTTATGCTAAAACTGATATGATGATACTTGCACCTTCTCATCCTTTAGAATATTAAGTAGATCCGTGATAATGAACAAAAATTGGTTCCATGAAAAATATTGGTCTATATATGTCATATTTTATGATAAAATATTAAAGTATTGAGCTTTATTGTGATGATTTTACTTTAATAAATTAAAAGAATTTGGTTATAAGATTTTTCTCAAGTATTAAATAAAAAAATACATATTTAAATACATTTACCAATTCTTATAATAATTAACTTTGTGATATCTTATTATTTATTTTAATCCAAATATATATTTAATTTATAGCTGCAGTGCATATCCTGCAAAGTACTGTAATTTTAAAAAGGTCATTATACAAGTCTAAGAAACTCTGTGTTAGAAAACAATTTTGATGAAGTATGCAAAAATACAAGCAAATCACTGAGCAAAATTAATAAAGCTCTAAAATACGTTCATGCAACTCTATATAAAATATTGAGATTCTTCTATATGAAAATATGAGTTGATTTTACAGTTTATTTTAAATGCTCTAGAAAAAGAAATTGTACAGCCCCATTCTTCTGTAGGTATAAAGCACTGGTTGAAACCTTATTGTGTATACCTACATATACTTCATCCAAATAAATCATAAAGTACAAAACATCAAATGCACAGTGCTTCAGAGTGTTTTAAATGGTGGCGAGTACTGAAAATTATTTCTCTGGAAGAAATTAATTTTGAACTAAGCACTGACAGGTTAGGAAAGGGAAGAAAATTAACTCAAACGGTTGCTATATGTTATATATAAAATGTGTGTGTGTGTGTGCACATTCACGTTCACATCATGATGTTCTAGAAACAGACTGCTTGGAGTTGAACTTCAGCCTCACCACTTCCTATCTGTGTAACATACAGCAATTTATGTAACATCTCTTTTCCATTTTCTTCATCTGTAAACTCAGGATAGTAAAGGTACCTATTGTGCAGCTCATATTTCTCATTAAATGAGAAAATATATAACATACTTAGAATAATGCATGACACTTGCTAAGCATTACATAAGTATTTACTTTTATAAACTAGACTGGATTAAAAGGATTAATTAAAATAAAAAGAAATTATTCAGTACTGTGTTTAATTTGTGTCATTCAAAATCATTTTTCATTAACTCTTTCATCAGCCAAGTACTAAATCGACTCTGAACTTTAATGCACTTTTATCTCAGTCCTGTTTTGGAGTAAATGTTAACACTTGCTGTATCTCTATTGCATTTGTAAGGTGAGCACAAATTGAAAATGAATGACAGGCCTCAAAATACCTATCAAATCACATCCTGGTTGATGATAGTTTATTAGGTTTCAGTGCTCCTGAATCAGGTACAGTATTAAGTATTCAGAGACCTCTAAGCCCTAAATTAAGATTAATTAATCAAAACTCACCATGAGAAACTGTGACATTCAGATGTGCACTCTGTTTGAGCCCAGGCTAGACAGTCTGTCCACATCACATCAGTTTCTAAAACATTATTCCTAAATCTCCGCACTTCTATATTTCAACCTTTCATCAATATTTACTGCTTCTTTGAACTAGTTCAAACTATTAAGAAAAACTGTCAGATTGTAGCTAAAATGAGCTACTGGATTGAGAAAACTGTTATATAAAAAGCACAGTCTATACAATTTTCAATAATTTTCTCAATCTTTCAAAATAACTTTCCCCTAAAATAATATAGATATGCTAATCTTTAAAATAGCATCACTAATAGTGCTGGAATTTGCTTGCTGAGTTAGTATTTCAGATAATATTATATGTAGTTTGATTTATGCCCAAATTAAATTTGAAAGTCTCCTCTATTAATATGTCTAGTTCATAGTCATTATTTTTTTATTATTATTTTTTTTTGTGGTACGCGGGCCTCTCACTGTTGTGGCCTCTCCCGTTGCGGAGCACAGGCTCCGGACGCGCAGGGTCAGCGGCCATGGCTCACGGGCCCAGCCGCTCTGCGGCATGTGGGATCTTCCCGGACCGGGGCACGAACCCGTGTCCCCTGCATCGGCAGGCGGACTCTCAACCACTGCGCCACCAGGGAAGCCCTATAGTCATTATTTACAGGGTTTTTAATTTTATTTTGACTCTATACGAGTTTATGACACGTCAAGTGGCACCTGTGCTTCTGTGGGGGGCAATGATACCCTAGAGATGAATCACTGCTCTAGAAAAATAACAATTTCATGGCAATTCTACATATTAGTGTTCTAAATGTCAACGACACAAATTCTGAAAGAATTTCTATATGAATATGAATATAGGTTTCTGTTAGTGGCATTTCAATTTTATTAAATACATTTCTTATTTGAATCTTAAAAGTTTGTTTATGACGTGGTATTACAAAAAAGTCTATGAGAAAAGATTGCTAGAGCTGTTCAAGAAACTATGCAGAATATGGACTCAGATTTTATTGAAAATTTGAGTCAATTAAAAATGACATGTTTGCTGATTATGTATAAGTCTGATTCAAATTCTTGTCTGAGAAAGAACAATTACAGATGAGAAAAACTAAGTGCAAAGAACTTTGCACAAAAATATTGTAAACATGAATTTCACATTCTCATTTGTCAATAACAACATTCTCTGAAACCACAAACATTTTAACAGTTTCATGGTTTAAATGAAGCCATTTAAGCCATTGTGTTACTTGCAATTCTGATTTCCATAGAAATAAAATATGAAATTTCTGCATATTCGATATTTCAAAATCCAAATTAACACCTGCAATATCCAATAATAAAATGTAAAATGGTTCAAATGTCCTTGTACATGCTGTTTTGGAATGTGGAATTCCTTTAACTTAGAAAATAATGTAAATATTTATGTATTGCAATACCACTGATAACATAGAACATTTATATGTATATATGGACTTGATAAGTAAATAATCACTAGGACATTAGTTCTGTGGAAAATACATACTTTAATATCATTTACATTATCACTTTCCTTCTCTTTTCAATGATTTCCATCAATGTGTATGTATGCAAACACACACAGAAACTCTTACTGACCAATATTCATCCCCAGCTACCATACCATTTCTATCTTCCAGTCATTTGGCTTTAACTCTATATTAAATTATAGTCATATGGCTTTAATTATATTATATAACAAAGTTTTTATCCATCCAGCAACTCCTTCAGCTGAACTCCAGCCTCCTACCTAAAACTGTATTCTTGAAATCTTCTCTTAATTATCATATGTGTCTCAAACTTATGTCCCAAACTGATCTTGTTCCAATCCAAACTCACAACGACTCTTGCTTGCTTTGGCTGTTCCTCTCATCCCTGTATATTACTCAGTTCCTTTGTTCCAAAAGCTTGGCAGTCTTAACTCTTGTTTTTAATAACTCACTTGCAACCTATCTTCCTTTTGGCTCTAGCTTTAAAATATAATCAAACACTATATATTTCCCATCATTTCCTCAGCTACCACTGTATTGCCAGGCACCATGATGTCTCACATGGACTAAAGTTACAGCTTATAAGTTGGTTACCATGCTCTACTATTGACTTTCCTACATTTTCCTTTGTCAGCATCCACTGAAAAGTAGTTTTGCTGTTTTGTTTTGTTCTGCTTTTTTGTTTTGTTTTCCCTATAATAGTGAAGGTATTGCTTTTTAGCATAGGCTGAATTGATTGTTAGCAGACAAAGGACAAATTAAATCTCTGAATCTACCAGTCTCCAACATCATTGTTACCCATGTTCTGGACTTTGCCACATTCACTTAAACTATCATAATAGTCTCTCATACTCTTCTTTCATGGTATTGTTTAAATGCAGTCTTGCTTTCCTACTAATTTTTCTACACTTAAGTAGTAGTTTTGTTTCATAAGAATATTTTATATTCTATACTCTATATTCTATTCTAATCCCTTGCTTAGCCTGAGAAGTTTACGAGATAGATTTCAATATCATCAGTTACCTTCTAAGTCTATTGTGCTCTGGGCTTTGACTGTTTTTCTGAACTATACTCCTCACCACCTGATACCCATTTACCACTGCAAGTAACAGTGTAGCACTTTGAGATCCTTGTGCTTCACCATACTAACCATACTTTTTCATATTTCATCGTCTTTGTACTTAAAATTCCTTTTTCCTTCACAAATTTCTACCTTCACTCTGTAACTTTGACCACTACCAATATATTTCAAAATTAAAGCTGTATGTGTCACTTTTAGAAGAATACCATGCACCTTAAAGTTTTGCTGAGCTGGAGTAGCATTTGCAAAATTCTCTAATTTTAATGGATTAAGAATATCATGTATAAAGTGGAAATATCATAGCAATATCTACATCCTGATATATATATATAATTCATTTGGTGTGCTTCTATAATTGTCTGGCATTGTGTGCGTTTGTGTGTGTGTACAAGCTGAAAGCTTTATTTATTTATTTAAATTTTTAAGCCTATTTATTTATTTGTTTATTTTTAACATCTTTATTGGAGTATAATTGCTTTACAATGGTGCATTAGTTTCTGATTTATAACAAAGTGAATCAGTTATACATATACATATATCCCCATATCTCCTCCCTCTTGTGTCTCCCTCCCTCCCACCCTCCCTATGCCACCCCTCTAGGTGGTCACAAAGCATGGAGCTGATATCCCTGTGCTATGTGGCTGCTTCCTACTAGCTATTGATTTTACGTTTGGTAGTGTATATATGTCCATGCCACTCTCTCCTGTGTCCCAGTTTACCCTTCCCCCTCCCCGTATCCTCAAGTCCATTCTCTAGTAGGTCTGTGTCTTTATTCCCATCTTGCCTCTAGGTCTGTCATATTTTTAATAGTGCTATATATGCTAATATTATTGTTTTATCATTAAAATTTGTGTTTATGTATTAATGTATTATTTATTAATTTATAGTAACTTGCAGCTATATGAAAAATTTCTGTAATGCTTTTAAGGGAAATTCTTATAAGGAAGGAATATTTATTTAAGAAAATACTTTTATAAATCAATCGAAATAAAAGGATCATGGATACGAAGTAATACTCTGAAGAAACAGGCAGTAGCGCTTTAGAAGGGAAGAGGAATTTAGAAGTGACTTTGAGAAGAGAAAAAAGCAGAGTATTGGATTGGCTCAGCACCGTGGCAAGCTGGCTATAGTACTTTTGAGAACTGGGATATCTAAAATTCAAAATTAAATAATTTGCTCTGTGGCTGTCTAATACCCCTGTGTCTCACCCCAGAAGTAAACTTAAGGATGCAGGGGATGGTAATTGATTTTGTCTTTGTTGGTGTCTTTATTTGGGAGAGATTTGTCAGTTACTTATATAAAAGGGGCTGAGATTCAACTTTTACTCTCTGCCAGATCAGAAATAAAAGACAAAGTTGTGGATTTAGTGGATATACATTCAGCCAGGGGAGAAAGCAGGAGCCAGAGGTGATCTTGAGAAGCTGAGAACTTTGGTATTTGGAGAAACTTTGAGCAGAACATCAATAGGGTTAATTTAAATCATATCTAAATCTCAATTGTAATCGACCCCAGCTAAAATCTATAGAAGAGTTGCACCCACCACAGTGGACTATAAGAATATTTTACATGTCTATCTCCTCTACTAAACCATCTGATTTTGAAGAAAGGGTCTGAGCACCTTTTTGTATCTATACCATTAACAGTTACAGACTCCGGCACAGGTGGTCACTCATAAACATGTATTTTGAATTTAACCCTACACACTGGAAATCTCCAGAAGACTGATGTGACCTCAGTCTCATAACTAGTTTTCATCCGTTGCTATGATTCCCCCCATAAATCCACTGCCAGCTTTTTGACCCTGCCAGATCCGGTATACCTAGAAATGACTGCTAATACATAGCAAGATTTGTTTGGGGTTTTATTCCCTATGCATTGATAGCATCATTTTTAAAACCTGAGATATAAAATAACATCAGAACAGGGCCCCTTTATCTTTATATACAGAAAAGCTTAGCCTACTAAGAAAGTATGTTGGGAATATAGTACAGAAAAACAAATTTTATAGGAATTGAGGTATGGATTTCTTTATAATAAAATGGTGATACAAAATGAATTTTAAGATTTCCCCTACAGACTTGTGCATATGTATCTTTACCTTCAAATTAAAATATTTCAGAAAAAATGATTATTTTAGGAATCTTCAACCATGTGTGCTATGGAGTTAATCAAAATTATAACTATAAATAGAAAATAATATAAATAGCTGAAAGATTATATGGTTTGGGGTTTTGTAATTTTTTGTTATGCTTTTATAGTATTGTCACAGTACTCACTACTGTTTTGCATGAAGGTTGATGCCAATATATGAAAATAAATGTGGCTTATGTTATTTTTGTGAATATGTTTTACTACAGAAAGTAGAATATAAATAATACAATTCCATCTCCCAATGCCCAATTCCATAACTGTTTACTAACAGAAAAATGTTAACAATAACTCATCAATATTGAAAATAGTGACATAATTCAGTTTTGATCATGAGACCATAAATTTGGGTACTAATATTTTTTTAGTTCCTAGTATTTAATTTTACAAAATTTAATTTGATTTTATTGACAAATATTTAGTCACCAGGTCTTTGGATGTAACCATTTTTGAGTGATCCTGTCTATTGCATGTAAATCTCTTATTTGGTGATTACCCTTTTCAAAGCCCTCCTATCCTCTTGTTCAACCAGTTAAGGCTAATTTATGGGTTTGCTGCAAAGGTATCATTCTGGGAATTCCTTTCACTGCAATTCTTGGTTAGAATACATTTCTAAGTAGTCTTTTGATTTTTCAGAAAAATTCTGTTCAATTTTTCTCCATTATGTGGCTCGAATGTATACTAATATAAATTCATCTTAAGGGTGAATGGGGGTACAAAAATATAAGATAGGGATGACTTATTGGTATATTCCTTTATAATTTGAAAATAATGTCCTTCTAAAATTTTCTTCTAATTTCTAACAGTGTGACCCATGGAAACTCTATTGTCAAGCTGGTTGTGTCTATGTGACTCATGTGTTTTACAAATAATTTTTTTAAATAAAATTTACTTCTTATACTAATTTCAGATTTACAAAAAAGACAAGGTAGTACAGATAGTTTCCAGATAGCACACCCTCAGTTTCACCTCTTATTAACATCTTACCTTATTATGGTATATTTGTACAATTAATGGACCAATATTGAAACATGATTATTATTTTTTTAGTTGTACCTAGTGTCCTTTTTTTTCTCTTCTAGGATCTAATACAGGATACCACAATACATTTTGTTGTCATATCTTCTTAGCCTCTCTTGGTTGTGATAGTTTCTCAAACTTTCCTTGTTTTCGATAACATTAACAGTTTTGAAGGATACTTGTCAGGTATTTGTAGAATGTCCCTCAATTGGGATTTGACTGATGGCCTTCATATGATTAAGCTGGGGTATGGTTTTAAGAGGAAGACCTCAGAGATAAAATGCCATTCTCATCACATTATATGAAGGGTACATGATATCAGCATGACATCACTGTTGATGTTGAACTTGAGATTACCTAATGTTATATTTGTGTTTGTCCACTGGAAAGTTTTTCTTTGTTCCCCCTTTCCATATTATATTATTTTTTAATTTTTCCAGTTTCTACTTTAAGAAGAATTTTTAGACAATTTTCTCTCTCCTCCTATACTTTTTATTATTACTAATTTATACTATTTTATACTCCCCTATTTTGATTTTAATATATTCTCAGGTTAAAAAGAGAGTCTACCATTTTGAAATGGAAGGTCTGAATTATCTGACTGATTATTAACTCAGGAAATTACAGTTCCCCCTTAAAGGAATTAACATACCATGAACTGAATGTAAATAGTAAAATATAAGTCAATCAATCATAACAGAACTTTCCCATTGTATTCAATAATGGATCCATGATGATTAAAATTTATCAACAAATGAAATAATATGGAAAAATTATAGGTTGAAAATATTCAATTAATTTTAATTCATATTTGTCGTTAATGCCATGCAAGTTTGAATACTTTAATGTGCTTTACTTTAACCAGTTACATATCATTATTTTTTTCTGTCTGGAAAATATATAACAACTCTGCCCTGAAATTAATCTATGCAAATATACACTTTGATCTTTTCTTTTAAAAATCATAAAAGTTCTTATTGGCTATGTCAAGGATATAAATGTTTTGATAAATTATACTTTGTAAAATATATAATGGAATTTATTATGGTTTAGTTGCTTTGATAGAATATTTTTACATAGCTTATTTATAAATATCATCTTCAAGAATTGAAATAATATGTTACTTGCTGTAAAAAGTTAAAATTAACAATTCAGAAGGCAGTCGCGTACTAACACATCTGACAACATGTTTCTGGGGTTAGATGTTACCCCTGGTAATTCCTTCCCTGTGAGCTTCTAGCCTGTGTTGAAAATGTCACAATTTAATGGAGGTAATAAACCACCTGGTAAGTTAAAATATAAATGGTTCTGTATCATATCTAGAAAGACATATGCTTTCTAGATATAATAGGCAATAAAAATGAGAGAAAAGTAGAAGAGTGAATGTAGAGTTCCAGCTTCCATGGATAATATATAAAATATTAGCATATGGAAGTGCTTCAAGTATCAGTGTAATTTTTTATTTGGCTTTAATAAAGTAGTAACTGCAGAGGGATTGTTTATCAAAGAAAGCTTTAGTGAGCTTACTTACAGTTAACATAAAATAACCCTTTCAGTTGTTAAGTACAAACTGAGTAAGAAAATCTATCATTACATTTTTAATAATGCACTCAAATTGAAATGTTTAGACATGTTCAGCATTCAGCAATTTCCTAAGACTAAGTCGGAAGGTTAAAAATTAGCATATTTCTTCAATGCAAGCTAATTTACCTATTAATTTACATAATTTACTTAACGCAAGCCTCTTTCTAAAACATTCAATTTCTTAACCTTTAATGAAAATCTAATGTCTTAATAATAATATAATACTCTCTGAACATGACAGTTTAGTGAAATTATCATATAATTTAGCTTTTGATTTCAGCAATCAATGAGTTCCTATCATTTTTATCAGTGTGTTTTGGGAGAAAAAAAGCAGCCCTAAAACTATGAAATGACTTAAAATTTTGAGTTTGTTTATATAGCACTCTTTCCTTCCCAGAGTGCATACATTTCAAAGAAAAAAAATCATATAAATAAAAACATGAATTATTTTTAAAACTATAACTCTATTCAGTGCTAGTTTATCTTTTAATTGGCCTATGAAATTTTTTGTACATTCTGATTATCTGTGGATATTCACTTTATATTTCTCTGGTACAATATTTTAACTGGGGGGAGGGGGGATGGGGAGGGGAGGGGGAGGGGAGGGGAGGGGGAGGGGAGGGGAGGGGGAGGGGGAGGGGAGGGGAGGGGTGCATCACCATGGTAGTAATGACGTATGATAGACATTAACCAATGGAACAAAATGGAGAGTCCAGAAATATACCAAAATATCTATGGTCAAGGGATTTTTGATAAGGGTGTAAAGATACTTCAATGCAGCAAATAGTCCTTTCAGCAATTGGTGCTGGAACAACTGGATACCCACATGCAAAAGAATGAAGTTGGATCTCTCCCTACTTTGTACGATACATAGATAGAAACAAATCAAAAGGGATCATCCATCTAAATATAAGGGCTAAAATATAAACTTCTTAGAAAAAAACATGGGAACAAATCTTCATGAAATTGAATTTTGCAATGACTTATTAGATAATGACACTAAAACCATAAGCAACAGAAGAAAAAATAAATTAGACATCATCAAAATTAAAAAACTTGTGAGTATCAAAGGACATTATCAAGGAAGTGCAAAATAACCTACAGAATAGGAGAAAATATTTGCAGGTCATATGTCTGATAAGGGTCTAATATCCAGAATCTGTAGAACTCAATTAAAATTCAGCAACAAAAAGACAAGTAATTCAATTAAAAAATAAACAAAGACTTAAATGCCATTTCTCCAAAGAAGATATACAAATACAAATAGAGAACAAGAGTATGAAAAGATGCTCAACATCATTCATCATTAGGGAAATACAGATCACAATCACAATGAGTTACAGCTTCAAACCCATTAGGTTGGTTATATTAAACAAAAACCACAACAAAAAGAAAAATATCAAGTGTTGGCAAAGACGTGGAGGAATTTGAATGCACATATAATGTTTGTGGGAATGTAAAATGGCACAACTCTTGTGGAAAACAGTTTTTCACTTAATCAAAAAATTAAACATACAATGAACATTTGACCCTATAATTCCACTCTTAGGTATAATACCAACAACAGCTGAAATTAAGTACTCAGTTAAGTGCATGTGCACACATGTTCATAGCAAAACTATTCACAACTGCCAAAAGGTGGAAATGGTACAAATTTTCATCAATAGATGTGTGAATAAACAAATTATGGTATATTTAAACAATAGAATATTTTTTAGCCACAACAAGACATGAAGTACAGATACATGCTACATAGTGGATGAATCACATTATGTTAAGTGAAAAGATCCGAACACAAAAGATCTCAGGTTATGTAATTCCATTTATATGACATACCAAGAATAGATATCAATACATCCATCCAGATGGAAAGCAAATTGATGGTTGCCAGGGTCTGTAAGGAGGGACGAGTGGGAACGGGTTGCTTAATAGGCATGAGATTATCTTGTAAAGTGATGAAAATGTTTAGAACTTAATTTAGGTGGTAGTTGCAGGACATCATAATGTACTAAATGTCATAGAAAAGTACATTTTAAAATGGTTAATTTTGTGTTCTGTGAATTTTACCTCAATAAAAATAATATTTTTTGTTTATCTGAAATTCAAATTTGACTGAATATCCTGTATTTTACCTGGGAACTCATATATTTCATCCTATCTGCATCACTTATCAAAATGTTATAAAAATCAGACACAATGAATTAATTTTTAAAATAGAAAATGGCTTATTTTTGTCAGTCACTCGTTCAGTCATCTAAAATGATACCGTTATTCCACTTGTGTATAACAGCCATGTTTGTCTTTCAGAAGTACATATGCAGTTACATAAAGCAACGTTTAAAGATCTTTGTGTTTACATAGAAATATAAAATGTATAAAATTCACTGCTGTCCTCTTGATTTTTATGTTATTTAGAAGTCACTATTCTTATTCACTTTCCTGTATTCTTATTCTTCATATCTTATTTTTATTACCAGTGCAGCATTAAATTAATAATATATATGAATCGATTATTTTGAACTTTTATTTTACTTCCGCATTCCTAGTCACGACGCTCATGTTTCTTATATCCATTGCCTTTGGTGTTTATAACACAACGCCTTGAGACCACGCAAAGAGAAAGTGTGGAGGCAAGACAAATAGAAGATTGAAGTTTTTATTTGCCTCTTCTTTTAATTTAATAGAAGTGACCTTACCAAGAATTTCTTTTTCCAGCTGAATGAAAAAGAGAGTGGTGATTTTTGCAATCTCTTTGTAACGGAACAAAACAAAGCCCGGCAGAAATGCCTGTGCACATAAGCTAAGCTCGAAGCAATGAGGTGTTTATTAGATGGAGGGCTGGGGTGACATGACAAGCATCTTAAAACATGATTTGAAGTGAGGCTTAGTGCACTTTCCCTGCAAGATGATCCTACTAATAGGAGGGCCAGCATGGATCAAGCGCTTTCTGCCCACTGTGGAAGCAGGGTAGCTGAAAGTAAGCACCGGCTTAGTGGAGACCATCCTATTCAAAGTGTACCAGCCGGGGACTTAAAACGAGAAGGAGATGATCTCATCAAGTCAGAGGGATCAAATCCTTCTGGGTCCTTTAACTCAAGGAAGATTTTGTTTGTTTGTTTGTTTGTTTTTCTTTTTTAATATTCTGAAAATAATTCCTGAAAGCAACGGAGTCAAATTTATAATTTTATAGCCCCTTTAAAATAGACTTAATTTCAGTAAGATAACACATTTATTTTGTGTTTCCATTACTCAGTCTCTGTGGGCTTGATAAAAATGTTAGAAAAGTAGCTAAATGTCTGTCCTGTATTTAAATACAGAAGACATTGTCTTTAATACATAAATCAATGTTTTTCTTTACCTCATGCACAATATATTTTGCAGAAATCAGATGATTTTTCCCCTGAAAAATGAGTTTAAATCAATAATTTAATGTTAGATACAGTAATAATCAGAAGCAAAGTAATAAGATTAGCTATATCTGTCTGTCCAAATCTTCTGAACTTTGTAATAAAATGTAACCATATTTGGGAAATCAGGTTATGTTTTGTCTTTTAATAATAATAAAGACTGCATGTATCTTAGTTAAATTCAGACAGAGTGCATGGAATACAAGGCATTGAGTTCTTAAACAGTATTGGTCATTAACTGTTGTTCCCAGGAAGGGTACATTGAAATACCATGACAATAAAAAACCAGGGAACATAGTTCCAACATGTATTCTGATCAGAAAGTAACAACTTCTTTCAGAGGATGTCTAACATTCCCCTCTCATTCCCATAAAAGCAGAAACAATGCTTCATGCTACTTAGAAAACCCAGGCGCCAAAGAAAAACACATAAGCAAGAATTCTCACACTATAGAATCAGAAAGACAGAGTGATGGCTCTTTAAAGTAGACCACACAAAAACCACCATTTTGCACATTGCAAGGTAGATAATCAAAATTTGAATAGAACTCATTAGATTTGGCTCAGTAATTAAAGTTAGCTGGTTTATTTACCATAAACATGTTGCTATCCAAAGTCTGCCTCTGTGTTTAATGTTCAGGCCAAAATGATGAACTAGACAAGCAGACAAAGATGCTCTTCAGAGATTTAAACTACATTAGACAGTTACAATAAAGAAAAATAACAACATGCAGAAGATAAAACTGTGGGCTTCAAAGGCCCTGGGATGGAGACCTAGTCTATGAGAGACAGAACGGTTTAGGATTGAGAAAGACAGATTGATGAGTGCTTAAGGAGACAAGCTGATCCGTGTGGCTAAAGTATAGAGTGTGTGTAAGCAGTGGGGAAAGGGGAAAAGTGATGGTGAAAAAAGAGAGACACCTTGAGAGGCCTTATACACTGTGTAAAATAAAATAAGAGAATAATGTGGAGTCACTGAAATTTATATCAGGAAATTGACCTGAATGAACTTGTGCTACCGAAGACTATTCTTCTTTTAATTTGGAGAAAAAGGTGGAGTTGTGTGTAAAAAACAACAACAAAACAATGATAAAAGCTGTGTAATGTCAGTGGAGATAGAAAGAAGTGAAAATATTAGTATCATAGAATTTAGTGAATAATTGGATATTAGAGTGGGTAAATGGAGAGTCAAGAATGATGTTTAGGTTTCTGAATTGCTCAACCAACTCGATGGTGGTAAAATTCTTTGAAATAGCACAAACGGGGGAAGTAGGGTTAGTTTGGGTCATGCCGAGTTTGTGATGCCTGCAGTTCATGCAAAATTAATTGACCCAGAAGTTCAATGCTCTAAGTAAAGACTAAAATCTCAGTGGATTAAAAAGACAGAGGTTTATAGCTCATTTGTATTACATGCTCATTATGGATAAGAGTGTTCTCTAAGTTCCAGTTGCTTACTTATTCCAGTGGGATCCATTATGAATTCAAGTGTTTCATGAAAATAGAATCAGAGGCTCTAATTACTCCTACAAGAGGCATGGTTCAGGGACACCATGATTATCGTGTTGGCTCACAGTGTTTCACGAAAAAACTGGCCTGGGGTTGTCTACTGTATTCTTCTAAGCTTCTTTTCTAGTCCCGTTGTCATTATATTTTCCTGCATAAGTCACAATAGTTCTTTGGAGAGGGAGACTCTTCTCAAGTAATGTCAAGTTCAATCAAATATGTTTCATGTTTAAATGTGTAGCAGTAGACTCTGTAATTTGCATTCACAATTTCAGCCATTTGTTTAAAAGTAAAAACTTCAAACTTTCATTGAATCGTCTCATACTTTTGGAGAATTAGAGCTATACTAATGTGTTTGTGCCCTAAAGTTCACACTGAATTACCAGACAAGACTTCCCTATCCTTCAAGGTAAATTCTTCTTCAGAATATTGTTCTATTTTAGTGTACCTGACTTGTGACAAGCTTGGTGCAGAGGTGCTATTATTAATGTTGAACATCCAAATGGAAGCATTCAAATTTTAGACATCTTTGCTTCCAGGAGTCTTTAAGATCATTATACAGAACTACTTCCCTCCTCCCAAAGGCCAGCCGTGCATTCTGTCGAACAGAGTACCATGCACCAGTCACTAACCTTAGGGAAGCAAAACCCTGTGCACATTTACTAATCCCAGGGGTGGACTCCAAAAACTTCTGCCCATTGCATCTTGGTATAGGAGTCACCGAGGTAAACACAACACAGTCAAGCACTGGATGGAACCATGCTTTGCTCACATAGAGTAGAGACATAGCAAGATCAGCTTCGATAGTGGGCATCCGTCTCCCATGGCCAGAGGGTCTCTCCTGGCAGCTGGCACAGGGCAATTGCTTATTTGCCTGCATACATCCCTCTCGAGCCGCAGTAGAAGGAGTCTGAAATACCAAAATCCGGGGACCTGCCTGAGGGCCATTGACATATAACCTTAAGCAGAACAAAGGAGCATACAGTGAGCTTGAAACAGAAAGATATCCCCACACAAGACAATAGCCTGACATAGGCTGTGTTAGCTCTTTATCTCTTTGTAAGGAAGCTCCAGACCCAAGGCTCATTTTTATGTTGAACAAGCTGGGCTCAAAAGACTGCCACATGAGATCGTATTTCCCAACACATTCCAAGTGAATACTAAGAGAACCTTTTTAAGACACATGGAAGACTGCCAGTAGAATAAGATGGCCTGTGTGTGAATCAGGATCTGCCAATACCTCAAAGTTTGATCTGACAAGTTAACTAAATTGTATACCTCAGTTTCTTCATTTCTAAAAAGAGGGTAATATCCAAACTCAAAGGATATTGTGAAGACTAGATGTTCTAATTCATGATAAATGCTTAGAATTATGACTGGCACATAGTAAGTGCTAAATAAAACATCACATCATCATCATCATCATCATAATTATTATTAGTAAAAGTGTAGTCACTTGCCTTTCATGTAAAGCTAGAAGATTTCAAAAGGATTCTTCCTGGACCAAATAACATCTGTTAAATTATGATTGGTTATAAATATCAATGGGAGTAAGTAGTTGCCAATTTTATATTGTAGCATTATTATCAGTCATGAGTTTATTAGTATTGCATTGCTTACTTTAATTTATTTATTCAGTACTACACCCCTGTGTTCATGGTAGAGCATCCATGCTCTTTGTCATCACCCATAAATTCACTCCAAATCTTCATTCTCCAAATAAAGACAAAAAGCAAAGAAAGAAATTTCAGCTATCATCTCTAAAATTAGTTTTTGGTAAATTGTTCTTCCTGTGAGATTTGGAAATAAATTTGCTTATCCACATATTCTAAGTTTACTGTATGCTTCTGCAAAACCAAGAAAATAGTTTATAGAAAAATCCGATGTTTGGTTATGATATATACATTTACTTAGATTACTTAATTTTGAAATATTCAGCGATTTGATTTTTAAATGTGAGGAAAAATCACAATAATTATGATGTATTATTGGCTCTTCAAGAGTACAATTTAGTAAACGTGGAACAATATTTCACTAATTAGAAGATAAAAATGTGGTTTTATAAAAGTGATTTTTAAAAAACAACTTAAAATGATTTTAAATAATATTGTGAATTCAATGTACAAGTTCAGAAATTTTTGAGGCCAATAAAAAATATAACATATTTTATTAGAGAGACAAAAAAGTTAGATATAAAAATTTTAAAATGCATTTTTCCTATGGGAAATGTGGACATAATTATCAATAAAGTTTATTTATTGATAAAAAAGATGAAAAGAAATATGATTCAGAAAAAAACCAAAGTTTGAAAATATTTTATGAGAGTGAAACATGATTTTCTGAACAAGTGAGTTACAATGCAGAAGACTGTAAAGATGAAGTGGCTCATCATCCTATTGTATATTGAAGCATTAGTAAGTCTTATAATAATCTTCATGTGCTAGTGGACAGATTAGTTATCATCTGAGGAGCCCCTGAACTTTCAGGAGAAATTCAGTACAAGAAGATTTTTTTTTTAACCTTTCCAAAGCATGCACAGGTCTTTCAGTCTGGAGTGCTGACATGACAATCAAGTACAGAGCAGGAGACTCCTCAAGGAATAACTGCTGGAAAACTAACTCACTGATAATTTATAAAAGTTATCTAGAAGTGTGGTGAAATTTAAATACAAACAATAAATTACAGTTATAGAATGTTGAGCCATAAAAGAAGAAACGTTGTGTAGACCTCATAAACTACCCAATCATTCACATTCCTAATGACATTGGTGGTTGGCATCAGGGGAAGAAGCCAAGGTTATTTAACTTCAGTCTGGGAAAAATCACTGGTCAATCAAGGCAGTACATAAATGTTCATCCATCATCTAGGGTCAGTAAATCTAACCATCTAGGGGGAAAATATTTCATATATAGTAACTATTTACTCAAAGATGAATATTTGTAGTGGTAGGTAAAAGCTTTAATCTCAGGGACACTGAGATTTTATTTTAACTAAAAAAAAATGTTATCAGGTAATAGATGTATGTGTTGTTTTGTTTCAGGGTGAGTAAAATATTTAGAAAAGTCAGATCTCTACTCTAATAAAGAATAGCTTGTTTTGTAAATAATGGTGTCTTAAAGTTTGCTGTTTTCTGTTTTATAAAACTATAGAAAATATGCAAAATCCTTTTTTCCAGGGAACTTAGCCTGTTTAAGGACTGTGAGAAGAGAAAGAGTGTATGAAGTTAGCATGAAGGCATTGCAAAGTGAGGTTTGAGAAAATGTTTGTCATGAAAAGAGTTGAAATTTATTTTTAAGATCAATGCCATATAACCATATAACATGACTTTCTCTTCCTATAAGTTCAATCCATGTGTGGAGAACACTTGGACAGAAGGAGAAAAATAGTGGGCTAATGTCAATGAGAAAGAAATAGTGTGCTTGGAACTGCAACAGTGGAGATGTAGAAAGGGAGGATAATCGACACAAGAAAAAAAATGTTTCCAACAAGTCAATACATCTCAGCTAAATATGAAAATTGAGAAAAATCTACAAACAACAAATGCTGGAGAGGGTGTGGAGAAAAGGGAACCCTCTTGCACTGCTGGTGGGAATGTAAATTGATACAGCCACTATGGAGAACAGTATGGCAGTTCCTTAAAAATCTAAAAATAGAACTACCATATTACCCAGCAATCCCACTACTAGGCATATACCCAGAGAAAACCATAATTCAAAAAGACACATGAACCCCAATGTTCACTGCAGCACTATTTACAATGGCCAGGTCATGGAAGCAACCTAAATGCCCATCGACAGATGAATGGATAGAGAAGATGTGGTACATACATACAATGGAATATTACTCAGCCATAAAAAGGAACGAAATTGGTTCATTTGTAGAGATGTGGGTAGACCTAGTGACTGTCATACAGAGTGAAGTAAATCAGAAAGAGAAAAACAAATATCATATATTAATGCATATATGTGGAATCTAGAAAAATGGTACAGATGAACTGGTTTGCAGGGCAGAAATAGAGACAAAGATGTAGAGAACAAATGTATGGACACCAAGGGGGGAAAGTGGGGGGTGAGGTCGTGGTGGTTGTGATGAATTGCGAGATTGGGATTGACATGTATACACTAATATGTATAAAATAGATAACTAATAAGAACCTGCTGTATAAAGAATAAATAAATTAAATTAAATTAAAAAAAAATAATCAGTGAATGACTTACAGAGGTTGAGGAAATTAGAATGCACAATGTGTTAGTCATTGAGAGGCAGACAGGTGATATTACTTCTTTTGATTAGCTTGCTAAATTGTTGCTTTCATGAAGATATGTTAATCTTCAGTTCTATAAATATGAATATACAACAAGCACTAGCTTAGTAATTATGCTATGTTTAAGCAGCTGTCCATTATGGACTGAATTGTATACCACCAAAATTCCTGAGTTGTAGTCCTAACTAGTAGTTCCTCAGATTGTGACAGTACTTGGAGATATGTCCTTTGAAGAGGTAATTAAGGTAAAATGAGGTCATACTGGTGGACCTTAATTAAATATAGCTGGTATCCTTGTGAAAGAGACCAAGACACACGTGTGCATGAATAGAGACAAGACTATATGAGGAAGCAAAAAAGCAGTCATCTGCAACCAAAGAGAGAGATCTCAGGAGAAATCAAACTTGCTGAGGGTTTGCTTGGACATCCAGACTCCAGAACTGTGAGAAGATATTCCTGTTGATTAAGCTACACTGTCTGTGTTATGGAAAATGTAGCAAACTAAAACACTGACATTGTCACAAATTGTTGACAGTCAGGAACATTTATATTTCAGAAACAGAGGCTAAAAATAGCATTTTCATAACCTATCAATGCTAGAGCAGAATAATTTTTCTGAAGGCATTTGAAATGTATTCATTATTTTGTTTATTTGTTTGCTTGTTGACACTGTAATTAAATAGTATTTTCTCCAGTGAGCTATTACATTCTTTGGCACAATATATTTCTTCTCTTACTCTGAGAGCAAAAGAGGCTGTATAAAAGGAAAAAAAAAAGAGAAAGAAAAATTTTAATCAAGGCATGTTATGTTCAAAGCACAGGAGAAATGTATGAGGGAAATGATGATAAGAAAGATTAAGGTAAAGAAATTTCAAACAAGGAGTAGCAGTTAGAAAAAAATAAGAAAAAAGGAACATCTTTCATATGTTTATAACACTATTTAGTGGTAAATGCATAAGCTTTAAAAAATAATAGCTAAGAGAACTCAGAGAAGACCAGATGTGATCAATTAGTAGGATTGGGAAACAGCTTAAAATGGCATTATAAGGAGGGGGAAATATCTAAAAGGGGTTCCCATGTGTATAATTTTGCTGCTTAGTAGTTCTTATTTGTAATTCTTGTCCACAGAGACCTTATAGCAGCCCCTTTTGAAATCATACACTCCAAGTCTTAAAGTCCTAGCTGAAAACAGATATACAAACAAAAATCTGAAATAGAATTGATGTTAAAGTAATTAATTACAGAAGAAGAATTGCAAAGAAAAATTTACAACAATCTGCTAAATCAACTCTTACCCCAGAGGACCTGAGAATCCATAATTAATGTTATAGCAAACTTGTCTATTCATTGTTTATAGAGAATTATTGTATATTTATTTTTGTCTATTACAAATGAAGGTTGATTGTGAAAATCTTGAAAGAGCAATTCCTGAGCCAGGTTGACTGTTGAACTCAGAAGTGCAGGGTGTGCATGGCCAATGTTTTCCGGAATGAGGGCATTGACATGAACTAGGCTGGAAACCCTCAGCAATGGGAGAAGTCCTTTTCAGCAGGGGGTCCCAGTACTAGGAAATTTAAGTTCCTATGAGGTCCCAAATAACTGTCTAGTCAGCTTAGTATTATAAGACTAAACCAACCCTTCATTTCCTTGTTTTAGGTTGATATTTTCCAATAACCACTGGATACTGATAAGTTTTTAAGTTTCTTTTTGATATACATATTTTTAAATTCTGGTCAAGAAAAAACCCCTATACAAACATATTTAAATATCTAAAAGACAAACATGTTGAAGTTGTGACTTGTGATGTGTCCATCTCTACTTTGAATTGTTTGATTTGTTAGTGAGTAATAAAAAAGGTATAAGAATATAGTGCTGGGAATTGCAGGGTGGTCCAGTGGTTAGGACTCCACCGTCTCACTGCCGAGGGCCCCGGTTGAATCCCTGGTCTCCTGGAGCTAAGATGCCACAGACTGCAAGGTGTGGCAAAAAAAAAAAAAAAAAGAAAGAAAGAAAACAATATAGTGCTCATGTTTGGAAACATATATGTTCGGCAGAATTAAGCTGGAATGTGAACTGATCACTATTAAAAGCGTCTGCTACTGTTGTCAGGATGAAATATTTTACCATTTAGGAAAACAGAACTCTTCTTTGGATCTATAATTTGCAATTGAAAGTCACCAATAGAAAAATATTTTACTTTTGGGATGTGATTAATTTAAGCAAAACATCTGTCACACTAAAGTAATGTTAATTTTATTGTTATTTGTTATGTTTATGTGGGATTTTTTTGTAAACAAACATTATGTTTTATTGGCATTAAAGCTATGAGCTTAAGAAATTTATTTCTAGCTATGTCAGTAATCATAAATTATGATAGGATTACAAATCATCACAAAAACACAAAATTTAACCCCTCTTTAATAAGCACCCCTCCACCATTCCTTTTGAAACTAGCTACTGATATAGGCAGTACTAATCCTCTATGGTGACCTTTTCATTTTAAACTTTTTACTTACCTGTGTTATATACTTTTTATATTTTTCATATATATGAACAAATCTTAAATATAAAGCTCAATAAAACATCAAAATTAATCATAACCATGTACCTTCAAACTGCCCAATAAACAGAATTATGCTACCACTCAGAAGTGCCCTCATGTGTTTTCTGAATCACTACCCCTGCCCTTTTACCAGAGTTAACCACTACCCTGAATTTAACCCCAAA
Source organism: Pseudorca crassidens (assembly GCF_039906515.1). Lineage (NCBI taxonomy): Eukaryota > Metazoa > Chordata > Mammalia > Artiodactyla > Delphinidae > Pseudorca > Pseudorca crassidens. Next base: position 21,968,733 of record NC_090313.1, read on the forward strand.
TATTAGCTTTTCCTAATTTAAGTTTCATGTGAATATAGTTATTTAGGATTAATTGTGTTCTGTCTGGCCTTTTATAAGACATACCTTGTTTGTGAGAATAATTCAGGGTTGTCTCATGTGAATGAAGCACATTCAATGTCATTGTTCTTTCCTACTCTAGTGTGTAAATATATCACAATTATATGTACATTTTGTACTTAATGGACATTCGGATTTCTGTTCCAGTTACTATCTATTATGACTGAAATGCTAAGAACATTCTTTGATAAGTTTCTAGATGCTCCAGTTCATCCATCTATTTAAGTATATACCCAAAAGTGAAATTGTGTACACCTTGCATATTTTCAAATTAATATATAATATTACAATTTTTGCAATGATTTTGGGCCAAAAAATCATTCTAGTAGTGTATAAGAGTTTCCAATGTTCTACATAATTTTCTACTCCCACCATTTGCTTCTTTCTGTTTTTAATTTAGGTACTCTTATATGTGTGTAATGGCATATTTTTCTCCATATATCTGCTTTATTTTATGTTATCTGTGAGTGTGTGTGTGTGTGTGAGTTGTCAGGAGACAAAGTTTCATTAACATTTTTGTTTCTGTACAGTCAGGACTTCCTAAGCACAGACTGTTGGTAACTTAAGGATATTTAAATGATAAACAAGCTTTGGAAGTTAAATACAGACCTCATGCATGAGAGATTTGCATATGTATGTCCCATGGAGCCACTGTTTTACATTCCAAATTGTAATGGATCTAGAGGCCTTCTCCTCCTGGCCTGGAGGAGTAGATGCCTAATGCATATTAATTATGGACTTACAGTTATTAATCAACCTTGGATTTCTGAAATTACTTTCATTTATGTTTAATTTTCTTAAGGTGGTTTGGATTCTGTTTGTTATATTTCATTCATTCTTACAATACTGGAACATTTGTCACAAGCTTTAGTGAGATATAATTCACATATCATACCATTCCAGTTTTTTTAGTATATACAGAGTTGTGCAATTATCACCACAATCAATTTTAGAACACTTATCACCTCAAAAAGAAACCCCATACCTATTAGCAGTCATTTCGCATTTTCCAGCAACACTCACAGGACTAGGAAAGCACTAACCTACTTTCTGTCTCTATAGATTTGTCTATTCTGGAAATTTCATACGAATAGAATAATACACTACATGCTTTATTGTGAAAGGCTTCTTTCACTTAGCATAGTGTTTCCAAGGTTTATTCATATTATAGTATATATCAGTATATTATTCCCTAAAAAGGATCCCATTGTATGGATATAATACATTTATACATTTATCACTTGACGAACATTTGTGTTGTTTCCACTTTTTGACTTATGAATAGTACTGTCATAAACTTCATTCTATGATTTTTATGTGGATGTCTATTTTCATTTTGTTGGGTATATACCTAGAAGCAGAATGTTGAGCTAATGGTAATGCTACGCTTAAACATTTTGGAGAAATTCCAGAATGGTTTCAAAGCTGACATATCATTTTATATTCTCACAACCTGTGTATTCTCACAACCTCACAACCTTTTATATTCTCACAAACCTGAGTTCCAGTTTCTCCACATCTTTGCCAATACTTGTTATTATCTATGTTTACTTACAGCTATTCTAGTCGGTGTGATATGGCGTGATTTTTTTTAATATGTCGTAATTTTGATATGCATTTCTCTCACAGCCAAAGATGTTGAATATCTTTTCATATGCTTACTGACTTGTGTATCTTCTTTGTAGAAATATCAATTCAGATACTTTGCCCATTATTAACTATTGGTTGTCTTTTTATTATTCAGTTCTAAGAGTTCTTCATATAGTCAACATAAAAGTTGCTTAATACATAATTTAAAACTATTTTCTCTTATTGTTAGCTGTCTTTTTTACTTCCTTGATAATATCCTTTAAAGCAAAAACCTTTAACAAAAATTATTGAAGTCCACCGTATTTTTTTTCACTTGTACCATGTGCTTTAGAGTCAAAATTAGTAAGGCTTTGCCAAATCAAGTTTACAAAGATTTCCTCCTAAATTTTCTGCTAAGAATTTTGTAGTTTCAGCAGTTACATTTAGGTCTACAAACCACTTTGAGTTAATATTTTAAATTTTAGTACCGCTTCAAGATCCTTTTCATTTTTCTACAAGTTTGTATTTTTATTATTTTAGGATTACCTTATATTTTCTTAATATAAGCCCTTTGCTATTAATAGTTATTCACATATGTTGAAACTATCTCAGCCACATTATAGGTTGCATTGTCACTATCTTAATGGCATCTGTTAATGAACAGGCATTATCTTTTATAGTTACTATTTATATGACCGATTTAGGCAATATCACCAAATAACAAGATGAGGAAGTTATTTTCCTATATGAACTTCCAGAGTTTTTATTGTTTTACCTTCAACATTTGATCTACAATTTACCTGGAATTAATTTTGTTTATGGATGACAGTAGTCATGTTGCCCTTTTTCCTGATATTGATAACCCAGTTGACCCAACACAATTTATTTGATAGTTATTTATTTCCTCACCATTTTCCAGGGCCAACTTGAAGAGTTCTTTTATCCTTGCAACATTTCCATTGGTTAATTTGCCAATCTTTGTACAATATCACAGTCTTAATTTCTATATCATAACTAAGCTTTTTTTCCCCTGAAATAATATGTTGGTATAAAATATTCTAAATTATTCTTCAACTTGGTAATATTTATGGCTAACAATGTTTCTTTGCATTTTCACATAAGTATTGGACTGGCTCTTCCATTTTCCACAAACATTTCTGAGAACTGGATTGGGTTAACAGATATTCTAAAAATCTGTCTGGGGTGCATTAGCATTTTTACAGTTTAGGGTTATTAACACTATTGCTCCTATGACTATTTTGCATGTAGTTTTCTTAAATAAATGCATATTTGTGTTTGTTATAGATGAAGTTATATGGCAAGTAATGTTTCCTATATGATTTTTTTTAGTAGAATGTATGGAGATAACATCTTTTTGTTTATTTGAAGTTGCTGTTTGTTCATATTCATTGCTCTATAGCTTTCCATTGAATGATTAGATCACATTTTTAAAAACTATACAGTTGATGGGGAAAAACCTCAGCTCGATTCATACTATCAAGAACAACAGGGGTTGTATGTTCAAATAGTTGCTCCTTCTTAAGTCATCCTTATTTAGGTTTTTGAGTGACTTATCTGGGCTCCCGCCTATAAAACTCTTCTGAGACATTGTTATTCTCTCAAATCTTGTTTTAGTTTATGTAAATTTGGTCTGGTTTTAAAATATGTTTTATGAATTCCTAACATTTTAGCCTCTCTGACATTCTTGTTTAAATGGTTATATTCCTGGATTGATGGGTTAATTTATAGTTTGCTGTTTGATATTATAATCAATTCTAAGTTAAAGAGCTGGTAGAGGTGTTTACTTTCCCCACCATCTTGATCTAGTACTGTGAACATTTCTCAATGTTCTCCTATTTACTGTTTACACATTAAGATCTGGCAATAATTATAACGTGTTTCCAAATACTCACTATAAATCTTTCTCCTCTTTTCTTTTCCTACTTTTGGTATTGCTATGGTGTATGAAGTGGAAAGAGAAAGGAAAAGCAAAAATTTGTATTATTTCTGAGAATTCACTGAAAATTACTTGTGATATTAACTATTATCAAAGAAATCTCATATCTGACTGTACAGAAACATATTATAGAAATCAATCCACCTTATTTATTTAACAGCATAACCTGGTGTGGATATTTAGAGGATTTGGGATGTTAAATTTAGCAAGAAGGTAAAAGGAGAATAACATTGAAAGAGGTTATTCCAAACATTTTTATACATTTCATACTGTCCTTTTTAGTGAAGTTAAGCCTGCTTCACCACTTTGAATATTTTATTGAATAGTTATTTTTAATAGTACAATGCATATGCCTTGTTGGTAATGAAACCACACTGATCAGATATTTCAAATTGCTCAAGTAAAGCACAAACTCAATCTCCTATAGTATTCAAGCATTTATTTTGTTTCGTAGTTTAAATCTGCACCAACTTTACTCAGAAACTAGAATCTATATTATCGTGAGAACCAATGACTTAAATCTAATACGTAATTATTTCTCTTTTTCCTAGTCTCATTTCATCATGATTAATCTCTTCCTTTACTACATTTAAACTTGAAAATGATGAAGATAAAATGAAAACTCAACATATATACAATGGAATACTACTCAGCCATAAATAAGAATGAAATAATTCCATTTGCAGCAACATGGATGGACCTAGAGATTATCATACTGAGGTAAGTCAGAAAGAGAAAAACAAATACCATATGATATCACTTATATGTGGAATCTAAAATGTGACACAAATGAACTTATCCATGAAACAAACAGATGTAGAGACTCACAGATGTAGAGAACAGACTTGTTGTTGCCAAGGGGGAGGGAGGTGGGAGAGAGATGGATTGGGAATTTGAGATTAAAAGATGCAAACTATTATATATAGAATAGATAAATAACAAGTCCTACTGTATAGCACAGGGAACTATATTCAATATCCTGCGATAAATCACAGTAAAAAAGAATGTATGTGTATATATATATATATATACACACACATATGTACGTATATATGTATAACTAAAGCACTTTGCTGTGCAGCAGAAATTAATACAATATTGTAAATCAACTATACTTCAATTAATAAATTAAAAAAATACTATCTAACATTTCAACATATCCTCAAGAAAAACAAAACAAAAGGTGGGAATAGGAGTGGATATTTGCTGGATGCTACAATTTCTATACTCTAAAATATTTACAGATAGCATTTGTGGTCTTATTGTGGTGTTTTCTCAGATATAAATATTTGATACTACTTCAGCTCTTAAATCCTAGACAAGTGCAAATTGTATTTTCTTTGTGACAATCTGTTGCTTTGAAACTTAAGTGTTTTCGAGCTTTCAATTTTTTTTACAATTTTCAGCAAGATCTAGCTGTCGTAGTGGAGTAGGTATTCAGCAAGGAAAAATTTTCCAAAGCGTAGTATTTTCTTATGTTTCTTCAAAGATATTACTTTGTAGTAACTTTTCTGTCAGCATTTTAATCTTATCAAATAAGAATGCCACAGCTTTTGAAAACAAAGCTGAAATTTATATATGCATTTTATTCAGATAAAATCTTTCTAAATGCTTAAAGCTAAATGCTTAAAGTACTACACTGAATTAATAAGAAGTTAACCATGTATTCTCTTCTTTGTCCACTTGTAAAAAACAATAAAATTCTTCTAATTCTCTAATGCTTTCAATTATACTATCAGAAATATTCATAACAATTGTTAATTTGATATAACTATTTAATGTCTTATAACACCTGGAAGAATGTTTAAAATTAACATAATTTGTTTATAGCAGCTTTGAGGACTCCATTTCAGCAAGTGTATTACATATAATATGAAGAAAATTGTGAGAATAAATTTTATTTCAAAAGCTTATTGATATCAAATTATTTTTAAATGGTCTTATTACTTAGAAAATATGAAGCTATTTGATTATTTCTTTTACTTTCCAGTCTTCATAGTTCTATTTCACCTTTGTTAGGGTTAATCTTAATTGTATTAACTTTTTCCTCACAAATACACATTTATTTAAAATAAAGGAAAAAAAATCACTAGTGGAATGTGAGACATGCATCTGATATATCAATATGAGTGATACCGTGGTTTTTATTTTCTACTTTGGTGTATATTTTAAACTTTGGGATAGAATCCAATACTTATTAACCTTGTCACTTCAGTGTGGCCTCTGTTCTATGGCCCTTTTCAGTTGGCTGAAAGGGGAATGGCATTAAAACCTAAAATCTGGGTACTGTGTGTGCTCTTTGCTATTGAGTTTGCTTCTTAGACTCTCAGATGGCACAGTGCTGGAATAAGCATGTGGTGTATAAAATGTACCAAACTTTAATTCATGATTACATGGATTATTCTGGCCTCCACTCCTTGACACCAACAGTGAGAAACCTGGCTCTTACCAACTGTCATCCATTTACAAAATCGTTTATTTCCAGTGTGCATGTATGGTGGTATCAAAATTATTACCTTACACCCCTGTAGAAAACATCTGTATCAACTAGGTTACAGTAGTTACATACAATTCTTCTGTTTTTAATCTTAGTCTCCACTCATATTCAAAGTTACTGACATCAGTACAGTTTCCCTACCCCCTTCAGTGAGGCTATTTCTTAAATTTGTAATATAGGTTATCTTCTAGTTTTCATTCATTCCTGAGATCCCCCAACCTCCTAATTTCATACACCAGGCTCCATTCTGTGCTGTAAAGGTCAAGGGCTTTTGACAAATGTGCAGTGTCATGAGCCACCGTTAACAGTATCATGTAGAATAGAACTACTGGCAGAATTAAAACATCTGCTGTGTTTCACCTATTCAACCCTCACCCACTCACCCCATAACCCTGCAACCACTCATCTTTTTAACATCACTATAGTTATGCCTTTTCCATAATGTCATATAATTGGAATTATACTATAGTCTTGAATTCTTTTCAGACTTGTTTCTTTCAATGAGCAACATGCATTTAAGAATGCTTTATGTCTTTTTGTGGTTTGATAGGTTATTTTTATTGTTGAATAATATTCATAGTATGGATATACTACAATGTGTTTATCCATTCACCTATCGTAGGGTATCTTGGTTGCTTCCAATTTTTGGCACTTACGACTAAAGTGGATTTAAACATCCCTAAATAGGCTTTTACGAAGACATAACACAACAGTTGGATCATATGGTAAGACTATAGGTAGCTATACAAGAAACTATAAAACTGACTTCCAATATGGCTGTCCCATTATTTTTTTTCCCACCATGACAGGTTAGATGGTAATGAATTCACTGCGCTTGTGTTTGACTGAAAAAGTCTTAGTTTCTCCTTCACTTTTGAACTATTTCACTGGATATAATATATCACACATATATTTCACTCCCGTCTCTTCTTGCTTGCATTGTTTCTCATGAGAAGTTCACTGTAATTCTTATGCTTATTTTCATATAGACAAGGTTTTTTCTTCACCTCTGGCTTCATTCAAAATTTGCTCTTTATCTTTGTTTTTCTGCATTTTGAATATAATATGGCTAGATTTAGGTTTCTTAACATTTATTCTTGAGGTTTTATTGGCTTCTTAATCTATGGTTTTATGACTGCCATTAATTATGGGCTTCTCAGCAATTATTCCTTTAAATATTTCTTGGACACTTCCTCCTTGTCCTAGTCTTCCCATTACATGTCTGTTGGACACTTCAAATCTTTTCCACAGTTCTTAGATATTTTTCCCATTCTTTTCTTTCCTTTTGCATTTCAATTTGAAACGTTTCTATAGATGAATCTCCAAACTCCTTTTTCCTTTGCAGATCTAATTACAAATGTCTGCCTACAAAGACATTCTTCATTTCTGTCTCAGTCATTTTGCATTTTCTTTCTAGCATTTCCTTTTGATTCTTTCTTACAGATTTCTATCTCTTTGCTTTACATTATCCACTTATTGTATATATTTTTTTCTGTTAGGGTCTTTAACATATTAATCATAGTTATTTTAAATTTTCTGTCTTATAATTCCATCCCCTGTGTCATATCAGAGTCTGGTTCTAATCCATACTTTGTCTCTTCAAGCTCTTATTTTGTCCTCCCTTTTACAATACCTTAAATTTTTGTTGAAAGCTAGAATAACACATTAGATAAGAGAAGTCCAGGTAAATAGACTTTTAGTAGAAGATTTTATGTTCATTTAGCTCAGAGCTGGACTGTGTTTAATATTTGCTGTAGAGATAGATGCCCAAGGCCTCAAACTCCTCCACTCTTTTTCTCTCTTCTGTTGACTTAGGGCTTCCTTAGGTATTCCTGTATCTTCTTACACCTCTTTCACTGTAATTCACTGTTATATTTGAGTCTTATTGATGAGGCGGTAAGGTGGGAGGAAGAAAAACACTCTATACTCTTATGATGAAATCTCCATTATTCACTGAGCTTTAGCCTTTCAGCTGTGACCTTCAGTGTTAACATTTGGTTTCCTTTTCAGGTGGTACACAAAAGCTAGAGGGCCCTAGTGTGACAGAATATCCTACCTTCAAGTCAAATAATATTCAGGTAGAGTGTGTTTAGCTGGAGAGTCCGTCACTTTATGGAGAATGTTCTGGTAGTATTTCACAAGGATTACTCTCTCCTCAATCCCCCTTAGAGACATAATGAAAATTTTATGGGCCCTTTGCTGAGTGAACCTGGTGCAGAACAGGAGGTAAAACCCACAAAAGTCTGGGGGCCCTCGTAAGACTGCAGCCTTCAGGGGTTTCTCATTCTCAACTTATCCCACAACTACCCTGCCGCATTTTGTCCAAATCACCATTTAAATGTTCCTCCCAGTCTATGGTTCCAAAGGATTCCTCTCCAGGTAAATAGATCTAAGCTGTGACTTTCTAGATGTGCCTATTTTCCTGATCTGGGGATGTGAGTTTACCCTGTTACCTCAATTCTCTCAAGGGTCTAAGAAATTCATTGATTTTCAGCGTGTTCAGCCTTTTCTTGTTAGAAGAATGAATGTAAAGACTTTGAGCTCTTTATGTAAAGAACTTGAAACTGGGATTCAGATAATCCAAAAATTTGTTAAAATGTTTATTTGTTTTTACATTTAATACTCACTACACTAAATTCTAAGGTATATGTAATTTCCTTTATTATATAAATGAGAAAAGCAAAGCCTAGTAATTATCATTTTACTTCTCCAAAATGAAATAGTTTGTATAAAGTAGAGCTGGTTAAAACCACTGATTGGACTCTAGTGCCCAGTCTCCCAAACATGACAACTACACTGTCTTTGAACACTTGACTCTCAAGCACCTCAAGAGTCATTTTCACTTATAAGCACTTAAAAGAACAGAATAATGTTATTTAAGATTGCATGCAGTTGCTACACTGGACAATTTTAAAGTTTATTACTCTTCTAAATTGAGTATCCCATGCAATGGGCTGGCACTTTATTCATTTAGCACTGTTGAGGACGTTTGTTTTGTTATGATTAAGGTACTAATTTACTAATGCTGACAAGGTGGTACACTGTGATTTACAGAATAAATTATGACATTCGCACTTCCTCATTTTAAATGGCATTTTAAAATTGAGTCTCAGTTTTACACATATGGAGAACACAAGTCACAGTGCATATGTCTTTGACACAGAGCTCAGCATAGCAAGAAAAAAAAATGCTGTAGCAAGTGCATCTAGAATCTTTCCCAGAATTAAATTAAATAGAAGACTACCATTTTTGTAATATATTGAAAAAATTACATCTGTTCATATAGTCAATGTATTCATTTTGATTCTTATATTTTTGAGTAAGGATAATCTGATTATTATCAGCCACTAATCTAAAGGATGCTTTAAAGTATGACAGTAGAGACTTTCACCCAAACTTTCCAAAATTTAATACATTCAGTATTGTTGAGAATTCAAGTACTTTGTTCTAGTTTTTAACTATTTACTTTTGTTTTGGTAAAAATAAATGTCTCTATAAACTGGTAAACCATCTGCTCTTTCAAATTTAATCCTTCTAACATAGAACATTCCAGTCTCTGTTCAAAGAACTCGCATAGTGTACATTTGGATCTGGTCTTTCTCATAGGTTTAACTAACTTATCATTTTGTCCCCTTAATTCCTTCAAATATTTAAAATAAAAACTGATTATACCCTTTACCTATGCATTTTCTATACATTAGTTTTAGCATTATTTACACCTATGGGTAATGTGGCTATTCAGTTTTTCCAACACTGTTTATTGAAGAGGCTGCCCTTTCTCCATTGTATAGTCTTGGCTCCTTTGTCATAAATTATTGACCATATATTCATGGGTTTATTTCTGGGCTCTCTATTCTGTACCATTATCTATGTTTTTATTTTTCTGCTAATACCATACTATTTTGATAACTATAGCTTTGTAATACAGTTTGAAATCAGGGACCGTGATGGCTCCAGCTTTGTTCTTCTTTCTTCAGGTTGGTTTGGTTATTCAGGGTCTTTTATGATTTTAAGGTTATTTGTTCTATTTCTATGAAAAATGCCATTAGAATTTTGATAAGGATTGCCTTAAATCTTTTGATTACTTTGAGTACTATGGATACTTTAACAATATAATTCCAGTTCATGAACATGAAATATACTTCCAGATTTATATTTCATTAAGCAACACATGGTAGAAGTGAAAGTACCTAAATCAACAATTATAATCAAAGATTTAAAAATCCCTCGCTCAATATTCAGGAGAAAGTCAGTAAGAATGGAGACATGAACCATGCTATCAACCAAATTGTTCTAATTGACATTAATATGTCTCCAATCAAGAACAGAAGAATAAGCATTCTTTTTAAAGTTATACAAAGTATTTACTCAGATATACTATATTCTGGGCATTAGTCAAATATCAATAATTACAAAATGTTTCAAATCATAATAGTTTATTTTTAACTACAGTGAAATTAAATTAGAAATCAATAACCAGAAGGTATGTGGAAAATCCTCAAATATTTAAAACCAATATAACATACTTCTAAATAATATATGGGTCAAAAAAGAAATAAAGGAAATTACAATAAATGAAAAATAGAACAAAGTTTTAACTGTATAAAAATGACAAACACATATGAATATTTGTGTGATGCACCTAAAACAGTGCTTAGAGGAAACTTATAGTGCAAAATCCTATATTAGAAAAGAAAAACTATCTAAAGCCAATAACATAGGCTCCCACCTTAAGAAACATGAGAAGATCAAATTAAATCCATAGAAACAAAGGAATAATTAAAATAAGAACATAAATAAATGGAATAGAATATTTTTTTAAAAACTAATACAAAAAAATCAGTGAATCAAAAAGCTGCTACTTAGAGAAAGTTCATGAATTTTATGCACTCTAGCCAGACTTATGAAGAACAAAAGACACTTTACCAATATCAGGACTGAATGAGGGGAAACTACTATTAATCCTACAGACTATAAAAGTAATATTAACAAATGTGTACAAAGAAATTCAATAACTTAGCTGAAATGGGCAAATTTCTTGGAAAAAAATAAGTCACCCAAGTTCTCCCAAAAGTCATAGGCAATCTGAATAGACCTACAGTTTTTAAGAAACTGAATTTGTAGTTAAATATTTCCAGTTAATCACCAGACCCCATGGCTTTACAGCTGAAATCCAGCAAACATTTAAAATGGAAGTAATGCTAAGCATACACACACACCCTCAAAAACTGACATACAAAATTGCATATTGATTTGCACAACTATTCATGTGTAACTAAAATTCACATAAGCTTTTAGAGACGTGAGGAGAGGATAACAACACACCAAATGTAGGGTTTCTGTCATGTTTCTGGAGCTCATTCTCTCATTTTTTTCCCCGAAATCTCTCTCCTTGTACTTCCTCCTCTCTCTTAAAAGAAATCCAACATGTCTTCTTGTTTGTTGCTGTTGTTTGCTACAATTGTATACTCATTAGAAGGATTTACTAATAATTCTTGCTGGCTTGATCATACATTTAAAATCTTTACTCTCTTTTCCAATCCAGTTATCAGATTATTCCTCCAAATAAATGCACTAGTTTCTGTAAGTATTAAAATCTCAACTTCAACTAGAAATCTTACTAAAACTATCAAATCAACAGAGAGAGTGAGGGAAGGATGAAAGGAAAGGGAGTGATGAGAGAGAGAGAGATTTAGAGAAATTGAGATTCAACGTTTTATCCCTATAGCTTTGCATGTCATATTCATCTGATATGAATTTACATTTTCCACTGCCTTGTAAAAAGATAACAAGAAAATGTACCTTATAAATTTTACATGAAATATGTTATTAATATTATATATTATTATAATATAATATATTTAAATTTAACTATACTCATCTAATTTTGATTTTAATGTGTTCTTAGTCTTTGTTATTCTTTCTGGGTAGCAATTAAAAAATTTGCATATTCTCAGTTGTTTATGGATTAAAGAATACTCTGTGGATACTGGGGCAAATGAAACTCTCATGTCTATTTATTCAAAACACCCTTCTTTTCTTAATTATACAGGTCACAGCTGTTGTATTTCTTCTAAGGTTCTACTCTGCCTGAATAAATAAATAATTATAATTGTATATTGTGATAAATGTTAAAACCATAAAAATATGACAGGACTTCCCAAACTATTGAGGCTTATAAAATGAACCCTGGATCAAACTCTTCCAAAATATAGCAAGGGAGGAACACTCCCAAACACATTCTACAGGCCACCATCACCCTGATACCAAAACCAGACAAAGATGTCACAAAAAAAGAAAACTACAGGCCAATATCACTGATGAACATACAGGCAAAAAATCCTTAACAAAATACTAGCAAACAGAATTCAACAGCACATTAAAAGGATCATACACTATGATCAAATGGGGTTTATCCCTGGAATGCAAGGATTCTTCAATATACACAAATCAATCAGCGTGATGCACCATGTTAACAAATTGAAGGGTAAAAACCATATGATAATCTCAATAGATGCAGAAAAAGCTTCCAACAAAATTCAACACCCATTTATGATAAAAACCGTCCAGAAAGTAGCCATAGAGGGAACTTACCTCAACATAATAAAGGCCATATATGCAAACCCAAAGCCAACATCGTTCTCAGTGAAAAACTGAGAAAAACTGAAACCATTTCCACTAAGATCAGGAAAAAGACAAGGTTGCCACTCTCACCACTATTACTCAACATAGTTTTGGAAGTTTTAGCCACAGCAATCAGAGAACAAAAAGAAATAAAAGGAATCCAAATCAGAAAAGAAGGAGTAAAACTGTCACTGTTTGCAGATGACATGATACTATACATGGAGAATCCTAAAGATGCTAGCAGAAAACTACTAGAGCTAATCAATGAATTTGGTAAAGTAGCAGAATACAAAATTGATGAATAGAAATCTCTTGCTTTCCTATACACTAAAATGAAAAATCTGAAAGAGAAATTAAGGAAACACTCCCATTTACCACTGCAACAAAAAGAATAAAATACCTAGGAATAAACCTACCTAAGAAGACAAAACACCTGTATGCAGAAAACTATAAGACACTGATGAAAGAAATTAAAGACAATACAAACAGATGGAGAGATATACCATGTTCTTGGATTGGAAGAATCAATATTGTGAAAATGACTATACTACCCAAAACAATCTACAGATACAATGCAATCCTTATCAAACTACCAATGGCATTTTTAACATAACTAGAACAAAAAAGTTTACAACTTGTATGGAAATACCCCAAATAGCCAAAGCAATCTTTAGAAAGAAAAATGGAGCTGGAGGAATCAGGCTCCCTGACTTCAGGATATACTACAAAGCTACAGCAATCAAGACAGTATGGTACTGACACAAAAACAGAAATATAGATCAATGGAACAGGCTAGAAAGCCCAGAGATAAACCCACACACATATGGTCACCCTATCTTTGACAAAGAGGCAAGAATATACAATGGAGAAAAGACAGCCTCTTCAATAAGTGGTGCTGGGAAAACTGGACAGCTACATGTAAAAGAATGAAATTAGAACACTCCGTAACACCCTGTACAAAAATAAACTCAAAATGGATTAAAGACCAAAATGGAAGGCCAGATACTATAAAACTCTTAGAGGAAAACACAGGCAGAACACTCTAGGACATAAATCACAGAAAGATCCTTTTTGACCCACCTCCTAGAGAAATGGAAATAAAAACAAAAATAAACAAATGAAACTTAAAAGCTTTTGCACAGCAAAGGAAACCATAAACAAGACCAAAAGACAACGCTCAGAAGAGGAGAAAATATTTGCAAATGAAGCAACTGATGAAGGATTAATCTCCAAAATATATAAGCAGCTCATGCAGCTCAATATCAAAAAAACAAATAACCCAATCCAAAAATGGGCAGAAGACCTAAATAGACATTTCTCCAAAGAAGATGTACAGATTGCCAAAAAACACATGAAAGGAGGCGCAACATCACTAATCATTAGAGAAATGCAAATCAAAACTGCAATGAAGTATCACCTCACTCCAGTCAGAATGGCCATCATCAAAAAATCTAGAAACAATAAATGCTGGAGAGGGTGTGGAGAAAAGGGAACCCTCTTGCACTGTTGGTGGGAATATAAATTGATATAGCCACTATGGAGAACAGTATGGAGGTTCCTTTAAAAACTAAAAATAGAACTACCATACAACCCAGCAATCCCACTATTGGGCATATACCCTGAGAAAACCATAATTCAAAAAGAGACATGTACCACAATATTCATTGCAGCTCTATTTACAATATCCAGGGCATGGAAGCAACCTAAGTGTCCATTGACAGATGAGTGGATAAAGAAAATGTGGCACATACATACAGTGGAATATTAGCCCTAAAAAGAAATGAAATTGAGTTATTTGTAGTGAGGTGTATAGACCTAGAGTCTGTCATACAGAATGAAATAAGTCAGAAAGAGAAAAACAAATATCGTATGCTAACACATATATATGGAATCTTAAAAAAAAAAAAAAAAAAAGGCTGATGAACCTAGGGGCAGGACAGAACGAAAGACACAGACGTAGAGAATGGACTTGAGGAGACAGGGAGGGGGTTGTGTAAGCTGGGACGAAGTGAGAGTGTGGCATTGACATATATACACTACCAAATGTAAAATAGATAGCTAGTGGGAAGCAGCCGCATAGCACAGGGAGATCAGCTCGGTGCTTTGTGTCCACCTAGAGGGGTGGGATAAGGAGGGTGGGAGGGGGACACCAGAGTGTGGGGATATGGGTGTATATGTATATGTATAGCTGATTCACTTTGTTATACAGCAGAAACTAACACAACATTGTAAAGTAATTATACTCCAATAAAGATGTTAAAAAAAAAAATGAACTCTGGAAATTTTTGTTTTGTAACTCATGGCACCTCAGATGACTAATGCATCAAGTCATTATGCTTAGATCCCTGGAGTCATATATTTAACAAACAAAAATATGTAATCAGCTCTCTAATGTACTGATTTATGTTGTTTGTTTTATCTGATTGTTGTGGTAGTTTAGCATTATCGGACAGTGGACCTTATCTAGTTTTGAATAGATAGTTAAAATGAAATTTCTGATTATATAAAGGGGAAGAATGAAACATAATAAAAACACTGAGTATTTCAAATGTAATATCTTCAAGATCTACAGATAATAAAACATGCTGTTATCAGAAATTATAGAGCTTTATAGAACAGATGAATGTTTAAGTGGCCTGAATGGTTTTTCTAGATCAAATTCAGCCTCTTTCCTTTCAAAAGTCAACCTGCTATTGCTTCTTGTTTGTAAAATTAAATTTCTCTTAAATTAGAATTAAAGTTCTCATCGTAAGCTGTTAGACTCTGTGAGCTGGGGTCTCTTCTCTTCGCTTTGTAAAATGAAGTTCATGAGAATTTGTCTCTTCATGGTCTTGTATGGAAACGCCACTCAGGATGGTTGTTATCTTGCTCTCTATACATCCCCGGCCCAACCAGTGCTTGCTTCACCTACACCCTACTCAGATGACTGACCTTCCTACATACTTGCCCCGGGGCCCCAGTTTGGATAGCTTATCAAAGGGGTGGTAAGGGGAGTGTCTCTCTGCTTGTTTCCCTGGTAACTAATGAGCCAACCTGCTGTAAATCCCCCTATAACCGGCAATCTACTCTTCCCCTGGGGAGCAAAGATTGCCACCATGTCCTGCCCACTGACTGCTGCACATGGTGAGGTGTCATTGCAGGACCTTGCTTCAGACATGTAAGCTCCTCAATCCATTAAACAATTGATGTCTCTGTTGCTGACTCTGGGCTCTTTCTTCAGTCTTGAAGCTGGGCAAGCACAGGCCTTGTAGGCCTGTGGGGTGCAGCCCAACAGGTCTCAATTATATTACATCGTTTTGTATATGTATTTATTTTCTGTAGAAACATTATATGATATTCTTATTTCTTTAAGTCCATGACATATTTATTTTCCTTATTTTGGTTAATTTTAAATAATTTACCATTTGCTCAATGAAATTACTTTATATTAAACTTAATATATTGAAGATTTCATAGATATAACTACTTTGATTGATTATTCTGATTATTGCTATCCATTGGGGTAGTTGCATTTAATGAAATGTGTAATTATTTTCTATTCTTGTTTGCTGAGTTTTTTCATGAACAAGTGTTAATTGTCTTTTAATACCATTCTTATATATATTTACATGATCATTTATTTTATCTGCAATTTGTTAATCTCTGTTAATCTATTAATTTTCAACTCATTTCAATACCTAGAATATAATCAACACTAAATATGTACAAGCTAAATGAAGATTTTAAAGTGTTGAATAATCTCATAGAAAATGTAAGTCAAAATATGTATGAATATTTGGAATTAATTTTTCATGATGAATTTTAATTTAATACAATACTTGGTTTGCTTGCTTTGAGACATGTTTAGCATTTTTACAAAAATATCTATAGTGTAATTTTTTCATTTTCTATTCTCCTTTTACATATACTGTCCTTGCTTGTTTTTACAATTAAATTCATGCAAACTTTGCAAAAGACAGTAGGGGTTAAGAGTGTTTCTTTGAAAGGAAATGTTCTTAACTTCATTAGGTCTTTCCTCCATTTTCAAAGATATATTTTACTATTCTTTTACTGTTTCCTGAAGTTATAGACACACACACACACATGCACACGTGTGCACACACACACACAGGGTAGGGGCAGGAGTGGATAACTTTATTTGGAGATAAAGATAGTTGTTATAATGGTGGTTTGAGAACTTAAGTCCCAAAGGCTGGTTCAGTGTTCTCTCACATTTCAAAGGCAAGCTTGTAAATTAGGCTGCCTTGAAGACAACTTGGGAACATGGCAGATAGGGGAAGGGAATGGGAAGATCAAAAACAGGCTTCTAAAAATGGGCAGCAACACAAAGGTCACTGAGGAATTCTTAGACACAACCAACTTTGACAGTCTGGTTTAAAGAAAAATTCCTAAATTTTATTTTATCACTTTTACCCTTAAATCTGTTTCCCATATCCTTGCTATGTAAACTTCCTCCTACCTCTACCAAAAAAAAAAATAAAAAATAAAACAACAAAAGCATCATCTTGATTCATCTCAGTTTGATAATTATTGAGGGAAGGAAGTCTTTGCCTCAGGCCCAAGGGTATTTTTTTTTAAATAAATTCTCTTTTCAGAATGAGAAACTATAGATGTGCCTAATATTCTTTTTGTATTTCATCGATTTCTGTGATAGTGGATGGTTCTAGGTTAGGAGTTCCCAAGCCACAGTATACTTTGAACACTCAGACTTAAGCAGAAAACTATCCCTGTCCTTGGAAAAAAGGGAGTACCTAACTCAAATCCAATAATGAATCCAAGTAAAGTTGGTAGAGATAAGGCGGCTCAGATCAGGGAAAAAACAACTAAAAAGGACAATTGAAGTCTTCACGCAGTGATCAGATGCTCTTTCTACCAGCTACGTAAACAGGAAATAATAAATGAAGCTTGGTAGACATTCTTTTTGGGGAAAGCTAGGGAGATAATGTGTCCCATGGTTGTACAGATCTGAAAGTGAACACGATGCATTTCCTTCTAAGCTGACAATGCCCTTTATCTCCATTAGCATCAGTAACTCATTGCCTACTTTGGCCAGACCTTTCCCAATTCTGTCTTCAGAATCGTCAGTTACTAAAAAATTTTTATGCATCCATTTTTGTCAGGTGATGCAAAGAATTGGGAACATGGGTTTTGCAAGAACAAAATTCTGTCATTGTGCTTCCATGTGTTCACAAGATACCTCTTTTCCAGAATATCTACTTAGCAGTGTGGGAATTGCTCTTGTACATTCAGCTTTGACAAAGACATATTACCTGAGGGGATAAGGGGACAAAATGGTGTTTCCAGAACCTCTGCAGATTTTTTCCTGGAGTATGATTAGAATATTTCATTTGGGACACGTTTCATAGTTTTTAGAAGGCATATTTTTATGTCTTGCTTCATAATTTTCAATATAGATATTTATCTCCATTTCCAGCATGTGCAATAATTTGTGGTAGATACAGCATCACGTTTGGTTTTGCATCACTCCAATACTATAAATTTGGTTTTACCCATAGAGAATGCTCAATATTTAGTGATATAGTTACATATTAGATGTAATTTATTTTTACATTGATCTGCATTTTGTAAATTATACTTCACAGAGCTTGAGTTGAACAAAGCTATGTTTTGAGAAATATGACTTTAAACAGATGCACTTTTTATAGTTCTTTCCAAATATCATATTAATGTCAAGTAAAAATTGTAGCGGACCAGATAAACAGGGAAAGACAACCGTATTCAGATCTATTGCAGTGGGGGTCAAACTAGTGCAGTAGGAGGGAGAGACTGAACTGCACTCCTCTGAAACAAAAGGACCACTGAAAGATTTGAAGAACAGAGGTGAACAGTGAAAAAGTAATGAATTACATCAAGGGAGGGAGGGAGGGGTTTGTCAGTGTGTTAAGACTTTCTGTCTTTGGTAATTGGCTAATCAATTTAGGCTCCTTGTTTTCTCACAGAGACTGGGAAATAGGAGCCCTGTCTTTATTCAAAGAGAGGGCTTCAAGATTCTTGTGAAAGATATTCCTAGGGTGTAAAACTGGCAAGAGGCTGAGAGAAGATTTAAACCCAAAGGGACAATGGTAAATTACAAGTTTTCTGAAGTAAATGCTATAAGAAAAGGGATGTCAAGAGCCTAGAGTCAGGAAGAACACTGTCTTTAGTTAAGCTGAAGGGAACATTACGGCTGTCTTGGTCATTGCATACCTTGTATAGATTCAATTTCAAGCAAGCAATTATTACAGACTAAATGTCTATTTCTTTTTTTTTCTTTCTTTATTATTTATTTAACATCTTTATTGGAGTATAATTGCTTTACAATGGTGTGTTAGTTTCTGCTTTATAACAAAGTGAATCAGCTATACATATACATATATCCCCATATCTCCTCCCTCTTGTGTCTCCCTCCCACCTTCCCTATCCCACCCCTCTAGGTGGTCACAAAGCACCGAGCTGATTTCCCTGTGCTACAAATGTCTATTTCTTAATATAAATATTAGCTCACAGATCTTTTAGGAGGACTAGTACCCTATGGTGGACAATTTGGAAAATGCTGGCATGATTTATATGGTTATTGATAAAATGTTACAGATCCTATGCAAAGGAGATAGTTAATATTTTTCTTCCAGAAATAGTTTTAAAATATAAAGCCTAATAATGGTAAAATAAAAATACTCTGAACTAATTTTTATTTTTGTATAACATTAAAACCTACCTATTGTGAAAAATTATTAATTCTTCTCAATAACACTTTTTATAACTTCTATGTTATTTCTCATTTTTCTCATTATTACCTGTGTAACTATACATTTGCAGTAAAAATAAAAGCATATATATAGATGGAACTAAAAAGTGAGAGATAAGGTAGGAAATAAGCACATTGGGAAGAGCACATTACCTTATAGTTTATGTGGAAATGAATAAAACAAACACATTTATTTCTTAATTCTTACATAGTTTCCTAGTTTCCAGCAATAATTCGAAAGAAAAATTTCAGTCTTGAGTAGTGGCAAATTCATACATATATTCATACAGAAAAGTACTCGTTACATGCAGTAGACAGGATCTGTGCTCTCATGTGTTAAAAATGAATTTAGTTGCTAGACATGTTTTATAAAGTAAGTTAAAAATATAATTGTATTGAAATTGTAAATATTTTCATTAAGGGCTTTACATGTCAATGAACAAACATGAAAGGAGAATATCTTTAAAAATATGACTGGTAGGTCTAAAAGAGAAATATAGTGTATTTTAAGACCCTTTGTTGTCTCTTGAAAATATCTCTCGTACTCAGAA
The DNA here is from genome assembly GCF_039906515.1 of Pseudorca crassidens. NCBI lineage: Eukaryota > Metazoa > Chordata > Mammalia > Artiodactyla > Delphinidae > Pseudorca > Pseudorca crassidens. Next base: position 21,988,754 of record NC_090313.1, read on the forward strand.
CAAATATCTGGTGTTGTAATTGTTAAGATGGAATTTGGATTAATAACAAAGTTTATACTTATTTTAGTCTTCTGTTGAACACGTTTACTATAAAATAAACAATGTGCAAAATGAATTTTAATTAATTACAAATTTTAAGGGCATGGGCAATTCAGTGTAGTACAGAACAGAAAACTACTCGGCTCTAATAATTCTCCAATGGCCTTATCTATTCCCTCTTCCAAGTAGGAAATATACTCTAAAATATATTGTTATTGACTGAAGAAAAACACACAACCTAAAAGTTGTGAATTATATTTCATCTGGGGACCTTACTGAGGACTATAACCTGGGAGACAGCCTCTCAGGTAGCTCTTTGGAGGAACCATTCCAAAAAAGTAAAGGAGAAGCCAGGTTATATAGGAATTTTTGCTGAAAAAAAGAAAAAATAAGCATGTAGTGGAATATCAAAAAATACTGCTAATCACAGAAAGCAGACATTCTAGTGGTTTTCTATGTCTGGGAAGATGCAAGGGTCTGGGTTTATTGAAATTATTCCTTAGGTATGCATCTTAAACTCTCTAGAGCTAGTATCCTGTTTTCTCCACCCTGAATTCCCTTCAGGGCACACCTGTCTGAGGCAGCTCTAGTGGCTGATGGTTGATGGCCGGTAACATTCGTTGTTTACTGGAATGGCAGGCAACATTCTTTGTCCATAGTGTCACGAATGTATGGTCTAAAAAGTCTTATTAAAATATATTTTCTGAATTAGACTTCAAAATTTTAAGAGCATTAGATTCAATCTCAATTGTCTAGTGATAATATAAGCATGGATAGGAAAATAATTACCAAAATTTATAAGAATGAACTAAAGAAAATTACATGGCAAATTAATTAAATAAAATTGTTGAGGTGATGATTTCCAGGGGAAAAAAGTTTTGAATAGAGAAGTGAGTATAAGAATAAATATAGAAAAAAGGAAATTTTATAAAATTACCAGAAATGTGTCAATATCAGATGATTCAGTAATTCCAGAAAATCAAGGTTCAGATAATCACAGAAAATAGAAGATGACAAATAAATTCACACTACGTACGTATTTTAAGAAAAGAATTTTCTAGGATTAAAAGGATAACCTAGAAAAAAATAACACAAAATATCTTACACTGACATTACTACACACAAATCTAATAATGCTTTAAAAGCCTTATATTCTATGAAGCAGAAGGGTAAATTTCTGAATATAAAATTCAATGTCATAATATGTATTCATTATTCAATCAGTATATTACTCAATAAGTATATTGAAAAAAATTCATGTGAAAAAATCACTTTATAAAATTATTTAAATTTAAATAAAATTATTTAAATTCACATTGAATAACTATATGGAGTAATATGTGCAGAATAATACAGAATAATACAAAATATCCATGTTTTTTCAATAAAAATATAATGGAAATATGCAATTACCGCAACTAGAAAAACTATAATCCATCATTCAAAATGTATACCTAAGAACAATGTGAAAAACTGAAAGATAATTGAGTGAATAACATAATGAAGTCTGAGTGAATAACATAATGAAGTCTGAACCTATTGAGAGATATCACATGTTCCTATATAGGAAATTCAAAACAAACATAAATATGTGGTTAATATTCACCCCTACACACACACACACACACACACACACACACACACACACAGCTACACACATACACACACGTGACTTTAACTGTAATAATTCTATTTCCAAACTTACATGTTGATGGGGGTGGGGAGGCGTTTCAGTTAGTAATACTCTTCCTGATAACTGGTTGGAATTACTAAAACTATAAGAGCTCATTGATTCAATATATATATCTAAAACATTGCAATAATAAAATCATTGTGTAGCTGCACTGATAGTCATTGTATACAATCAATTGTGTACAGTGATAGATGCATAATTCTAAAGACGAGAAAAAGTATAAAAATATAGACACTAAATATAAACACTTTGTAATTTTATTTTTGGCATAATTAATTGATTCAAGTCTATTCAGTTTATTCTATTAACTATTAACTATTTATTTAGAAAATGATAAGAGTAGAAGAATTGAAATATAATTTGGGGGACAAAAGAACATTGTTACTCTAAAAGTTTTGATTCTTAGAAGTTGTGAATGAGATATTTGAAAAGTTTTCTTAGAACTAAAACTTATTACAATTTACTATCAATCTCATTTTGGGGATTAGCCCTATAAAATGAAGTTTTTAATGGTGTGTATGTGTGGTATTTTATGCATGTTTGTCTAAGTTTCTGTGTATGTAGATATATCTATATATATTTAAATTATTGACATTTAAGACAGCCTTTATAAAACCAAATCAGTGATCTCCTGTTCACTGTGCTTTTCCTTGATAGTGGAGAGGCCTAGCAGGGATTTAGAAGGTAGTGGAAGAAGGTAGTGGAAGAATAAAAGCAGGACCTAGCAGGTCCCTCTCTGCAAGGACATTTGAGATGTTTGTGTCAATTGAGCTGTAACTCACAGCTCTTCTCAAGTAGTCCAAATAAGTTGCTCTGGTGCTTCACAAAATTTCCCTCCCCTTGTCATTTCAGGGCCTAGAGGTCATAACAGCTCTCAAGCTACTAACCTCTGGGGTTACAGTCCTATCTCTGAAATACCTATACCCACACTTTTGTACACTACTTATTTTAAATAAACTCTGCTAAACTTTCCTTTTTTTTCAAGTATTCAATCTATTTTTTGTTGGGACCCTAAGCAATGCAGCTACTAATACTAGAAATGGCCTGGAAATAGGACACCTGAGTAGGATTCTGACCTTGGCATCGAGTCCCTTACTAGTTTCTCCCACTGATTCTCCACCTTTCCCTTAATCAAAATCTTTCACCTCAGGGGCAGGGCCCTACAAATATGGAGAGTAGGAAGAAAATTCATGATCCTGGTCCCAAGGTAGATCAAATGAGTATCCTGGTTAGAAGTCTTTAGTGAGTAGCCACTGAACTAACACGCATCTCAATAATGTTCCTGAAGTGAGCCTTAAAGAGAAATTGCCCAGCTAGCAAATATTTGACTTGCTTCTCTGATTCTCTACTTTGTGTGATAGGAGAAATGATCTGAGTTTAGAATCTACCTGGGATTACGGGGTCTGGTTGGTGGGTTAGCTGGCTTGTCAGAGACCTAAAAAGGACAAAGCTTCAATACTTTTTACAAGAAGTTTTGGGGAAGAGACTGTCAGAGTGGGCACGAAATATAGCTGATTCACTTTGTTATAAAGCAGAAACTAACACACCACTGTAAAGCAATTATACTCCAATAAAGATGTTAAAAAGATCAATTTAAAGTAAATGAACAAAATTTTTCATCCATGTCAGCATAGGTACTAAATAGGCAGGCAAAATTACCTCCCTTGTGGGTTTATAAAAACTTCTTCCCTAGCCACCCCATTCTTGATCACTGGGCCCAAACAAGAAATAGCCATAGTGAAAGGCATGAACTCATAAAACTTCTTTTTCCCTCAACAAAGCAAGCTGGGCTTTTGTCACAGCTGTATGTTCAACCTATCAACAACAAAGATGAGTCCTGTGCTGTTGATATGACACCATCTCAAGGATAATCATTTCCCTTATTAGTGGCAGGTTGATTGTCTTGGACTGCCTTCTTTGTTTATAGTGTTTCTGTTAGCACTTCAAGTCCTTGGCTGACAAAATTCCTTATTCATTGCCAAATAATCTATGGAAAATATTTTTACCTTTCATAGCCAATACTTTAGGCTCAATGAATTTGGATATTTTAGGACAAATGCTTCCACTAAGAAACATCACTAGAGTTCTGATGAGCTAGAAGTCAAGACTAGTTCATGAATATCCTGGGTTTAGCGTGCAGCTGAGATATCAAGCAGCTAGCGGCGTGGCTATTGTAGATGGAACGATTAATCCCTTTTACTGATGTTGTTTTGCTGAGATACAATTGGAACAGGGAGGACTATATTTGGAATATGAAATTTTCTCGGGTTTTTCTTTTAAGTACGACAGTAATTCAGGGAAATGAAAACTAGGGAGATACGATCAAGATATCATTAGTAAGCCCTCAGATCCTGAAGCAATAAGTGACTGGCTTTTTCCCCTTATAACTGATGTGCTGATGAAGGGCAGGAGAATAGAACATGGATGGTAGAAGTCAGGGGAGATTACCAGCATAGAGTTGTGACAAGCTTTAAGAGGGGTATGTGACATTTATGGTTTACACCACTGTTAATGATCTGCATCCCCTTATCTATTTATTCATTCATTTATTTAGTTACTTATTTATGTTTGCAACCCTAGAAAGAACACAGTGATGGCTAATATGCTAGGCTTTACACTGGAGTAAGTGTTTGTTTGTTATCCACACTTGTTTGTTATCCACATGTTAATGAGAAGATTTATGATGCTGGATCTATGTGAATTCTTCTCATTGGGAGCACATTATATTTACCTGAACTAAAAACAGAAGTGATGATAAAGGAAAAAGAGTGCTTTTACCAAATATTTTCCATTTGACTTTCCATATCTACTCTTGTCTCATTCCTACTCTCTTCCTGGGAAGAATGATTTCTATGACACATATAGATTTATTCCCATACCTTTTGACTTCACTTGTTGTCAAGCAATGGAAAGTCGCTGGGGAGCATTAGAAGAGGTGGGGAGAGAGACACCAGTGTATTGATTTCCCTGGCTTTCCTCCAAAATAAGCATTAAATAACTACTTTATGTACTGATTAATGAAGTAAATAAAAATGTAGGCATATTATAAAATGTTCTTAAGTCATTGATTTTTCTCTAAAAGTCTTTTGGTTAAAAACATTAATATATACTTAAGGAAAACAAATTGTTTATAAATAACCAATAATTTGTAATTTATTTTCATATTTATAATGTTAAAATCCTCCAACCCATCAAAATGTTTACACTATGAATTAAGGAATATTGGTTTAATCATTGATATGCTTTTGGAAAGAGGTTGTAACAGTCAGAAAATTACTTCTAATAAAATTAATTACTTTCAAATCCCTCTCATTATGTTTGTCATCTGATGCATGTTAATCTAAGCACTATTTTAAGAATACATTAACCCCTTGCTCCAACAGAGGATACTATTAATAATGATTTTGTTGACCTGATTTTGTTCTTTTCCTGATAAATTTCTCTACCTTTCTTGTAAGAAAAATAGAGGTAACTTAGTAAGAAAATGAAAGAAGTACAAGAAATTCATCCTAAGATAGCTTAGACAAGGAGTAAAATATATGGTAAAGTTTATTTAGTTACGAGTTTGTAATATGTGTCTGGGCTTCTGAAACATCTGGCACCAGCAATTGAATGTTACAAATAGTCTACCTTTCAATTTCACTTTTCTTCCTGTGTTAGTTTTACTTTTTTCAGACAAGCTATTTCCATCTGATTTGAACATAGACTTGAGTAGTTCGTAGATGGAATGGCTTTATTGTTTATTCCAGGGATGATCAACGATAGACAGAAGTCCCTAGTAATATAATGGAAAGCTACTGTTAAAAATTTCTGGTTGGAACAGAGATGTGGGTTGGAAAGGGAAGTCATTGTCCTTAAAAGGAGAGATGGAAAATTGGTAGGCAGAGTCAGCAGAGATGTTTAACAAAGGATAAAAGTTGGGGAAATATGCTCAGCATATGTTTTTTCCAAAATAAGATGTTTTAAATATAGGAGAACTGCTCTCCAAATACAATATAAGTTCAAGCACATTGGTGGTGTTTTGCACATGCAGACATTTAGAGCACTGCTTCAATTATAATCTATAAGTGACTTCACAGCATCAATGGTTTTAGGTTTAATTTGGAGAGAGTGGTAAAGAGTGAAGATGGATGCAATGAATTTCTGGTGCAACAAGGGTGTGTGCAATTCATAAATACACTGGGAAGAGTGATTGTTGTTATCAAAAAATAAATAGATAGGAAATAAAACATCTTATTTTACAGAAGCATGTTTGTCCTTTGCTTTACCAGTGTTGTTACAGTACATTCAGAGAGAAAGGAGTTTGTTTTGAAACCTTCCTCTGACACATTTGTAAGACCTTTTGATGGGAGAAACATGTTTTGCCTTTTCTCTTTGTAGAATTGAGACTTGATGACAAAACTAATCCACTTATCTATAATTTATAATATAAAATAATAAATTTCAGGGGCTAAAGAGAGAATCATTTCTATGATGCAATCATGAGTAGGGTTGAACAACCCAGTTGCATTATAGTTTTGATTTATTTCATTTTGTGGATTGCTCAGTTTGCAACAAAATGCTCAGTCAAGAGATGATCTATCTCTTTTCACTAAAATCCCTATCCTCAAAAATCTGTGATTTTAGGCCCTCACTGTTCCTTAACTTTCTTTTTAGGTTGCTGGTAACAGCTTTCATGTGAAATAAACTGTGACACCAAAAATATGCCATGGTGTTGCTATAGCTTTTTTTTTTAGATCACCAGAAAATTATGTTATTTTTATGATCACTGAGTTCCCTTTGTGATCATTTTGTGGGTTTTACAAAGTCAAGTATTAATCTCATATATAGAATATTATTAAAAGAATTACCAAAAAATTCAATTTCCAAATAGCATATTTTAAGAGATTATATTTTACATATAAATATAGTATCACAGAAATACTCAATATGTACAGAAAAAATTCATCCAAACAGCAACCCAGAGAGGCTAAAAGCATAAAAAATAAAATCAAATGGAAGAAAGGTAATACAACTGAACACAACTTTATATTTACCATGACATTTGGTACTTAAGAAAAATAATTTTCAATAGAAGATAATAGTTAGAACAATATAGATATACACATATTGGAAGAAACTACCATGATATGTAAAATTTTTACAGAGATTTTGGCTCTTTTACATGATTTTAAATTATTATAACTTTTTATCACGTGTATTCATATCATTTTTGACAACTGTAGTGGTTTGAGCTGAGTTGCAGTTACCAAGCAAAGAACACCAAGGATTGCTAGCAACCACCAGAAGCCTGGAAAAGACAAGAAAGTATCCTCCACTAGAACCTCCAGAGAGAGCATGACTGTACTGACAACTAGATTTCTGAATTCTAGCCTCCAGGTGAGACAATAAGTTCCTGTTGTTTTATGCCACAATATTCATTATAATTTTTTAAAGCCACCCTAGGAAACTCATATAATTGTTACTATGAAGCTTGAAAATAAACATTGATAAAATAATTACTTTTGGAAAACATACCACATGTTATTTAAGCAGTGATTAATTTTACTCTGAAAAGTAAACTACAGAGGAAATTGTGAAGGTGTTATCTTTAAAAGAAAAAAATATATATGTGTGTGCTTTGTGAATGTATGCCCATATATTATGAAAGAGACATGGTAAGTTGGAGGAGGTTGTCAAGAGGATGTGACTGCGAGTTCACCTGTGAGATGGACCCAGTCAATTAGAGGCTCCTCCCCTGTCTTTGGAATGTACACTCTGCCTACCAATTCCACAGTAGGAGTTGTTCCAAGGACATAGCCTGGAAACAGCATTGTGCTACTGAGACCATGTGGATTGAGTATGTGACTGAACCCATTTAAGGCCTCTGTATAAACTTTTAGGATTTTGGCAGGTGGACACAGAAATCTACTCCTCTTGTGGCCTCCCAAGGCAAGTCTTGCATGTAAGTTCCCTTGCTTATTAAAACTGCCAGCTACCAATATGGAGTGGTCTGCCTCTTTTTTTAGTCTCTCTTAGCCTTCTGTATACAAGGGCCAGTTTTCAAACTAAAGTAAGTGAAATAATTCAAGCACTCAGGTCATGTGCAATAATTTTGCTTTGACTGGCAAAAATGGCCTACTTTTCATATCAGAAAATATAATTGTTCATTCGTTATTTAAATACATAGATATTTGAAGGCCAGTTTTTGCAGGCCAGTTTTGATTTTCAGTGCATATTGGGAGAATAATTTATGCATTAATAAATATCTGTGGACTTATACATATACATCTATTGAAATAAGTAAACTGTATTCAAATGAAATAATATAATAAAGGCAGTTGTAGAATATCCCTCTTGCACAAATTAAAAAAAAACAAACAAAAAAAGTAAAACTGCAGACTTCATTAAAGTTCAAATAAAGCCAAGTTTATAAAGGCATCTCTTTTTTTTTATAACATCTTTATTGGAGTATAATTGCTCTACAATGGTGTGTTAGTTTCTGCTTTATAACAAAGTGAATCAGCCATACATATACATATATCCCCATAACCCCTCCCTCATGCGTCTCCCTCCCACCATCCCTATCCTACCCCTCTAGGTGGTCACAAACACCGAGCTGATCTCCCTGTGCTATGTTCAAGCCATCTCTTAATGCCCCCAATCAAGGACAATAATTTCTTCTTCCTCTACCTTCCAGTAGCATAATTACACTTATTCAAATGGGAATTATTCTCGCCCATTGTTGTTTGCATATAACATACTCAACTACTTAATTATCTCTGCCTCTGAAATTTAACATTCTAAAACCAGTCCATGTCTTCATTAACATTAAATTCACAAAAGCAGACCATATAATCTGTGTTCAGTGTATGTTGTTGATTGAGTGAATACACATCTCCTCAATTTATGATGGGGTTACATCTCAATAAACTCATTGTTAGTTGAAAATATCGTTCAGTCAAAAATACATTTAATACACCACCCTACCGAACATCATAGCTAAGCCTAGCCCACTTTAAACGTACTCAGAATGCTTACATTAGCCTGTGGCTGGGCAAAATCATCTAACACAAAACGTATTTTATAATAAAATGTTGAATAGTTCATGGGATTTATTGAATACTGTACTTAAAGTGAAAAACAGAATGGTTTTAAGAGTACAGAATAGTCGTAAGTGTATTGATTGTTTACCCTCCTTATCCCGTGGTTGAGTGGGAGCTGAGACAAGCTGTCGCTGCCCAGTATCACAAGAGGCTATCGTATTACATATCTCTAGCCCAGGATAAGATCAAAATTCAAAGTACGTTTTCTTCTGAATGCATATTGCTTTTGCACTATCTTAAAGCTGAAAAATGGTAAGTCAGGGACTGTACATAATAACTTCTACAACTGCCCTCTAGAATCAATACATATTCCAAATATTTCTTTTGGCCCATGCCTTATACACTTTATAACTTAAAATGAAAGTGATTAATAGTGTGTAATAAGCATTATCAGCATTATTTTAACAATGAATTATTTCTAAGTTTAGTTAAAAGAAGCATGTGAATGTATACATCATAAAATTCACTTCGTGTTTCCCTACTTTGTCACTGATTAGAATTGTGTAATGTATGAAAAGTTACACTTCTTTTACTCCTTGTTTTCTTTCTCAAATGAATAATTATAAAGACTACTTCAATTAAAGTTTGCAACATGCAGAGTCTTGTACAAAATATAACTTGCTATTTACATAAATATCCCTTGTATAACCATTACTTGCTATTTGCTACCTCATAAACTAGTCTCGTGCTTTTTCTAGTCTCATGCATTTTGTTTTTTTTGCGTCAGTTTATGTAGTTTTAGTCTTTTTAAGTATCCAAAGTACGTGTTTAACATAAATGTTGCTCAGCAACATGACTACATGTTTTTTTTTTTTTTAAACTGCAGTGACAGGAACACAGAGGAGTTTAAAAAGTAAAAATAGGGCTTCCCTGGTGGCGCAGTGGTTGAGAGTCCGCCTGCCGATGCAGGGGACGCGGGTTTGTGCCCCGGTCCGGGAAGATCCCACATGCTGCCGAGCGGCTGGGCCCGTGAGCCATGGCCACTGAGCCTGCGCGTTCGGAGCCCGTGCTCCGCAAGGGGAGAGGCCACAGCAGTGAGAGGTCCGCGTACCGCAAAAAAAAAAAAAAAAAAGTAAAAATAAAAAAGAATGCTCATTTTACTTTTTTATAGTTTTCAAACTAATTCCTAGAACTGGTAAGAAATAACATCTGTATTTCTGCATCCTGAACTTACAGAAGTCAAATATGAATTATAAGTATGTTTAATATTCAAAATAATTTGAATTCAGATTAGCAAGAATATTTGTGTTTTTTTGCGGTACGCGGGCCTCTCACTGTTGTGGCCTCTCCCGTTGCGGAGCACAGGCTCCGGACGCACAAGCTCAGCGGCCATGGCTCACGGGCCCAGCCGCTCCACGGCATGTGGGATTTTCCCGGACCGGGGCACGAACCCATGTCCCCTGAATCGGCAGACGGACTCTCAACCACTGCGCCACCAGGGAAGCCCTAGCAAGAATATTTGAATCTACCTCTTCTTGTCTTTTGCTTATGTGTATTTTAATGATAATGGAAGTTTTGTAGAATTAGACGTAATAGGAAGATATCTTAAGATTCTTTATAAAAATTTTCATTTTGCTGTCTAATTTGGACAAGCAGATTTCCTGACTCCAATGGCATTGTGAAAGTAGTGTGGCTAATCAGAGTTATCACTTGCAAAGGAAAGATCAATGTTTGCACATTTTATCTTGGAAAAGTATGAGCAAAAATGAGAGAGGGAAGGGCTGGTGGGGATTATCCTGGTACCAGTAGTATGTAATATGTTTATTGTAAGCATTAAATAAGAATAACTTATACATCTAATAGATACTAAGGAAATTCTGTGTTAACAATAAGCATTATACAGATCAAGACATTTGACTTCATGGTAATGTAGAAATTTGATGAAAAAAAACCAATAAGACTATTTCTTCTAATTCAGCAATCCATACATTAATTCATAACATTTTAATGCCTTTGCCATTATTAAATGCAATGGGTATACAGAGCGTTAGAATGAAGTGTTTACTGGGATGTAAAACGATATATCAGGCTTTCTTCTAAACGTTAGGAGGTACTTTCTAAATCAAAATTACTACTCTTGTATGTAATCATTTTTATGTGCATGTAACTCGGTGTCAACAGAAAAATTCAAGTTTCAAGGAGTTTTTCAAGCCAGTATGCACAAACATAGTAAAACAGATTTTGCATATATGATTGTTAAACTCCTACCCAGGGAATTATTAATTCATCCTTAGCAGCTGCTACTTTTTTTTTTTGAGGAAAGTGAGAATAAGATTTGACATGTTGCAAGTCACATGATTCAGTCCAATAAAGTTGATTAAGGCATGAAAGTGAGTCACTAATACCCAAATAGTAGATTATTAAAACAGATATGAATATGTATGTTGAAATGCTAAATCTATTTTCAAGATTTCAAAGACTTAAAATATCCTGAAAGCTGTCAATAAAAAGGCTTTTTACAATAGTAAAAATCCACTTAATAAGATATTTTATAATGTTGACTATTTTATTTCCACACAGCTTTTCACTGTGATTCAAAAATATTATATTACTTTAAAAACATTATGTCACTTAAGTATTGTATTTGAACATTGTTCAAACATTGTAAAAACTAAGTATTAAAACATTCAGTGTTAACTATTTTAATCTAACTTTTAAAATTCAAAATATATAAAAATGAACCTCAGTGCTTTATTTCTAAAGCCCAAATATTTGATTTGAAGTTATATTATTCTTTAATTATAAGTAAAATATTTTGATTCCCAATTATCTTCTTAAACTGGGTATTAGAAATATATAAATCTGTAGTATTTGTGATATTAGCCCTAAAATGTGTATATCATCTGAAATATATGCAAATATTTTAAATTTTGAGCAATTCATTTAACATGTAAAAATGTTTACATTACAGTGTTTACATTGCATAATTTAAAAATTATCTAGCCTTATTTTCAATTCAGAATTATTTTATATACTACAAATATTTTATATGATTAATGTACTTTTCACTTGCCTGTTACATTGAGTAACAAAATTAATGGCTTTCACTGAAAAGGTTTAGTATATTAGCCACTTTAAAATTTCCTTTTGAAATATTTTTCTTAGTGTTTTTCCTTTTGTATATCTCATGGGAAGAGTATATCATACTTTCTGCTTTCTTTGTCCCTGGTTACTGATCATTACTAAAGAAAATTACAAATATTTGCTGACTGATTCCACTATTACAGTTTTCCTAACTCAGGCATCCCTTCTCAGGCATCCCTTCTCTCGTTCTGGGTGTCTAATGTGAAAGAAAAAAATTGCCACAGAACATAGTGCTTAAATCATTGACTACTTACAGCTGGACAGTTCCCTCTCAGGATCTCTCATACACTTACAGTCAAAAGCCACCTGAAAGTACAATTCAGTCTGATACACAAGATCCCTTCTTCATTCAAATATCTGGTGCACACACTGGCCTGGTGTAACAGTTGCAGCTGACCAGAAACTACTCTCATTCCCATTCATTCTCTCTCTCTCTTTCTCTCCCCCTACCTCTTCTCCCCTCCCTCACCTCTTCTTCCCTCTTTCTTCACAACTTCTCCAGGTTACTAACATTCATTCTGAAACTTTGCTTCTTCAGCTGGTATTTTTGAGATTGATAAAGAAATACTGACAGTTATTTCTAATAGTCATCCGGTCAACAGTGATGAGAAGACCTCATGGAAGATATCATTTGTTCTAAACACATACTTTGTTTAAATAAATATGCCCATATTCCTTATATGCAACTTTATTAAGACAAAATTGTAGTATGTCATTCAATATTGTGTATACCCATCCATTATTCTATATTTTTTTTCTTCCTTCCATTGTTCATTTCTTCCCTACCTTCCTTCCTATCTTTGTTGTATGTTTACTATTTTTTTCTGTTTGATATATATTTCTATATATTAAATTCTTGAAACAATATTTTTCAATTTAACATTTAATATTCAGTTTTTTAATAATCTAATGTAATAATCTTAAAGTCCTTATTTACATGTCAAATAATTTCTAATGATTTGTAATAAATATCTTACCACTTCAAACATCAGCAATATGATTTAATACTTCTTACTTTCCCACTTTTTCCATCTTTTTATCCTTCCTAATTTTTTTCCTTCTTTTTTTACATGCCCATTACAATGACAGTCAAAAATATTTATAAAGTATTCAACATCTGGGCTAGAGTTTAAGTAATTCACTCTGAAGGGGATGACACATCCATCAATAGGTAACACAAATGAATCTGGTAAGGCTAAATTTTAGCATATATACATGTATATATAAACATGTGTATATATGTATATATATGTGCATATATATGTATACATTTGTGTGTATATATATATAATTTTGTCTTTAATAACAGTGAAACTATCACCATAATCTATGCCATAAACATATCTATCACCTCCAAAAGTTTTCTTCAGCTCTCTTTATTACATTGTGTGTGTGTGTGACAATAACACATAACATAAGATCTACCTCTTGGCAAATTTTTAAGTATATAGTACAGTATTTTTACTGTACTACGCTGGAAGTTGGTTTTTAGGACCAATTCATCTTCAGCCAAAACTTTGTATCCTTTGACTAATACCTCACCAATTTCTCTTTTCCTCCAGCTCCTAGCTACCACAATTCCACTTTTTGCTTCTATGAGTTTGACTATTTTAGATTCCTTATGTAAGTGGTACCATGTATAGTATTTGCCCTTCTGTGTCTGGCTTGTTTCACTTAGCATAATGCCCTCCAGGTTCATCCATGTCATTGTAAATGGCAGGATTTCCTTCTTTTTTTAAGACAGTAATATTCCATTTTATGTATATACTTTTTATCTATTAATTCAAAGATAGACGTTTAGGTTTCTTCCATGCCTTGGCTATTGTATATAATGCAGCAATGAACAGATATTTCATTGTACAGATATTTCTGTACAGATATTTCTTCAAGGTAATGATTTTGTTTTCTTCAGATATATATTTAGAAATGGGATTACTGGATAATAGTTCTCTTTTTAATTTTTGAGGAAATGCCATACATTTTTCTGTCATGGCTATACCAAGTTGCATCTCCATGAACAATGTCCAAGGATATCTTTTCTTCACATCCTTGCCATTGTATGTTATCTTTTGATTTTTTGATAATAGTCATTCTAACATGCATGAAGTGGTATCTCATTGTGGTTTTAATTTATTTTTCCCTGATAATTATTAACATTAAGCACCTTTTCATAAACCTGTTGGCCATTTGTATGTCTTCATTGGAGAAATGCTTATTCAGTTGCTGTGCCCATTTTTTTTCCTATTGAGTTGTAGGAGTTCCTTATATATTTTGGATATTAACCTCTTATCAAATATATGGATTTAAATATTTTCTCCCATTCTGTAGGTTGCCTTTTAAATTTGTTGATTGTTTCTTTTGCTACTCAGAATCTTTTTGGTTTGTGTAATCTTACTTGCCTATTTTTGTCTTTGTTGCCTGTGCTTTTGGTATCATATCCAAGAAATCATAGCCTAGGCCATGTCAAGAAGCTTTTCCCCTATACTTTGAGTATTTTTATGGTTTGAAGTCTCACATTTAAGTCTTTAATCCCTTTTGAGTTAATTTTTATGTATTGTGTAAGATAAGGATTTAATTTCATTCTTTTACATATGGGTATTCAGTTTATTAATATCATTTATTAAAGAGACTATCCTTTCCCTATTATGTACTCTTGGAATCCTTGCCAAGGATCAGTTGATATATGTGGTTTTTTTCCTACCTCTATATTTTGTTCCATTGGTCAACATATTTGTTCTTATGCTAGCACCATACTATTTTTTTAATTACTGTAAATTTGTAATATATTTTCACATAAAAAAATGTGACACTTCCAGCTTTGTTCTTCTTGCTCAAAACTGCATTTTGATATTCTGGGTTTCTTGTAGTTCCATATGAATTTTATTATTTTTTTCTATTTCTGTAAAAACTATCATTGAGATTTTGCTAGAGATTGCATTGAATCCATACATAGATTTGCATAGTATGGACACTGCAACAATATTAATTCTGTCAATATATGAACATGGGATGGTCTTCCATTTATTAGTATTTGTTTTAATTTCCTTCATCAGTGTTTTACACTGTTCAGTGTACAAGTTTTTCACCTCCTTGGTTATTCCTCAGTATTTTATCCAATTGTGAATGGATTTTTTCTTTTTAATTTTTTAAGGATAGTTTTTGTTAGTATATAAAAATGCAACTAATTTTTGTATATTAATATAGTAACCTGCAATTTTACTGAATTTGCTTATTAGCTCTAACATATATAGTGTGTGTGTGTGTGTTGTGCGTGTTTGTTTGGAACCTGTAGGATTTTCTACTTATATCTTATACCATCCACAAACAGAGATAATTGTTCTTCTTCCTTACTGAAGTGGGTGATTTTTAGTCATTTTTCTTGCCTAATTGCTGTAGTTAGCACTTTCAGTATTATGTTGAATAGAAATCATGAGAGTGGGCATCCTTGTCTTATTCCTGATCTTAGACAAAGAGCTTTCAGCTTTTTATCACCTTTGAGTATGATGTTAGCTTGTCATATATGGTCTTTATTAGGTTGAGGTACATTCCTTCTATACCTACTTTGTTAAGAATTTTATTATGAAAGGATATTGAATTTATCTAATCAATAAATTCTTATTTAAAAATAGCAAAAAGATCAATGGCTCCTTTTTCTGTATCTACTGAGATGATTGTGTGATTTTTATTCTTAAGTACATTAATGTAGTATATCACACTGTTTTATTTGCATGTGTTGAACCATCATTGCATCCCAGAGATGACACCTGGCCATGGCCTATGCTCCATTTAATGTGCTGTTGAATTCATTTCCATTTTGCTAATATTTTGTTGACAATTTTTCATCCATGTTCATCAGTGATATTGATTTGTAATTTTGGTGTCTTAGGGTAGTTTTGGTATCAGAGTGATGCTAGCCTCCTAAAAATTTAGAAGTGTTTCTTCTGTTTTTTTAGAAAAGTTTAATAATAACTGGTATTAATTATTCTTTAAATGTTTGTTAGAATTGACTTGTGAGGCCATCTGGTCCTGGGCTTTTCTCTGTGGGGAGGTACTGGATTACTAATTCAATCTCTTTATTCATTATTGGTCTGTTCCAGCCTTCTATTTCTTCTTCAAACAGTATTGGTAGGTTGTATGTTTCTAGGAATTTCTTAATTCATTCCAGGTTGTCCAATTTGTTGGCATATAATTGTTTATAATAATTTTTTTTACAATTTTTAAATTTCCAGTTACATCAGCTGTTATATCTCTTCTTCCATTTCTTTTTTGTTATTTTTTGGGTCTTCTTTTTGCTTTTCTTAGTCTAGCTAATGCTTTATCAATTTTGCTTATCTTTTCAAATAACCAATTTGATTATAATGTATCTTGATGTAGATTTCATTTGATTTACCATATTTTGATTACTTTGGCTTTCATGAATCTGGTTGTCCATTTCCCTCCTTTGATTTGTGAAGTTTTCCACCATTTTTCTTTAAATAAGGTTTCTGTTCCTTTCTCCTCCCCTTCTGGGACTACCAAAATGAATATATTGGTCCATTCAATGGTTACCCATAGTTCTGTAGGTGTCCTCACTCTTTTTCATTCTTTTATCTTTTTGTTCCTCTGACTGGATAATTTCAGATGACCTGTATTTGAGTTCACTGATTATTCTGCCTTATAAAGTCTGCTGTTAAAGCTTCTATCAAATTTTTTTAGTTCAGTCGTTGTATTCTTCAGCTCCAGAATTTCTGTTTGGTTCTCTCATCTTATCTATGTGTTGTTTTCCAGATTATGTTTACATGTCCACATGTGTTCTCTTGTACCTCACTGAGCTTCTTTAATATGATTATATTAAACCTTTGACAGGCAATTATTAGATCTCCATTTCTTTAGGATCGGTTACTGGAGCTCTATTTTGTTTCTTCAGTAGTTTCATGTTTCCCTGATTCTTTATAATCCTTGCAGTCTTGCACTGGTGTCTGTGTGTTTCATGAAGTATTCACATTTCTAGTCTTTACAGACTGACTTCAGCAGGAAAAGTCTTTCACCAGTAGGCCTGGCTAGAGATTATGGACAGACCTGTTTCCTAGGTCTGCTGGCAGGTGACCTAGTACTGGGGTCTGCAGACAGGAGGACTTGGTGCTGGGTAACCTGGCCTGCTACTGAAGGTATTATTATATTTTAATTATGATTCTTGCTTAGGAAAATGGGTTATCTAAAATTTTCCTTTGAAAATTTATTAAAATTTCTACTTTAAACACAGTCTAATAAAGATTTATCTGCAAAGATTCCTAGAACTTTAATTGTACAGAATTTTTGTGTACCATAAATCAGTATAACTTTACTATGAGTCTTAAAAAGTTTCAAGTTTAGTTGTAAAATATGTCTCTTAATTTAAAAGAAAAAGCATGTATATTAACATTACTTCCACTGAAAAATATATTCCAAAGAATCCAAGATGTAAAGAAATAAATTTTCTCTAAGTAGAAGTTCATGTACAGAAAATTCTATCTCATCCTATGAGTTTGCATGCTTCTATATTATGTCTGAACAAAATGCAATGCTACATGTTGCATTGCTGTGATAATTTCATTTGAATCATATAATTAAATATAATAAAATATATATTTTGAAATTCAGACAACTTCTAAGTAGTTCTTTAAGAACAAAATGAAAAAGGTTTTCAAGCAAAGTAATTTATTTGCATATGATAAATTATTACATTCAGAGGTGATAATTATTATTTCTTATAGTTTAGTGTGCTAGAGCATATTTGATTTGTGATGTTAGATTTCATCGGTTTTAATGTGCTAATTATTTGCTTTACTATTCAATTGGAAACATTAAATAATATTAAAGTTATCCTATATAAAATGTAGTTATTTTACAGAAGAAAGAATATTTAAGAATTATAATGTGATTAAGAACTGGGACGGGAATCAAAAATTGCAGCAGTTAGTGCTAAAAAGACATTTGTTCTCTTAACAGTGCAGAGGTCATTCTTAGAGAGCAAATAAACAGGCACAGCAGGAGATACCTACAAAGACATAATATCTGGAAATCAGATTGATTTAGGCTACTCTTGATCACCTGCAGGCACCCCAATTATCTAGAATTACTATCCCAATTAAACACCTGTCTTTACAGATGCCTGTTACTAGGCTCTATTTGATAAGATGGGAAAATCCCAATTAAGAGATCTTCCTAATTAAGTATACTTTGTGTAGAGCAGCCTGATTGTTCCAAAAATATCTTTCTTTCTGTCCTACTTCAATAGCATTTTTATCCATTACTTATCATATTTTTCCACTTAAGTAATTATGTAATATTTTTATTATATTTTATCACAGTAAAGAAAAAAAAAAACACTTGGTAGAAATTGTCCAAGTATGGCAAAATTCTTTTCTCTTACTAAATGCAGTATATATAAGCTAAATGCAGTATATATAAAATTTTATTTTCTAGTAATATTTGTTGTAATTTATTTTGGATTTTCTATACAATACTTGAATTTGCATTTACATTTTAAACCTCTTAAAAATCATAGGTAGCCATCATATTTTGTGTAACTTCTGTGAAGCTAATGCAATATTGTTCATCTGGTATGATTTATTCTTGTTCTATTTTACAACTCATTAAAGCTGGTTAAATAAAATGGTTAAAATGAGATTTTCAAATTAAAATCCACAGAGTTCTAATTATTCAGAAGTTCTAATTATTCACACATTGCTAACTAGAATGAAACGTGTCATTGGGAGGGAATGAAATTGTACAAAGCCTTGTCTCCAAGCCTCTCACACTTATTGTATCAATAGAAACATAATTATTATTTGACTTATTTTAATGAGTTTTAGAAGAAAAGTTCAGAAGAAGTGAGTGTAAGTATATTATGTATTTAGTGTTACAAAACAAATCTCAAAATGAGTTGGCTTAAAACACCAAGAATCATGTATTGTCTTATACAGTCTCTGTGGGTATGGAGTTTCAGTGTTGGTTGATTGGGAGGTTCTGGCTAGGGGGTCACCACAAGATTGTAGTAGGTATCAACTGGACTTCAGTCTTCTTACATCATACATACATTTGTAGAATTAATTTCCACAAAAGTCATACAAAAGTAACTTCATCTACATGGGAAGTTGGTGCTGGTGGTTGTCTAGGAGCCTTACTTCTATATGTGGACCTCTTTATGGGGCTAATTAAGTGTCGTCTCAGCATGGAAACTAGCAAACATCAGAGCAAGAGATTCAAGCAACCAAACTGGAAGTTGTAACACTTGAATGACCTAACCTCAACATTTCACTGGTCATGCAGGGACAGTCAACCCTGGTGCAGAGTAGGAGAAAACTACATAATATTGTCACTAGGAGGCAATCGTTATTGTGACCATCATGGAGGTAAATAGCTTAGTGCTCGCTAGCCCAAATTCTTTGGCCAAATTTTCAAGGTTCAACTTTCAATTCTGCTGTTAACTATGTGGCTTTAGGTAACATACTTAACCTTTATCTTCCAATTTTGCCACATTTAAAGTAGATATTACTGTATTATTTACTTCATAATATTTATGAAAATTTAATAAGTGAATATTTGAAAAGTATTTTCAAAAGAGACTGAGAAAAGAGTGAGTTTTCTATATATGCTTGCTACTTCTATTTTTATTTTTACAGTGATATCAGGAGAAAGCAATTTTATGTGCTTTTTAGAAGCTAAAGCATAAAACTTGCCTGGAATCTCACATCTGTATACTGTTGGCCATCAACATAATTATTTATTGAGTGTAAATGAGCTAGCAAATTCATTTTCTATGATTAATAAAAGAAAAAAATAGTGACATAAATGATCTGATGAAGGGACACATTTTTATGGAGGGATAATCAAAGAATAATGAAAATTAAAATTCACAATATTATCCCTACTTTACCAGTCTTGTATATTTGGCAAGAAATAACAGACTGTATTTAGGAAAATAATTATGTTATACAATCAATATGATATTTTTCATCACCAACTTATTCATCACCACCCTTGGAGTTCAACATATACTACATATCAGAAAACAATTCTATGAATCAGTTAATATAGTCAAACAGGTCTGAGAATAATTGAAAATATAAAATCAAAATTTAAAAATAAACCAAAATCAAAGCACAAGACTATGGTTAAGTTTAACACTCAGTTTTGAATTTGAGGTGAGGAGAGAGGGGATGGCAGAATTGGAAATAATTTCCTGCTCATGCCTGAGATCATTTTCTGACAAAATGAAAATAGGCTATAAACTAAAAATAGTCTCTATCATTTATGCTAAGTGTACATGCCTGCCAAGAATAACAACATTAAATGAAATATTTCTTGAAATAGGACCCACTGTCATCACTCTCCTTTGCTATTAATCTTAATTCGCTGATGAATTGGCTTAGCAAGACCCATATATTTTCATAAATTTGATTAGCAATAGGAAAAATTTAGAAAAATGTTTAACAAGCCAATATAAAACTGTAACTCATAAAAATATATGGGAGTATTTAAAACAGAAATACTGAATGAGAGTAAAATTTGCATTCATTTGCAATTCATAAGTTGGTAGTACCAATGAGTCCAGTAAAACTGAATTTCTTGTTCCAACTGTAATCAGCTATCTTTTTACATCAACAAATTTTGTATCTTAACATCCATCACAGAATGAAGAAACCCCTTTACCCCTTTTTCTGAATTATACTCACCTTCTGTAAATTATATCATTTACTGATAAAATGATTGCAAGTGTACCAAGTACTTTGTTCAAATAATTAAAAGAAACCCAGAGGAACAACAGTGAAAATGACAACACATGTACACACATGCACACATATACACAATCCACTTATCTGTACTTCCTCCTTGTTTATAGACTGGTCAATGCTTAAGACTTAGCTGACTATATAAAAAGTGGCTTAGGTACCATGTTCTTCCAAAGACACATTATAGCCACACTCACATTAATTTGCCTTTTCCTCTTTTCCTATTTTCTTCAACTTCCCCACCATCCCTGAGTATTTTTCAACATGCAACTAGGTTTTCAGTAACTTAAGGTTTGTGTTTTCTAATATGTAAGCCCAGGTCTTCATTCACAGAAGTTAGTCAATAAGTATTTATAGAATGGATAGATGTTGGGTTTGATAAAATAATGACTCCATTAACATTGCCATCTGGAATCAAGAAGTATAGTGCATGATCTGCACTGATGAATAAATTAATACATATAAACTTTAATACATCTTTTCAATAGTGCTTCTTCTTCTGAAAATATATTTTAATGGAAAAACTGTCATGCCCTATCACTTATAAAAATTCATTTTTTCCTGTCAGTCATTCAATTGGTTTTAATTTAATTAGATCATAAAATATTATAATAAAAACACTATGGAATAAGATAAAAATAAAATGGAAATAATTATTCAGTGAAGAATACTTCTTTTTTCAAAAGTATTTACAAAAATATCACATTGGTAAGATGCAACAGTTAATGTCATATTACATATGCTTAATGATAACTGAAATAAAATGTTAGAATATATAGCTGTGTTCTGGATTATAACAAAATTTCATAGAACATAAGTCACTATGTATTGCTTTAACTGCTAGATTATTGGGAATCAAGGTGTTATCTCAAATCTAATCAAGTCGTTTAAAAATATATCATGTATTCTTATTTTGGCTCACAATCAACATTTTATTACATGTCACGAAGCAAATCTGCAGAATGTATCTCACAAAACAATCTTATGCTGTGATCATTGTTTATCAAAGAAGTAACACAGACTTTTGCTTTATGCTGAACACTCCTGCTTCCATATGTATGTTACATACCTATAATATATATGTGCATATGTATGTATATGATATTTATAAACATATGTATATAAATATGTATAATATAAAATAGTTTAAATGGCATAGATTACATTTCTCATGTTCCTGGTACTGATAAAATATAAGTGAATTAAACATGCATCAGAAGCAATGATCCTTGTCATGAAATATTACACAGTAAAATTGGAAAAAAATAGAAAATAGGAATATATTTAAAGATTTTCAAAGTTAGCAGAGTACTTAGTAGTTATTTAGCTATGGCAATCCCTTGGTTAGATTTATACCTGAAATAGGAATATTT
The DNA here is from genome assembly GCF_039906515.1 of Pseudorca crassidens. Taxonomy (NCBI): domain Eukaryota; kingdom Metazoa; phylum Chordata; class Mammalia; order Artiodactyla; family Delphinidae; genus Pseudorca; species Pseudorca crassidens. The sequence goes on from NC_090313.1 coordinate 22,010,781, forward strand.
TTTGAAATTTATTGAATGTTGAATTCTGACTTTCCGATCAAGATTTCCAATGTATATGTCAATGTGGTTATAAATAATTGATTTTTTTTAATATAGGATAGCTTAAAGGGAGTTCCAATTGAAATATTATAAAGGTAGGAATTAAAATATGCAGGAACAAATTAATAATGATGTAAAGCATCAAATGAAAGAAGTAACACTTACCATGACAAAAATGCAAAGAAGTGTTTGAGTCCAGAAACTAATTACAAAATAAAGGAGTCCCTGATGAAAAGAGTGGAAAAGAAATAGTTTGAGCATAAGCATAAAATGAAATATTATATAAAGACATACACCTAGGTATGTGTTGCTAACTTTTCTGAATACCAATTATAAACCCATGAAAACCAAAAAACAATCCAGATTTCAAGAACAGGTCAATACCAATGGAAACATAACCAAACAGGCATTATATTTTTTTCTTATACATTATAAGCTAGAAAAGGGAAGACTATTTTTTAAAAGGTTGTATCAAATTCTTTTTACTCAGTAATAGGCTATCTATAGTAGGAAAAAGTACAGTATACCACCATCGCTCATGAATCAGCAAAATCAAAACTTGCTGGATGTTAAAAATTTCAAAGATACAACATATATTTGAGAGAAATACTTATATAATTGATAAGCTCCATGAAAATCATATTGGAACTATATAATAATTATATTCAGCACTTATTATGTATATTTTACCAAGCACTGTTCTGTCTTTTGCATATAATATGTATTTCATTTCTTACAAGAATTATATGGACAAAATAGTATTACTAATTTCCAAATGAGGATAACAAAGTTTAAGAAATCAAATACCTATGTAGGACACAGGAACACAGGATGTAATATAGTTTTTAAGCCATTCACTTTGCCTTAGAGGCTGAGGCTTTCACCACAGTTCAGTAAAGTCTGCCAACATTCAAACAGACATGCCAATGTAGATTGCATTGAGAAAAAATAGGAGTAGTCAATGAATCTAGGAATATTTTTACTGATAATCTAATCATGATAAAGTATCTTATAGTCTAATATAAGAAAATAACTATTTTCTTACATTAAATAGATGTATAATAAGGGAGAGGAAGGAAAAAGAAACTATAGCCTGGCACCGTAGTTATTAAATAAAACTATTGAATTTTATTTGCAAATTAAGTATGAGTGTTATAAGAATAAAACCATAAACAAGCATCTTGGTAGATAAAGGTACACATTGATATTTAAGTATAAGTAATATATACATAAACTTTTAAAGGTAGGCATTAATTAAATAAATATAATAGATGCACAATGCAAATAACTGCCATTAAAAAAATCAGTTGGTCATCCCAGTTAGGACAAATAAGTTGAATCACTTTAGTAAAAACAGAGAGAACATACTGTGCCAGTCATTGTTCTAAGCATTTTACATGCATTAAACTACTAGAGATCCACAATTAATTCATAAGTTGATTCTATTGTTATATCTGCCTTGCGAATGGGTCAACTGAGGCCAATAAAGGTTATGTGGTCTGCCCATCTTGAGAGAAAATGAATCATAAATCCACTTCTTTAGTGAGCATTCCTAATGCCTCTCAATTAGTAGACAAATATTTTAGAAATGTATTGTTTTAAACAACTGCATTCAAATAAATATCTTCATAAAACAAAGAAAAGCACCAACTTTAAAAGTTATTCATATTTTGATTAAACTAAAATTGAAAACATTCAGTTATTAAAAGATACCATTCCCCATCTTATAAAATAATATATAAGAAATGGAGACGCTGTATACTCAGTAGAAGTTCAAAGCCAAGAATACTCATTCGAGGACTAAGCTTAAGAAAGGGAAAATGAAGTCAAAAAGTACAAAAAGAGGAAAGGATGTGCATAGCAAGTGGGAACCTATTTTACAGGGAGAAACTGACAGCTTCAATCTGCTGTGTATTCCAGGAAGGCTATTTGTAAGTGACATAATACATAGCAACTAAATCCAGGATTGCCCCCCCCACTGAAAAAAAAGTTCTTCAAACTGGCACAAAAATGGGAATAAGAAGGGTGGCTATTACCCTTCTATTAGATATGTCTCTTTATCTCAACCTAGTTCCTCTAAACATAACTAACACAATTTGGAATTTCTCCTTAACTGAAATTAACTTTAGTAGTATAAAAATTCCAAAAACCTCAAGGATTAATTAATTCAAGGGGAAAAAAACCTTTGCATATGACTAAACACTTTCTGCGCAGAGAAAGAAGCAGCACAAGACAGATGAGAAATTTATGGATTCACCATTGTCAAAAGCCAAAGCTCTTCCTTAGCTCCAGGAATATCTTTGTACTTTATTCTGGACCAAAAACAAACAGACAAACAAAAAGACCCCCAAAAAACTAAAAACCAAGCTAGCAAACAAACAAAACGAGCTCATCTTGACAAATGGTATTCCCCATTTCTTGCAAATATTGATGCAAAAGAGATAGCTGCTTCAGCTTAGGATGTAGAAATTCTCAATGGAGATTACTTAATGGGTCCTGGATATTCTTCTGGAGTAATAAAAAAGTTTTGAAACTAGAGATACATGGTGATTGTATAACACTGTGAATGTGCAACATGCCACTGAATTGTCCACTTTAAGTTGGTTCATGGTATGTTATGTGAATTTCATCTCAGTTAAAAAATCCAAGGTGGTAAAAAAAAGAGAGTAAGTGGTTATCATTTCATTCCCCTTAAAATTTCAGTGATAAATTAACAGTAAAATATGAATATGTATGATTTTGTTTAAATGAATATGCTTTATAAAATATATCATCTTTAACAGAGAAATACACAATTCCTTATTATCCTTGCTTGAGAAGTCAACCCAGTCATTTTGCCCTATCCAGTATTTTGAATAAGAGGTATTATTCTTTCAAAAATCTAATCTATGAGGTCAAAAGTAGAAAAGAAAATACACTCTAATAAAAATTGCCTTTCTATTTCTGCTTCTGAGGCTGTTTAATCATTCCGTGTGTATTGTTGCTGGACTTAACAATCATCTTTTGTGGGCAAAAAAGCTCTAATTAGCTCCATGTCAAGCACTGAGCTGACAGGCAAATATTCTAAAAAGGGTTCTAAATCAGCACTAATTTAAATCACCTCTACTATCTGCTAAGACTACTAGCAGACAGGGGCAAATAGTACACTGAAGGTTTTGCAAAAGCATATTTGTATATGAATTTTAATATATATATTATACTTACTTGGAGAGATAATAATCTAAAGCTTTTGAATGAACATGAAGATTTCAAATATGGTGAAAAAATTAGGTAAATCAACTTGTGCATTCCAGTATGTTCTCAAAGGAATCGGGAATTTATTCAATAGCTCTCTGATTATAATCCAAGTAACTTGAAACATCTTTCTGTCATACAAACTCACTCATATAGGGACAATTAAGTATTTAATTACCAGAAGCTTTAAACAAATTTTATATTAATAACATTCATAACTTTGAAAATATTTTCTATGGAGAATCTGAAAAATAACTATTATGTATATAGACATCTTTGATATCCATATATGTTCTGTTTGGTTGGAGCATTTAACCATTTACATTTAAGGTAGTTTTCAAGATGTATATTCCTATTACCATTTTCTTAATTGTTTTGGGTTTGTTATTGTAATTCTTTTCCTTCTCTTTTGTTTCCTGCCTAGAGAAATTCCTTTAGCATTTGTTGTAGAGCTGGTTTCGTGGTGCTGAATTCTCTTAGGTTTTGCTTGTCTGTAAAGATTTTAATTTCTCCACCGAATCTGAATGTGATCCTTGCTGGGTAGAGTAATCTTGGTTGTAGGTTTTTCCCTTTCATCACTTTAAATATGTCCTGCTACTCCATTCTGGCTTACAGAGTTTCTGCTGAAAGATCAGCTGTTAAACTTATGGGGACTCCCTTGTGTGTTAATTGTTGCTTTTCCCTTCTTGCTTTTAATATTTTTTATTTGTATTTAATTTTTAATAGTGTGATTCATATGTGTCTTGGCCTGTTTCTCCTTGGATTTATCCTGTATGGGACTCTTTGAGCTTCCTGGACTTGATTGACTATTTCCTTACCCATATTAGGGAAGTTTTCAACTATAATTCTTCAAATATTTTCTTAGTCCCTTTTTTTTTTCTCTTCTTCTTCTGGGACCCCTATAATTCGAATGTTGGTGCATTTATTGTTGTCCCAGAGGTCTCTGAGATTGTCTTTTATTCTTTTCATTCTGTTTCCTTTATTCTGCTCTATGGTAGTTATTTCCACTATTTTATCTTCCAGGTCACTTATCCATTTTTCTTCCTCAGTTATTCTGCTATTGATTCCTTCTAGAGAATTTTTAATCTCATATCTCGTGTTGATCATCATTGTTTGTTTGCTCTTTAGTTCTTCTAGTTCCTTGTTAAACGTTTCTTATATTTTCTCCATTCTATTTCCAAGATTTTGGATCACATTTACTATAATTACTCTGAATTCTTTTTCAGGTAGACTGCCTATTTCCTCTTCATTAGTTTGGTCTTGTGGGTTTTTATCTTGCTCCTTCATCTACTGCTTATTTCTCTGTTTTCTCATTTTGCTTAACTTACTGTGTTTGGGGTCTCTTTTTTTCAGGCTGCAGGTTCATAGTTCCCATCGTTTTTGTGTCTGCCCCCAGTGGGTAAGGTTGCTTCGGTGGCTTGTGTAGGCTTTCTGATGGAGGGCACTAGTGCCTGTGTTCTAGTGGATGATGCTGGATCTTGTCTTTCTGGTGGACAGGACCGTGTCCAGTGGTGTTTTGGGGTGTCTGTGACCTCATTATGATTTTTTTTTTTTTTTTTTTTTTTTGCGGTACGCGGGCCTCTCACTGTTGTGGCCTCTCCTGTTGTGGAGCACAGGCTCCGGATGTGCAGGCTCAGTGGCCATGGTTCACAGGCCTAGCCGTTCCATGGCATGTGGGAACTTCCCGGACCAGGGCATGAACCCGTGTCCCCTGCATCGGCAGGCGGACTCTCAACCACTGCGCCACCAGGGAAGCCCAGCCTTATGATTTTAGGCAGACCTTCTGCTAATGGGTGGGTTTGTATTTCTGTCTTGCTAGTTGTTTGGCATAGGGTGTCCAGCACTGCAGCTTGCTGCTCGTTGAGTGGACCTGGGTCTTAGCACTGAGATGGAGAGCTCTGGGGGAGCTTTCGCCGTTTGATATTATGTGGAACCGGAGAACTCTGGTGGACCATTGTCCTGAAATCGGCTCTCCCACCTCAGAGGCTCAGTCCTGACACCCGGCCACAGCACCAAGACCCTGTCAGCCACACAGCTCAGAAGAAAAGGGAGAAAAAAAGGAAGGAAAGAAAGAATGAAAAATAAAATAGTTATTAAAATAGAAAAAATTATTAAAAATAAAAAAGTTAAAAAGTAAAAAAGAAAAAGAAAGAAGAGAACAACTAAACCAAAAAACAAATCCTCCAATGATAACAAGCACTAAAATCTATACTAAAAACTAAAAAAAAACATAAAACAAAAAACGGACAGTCAGAACCCTAGGAAAAATGGCAAAAGCAAAGCTATACAGACAAATGACACAACGAAGCATACACACTCACAAAAAGAGAAAAAGGAAAAAATAGAAAAAATATGTATATATATATATAAAAATAATAAAAGAGAGCAACCAAATAAATAAACAAATCTAAGAATGATAATAAGCTCTAAATACTAAACTAAGATAAACATAAAAACAGAAACAAATTCAATGCAGAAAGCTAACCCCAAGTCTACAGTTTCTCCCAAAGTCCACTGCCTCAATTTTGGAATGATTTGTTGTCTATTCAGATATTCCACAGCTGCAGTGTACATCAAGTTGATTGTGGAGATTTAATCTGCTGCTCCTGAGGCTACTGGGAGAAATTTCCCTTTCTCTTCTTTGTTTGCACAGCTCCTGGGGTTCAGCTTTGGATTTGGCCCTGCCTCTGTGTGTAGGTCACCTGAGGGTGTCTTTTGGGAAGTCTGAGGTCTTCTGAATGCCAGCATTCAGTATGTGTTCTTTAGGAGTTGTTCCACATGTAGATGTAGTTTTGATATATTTGTGTGGAGGAAGGTGATCTCCACTTCTTACTCCTCTGCCATCTTGAAGGCACCCCATCAACTTGATCTTTATAATCAGAAAATCCTCTTGTTCTTGCAAAAATAGATCTCACTAACTTACTACAATGCAACCAATTATTGTTGGACAGTGGTTTTAAAGTAGTCTTGAATTTTGGAGGCAATGGTTATATCCAAATAGCTTGGGCATTTTCTCAATCATACAAAATAGCTACCATAATCCAGTGTTTAATTTTAATTGGTGGCAGAATAAGCTATTCTGTTTGATGCATATGGATCACTTAAGTTAATATACCTGAAGCATTTGTGGCAGATTGGAATAATATAAGGTAACTTTAGCTTTTCTTGGGCAGAATATCATAGAAGAAGGTTCTTGGCTTTTGATGTAAACTTTTACTTTATTCAGCAAATAACTGTTCTTTTGAGAAATAGTGACTTATATAGGACTCAGATCCTATAAATATTAAATGACACAACATGAGATATCAGTTGACCATGAAACATGTTTGCCATTAAGAACTTGGTGTTAATTGAACTGAAAAACAGAAAAACAATACACCAAGTTCTTGACTAGCTATTATGAATACAAAAATAATAATACCAAAATGTACCATCAAAGACCTCAAAATATAATGGGATAAAATGCAATTTGGCTTTTTCTGTAGTCAGTAATACCTAGAAGTAAAATAAACTATGTTTTTCTTAATGCAGAGGACAATATTGCTTGAAATTACCTTAAGTGACTGTAGTACATTTCATATTCTTTCCCTTAAAAAACAATGATACATAAATATATCAGAGACAAAATCTCAGCCTTGTGTTCTTTCAAAATAAAACCACAACCTATTTTGGCAAGAATGTTAGATGGAGTTTCCAAGGAGAAATGTTAATGTATTCAAATATATTCAGTTATATCCTAATAGCAGCATATTTATCTATATCAATAAGCAGATTCTTTCAAATAACAGAATTCCTTATTTTAGCTAATTGGTTTGATTCAATTTGCCACTATGTAAATCAATCTTGTTTAAATTTTATATTCTACTTTTAACATAACAGTCCAAAATTTGTACCACACGGAATATCGACTGAACTTGGAGTTTTATGCCCTAAACTTTGTATATTTAATAAGTTTGCAAAATAGTGAATGTACCAAATAAGAGGAGGAAATAAACATTATTTTCATCAGACAGTCTTGTTTGACTTCTATATCTTTCTATGTGCCAGGATTTCTTATGGTTTGTCATATTTAATTAGCCTCAGACATGCAATTATACTTTCTCTTCTTTATCATTATTATCATTTATAGCTTTACTTGCCTCTGTGTGAACCTTGACAGCTTGTTATATTTGTGAACATTCATTCACAGTACCTTATTTCTTTTCTTCAAGAAAGCCTTTACTTTTAAGTTTAGAAGAGCACACCAATTTAACAGATAAATAATGAACGCTAATTTTTGGTATCAAGAATGCTTTTAAGTTTTTACTCTAAAATCCAGTAGGGAAAAATCCCCAGCATATACTGATTGACTCTGCCTGTAATTTGGACCTCAATACAGAATCATGATTTTCCTTATAAACTGTCTTAAAGTTAGTAATGCTAAGATGTTTTTTTGAGTTGTCAATCACCTGATTGTTCCTAGCTGGCCACAAACAGTTTTTAAACTAATTTTCTATCCTTAATTTTGTATTTCGTATTTACATATTTTAAAAGTTCAATACCATTTCATTATTTATTAATTCAAGACAAAATATATTATATTTAATTTCTTTTATGATATGTTGAACAAAGTTTAAAAAATAATAATTTGGAATATGGAAAATTTGAAAATTTGGAATAGTTAAAATTATTTCTAGATGATTCCAGTAGAAGTAAAGTTTCATTCATTCAGAAAAAGTTTTATCCAATCACTTGCAACTTACTTGTGTAACCCTTCTGGCTCTAATGTTGTTTTAAGGTTGTTTCGGCATTGGTTTTTACTCTAAGTTACCTGGGATATTTAAAATGTACCCATACTAATTTAATTTTTTCCCATTACATCAAATTATATAAGTAAATATACAAAGAATTTAAGAAAAGAATAGGATATAACTCTCCATATAAGCACATGTACTGATTCTCTTCACACCAGCGTGAATCTGATTAGAAAAAAAATTAATCCCCAATATTCAGTCCAACATTTAGAAGTCAATATTTTTCAGTTTGGAAAAAATACATGCAGTCTTCTGGTGAAGATGTATAGATAGATAGATAGATAGATAGATAGATAGATAGATAGATAATGTCCAAATACAATATGTGGAATCTGTGAGCAAACTAGTAATGGTAAGAGAATTCAGTTTATGGCATTTTCCTTTTTATTTAGGTGGAATTGTATACTCTAATCAAATAAACGTATTTGCCAAGAGTAACAAGTTATGAAAGCTTTTATGGAATAGAATAAGCTGATTTTTTTTCAGAGATAGCACATTTTGATTCATTACCAGCATTTCCTTCCACTCAAATTACCCAACTATATGCCAGAAATAATCCATGTTTTTTGCTCCTGCAAACTTTGAATGTATTTTGAAGAATGAAATGATATTTTGTACATTTTCAAATTATCATAGTTTTTCCATGTAAGCTCCAAAACTTGAAAATAATATGATTTTCAGCACATTGTATATTTGGGATACTATATAAAATGGTTACACAATTAATTTAAATGCATATGATGAATCCCATAAAATACCCATCATGACATGCAACTTTTTTAACATTAGCAATTTAATATTATTCTTTTCCTTGTTTCAGTGAAGTAAGATTTTATTTCCACTTTTTCACAAAATTTTATACTATTGTATTATATATTTAATTTAGCAAAGTATTTTATTCATACCATTCATAAGCATTTGGAAGAAAATTATGAAACATTATCAAATGTTAAGGGCAAACTAAAGTGAAGTAAAATTATTTTTCATATATCTATATTATCTCCATATGAATATTTGTGTGAAGCTATATGATTATTACTCCAAGCTGTCATCATCTAGTTCTACATTGACTATTCTTCAGTTGCCCTGCTCAGATCTCCCTTCAGAAAAGAACTTGCATTCAGCGCTGAAGATAGCGGGTAGCTGACAGTCTATAATTGTAGCACCTTTAATTTCTGTCCCAGCATTTGAGCTGAGACTACACATTTTTTGCCCAGTCCCAGCCAATGAGTGAACATAGCAAGGCTACCAGTGCTGGTCATTTTTGTCCAATGCACGGCTCCTTTATTAGGCAGTAGCTATTTCAGAACTTCTCATCATGCTGGCAAACTGTCAGATCTGCATACCAATCTCAGGCTCTACCTGCCTATCCTGTTCCCACCCATCTTTCATTTAATGGGTTGCAGATCCTCAATGCATTCTGAAGTTTTCCCCTGTGTATTCTGGCTTCCTTTCCCTTTTTTTCTTGCAGACATTAAGGACAATAACTTTTCTGAACGCCTAAGTTTATCTCAGGGACTGCTATGTGAGGTACTGAACTGACACAAGCTCCCGTATGTCAGGGTTTTAATTCTAGTAATAATTTATTACCCGCCTTTGGGATGTAGAAGTCTTACAGTTGTTTGTTTTTAATTTTGATGAGTATACTCATTTTCCATATTTTTATTTTTTTATTTTGAATAATTTTAGATTTAGATTATAGAGTTGCAAAGATAATACAGATAGTTTTACTGTATACCTCTCACCAAGCTCCTCCTAATGTTAATATTTCATATAACCATGGCACATATATCAAAATTAAGACATAACAAAGGTGTGATGCTAGTAAAGTATAGTACAGACATTAAAATTTCTAATGCTTGTTAAAATATTTCATTTAGTCATCAGGTCTCCTGGCAAATTTGTGACAGGTTTTACATCTTTCCTTTTTTTTTTTGAACTAACCTTTACATTTTTGAAGAGTATTGGTCAAGAATTTCGTAGAACCAAAACTAGTTTTTTTCTGATGTTTTCTCATAATTATATTGGGATTATGGATTTGAGGGAAGAATATCACAGAGAGAAAGTGTTCTTCAATTGCATCATACCAACGGATACATGACATCAACATGGCATCAAAGACTTGTTCCTGTTAACCTTGATCCTTGGATTAAGGTGGTATCTGCCAGGTTTACCCACTGTAGAGTTTGGTTTGTACTCTTCTTACAATACCTTATAAAGTTTTTGTCTGGTTTTGGCGTTAGGGTAATGCTGGTCTCATAAATGAGCTGGGCACCTTTCCCTCCCCTTGTATTTTCTAGAGGAGATTTTGTACAACAGGTGTTATTTCTTCCTTAAATGTTTGGTAGATGAAGACTTGTTCTTTAGGAGAAATAGGAGAAGTAGGGCTGAGTGGAGTTTGTATAATGGCTGTTCTTCTTCCTCAGCCAGCATCACAGCAAAGATTTCTGAGGTTCTCCCAGATCTTCCTTGTGAGTTCGTCATGGAGATCTTGGAGGGAAACCCTGTAAGAAGGTGCAACCCTCCTCCCATGTCTGAAATCTGAAGGGGCTTCTCACTTTTACTCTATCTTACACTTGGCCTTGAACTTTTTTTTTTTTAATTAACTGAATCTTCTTTCCTGTTTAGGTGGCATTTGGAAGCTTTTGTCCTGGGTAAGAAAATACGGGATCCTGTTTCTCAAGACAGGTGTCTAAATATGGGATCCTGTTTCTCAAGACAGATGACTATCTCTCTGTCCACTTCAGGTTAGTTGTTTGCCCTGAAAAGTCAGTTTTCTGATGAGTTCAAGAAAAGTCATTAATTTGCTGTTTCTCCAGCTTTGTTCTTGTCATAAGCATGAGAGTAAAACTGTTTTCATTCCATCATATTTCTTGCTGACCTCAGGAGCCCTCTGGCCTCATTTTTTATGTTACTGTTCTGTTTCTTTTCCTCCTTTGCCTTTTCTTCATCATCTTCAATTGGAAAAATGACTTAAATGTTGAGTACTTATGAGATTTCAATAAGTAAAGCCATATGGAAAAGTTATAAATCTATATAATCAAAGAGCAACTTATAGTTTTTACAATGCCGTTATACTTTTGTATAATACTATTTATACAATACTTATATGTGTAAGAAAATAAATTTTTTATTAAAAATAAATCAGGATTATCCCATCTGAAAGATTAAAATTTTTAAAATCATCCAATCTCAATAAATGCGTGCATGTATTTGAATTTGGACTGTTTTCTAAGTGAATTCAATATATTTCTGGATATAAGACCTCTTTACTTTCTTAGTTTTATTTTGGGAAAAATAATTTTTATACTAAACAATATTTCTTTTGCAGAAGCAAGTTAATCCAATCTGTAATTTCACTGCATTTTTTCCTTTTTAATTATGTCTTCAGGGAAATATGCCAAAAATATGGATTTATTTTGTTTACACAGTAAAGTATTATCACATAGATTACAAATATTAAAGGTTCTAGGTTTTATATTAATAAGAAAGCACTTGATGACTTACTATGATTATACAGTACTTCTCACATAATCCATCCATTTAACTGGCATCAAGCCTCTCAAAAAGAGACCAAGGCACATGTAATGTTTATGTTCTAAAGCTGAATTTCAGTTATACTATAAATGCTGTTTAGGTTTCTAAGTGCATTTGTTAAGCTATTTGTAGACATTTATAATTAATGTGCAGTTATGTCATTATTATCAAGAACAAAATTGTATTTTAACTGGTGGCAGTTAATCATTTCAGAAATTGGTTCACTGCATTATTTTCTTGTTGTTATTGAAACGCATTTAAAAATGATGCCACTTTTGGGACTCTTTTTACTAAGGAAGCTGGGTAACTTTAGTAGTAAGTTGTTGGAGCAGCTTAAGTAGAAAATTCCTTCCTCCTTTCCTTTCTTTCTCTTTTCACTCTTCTCTGTTTGGTTAGATAAGACAGGAATAATTGACTACCTTAATGTTTCATTTTAAATTTGACTTCCAACTAACATTATTTAAGTGCCTTGGTTACTAAAATATATACCAGGTAAGTATTATTATATTATTTTTTGCTCCTCTATTTCCAGATAAGCCCACTATTTCATGCCTTTTAAAATTAAATACCTTTTATATCCGTAAACCACATAGGAATGCATTTTCCTTTAATAAGGAGAACATTGCATACAAGGCTGGACAATCTCCTATTCTAGCTCCATTCCTAGACACTGTTAAGAACCACTGGGTTTTACTTTAGAATTTTTAACAATTCTGCGTGGTAAGTGTGTACTTGTAGGTGTGAGCACATATGAGTGTATATCCAGTGCTTTATTTTTTGGTTCTGTTTTCTCTGATAATTTTGTAGCTCAACATTGAACCATAGTAATTTTCTCTTCAGTTTTGTTTAGTCTGGAATTATTTCCACATTCTGAACTTTTGTTTTTATTTTCATTTTTAATTTCAACAATCACAGTTTTAAGTTCCAGAATCTCCAATAGCTTATTACTGTCTGATGATCTCTGCTTAATGGACACAGATCCTTCACTTATATCTCTGAGAAATGAAAAGAAACACTTATTTTAAAGTTCTAAGTATACTCTTTTTTCTTTTCCTCTGTGTAATTCTGTCTTCTTGTATTCCTTATATCTCATTTAAGATAGTAACCTTATTCAAATGTTTGTTGGTTCTTGAATGTGTACTGATTTTCCAACACAGTTTTCTGTGTGTTGACTTTGCTGAGGCAGACCCTGGCAAAGAGCTGTTGTTTTTAGATTTTTTATTTTTTTTAATAGTTATGAAATGAACTTTGTGTTAGAAATCATTTAGCAGTAAATCAGGTCATATTCAAAAATCTACATTGTAGCAATTTACCAGTAGGCAAACATTTCCATTCCAGTCATTTGATTTGTGTTGCTTTATGATTCATTATACAGTACACTTTAACATAGCAGACGAACCGAAACCCCAAGAACTTTGTTCTAAGTTTTATGATTGGGCATATTTAAATAATATTATAATAAAAATAACAATGCTCAGCTCCCATGAAATGATTTATTTCTTTTTAAAGGAAGCTATTACTACAGTTTGAGAAACAATGAACTAAGGAACAATGCTAGTTTGGGAGATTTCTAGCTAAGGTGGAAGAGAGATGTTTTCTGGTAAAGTACCCAGACACTGTGTAGACTGGATCAGATTCCTCCAGTATTTGTTCTATATTATGATTTACTTTGACACAGAATTAGTCACACATCAGTGTAATTGTCTGTCTTTTTTCCTGTCATCCTATTAAAACAATAGAGAACATGCTGTATGTGTCCTGTTTACTATTTTATCTCCATAGTCTGGTAAATGATAGTTGCTCAAAAAATATTATTGAATGAGAAAATAAATTTCAGAAATATTTCATATTGCTTTTTAGTCATACAGTAACTGTAAGGAATTTTACACGTGTTAAGTATTAAAACAATACAAACATAATATTCCCCCCGCATACGAAGAATTCAGAGGGATAACAGGCATATATCCAATGACTTAAAAATTTCTCCTTTTTGAAACAGTGAATGAAGGATACATATTTTCTTTGATGGCATCAAACTGCACCCAATGTAAAAACATGGTCTAGTGAGTCAAATACCTTAATGAATAAACTGAAATTTCCACAACATTGATTATATGTATAAACTATCTCAGCCTTAATGACTGGCTGCCACTTGCACAGTTTGTTGTTTACAGTTCTGCCTCTTTGCCTCCTAAGAGCATTTTGTTCTGACTGAGACACCCCTTCACACTTTGCTGCACAGGCACGTTAAGTCTGGGCTTCTCTGATATTGACAACTCTATCATATTGATTCAAATTGTGCTTCAAACATGCTCTCAAAGGATTTCTTATGACCATCTCTTGCACAACTGGTTTCTTCAGTTCCTCATACACAGGTTGCTTTGGAATCTTATTGCCATCAATTTTCCTCACATGAATAGGCTTGCAGAACAATATAAAAAGAAAATAACTCAGATGTTCAGAATTTGTGAGTATTCAATGATTGTATCATTTGAAGCTTTATCAAGGTATATTACTCCAGGAAAAATTTTGTTTCTTGTTAGAATGCTCTCCTAAGAATGGAGCTGATCAATTCCAGATCACGCAGGTATTGCAGAATGGAAGCTGTCGTCATTATATCGTCATCATTACAGCTTGCATTTATGTAGCATTTTATAAAATTATTTTTAATTGATTATGAAACTGCATTTTAGAATAAGTTACTTACTTAGTGTTAATTAGCTACAAAGAAGCTAACTAGGACTAGAACCCAGGATTTCTGACTAAGGATGTTACTATTATATGCTACTGACATACAGAGTTTAAAGCAGCCTGATGTAATTTATTTGCCCAAATACATTGGCCACAGACTGATAGAGCCATGAATAAACCCAGGACATTCTGCTTGCAGAGATAGAGCACTCAGCTACTTCACAAAGGCCCTAGCAATGTAACATTGTGTAAAAAGCAGACTTTGAAATCAGTGGATTCTGTCACTTACTATCTTTGACTTTGGGCAAGTTCCTTAACTTCTCTGAGCTTCATTTTTCCCAGGTATGAATTAGGAACAATAATGCCTACTTTGCAGAAATGTAACAAAGTTTAGAGATAACTTATGCAAAATAATAAGCAGATTGCTAGGCACATAGTAATTACTCACTGACTGTTACCCATTACTATAACTTGTAAAACTATAATAGTATGTCATACAGAAGAGCATTAGACAATTTTGCTGTTGAGTTGTCAGTAAGTACATTGTGCTCTGATTGCATGACAGTTCTATTTAATAAAATTAAAATTTCCTTGGGGAAAAAATAAAAATAAAACAGCCTGACATACAAATTTTTAGTAAACATTATAATTTATAGTTAATTTCTAAAGAATATTTTAGTATGATGTCAAATTACCTTGAAAATGTTTAAAATAGATAAGAATTTTTCTTAATGTTCCATTGATAATTTAGTTAATCTTTGTAGAATGAATAAACATAGAATGAAGAAATAAATGATAAATGAACTCACTGGAATTAATTGAGCATATACTATACAAAAAAGAGTTTGTATTATACAGAGACAAACTAAGTGTTTAAAAATGTAATAATCTTTAAATAAATATGTATTATTTTATAATAATAAAAATCAAAGATAAATCCAAGGTTGATACTATCCCAAAATTGTTTTCAAGTATTGTAAGAGAGTTAATAATAAAATGTTATAGTCCAGGGGGTGAAAACAGTTGCAGTTTTCTGGAACTGAAGATTTATAAAATACAACATATGTGAACAGCTTTGGAGAGATATTCTTAGTCATAACTCAAGTAAACTCAGGTGTGATACAACAGATGCAGGAACTTCAACCAGCATTTTCTGATGGAAAAGGAGAGGAAGCAGAAACATTCTATAGAAACCGGTGTCCCAGTAGAAAACCAACCAAATATAAAAAATAGTTCAGTGCATATGGGTAAAAGATGGCAGGTAGCAACAGGTATTTTTTTAGAAAGCATGTTACATATATTATTTCAATCTGCTAGAACTAATGGAGCATCAGAGAAAAAATGTACCTGGTTTACACTATAATTTGCCTTAGTTTTTGTTTGTTTGTTGGGCTTTGTGTGTGTGTGTGGGGGGGGCTTACCAGGAATTGTTAAATTCCTGGATTAAAATAATGAGTAGAACCTTGCCCATACTATTTTTATACTAGTTGACACTGACATCATAACGAAAGAAATACCTAAAGGTGTAATTTTATTCCTACTCTCTTCTTTTTGGAGGAGATTTGGGGTTTTCAGGAGCTCTCATCATTGAAAGGAAGAAAAGAAAACTGAACTCTAGTCATTTATTCATTTTTATGTATTTTCAGAAAGTTATGTTCAAGTAGGATTGTAGACATTAACTAAATTTATTCATCCCATAAATTTTAAACAATCAGATATACTATGTAGTATTGTTCTATCAACGTGAAAATTGAAAACAAATTCTCTTTGAGCGTCTCTTTTTCCTCTGTTTGAGGGCATATGGTCAAATATACATGTTTTCACACATGAGATGTGTGGTAGGAAGGATTCTGAGAATAGTCCCCAATGTTCCTTGCCCTAGCATAACTCACTTCTCTTTAAGTGTGGGTAGAGATAGTGAATATTGTAAGATATCGTTTCATGATTCTGCTACTTCATATGACAAAAGGAGGAATATCTAGGTGGACCTAATCTGATCACATAAGCCTTTAAAAGCAGAGATTTTCCTGATTGGTAGAAAAAGGAATTAAGAAAGATTTGAAGCCTAGGGAGGAATGAATGGACATTCCACATCTGTCTTTGCAGATAGAGGAGGCCACATGCCAAGAAATGCAGGCATCTTCTACATGATAAAGGGCAGTCCCTGGCTGACAGTGACAAAGAAATGGGAACCTTAGTCCTACACCTCAAGGTACTGAATTTGGTCAACAACTTGAATGTGCTTAGAAGTGGATTCTTGTTTTGGATATATTCAGGAATATATCCAAAACAAGTTCCTAGATAAGAGTCATTTCTGGCTGACATGTAACTTCGGACTTTTGCAACCATATGCAGAGAACCCACTCAAACCCACCAGGAATTCTGACCTACAGAAATGTGAGTTGATAAGTGGGTATGGTTTTAAGCTGCTAAATTTTTCATAATATATTACACAGCATTAGAAAATGGATACATGATGTAAGACATTTTTAAACTGTGATCTTTATGGTGAAAATGTCAGTTCATGTGGATTTGCATTCTGAAATACATTAATACATTTCTATGAATGTCAATATATGTAGTTTTTATTTTGTGTTGTTTGTTGTTTTTTGAACTAATAATTGTCCAATTAAAAAATGCAACATTTCAGTGGACAGAAAGCTCATATGAGCCAGTGGTATGAGACAGTTGTCTAGCCACTAAGTCTAATACAATAGGAGTTTATTACATAGGTCAGTGATGCTCCATGAAGCAAAAAGCTTTCTCACCTCTCCACCACTGACAGCCAGGATTTAGAGAACTACTGGCACGGATAGAATGTATTGTACTCCTTTTCGTGTTTAAGATTAATCAGCGTTTTGCATCACCTGTTACCCAGGTTAACCCAGACCCTGTATCTAATAGTCCCCAATAAGTCTAGATACTATCCTTTCCCAGTGCAAATTTTACTTCATTTTATTTAAATCAACCTCCTGGGAATTAGACTCCGAGGTAGAGACTTGCATGTAGGATGTGTTTTGGACTTTCAGGAATATATCCAAAACAAGGTGAGGGAAGCAGGAATGAATTAAGCAGAGGATTATATTTTTATGGTGAGCTCTGATGCAGTTGCACCAGAGGCCTCAGCTGATCCTACTATAGCTCTGATGTGAGGATGGCCCTTCACAGTGAACTGAAATATAGGAAAGGGACCTACAACACATTGACTGGTCACTAGGTATGAGCTGCTCCCAGAGAAGACACAGAACTTTGGGAAATACAGCTCCTTTGACCAAAAGCAATTGGGAACAGTTTCCAGGGAATTTCTCAGCTATGAGCCATTACATGTCAACTCTCTTGGCACCTGGGGAAATAAGGACTTTGGTCCTGAAAGGGATATCTGGGCAGCACACCAGAGCACATTACACTCCAGATTGTGGCTGCAGGTCCATTTGGTGAAGGACTGGAAGATACTGTATATACTTCTAGTTAAGAGTGCAATGGCTTTCCTCAAGTATATCCAGCAATAACTTTAGGTCTTTGAATTCAGGAGTTGATTTAGATCTAGCAACTGAATGTGGCTGTTAAAAATGTTCAAGTGCCCTTCCCCTCCCCATCCCCAAAACGTCTTACTGTAACCCTCGGAATCTGTGAATATAATGAAACATCACACATGATTAGTTTATGTGGTATGGTGCAGTTGACCTTCAGATAGGGAAATTATCCAGGTGGGCTTTGTCTAATCACATGAGACCTTAAGCTCAGAGAGCTTTCCCTGGCTGATGGCAGGAGGGGAAGGCAGAGAAAATGGAAGTGTGAGAACTCAATATACTCTTGCTGGCTTTGAGATAGAAGGAGCCATGTGAAGAACTTGTGCAGCCTTAGGAGGAAAGCAACCCCTGGATGACAGCCAGCAAGGAAGTGGAACCACAGATCTACAACCACAAAGAACTGGGAGAACCAACAACTTGAATGAGTGTGGAAGTGGATTTTCCACCAGATCCTTGCAATAGGAGCCTAACCAGGCTGAAACATTGACTTTGATCTTGTGAGGCCCTAAGCAGAGAAGCTGTTTGAGTCTGACTGGACTTATGACCTATGGAGCTGTGAGATAATAAATGGGTGTGCTTTAAGTGGTTATATTTGATTTGTGGTGGCAGAAATAGAAAATTAATACACTGAGTGAGGAATTTAATTTTTCCACTGTGGTCAAACTTCTGCTGGCCGACCTTTAATCCTTTTTATAAAATATACAAATTAACAGCATTACTATTGTGTGCTATGCATACAATGAGCTTTTATACATTGCCATAGATTTCTCTGAGTTAAGAGACTGTGATTTCAACCCAGCATTACAGCTCATCACATTAATCAACTTCCTGTTGTCTCTGACTGTTGAATGCTTTAGCTGTGCTCTGCCATTCTAGCATCCCACCAGCCTTATGAGCTTATAAGCTCATAAGGAAGCTCAATACCAAACAGATTACCCTGACAGCCTAGCCATCAATGCTGTTTGCAAAAATTTTGACACCACATTCATCAGTGGTGCCAAAATGAGGGAAATGTCCTCTGAGTACTCTCTAATAATCTAATCTAGTGATTTCTTTAGTTGGGTGCTGAATCCCCAACATCTAGAAGAGTTCTTGGCACATAGGTATACATTAAAACTCTCTCTGACTGATGGAATGAATAAATGGTTAATTAAACACCAACCTATAAAAGGAAACGGTAATTTCCAGCCTCTTTAAACATCACTATGGTATTAAAAATTCAAGATTACTAAAGTTCAGTAAAGCAGTCTATTAACACTCCTGAAAATGTGTTCAGTTAATCAAAAGGATACATCATTTGTCTATTAGCAAACTCTCGGAAGCCAGTGTGTTAAATTAAGAGGTCATAAATTATTTTCTCTTGAGTCAATTAACAGACACAAGAATAATGCTGAAAGGGTTTTTAATATGTTCAGGTTCTTTATCATGGTTAATGAAACTATGCCTATCATTGTCTCATTATTAACAACACCTAAAATTAATAAATTTAGAATATAATGATTCAAATTAAAATTATTGTATTGAGGATTAAAAGGTTTAAATAAAATGAAGATTAAGTTTTTACTTATCTTTTTCTTTGTGTGAACAACTGAATCTAATTAATATTTTATTAATTCTCAACAGTTACCTCTTAAAGACAATTCACAAATTTTATTTTATCATGCGCTTTAACTCAATCTCTTTTTCAAATTTTATCAGAATTAAATTATTGTTGCTCTTTATTGGAGTTACATAATACATTGAAATGCAATCTGGTAAACTGCTACTTTGGACATAATCATTTAAAATGATAGAACCCCAAACAAATATATTAAAGTGTGTGTTCTTTTTTTGTGTGTGTGTGGTACGCGGGCCTCTCACTGTTGTGGCCTCCCCCGTTGCGGAGCACAGGCTCCGAACGTGCAGGCTCAGCGGCCATGGCTCACGGGCCCAGCCACTCCGCGACGTGGGATCTTCCTGGACCGGGGCACGAACCCGTGTCCCCTGCATCGGCAAGCGGACTCTCAACCACTGCGCCACTAGGGAAGCCCTAAAGTGTGTGTTCTTTAATCCCATAAAAATAAATGAAATGTTGGTTGATTTTCATCTATCTGCACAAACTTAGGTAGTTGATTCTATTTTTCATGATAAAATCATAAAATGATATCAAATTAGAAAATCAAATTCAGGTTTAAGGAAGAAGTATAAGAGATTAGGAAGAAAAGGGTAATTCATATAGGTGGATTTCTTTGCTTCCAAAGGGCAATAGAACATCACCACCACTGATAGTACCATTTATCTTGATGGAAAGGAGGACTGTCTATTTTCACAGAAAAAGCATTTTTTTTTAGCATTGAATTTCAAAAGAAAGTTCCTGGATGAATACTTAATCAGGAGGTAGGTATATTTAGAAGGATTACACTCAGAAACATTTTTGAAATATTTTGTGAGACATTTTATACAATGACTTTCATAGAAAGCTGAAGGCATAATATTAAAATGTAATAAAAATATATGTGGGATTCTAAGGTATGATAATCAAATAAGAAATTTCTGGTAGGCAAATGTGTACCAAGATAAAATGTATAGTGTTGTGAATTGTAGACATAATGTGTAGCTTTCAAATGTCAGCAAATATAAAGAGTATAGCGCTCAGAGATGGAGGGAAAACACAGATGGAGACCATGCCCTCCAACACAGTCTTGTGTGGGTATAAATTATGCTGCTATGTTACTAGCTGATGGCCAATCTATGTCTAAGGAAGAGAATAAATGGTGAAAGAATGCCAACAGATTACATAGGTTTTGAGAAGTTTATAAATGATAACATCACACTTTATATATATGTGATTATTCTGTAGTCTTTTTATGGATTGTGTACTAATAAATATAGATATCTCTCTGTAGATTTTCCTTTTCAAAAATGGCGAAAATCCTATTTTTTAAAACTTTAAATTAAAACCATATATATTTTGAGGTTGATTTGTGTGTGTGTGTATGTACTACTTACCTTTTATTCTGAAGCTATAATTCTACATACTATATTGTATCATTCCTATTTGTAAATGGATCTCATGTTCATTATCAGTTCTTATGTTAATACTTATGCTTTTATGAAATATTTAATCTTTCATTTGAATATAACATGACTTTTAATGAAAATATTTTATAATAGCCTGTGAGTGTTATATACATTATTCTTTCAACATCCTGTATGGTCATTGAGATGAATTATTTGTGTACTGAATAAAATAGTTCATGTTTTCTCTGGGCCAATAAATGTATTAAGATATATCTAAGTCAGAATATACATCTTGGCCCCATTTCTGATAACAAGGAACATCAACTCAGTTACCCTTATTTTTTCCATCTTAGATAATGAGAGAATATCTTAGTAAAATCAAGCAAACCATTATCCAAGTTGATGAGTATTTGAACATATATTGAATCATTTTGCCTTGAAGATCTACTTCCTCTGTGCCAGTAACCAAGCAAATCATAAAATCATGTGAATTATTGTGCCCAAGTTGGGCTTATTCCTAACAGAATACCAAACTTCCATGAGAAAAAAAAAAATTTAGACCACCTAAATTGTGGAGAACATAAGGAAAATGTGTTGCCAAATAGGATTCTGCCTCTTTAATCACTTCTAAAAGTTTGGCAAGAATGCATATATATCATTATGCATATTATATATATGCATTATTATATGATTGCGTGTATGTGTGTTGTGTTTAGCTCAGTGTCTAGCTAACTGCATATCTTATTTTGAGGTTTGTTGTATACCTTCTCTTTGCATAAATGGAAAAATGTATAGTTTTTCTACACGTGGATTAAAATGTCGAAGCGTTCTAAAACCTAAATTAAAAAATGTAGCATGAAAAGCGCCACATGGTACAAAGTAAGTACCTTATAACTTAATATTTTTTTAAAGAGATATCTCACCAAATACATAGTTACTTCAATAGTTAAATATGGACATAAAGACAATTGCTGTTGATCTGTCAGAAAAATTTCACTTAGAAAAAATATGATAGAGAGATTTTAAATAAAATACCTATTTCTGAAATAGATCACTGTCGTATTTTTTCCAACCATATGTTTTGTGGAAATTTTGCTTTATGATACGTACTTTGGAAACAAATGTATGTAATTTCAAGAAAATACCAGTAGTCAAGATAAAAGTAGAGAGAGAGTTCCGTGTTTTGGACATTTGTGAGTAACTCAGAGTTAACATAAGCATTATTTCTCCAGAAATAATGGCCCTGTGTTGGTATAACATAAAAATGAGTCATTTTATTTAAAAACTCCATATTTGCAGACTCATTAGGAGTTTAGGTACCATACGTGGCTGAAGTTATTTTTTAAGAATTGATTGGCTAAAACGTTAAAGGCAACATAGGAGTACTTCTGTGGAGAAACAGAACAGAATCTCAATGCAGAAATCTGCTAACCAGAGGGGAGCATCAGATGTTTCTGATTCACTGGAAGCAGTGGGGAGCAAAACTTCCATGAGACAAACCCAGCTTTGCTAACAGTGCCCCAGGATATATTGGCAAATATGTCTGAAATATTGACTTTCATAAAATAGGCAAACTTACATTGTTTGCACATTTCCTTTCACAACTATACCTAAGAATCTCTCCAAAGACAAAAGATAATAGAGTTTCCTCTTTGCCTTTGGTACACTGTGAAACATGACAGTGAATTGTAAAGAAATAGATACCTAAAAACAAAGGGAAAAAATCCTGATCTGAAATCACAGAGAGTCACAGAATAACCAAATATGACTTTTAAACCTAATCTCCCTCTTTAAATATGTTTTTTATAGGAAAATAGATAAATGACTTTTCCAATGACTAAATTAATGACTAGTTCACAGATAAATCAGAAAGGAGAAAAAAAGAGATGCATATGTTCCACGAAGAAACCATTTCTGAGAAATGGTCAGTTTGAATAAAGGTGATTTATTTCATGGTAAAAATATTTGTATGGAGATGCAAATAAAACATCCATGTCCTCTTATAGTAAGCATTCCATTCTTCCAAAGAAATATGTGTATCCTAATTTTCTCCTTTCACACCAAAACTTACAATCAGCGCTCTTACTTTCTTTACAGCAACACTTCTAAAATTACAATATTTAAACGGAACTCCCAAACTCTTGTTAAAATGGGAGGGGTGGGGTGGCACCTGAGTTTTCCAAATTTCTAACAAGTTCCCAAGTGCTTTCAAAGCTGGCCTTTTTCCAGACCATACTGAATAGCAAGGCTTTAGCATAGAGTTTCTCAATGGATATTCAAGAGGACACAGGAGTGCCCCCCAGTTGATGACAGCTGTGCCAAAATTATTGATCTCCTTTGCTCTCGGTGTTTCTGGGTGATGCCTGAGGCAGCCAGAGCCGGGGTTGATGGATTCCAACTACATAGAGCTTTACCCATGAACTATAATAACACACACCTTATGTGTGTTCCTGTAAGACTAAGTGCTGAAAAATTGCATGTATCAATATTGACATGGTGTTTTAGGAGAGAAAATTCTTACCAATTAGAAGTTATGCCCAATGAACATTCCTTAATTAAAATATGCCAAAAATATCTTCAATATAGGTTAATTTGGCATTCCTGAAAAAATAATTTGGAATTATGACAGGCCCACTTAAAGTGGTTGTGGGGGTCTTTTGACTGGCTTTAATCTAATGCCTAGGACTTTACCTGGGAATTTTTTGAGGACAAGATTGAAAAAAATACTATTCTTTAACAATTCCTTAAAATTAGATTGAGTAGTTCTCTAAAAGCCCAGCTTTTTTGAATATATTGAAATCACTAAAAACATGTGCACACTTTTTCTTCTTGATTACAAAATGTATTTTTAGAGATTGTAACTTTGTAATCTATATCACATTCCCAACACTCTATAGGTTCCGATTATATCTTAAAAATTCATTTGCATATATAAAATATATATAATTTTGTTAGGAAACTGTTGAGCGGAACAGCCCACTTTGGCCAGGCACAATGATGACCACTTGCATGAGCTGTCTCACAACAGGAAGTCACAATAAGGAACATGGTGCTGCCACCAAAAACTAACAAGGCGAATTCGGGAGGGGTTGAAAAGAGTGAGGAGACACCAGCCCATAATATGTCCTACCAACCTTCCAGAATCCTTCTTGCTGGAATCCATCTTGGCTGAGAGATGGGCAGGGCCACCAGGAAGAATCCTGAGTCAGACCAAATACAGGCCAACCAAGATAACTGACCAGAGACAACCCAGAAACTAACCCCATTACCATAAAACCTGTGACTGGGAGCCAGGTGGCAGAGCAGTTCTTCCGGATTCCCTTACCCCACTGCTCTCCACCTGGGCGCCCCTTCCCAATAAAGTCTTTTGCTTTGTCAATATGTGTGTCTCCTCGGACAATGCATTTTAGAGTGTTAGCTAAGAGCTCACTCTCCGGCCCTGGAAGGGGTCGCCTTTCCTGCAACAATTGGATTACCTTGGAGTTTTTTTAATATTCTTATGAAGGCACCTTTCTTTGATTAAATTGTTGTTTTCTGTATCACAAAAGGAATATTCCTTGAATCAGATAGTAACAACCTCTGCAACAGAGACAAAAGACAGAACTTTTCAACTCATCAGGGAATAATTAAAGGCTATGAAGCCAGTCACAGGAGTACCCTTTATAGAATTTCATTTAAATAAAAGACAAAAAGAGGAAAATTATTCATACTGTTAAAGGTCTGGAAGTGGTTATCCTTGGGGCGAGTGACTGAAAGGGAGCAGCAAGAGACTTCTAAGTTGCTGGTAATGTTCTAGGTGATGCGTTCAGTTTGCTAAAAATCAGTATAATGTATCCTTGTGATATGTGTACCTTTCTGTCTTAATAAAATTTTAAATGTATGAATAATCATATTTTTTAATTTTGGATTTTTCAGAGGTAGAGTGCTTTTTACTTAAAATATTTTAATTACTATTTATTTGCATGATTTTATATCATGCATTGTTTTTGCTCTTTCATCAGCTATTGTACAGGTTATTTTCAGTAATAATTTTATGGGGATTTTCTGGATAATATTTAACAGTAAACTATCACTCAACAGTTAGAGGAATAATTGTGTTTGTGTTTGAGTATGTATATGTGGTGCATGTGTTTGGTAAAGGACAGGATATAAACACTTTCATTTAGCAAATTCTAATTGTAACCTTTAGATATGCTGAGAGAGTAGGTTGCAACTATAGATTTAGTGTTATGTTTTTGAAAAATTTGTAATGCTTTCCTAAATCTTTCTTTCCACAAACAGGTTTGATAGAGAATTGCACAACTGAGAACTTTCTGTCTGATGAAATGGCTGGTTCATCATGCAGAATGTCCTGGTAATAGGAATTATAAATCACTGAAAGGTAGCTTGGCTTTGAGTCATTGAAACTCTACTATGAAATGCCCCCTTTAGTCAAGATAATGAGATCCACTGCACATTATAGGCTTTTTATGAAAATACACTTAAAGCCACGCTTTCCTGACATTTACTATGGTAATTAGGCATAGAACTGAAATACATTTCTGGCATCTAAGGCTGCTTTACCCTTACTGAGAAAAGTAGCTTTTCCAAAATGTCTACTTTATGACATTTATGAATATCTTCTACTATATGAATATCTATGAATATCTATAAAGTAGAAAATATTCTACTTCATGAATATCTTCCAACAACCACAAGTGGGGCAGTGGGGAACTTGGGGTAAATAAATGGCATTAGTATTCATCACAGTAAACATGAAACATTTTACCCTAAATGGATGGGGGAATGTATAAGTGACCCTAAACAGTTGTTCCATATCAAAACAAAAATAATGATATTTTTTGGAGAGTTTATTAAAGAATATTCAGCCTAACTCTTTATGCCCAAACTTAGATTTGAAGGACACCAAGAAACTATTTTTCCCAGAGAGAATCATTTAGCGGATCTGGAGTAATTCATCCCTATTCTGTTTCTCATTTGTGTCTTTGAGATGTTTGTACTTCATGAAAACTTTGCCTTGAATAAGAACTTGGAGAAACAGGTAGAATTACATGTAAGTTTCATAAAGCACCAGAGTATTTAGAAGTAGCTAGATTTCTGATAAAGTCCTCAGATTATATTTTTGCTTCAAAATTTAATTTATTGTAGGTTGAATAATGGCCTCCCAAAGATCTCCGTATCCTTATCCCAAGAACTTGTGTGTATTTTATCTTATTTGGAAGAAGGGACTTTTCAGATGTGATTAAACCAATAATCTTAAAATTGGGAGATTATCTTGGATGATGCAGGTGGGCCTAATGTAATCACAAGGGTCTTTATGAGAGGGAGACAATAAAGTTAGGGTCAGAGAGAGAAGATATGAAGATGGAATCAGAAGTCAGAGAGGAAAGAAGATGCCACAATGTTTGGACTGAAGGATGGAGGTCGGTGGGTGGGGCATGAGCCAGGGAACATAGGCAAAATCTAGAAACTGGAAAACGCAAGGAAACAAATTCTCTTAAAGCCTGTGAAGAAACCATCCCTGTGAACACCATGACCTTAGCCAAGTGAAACTGATTTTGGACTTTGAGCTTCCAGAATTGTAGGATAATACATTTGTTTTGTTTTAAGTCACTAAATTTGTGGTAATTTGTTACAGTAGCAATAAGAAACTAATACACTTGGTAACCAGTAACTAATAACTTCCTACCAAGCCAGCCAATTATTTTACTCTTCATTACATAACTGTATTTTACACAACTCACCCCTTTTGTAATTCTTTATTTAAAAGCCAGTATCTTCTCTAATTTGTTCTTGCAGTGACTGCGCTTTGGTTTTTTTAATGCCTCCAGGACTGGCAGATCCTTCTAATGCCTGCATTACATCTCTTTAGCTTATGCCTGATTTCAGCTAGAGGTACTGAAAAATTCTGTGTGGATTCAGACTGATTTTGCACTGTCAGTGTCTCGCCCGGAGTGGTTGTTGCTCATCTTTCTGCGTTTGCCCTGGGGCCTTATCTGGCACCTGGAACAAATTACACACCGACTACACACTTAAAGCCTACCAAACTTAACACCCCTGTAGAAGATAGTGTCTCTAGTGGCAGCCCTCAAATGGGGTGCAGGAGCCAGTAAATAAATATCCCAGCCACCAATATTTCAGGGAGATACTTGTGGATTTCATTCTGTAATTTTCTCAGATGTGGGAAGAAATAACTCCTGCAGTCTACCACAATGAACTTCATAGGACATCATCATTTGTGGCTTTTAACCCTGTCCTGTCCCATTCTTGTCACACACACATACTCCTACTTCTTGTGATCACTTCTCAATTAACCACCTGCACTAAGATCTTGTCTCAGGCTCTGCTTGCAGTGAAACCTGAAGTAATGAACCAGGATAACGTCACCAGTCTTGAACACAGCAATCAAATGTTTCTCGGATGATTTACATTTGAAAAACAACTGATTAATGAGAATGATTTAAAATACATTTAAAGAATTGTCTTGATTTTGTTTGGTACTTTTAATTATCTTCCATGATGATGATTTTTTATTTCCGCATATATGCATTTAACATTAACGAGAAGTATCATTAGCATGTTGTTAAAACTGTCCACAATGGAAGATATCTTAAAAATCTGCTTATTAGATGTTACTCTGATTTTACGTGTTATTTTTTAGATAGGCATTATATTGATTTTGTTAAAACATGTTTCATAAATAAATTATCTAATTTTCACTGAGACATGGCATTTCCTTGAAGGTCAGCTTATCTTAAACATTCCTTTGACTAAAAGAAGAAAATAATACATAACATGAAATGATCAATTCTAATCTTAGATTTAATGCTTTTCATACTTTGAATAGGCAGTGCTGAATGAACATTCATATAGTCAACAATTATTAAGTTAAAAAATACTCCATTTTTACATACGCTTGATGATTACATGCAACCTTTTAATGCTCTCTTTAAAAGAGGAGAGAGAGAGATACATGTATATGTCGCAGACCCTTGTATGGTCAGGCCACTCAAGGCAGCTGTTCACTTGCTCTCTGTACATCCTCTGCCCGACCAGTGCCTACTTTACCTACACCCTACTCACAAGACTGACCTACCTATATACTTGCCCCAGACCCCAGCTAGTGATTGTTCTTATCAAAGGGGCAGTGAGGGGCATAACCCTCTGCTAGTTTTCCTGGTAAACTAGCCAACCTGACATCATTCCCCCTATTCCTGGCAATCTCCCGTTCCCCCTTTTCTAGAGCAAAGACTGCCGCCTTGCCCTGCCCACCATTTGCAGTACAGGGTGGGGTGTCGCACCAGAAACTTGCTGCTGATGTGTAAGATCCTCCTATCCATTAAACCACTGATGTCTTTGTTGCTAACTCAGGGCTCTTTCTTAGGTCTTAAAGCTGGGCAAGTACAGGCTTTGTAGGCCTGAGGGGTACAGCCCAACAAGCCTGAATTACAATTCTTTGCTGATTCTGAATAAACCCATGTTTGCTGGAAAAATATCTGGCAGTCTATTCTTTTCAGGTCAACAACTCATAAAAACATATGTAAAAAATGACTACTTATGAAACTGAGCAGGACCCTGCAGGGATCCAGGGCACAGAAGCCTTTCCTTGTCTCCCATTCCTTGTTTGACTCCAGCCTCTGTGACCTTCCCTAGTTCCAAAGGGCAGATTTGAACAGTTGCTAATAGGGAAAAGAGGGGATGCAGAGGCACCAGAGGAACAGCCAAGAAACAGTAGTGCAGCCTTGGAGCAGGGTCCCGGTTCTGCCTCCAGGGATACACATATCAAGCTCTTTATAGAACTAAAACCTCCAACAAATAAAGATGTCAGCATTCTTCATTGCAGATTAAAGGAAGCAGAGAAACTCTTCAAGAAGACCACCTGAGGCCAGATTAAAGGAACCACAGAAACTCATCAGATTACCTGAGACTGGATTAAAGAAGTGCAGACCCTGCACACACCCTAATCTTATCAGCAACTCCAGGCTTGAACTGATTGCTATAAAACTCCTCACTAAACCCTCTCAGGTTGGGACACAAAGTTTTTGAGGGCAAGAGCCCACTGTGTCCCCCTTTGCCTGGCAAAGTAATAAAGCTATTCTTTTCTACTTCACCCAAAACTGCCTCAGAGATTTGATTTGACACTGGTGCACAAAAACGAAGATTCTGGCATCAAATTTGGCATCCAACATGGGGCTGACTTGGGGACAGTCCCTCATGGGGGACCCCTGGCTTGATCGGATGCTCTGAGGTTTTCTCCATGCTGGCCTCTTTCAAGAGAGCAGAGGGTTGGAGAATTCCTTTAGAGAGCAGACAGCTTGGGACACTTGCCTGGAAAGGCCAAGCCACAGTCATACCCTGTCCACCATCCCAGAAGCTGGAACTCCAAGGCGGGAGTAGAGAGGGGAAGAGGGACTGCCCTAGCAGCTGCTGAGGCCATCTTTGCCTTAAGTACGTTCCTCTCTACCTGGACTACCCTGGACTTGCTACTCCGAGGAATTATTTTGGGGAAGCAGAAAAGTAGCATCTAGGATGTCATGACACATTGTCTAGTGTGTGGTAGACAAGCACTCCAAAGACCCTTTTGCCCCTGTTTGGGAGATCCTTGGTTCCCATTTAGGGGATTTTCCATTCTGGAGGATCTCACTTGGAAGGCTCACTGTTTGAACAGAAATCACAGTCTAAGTTGGAACTTTGAAGCTGATTTTGTTTTGGTTTTTGGTTTGAGGCTTCCATTGCTTGCAAGGATTTGGTTCATCCTTAGTCCGTGCATGAGTGTTCTGTTGATCAAATATGAGAAGCACTTCTTTAATTCCATTCAATAGCCCCCTGAGGAAAATCCTGGAAGACTGGTCTACCTATAGTTATAAGCCAATGACTAAGAAAAGAATGAAATTCCATCGTAATTTTTTCTGGCCAACGTATGTTCTTAAACATGATGAATGGTGGTCTTTGAATGGTAGTTTAAATTACTATTTTATCCTTCAGCTAGAGTTGTTTTGTCATCACATCATAATATTTTTTTTTCAACATCTTTATTGGAGTATAATTTCTCTACAATGGTGCGTTAGCTTCTGCTGTATAACAAAGTGAATCAGCCATATGTATACACATATCTCCATATCACTCCTCTCTTGCATCTCCCTCCCACCCTCCCTATCCCACCCCTCTAGGTGGTCACAAAGCACTGAGCTGATCTCCCTGTACTATGAGGTTGCTTCCCACCAGAGATCCATTCTACATTTGGTAGTGTATATATGTCAATGCCACTCTCTCAGCTCGTCCCAGCCCACCCATCCTGCTCCCCGTGTCCTCAAGTCCACTCTCCACGTCTGCGTCTTTATCCCTGTACTGCCCCTAGTTTCTTCAGAAACATTTTTTTTTTGGAGTCCATATATATATATGTTAGCATACAGTATTTGTTTTTCTCTTTCTTACTTACTTCACTCTGTGTGACAGATGTTAAGTTCATCCACCTCACTGAAAATTACAAAATTTCATTTTCTTTTGTGGCAGAGTAGTATTCCATTGTATATATGTGCCACACCTTCTTTATCCATTCTTCTGTCAGTGGAAACTTATGTTGCTTCCATGTCCTGGCTATTGTAAATAGTGCTGCAATGAACATTTTGGTATATGACTATTTTTGAATTATGGTTTTCTCAGGGTATATGCCCAGTAGCAGGATTGCTGGGTCATATGGTAGTTTATTTTTAGTTTTTTAAGGAAACTCCATTCTGTTCTCCATATTGGCTGTATCAATTTACATTCCCACCAACAGTTCAAGAGGGTTCCCTTTTTTCCCCACCCTCTCCAGCATTTATTGTTTGTAGATTTTTTGATGATGGCCATTCTGACTGGAGTGAGGTGATACTTCATTGTAGTTTTGATTTGCATTTCTCTAATGATTAGTGATGTTGAGCATCCTTTCATGTGTTGGTTGGCAATCTATATATCTTCATTGGAGAAATGTCTATTTAGGTCTTCTGCCCATTTTTGGATTGGGTTGTTTGTTTTGTTCATATTGAGCTGCATGAGCTGCTTGTATATTTTGGAGATTAATCCTTTGTCAGTTGCTTCATTTGCAAGTATTTTCTCCCATTCAGAGTGTTCTCTTTTCATCTTGTTTATGTTTTCCTTTGCTATGCAAAAGCTTTTAAGTTTCATTAGGTCCCATTTGTTTATTTTTGCTTTTGTTTCCACTTCTCTAGGAGGTGGGTCAAAAAGGATCTTGCTATGATTTATGTCAGGGAGTGTTCTGCCTCTGTTTTCTCTAAGAGTTTTAAAGTGTCTGGCCTTACATTTCGATATTTAATCCATTTTGAATTTATTTTTGTATATGGTGTTACGGAGTGTTCTAATTTCATTCTTTTACATGTAGCTGTCCCACTTTCCCAGCACAACTTATTGAAGAGGCTGTCTTTTCTCCATTTTATCTTCTTGCCTCCTTATCAAAGATAAGGTGACCACATGTGCGTGGGTTTATCTCTGGGCTTTCTATCCTGTTCCATTGATCTATGTTTCTGTTTTTGTGCCAGTACCGTACTGTCTTGATTACTGTAGCTCTGTAGTATAGTCTGAAGTCAGGTAGCCTGATTTCTTCAGCTCCATTTTTCGTTCTCAATATTGCTTTGGCTATTCGGGGTCTTTTGTGTTTCCATACAAATTGTGAAATTTGTTGTTCAAGTTCTGTGAAAAATGCCAGTCATAGTTTAATAGGGATTGCATTGAATCTGTAGATTGTTTTGGGTAGTATAGTCATTTTCACAGTGTTGATTCTTCCAGTCCAAGAACATGGTATATCTCTCCATCTGTTTGTATTGTCTTTAATTTCTTTCATCAGTGTCTTATAGTTTTCTGCATACAGGTCTTTTGTCTCCTTAGGTAGGTTTATTCCTAGATATTTTATTCTTTTTGTTGCAGTGGTAAATGGGAGTGCTTCCTTAATTTCTCTTTCAGATTTTCATCATTAGTCTATAGGAATGCAAGAGATTTCTGTGCATTAATTTTGTATCCTGCTACTTTACCAAATTCATTGATTAGCTCTAGTAGTTTTCTGGTAGCATCTTCAGGATTCTCTATGTATTGTATCATGTCATCTCTAAACAGTGACAGTTTTACTTCTTCTTTTCCGATTTGGATTCCTTTTCTTCTCTGATTGCTGTGCCTAAAACTTCCAAAATTATGTTGAATAACAGTGGTGAGTGCGTAACCTTGTCTTATTCTGATCTTAGTGGAAATGGTTTAATTTTTTCACCACTGAGAATGATGTTGGCTGTGGGCTTGTCATATATGGCCTTTATTATGTTGAGGTAAGTTCTCTCTATGCCTACTTCTGGAAGGTTTTTATCATAAATGGGTGTTGAATTTTGTCAAAAGCTTGTTCTGCATCTATTGAGATGATCATATGGTTTTTCTCCTTCAATTTGTTAATATGGTGTATCACATTGATTGATTTGCATATATTGAAGAATCCATGCATTCCTGGGATAAAGCCCTCTTGATCATGGTGTGTGATCCTTTTAATGTGCTGCTGGCTTCTGTTTGCTAGTATTTTGTTGAGGATTTTTGCATCTATGTTCATCAGTGATATTGGCCTGTAGATTTCTTTTTTTGTGGCATTTTTGTCTGTTTTTAGTATCAGGGTAATGTTGGCCGCGTAGAATGAGTTTGGGAATGTTCCTCCCTGTGCTATATTTAGGAAGAGTTTGAGAAGGATTGGTGTTAGCTCTCCTCTAAATGTTTGATAGAATTCACCTGTGAAGCCATCTGGTCCTGGGCTTTTGTTTGTTGGGAGATTTTTAATCTCAGTTTAAATTTCAGTCATGGAAGGTTGTGCTTTTCTAAGAATTTGTTCATTTCTTCCAGGCTGTCCATTGCATTGGCATATAGTTGCTTGTAGTAATCTCTCATGATCCTTTATATTTCTGCAGTGTTAGTTGTTACTTCTCCTTTTTCATTTCTACTTCTGTTGATTTGAGTCTTCTCCTTTTTTTTCCTGATGAGTCTGGCTAATGGTTTATCAACTTTGTTTATCTTCTCAAAGAACCAGCTTTTAGTTTTATTGATCTTTGCTCTTGTTTCCTTCATTTCTTTTTCATTTATTTCTGATCTGATCTGTATGATTTCTTTCCTTCTGCTATCTTTGGTCATTTTTTTTGTTCTTCTTTCTCTAATTGCTTTAGGTGTAAAGTTAGGTTGTTTATTTGAGACTTTCCTTGTTTCTTGAGGTAGGATTGTATTGCTATAAACTTCCCTCTTAGAACTGCTTTTGCTGCATCCCATAGGTTTTGGGTCATCATGTTTTCATTGCCATTTGTTTCTAGGTATTTTTTGATTTCCTCTTTGATTTCTTCAGTGATCTCTTGGTTATTTAGTAGTGTATTGTTTACCCTCTGTGTGTTTGTATTTTTTACAGTGTTTTTTTCTGTAATTGATGTCTAGTCTTATAGCTTTGTGGTCAGAAAAGATACGTGACACGATTTCAATTTCCTAAATTACCAAGGCTTGATTTGTGACCCATGATGTGATTTATCCTGGAGAATGTTCCATGAGCACTTCAGAAGAAAGTGTATTTTGTTGTTTTTGTATGGAATGTCCTATAAATATCAATTAAGTCCATCTTGTTTAATGTGTCATTTAAAGCTTGTGTTTCCTTAATTGTTTTCATTTTGGATGATCTGTCCATTGGTGAAAGTGGGGTGTTAAAGTTCCCTACTATGACTGTGTTACTGTCGATTTCTCCTTTTATGGCTGCCAGCATTTGCCTTATGTATTTAGGTGTTCCTATGTTGGGTGAATAAATATTTACAATTTCATATCTTCTTCCTGGATTAATCCCTTGATCATTATGTAGTGTCCTTCTTTGTCTCTTGTAATAGTCTTTATTTTAGTCTCTTTTGTCTGAAATGAGAATTACTACTTTACTCCAGCTTTCTTTTGATTTCCATTTGCATAGAATATCTTTTTTCCATCCCCTCACTTTCAGTCTGTATGTGTCCCTAGGTCTGAAGTGGGTCTCTTGTAGACAGCATATATACTGGTCTTGTTTTTGCATCCATTCAGCCAGTCTATGTCTTTTGTTTGGAGCATTTAATCCATTTACATTTAAGGTAATTATCAGTTGGTATGTTCCTCTTACCATTTTCTTAATTATCTTGGGTTTATTATTGTAGGTCTTTTCCTTCTCTTGTGTTTCCTGCCTAGAGAAGTTCCTTTAGCATTTGTTGTAAAGCTGGTTTGGTAGTGCTGAATTCTCTTAGCTTTTGTTTGTCTGTAAAGGTTTTAATTTCTCCATTGACTCTGAATGAGATCCTTGCTGGGTAGAGTAATCTTGGTTGTAGGTTTTTCCCTTTCATCACTTTAAGTATGTCCTGCTATACCCTTCTGGCTTGCAGAGTTTCTGCTGATAGATCAGCTGTTAACCTTATGGGGATTCCTTTTTATGTTATTTTTTTGCTTTCCCCTTGCTGGTTTTAATATTTTTTCATTTTATTTCATTTTTGATAGTTTGATTAATATTTGTCTTGGTGTGTGTCTTGGATTTATCTTTATGGGTCTCTCAGTGCTTCCTGGAATTGATTGACTATTTCCTTTCCCATATTAGGGAAGTTTTCAACTATAATCTCTTCAAATATTTTCTCAGTCCCTTTCTTTTACTCTTCTTCTCTGGGATCCCTGTAATTCAAATGTTGGTGGTTTAATGTTGTCCCAGAGGTCTCTGAGACTGTCCTCAGTTCTTTTCATTCTTTTTTCTTTATTCTGCTCTGTGGTAGTTATTTTCACTATTTTATCTTCCAGACCACTTGTCCGTTCTTCTGCCTCAGTTTTTCTGCTATTGATTCCTTCTAGAGAATTTTTAATTTCATTTATTGTGTTGTTCATCATTGTTTGTTTGCTCCTTACTTCTCCTAGGTCCTTATTAAACGTTTCTTGTATTTTCTCTATTCTATTTCCAAAATTTTGTATCATCTTTATCATCATTACTCTGAATTCTTTTTCAGTAGACTGCCTATTTCCACTTCATTTGTTTTGTTTGATGGGTTTTTACCTTGCTGCTTCATCTGCTGTGTATTTCCCTGTTTTCTCATTTTGCTTTACTTACTGTGCTTGGGGTCTCCTCTTCACAGGCTGCAGATTTGTAGTTCCCCTTGTTTTTGGTGTCTGCCCCCAGTTGGTAAGGTTGGTTCGGTAGGTTGTGTAGGCTTCCTGGTGGAGGGGACTGGTACCTGTGTTCTGGTGGATTAGGCTGGATCTTGTCTTTCTGGTGGGCAGGACCATGTCTAGTGGTGTGTTTTGGTGTGTCTGTGAACTTAGTATGATGTTAGGCAGACTCTCTGCTAATGGGTGGGGTTGTGTTCCTGTCTTGCTAGTTGTTTGGCATAGGATGTCCAGCACTGGAGCTTGCTTATCATTGAGTGGAGCTGGGTCTTAACATTGAGACAGCCATCTCTGGGAGAGCTCTCATAGGTTGATATTACGTGGGGCTGGGAGGTCTATGGTGGACCAGTGTCCTGAATTCGGCTCTCCCACCTTGAGGCTCATGGCTGACAGCCAGCTGGAGCACCAAGACCCTGTCAGCCACATGGCTGGAGAAGATGGGGTATGAGTTGCTGTCAGCCACTGCCCTGTTGTAGTTCTGTCTCAGCTGTCTTCAACGGTCACCCAGATACATTGGGTTATTCCACCATTCCTCAGAACTTGCACATGCCAGTCTGTGATTTGTAGATGTCCTCCTCATACTCTACAATGAAATACCTTGCATTCATCGTGGTGAGACATATGCTAACATTTTTGGTTCTCTTCAGTTCAGAGACTGGGACAGCCTGAGCCCTCATGTGGCCAAGTCAGGAGCAGATGGCCAATGGTCCCAAAGTGATAACATGTCAGACTCCAAAAAGGCTTTCTGCAGCACCCCAGCAGTACTCCTAAGCAGCCACTCTGCTCAGCTGCAGCACTCTCACCGGGGAACTTGGTGGGACCCTCAAATGAGTATTTCTGCTGACCCTAGAGTCTGACTTGAGCACCCAGGCAAGTGGCTGGGGCAAGTGGCTCCCGGCCCCACCTCACCATAGGCTAAAGCTACTCTTTTCTACTTCACCCAAAACTTTGTCTCCGAGATTCAACTTGGCACTGGTGCACAGAGCCCAAGTTTTCGGCATTACTTATGAAACTTCTAAGGATAATGATTAGGTAAAAATGTGGTATATAGGTTTATGTTTCTAGATATAGTTCATGATAATATTTCTCATTTATTTCCTGCAAGTTTTAATGGCATTATGGTTGGAAACAAAATATTTTGACCACACTTGGTTGTAGAAAAATATGAAGACCATGTAATTTTCAAACATTTTATATAACTAAATAACCTGGATTTTTTTCTAGGTAAATATATACACAAATATTCACCACTGAATTCCAATAATGTTATCATGGTTTAATTGAAGGTTGAAATTTTTCCATAGAAAGGTTTCTGTTTGTTTTTTGTCTTGGAAGTGTTGTCTTCTTAATCTGCAGATATACGATACCCTTATTTTTTAACTTAGGAAACTTTATCTTCTATTACATAATTTCTTTTTTTCTCTCATCCATTCATTGTCATCTCTCCATGTGAGATATACGTGTACATGCACTTGTGTTTAATAATTTGAGTCTTGCTTAATTTTATCTAATCTTTATAAATTTCTTAGTATTGTGTATTTTCCATATGTGTTGTTTGAAATGGCTCAAGTTCTTAGGTCTGCTTATAATTTGTTTTTATTTAATCATTTCCTTTCTTTCATCTGTTTATATCTAGAGTACTGCTGCCTTAATATTCATTGCCTTCTGTAGTCTTACCATCTCTTCTTTGAATACATCCTTGAATTTCTAAAATATCAAAACAATTATTTGTTTATAAATTTAACTTGTTTGTGGAATAAATTTTGTTTCATTTTCCATCTGCATTTTGCTTTGTGCTCATTTTATTAGTGCAATTGAGTAGGTCCCGTGATGGAGTCTTTTTAGTTGTCATTCTTCCTAGAGTATGTAACATTTTTTCTGAGTCATCCATTTGTAATAGTGTAGAAAAGACCAGCCCACGGAGTAAACTGGGATGCAAATCATTTAAATTTTGCTAGGTTAACACAGAACAGCATCTCACAGATTCTCTGCTTTGGGTGTATTATCTCTCTCCTATCCAGCAAGGCATTTGTGTGGATCAGAGTGAAGGTCAGTATGTTACAGATCCTTAATACGGTTTTCTAGTACTTAACTTCGATTCCTTTCACTAGGAAATTTAGCTGGCAAGCTGAATAACATCTACTGTTTTCTCCCCAGTATGTCACAGAGGGAGACAAGTGCTTTCCTATGTATTTTGTTTGTTTGTTTGTTTGGTTGGTTGTTTTGTTGATTTGGTCAGTTAGTTCGGTTTGAGTTGGTTGGATTTCTTAGGAGGTAAATATGAATTTCCTCACTGAATTTGGCCTCATTTTCAGGATTCCACATGACTATTGAGCATTACCTTGGTAGACCTACAAGTATTCCTGACTTCCTTATTGTTTTCTGCTTTGCTGTTCATTCCACAAATAGCAGTTCTCTGAACTAAAGCTGAGAGTTATAGGTGACTTTTGGTTTCATAAGAATTTCCTTTTTGTTCTTTTTTTCCCCCTCCTTGTAGATTTGAATTGTTTTCAGAGATAAGAACTGTGAAGATATGTCTCTAATTCAATATTATCATTGCCTTGAATGAATTATTACCTAGTCTCTATTTATCCCAAAATTCTATCTGAATATGCATAAATCTCCTTTTGTTTGCATGCAATTCATTCTTAAGGGGTAATTGAAAAGAACAAAAACAGTTAGTGCACAGAATATTAACAAGTGTTACTAACCTATTTTTTGTTCACAGATTGATATATTTCCTTCTCTATAAACTGGTAGTGATATTGCTTATCATACTCTGTACTATCAATTAATGACTGTAAAGTTTGCGATGAATACTAAGTATTTAATTTTGATATAAGATCTAGACATTTAAAAATTATTCATGACAATTTCTCCAACTTATAAAGCTCCTAAAGAATACAGACATTAAAAATGTTTTGTGCAAAGCTACACTACTGAGATTTTATTATTATTAAATTCAATATTATTATAACAATTTGTGATTATTTGGCATAAAAATAATATATCTGTGCTCATATGAGTCTATAAACTTTCTATTATATATTTCCTGACTATTCTTTCCCATGATAGTCAATAGCATTTCAGAGATGCTCACTTATTTTTATTAAGTACCTATATTAAAAATGTTACACAACACAAAAGATGTTCCATAGCATTTCATATAGTTTCTAACAAGTACTGTAGTTAGTACTAATGTTGTTTCCTAATGCTTTTGACTCCTTAAGAAAAATAATTAATTACTATGGCAGAAAACTTGCTAAGTGGTATTTATGGCAACAAGTTAAATATTTTGCTTATACTGGGATTTTTAAAACACAGGAAAAAAAAAGTTTAGCAACTTAGGATCATCAAAAATGACATAGAAATAATAACTAACTCATTTAATTATATATTAGTAAAATAGATGAAAAAGGCTCTTAATTTTTTAATTTTAATTCAGCAAAGTAACATTAATATCCGTTTGCTTTTCAACACAGAACTGTAAGAGCCCAAAAGGAACAAAACCATCAGTGAGTATGTCAAAATGTGTTAAACCTTTGATATTTCTCAGAATAATATCTGGAAAATTCTACACAATTTTCAAATTGAGGTAATGACATAGTATTCCTCAAAAGAATGGACCTCTATTTAAGAGACTTATGTTAAGTGTGAGATGCTAAATTCAAATTCTGACATAATTATCTGCAAGCAAGTGACCAATAACATATTACACAACTTTTCCATACCCATGTGTCCATACTCCCATTGTTGATTTTGCTATGCATACTTCCCTAACATGTTGTGCCTGAGGAAAAGCAAAGTGCCACCTTAGGGCCTACGCATTTCTGTTTCTGTTTTCCTGAATATGTACATTCAGATAGATTGATAGTTTCTCTATAGACAGATAGACAGACAGAAGTAGATAAAGATATCTAGATCCACTTGATTTCAGTTTTTTAAGTATAGAATTCATCTCTTGCTCATTTCTTTATAATGACTGACCTATGCACTGTTGGACAATAATCACTTGTGAATGAATGAAGACTTATTTTTATCAGATTTGAGGCATACAATAATTTGAGTTAATTATCAAATTCCCTAAACATTCTCTATTTAGTTAGAGACAGTAAGAACTTGGGCAGCAATTGCTTATCTATGGCTCTGTGATAAACTAAAACAAACACTGATATATGAAGACAGGTAAACAGGGATTGAAATTTCATTATTAACATCTTATAGGTCATGTGAAATTGCAGAAGTGAATTAGCCACGAATGATTTCCAGTTTATGCAGCATATATCAGAGATCATAAATACAAAAACATTCTAAGAATGAAATGGATGGTGCTTTTCCTGGACACTGGCGTATATCAAGGGTACAACATGTAGGAGTCCATTTCATACTGTATTTTCAATTTCCAAGTCCTCTTCCACATTTAAATATTTCCATTAGTGGTATTTTATACACACAAAAATATTTCAACACATCCAACAGAAATTGAAATTAATTACGTGTGTTTACTTTCAGATTTTACCAAGGTGTTTGTTTTCTCTTAGGCACCAAATATAACATAAAATAAGAGTTTCAGTACTTTTGGAAGTTTACAAGTTGGAGATAATTGTCATAGTTCATTTTGACACTTTTTCCTCTACTATACTCATTTCAGTAACCAATATTTATTACCACACATCAATATATTTCAATGAATTTAGGAATATTTCACCCAAAAGAGAATGTAAAATCGTAGGAATATTTATCTCATTTTTAATTTTTATTTTACTTTATAGACAATGTATCGGTAAACCTTTTAAAATGACATAGAAAAGAGGAGATTGCTGATAGAGGAGTGAAGATGAAATAAACACAAGAATAAGTACAAGAATGCCTGCAGCATTCATGTATTGGTCAAAGTAATTAACACCTGCTGCCTCAACAGTCACCCTTCCAGAATCTCAGTAGGTTCATATGATAATTTTTCCCTGTCAGGCATTGACAGGCTTTCTGCTCCAAACAGTTATTCAGGGACTCAGGCTGATGGAGGTTACATGATCTTGTAACTATACCATCTAGATAACATGGCTCCTAAAATCACTATGGAAGAAAAGAAAGAGATGGAGAGGGCATATTGACTTTCAACTGCCTTTGCCCAAATGTGACACAAAATCACTTTTATTCACAATTTAGTTGTATGTTTTCTTCCAAAGTATAGGAGGATTGTGAAAGAAAGCTAACACATAGAAAATATGGTAAACACTTCTAATCTCCATCACAATAGCAAGACTCTAAGACTTGGCAAAGGGATTGAATTTAGATTGGAACAGATCACTTTTATCTCTTGTAAGAGCAGAGAAGACAGAACGCATTGGAAACAGATACAGTAATATGGTATAGGGGAGCAAAATTTGCCACCTCAAAATGTGTCTCTTTGGCATGAGGATTAATTTAGACTGATTATTTTTAAGGCCCAAAAGACTCCAGGAGAAACCTTGAACTCTCCCCTAACTGCCTAAAAGAATGTAGACAGAGGACCTGTTCAGGAAAAGAACTATTATTATAGATAGCTAGAGTATAAAGTAGGTGTGGTAGACAGGGAGCAATCTAGCAAAGTCTGTTCATTAAAATTTCTCTCTGTGTTCCATTGTCTCTGTATGGCCCAGCAAACATTTGTTTACCAAACATTTGCTTTTCTATCTTCATGTCAATTGTCTTCCTCCCATTTGAGGTTCCAAACCGTTATCCCAACACCCTCTTTTGCCTTCAGCTTAAGATAGTAAATTTAGCAACAGAACTTGGAATTTAAGTTGAATATGTATGGAAAAAGGAATATGTAGACATGAAGTTTAGTGAAAAATAATGAGGTCATCAAGTTAAAGGAAACACAATGTGTTAAATAATTGCTAAATTGGAAATGAGTGAATGAAAATATAAGTGGTTGTGGACAGAATTAGAAATTTTGAAATCAGACATTTTAAGAGGTGCAGTTATGGAAAGGATCTGGTTAAAGACACTGCCATGAAACTGGGTGGCTGAAATGGGGTAGTAGACGGACATAATTGTGGAAATTGAGATTAAGGGACTTAAAGACTGAAGTGTTGTATAGATAATCTGTATAAAAGGTGACATTACTAAGATTTCAGTGTCATCCGTGTCAACCAAAAAAACTCAGAGGGCTGCAAATTTTTTTTTTAAGTTTATTTGGGGTTCTTAATTGCAATTTGGGAAACAGATTAGAGTAAAACCAAAAAAGCGTTCTGGGGAAGAGAGAGTTTGAGGGCATGTGTTTCAAACGATCTAGGATTCCAGAAAAGGTAAA
The DNA here is from genome assembly GCF_039906515.1 of Pseudorca crassidens. NCBI lineage: Eukaryota > Metazoa > Chordata > Mammalia > Artiodactyla > Delphinidae > Pseudorca > Pseudorca crassidens. The sequence goes on from NC_090313.1 coordinate 22,052,060, forward strand.
AGGGAAAAGGAAATATTTAGAGTTATAATGACAACGAAGAAAATACTGCATTTTCTACAGTCCCTCTGGTACATGAGTAAAGAAAAAAATTATCATCAAGTGACTTCAAGAAAAATATAACTTTTCCCGAAACCCAGACTTCAGTTAGAAAAGCAGAAACGAGCTATAGAAGGGGAGTTTGAGGATATATGGGCCTTAATTCTGCAGACCTTGAATTCCAGAGGACAACAATGGAAGGATGGTAGCAAGTCCAGCTAATGGATGATAAACTGAACAATTATGCCTTTTTTAGCAGCTGAATTAAATAGGCATATACCCATTTCCTTTTCCAATAACTCATTTCCTTGCAACTGAAATATAAAGGAATTGGTCAATTACCTAACAATTAATAAAGAAGAAACAAACCCCAAATTTAAAGACAGTGATACTCTTTCTAAAATTCAGCTGTCAGTGGAACCCCGATACCCACTGGTTGCTGTTTACCTGGAAATGAGTAATCATTTAGGCTGTGCTGAAACACCACTGTAGTGTAAGCTCTGACAGCTCCTTTTTCTCTTTTTCTTTTTTTGCAAGTGTCTGACTTAAGCTTTGATTGCCTAGGCATCTACTTCAAAGAGGCATCCACTTCAAAGATGGCTATCTCTAATAAACACTTTGCCTGCCACATGACTAAGAGCGAGGCCTGCTTTTATGTTTTAAATTCACCAATAAAAAGTGAGCCTGAAAATCCCTAAGCCTCCACCCTCAACCCCATAAAAGCAGAACCCCAGGCTTCCTCTCTCTCAGCAACCTCTCTGTATGGCTCCAGTGGTGCCATACAATTCCCAGGACTTCTAAGCAATAAACTTTGTCTCTTTCAGAGTTTCCTGATGGTCATTGCTGAGGTCATCTTGCAATCATAATAAGAACCACAAGATCTGGTCCAGTCACAGCATTAGTTATTGATAGGCAGAAACAGGCTCAAAAAATCCTTATGTAATATAAAAAAACTTTTTTTGCTGTGGACACCTATTCACCCCTCCCCCATGCATACGTTTTTGCTGTGGGGAGAGTATTACAACTTTTCTCCTGTGGCCATACATGGGGATTATTAGAACAATTTAATTTTCTCTCTGCCTCTACAATTAAGACAGGAGCCAAAGTGAACCCTCTCAAGGGTCTGCTTTCATTTGTATCTGCTTCTTGTTATGGGGTTGCCTTCTGACTCCTCTGACCTCTGAGTAAAATAGCTGTGCAAGTGACTAAGTAAATAAATCTCTTCAAATTAAAGTTCTGTATTATTAATCCCATTAACAATATATCAAAACTTACATTCTCTAATCAACTTCAGTAGTAATAAGTTTATATATTTTTTCTCTTAACATTCTGATTACTGTGTCATGTCTTGCTATTTGTTCCAACCCTGGGAATAAAGTTATTTTTTTTTAATTTTATTTGTTATTTTATTTTATTTTATTTTTTATTTTATTTGTTATTTTTCTTCTTCTTCTTCTGTCCCCCCACTTATCCTAAAGATTATCTCTGTAAATAGCCCCAGGAATACTCCAAATAATAATCTGTAGCTTTTCTGCTCTATGTGCATGTTTAGATTTAACTACATCCTTTTTTGGCTCATAAATTATTCCATAAATTTTTACAAGAGCTATTCAAACAGCTTAATTTGTAATAAAACAATTTCCTTATTCCTAATATAATTTATTTTTGTCCACGTGTTGGCATCACCACTCCTGGAATTTTCTCTTTACAAGTATGATTGACCATGGGGAGCCCCACAACCTCCCACCAAGACTCAATTTGGTCTTGCCCAAAAGACCCCAAAATAGTCTCAGCAGAGTCTGACTTCAGTTTATCCCTCAAGTTCTGAATTACTCAACCATACATAATTAATAATTAATATAAGACATCAACAGTAATATCAATATGGAGCTAAGGCAGCAGAGCCATGTCTCTACTTCTTTACATTCTTTTGTTCATAATGAGATACAAAAAATGGCCACATGACTTTCATAAATGTTAGAAGCATGGCTCCTCATATACTGTGAACAATTCCTATAATTAGGCGAACATAAATATCCATAGAACATAAAATATCATGCAGACTCAATGTAATCTAATATATTTTTCAAAAAGAAATTTTTCAGAGAAAAATTATCTTGGAAGATTTAGCACTACCTAAATTTTAGACAATCTTTTACATTACCTTATTATCGTTGATATTTGTTACAGTTCCACAAAGTATACTCTTCTGATCGTAGCTTTTCAAAAAATTTTACATAAGTTATACTTATGCAGCTTTTTTATAATCCAAGAAAATACCTACACTCTGGTATATACAGTATTCAACCTCATTTAGAGTGGAAAACTGCTTGTTTTTTTGAGATGACTATTTTATTTTCTGGCATCCATTTGTTAGCCTTTCACTGTTACAAATATCTTAAGTCCAAGTTAATGTTAAAAGACCTAACAGCTCAAATTTTCCCCTTTTTGTTTTATCAGTCTTTGAAAGGTGGATTAAGAAAGAAAACAATCCTAAAGCTAAAAACAACAAAAAAAGGCTAAATATTGTAAAGTAATTACTGTGATGGTGACTATATCCTTCCATATCCTGATTTAAGTATCTCTAAATTTTCTTTTATAAAAATCTATAAAGGAAAGGGCTACTGTGAGTTCTTCTATATTTTCAAATAAATATGCATATTTAAAATAATTTATCATATATAGATATAGATGTGATGACATAATATTTGTTCAACCTGAAGACTATTCTTGCAATTCATGCATTTTTAATGAATCACTTACAGTAATTATGTGCATCTTAAAGGTCCATGAACTGACTTTGGTTGACATTGTCTCTTTTAATTCATGAAAGTACATTTTCTATTTAGGGTTATGATAGGAAAACACAAATTATTGTTTACATATTTGAAGCTCATGTTTACTGCTGTGTTATAGGAAATTGTCAATAATACACTAGTTTGCAGTAGAGTTTTTCTTTTTTTCTTAATTCTGGAGAAACAATAAAAATTTCTCAGAAAGAATGAATATATAAAGAAAATAAGAATGAATTATAATCAAACTAGCATTCCATTCAAATAAATGTCCAATGTGATTCTATAGTTCTTGCAGGGCATCATATAGCATGTTTTGTAAAGTAGATATTTTGTGGGCCTCTTTTATCTTTATTAGAAAATTATACTTGTGTATTTATATGCATTATTGGAAGTTTTGATGCTATTTTCCATCTCTTAGTTTCTCTTCATAATTACCTCCTAGATTTAGAGTTATTTCCATTGCTGCCAGATTTTCCTATCAAGACCTGTATTTCTGATACTTGTTTCATTTGACTGATGCCCTAAAACCCAAAGAAGGTGGGTGAAAAATGTCTCTTAAGACTGAATCTTGACACTTGCAAACAGTGTCCAGATCCTGTATTTTTCATAACCATAAGACTAGCACATCAGCAAGTTCATAAATATTCAAATTAATATTCAAATACTCAAATTGGAATGTCAGTTCAATTTCAGAAAACATTTGAAACACTGAAGGTGAAATTAAAAAAGAAAATCCTGGCTTACCTAGAATTTCTTTTAGGCCAACTAAGAAAATGCACTTTAAATTCTTAGGATTTAAGAAGTAGGGGTTAGATGTCCCAATATATGCTTCTGGCTATGTTAAATTAGCTTGAAACAGACCAATTAACCTACTGAAAACAACTAAGAAAATCAAATAGAATATATATTAAAAATCTGTTTGAAGGCATTAAAGAGTTACCAAGGCAACAAAAACTTGAGGGGTCAGTACCATGGCATAAGGCCTGAGCCCGACCTTCTGTGCTCCAACTATCCCTGATCCACTTGCTGATTTGAATGCAACCAGGGAAAGGCAGAAGTGCTGAGGAGATGTGTTCACAGTCTTCATACACGTTAGAATAAACTGAACTGGACCTTGGGTCCTTGTGAGGTGGAAGGAAACTAGCAAACACTCACGATATTTGCTTGGAATCTCTGAGAAGGTACATCTGAGGTGCAGGGTTAAACAAATACCTAGCCTTCACAAAGAGTTAATCTCAGCTTTGAATCAGCTCAATTTCCAGTCAGATCATTGTGATGTCCCCTACCTTAGATTACAGTCATGAGTCAGAGGATTTAGAAGAATTTCCCAAATTCTTATGAAAATTTGGAGGCAAAAATCAGAACTTAGGTGTGGACAAGTGAGAGATCCATGGTAAACAATCCAGATTTGGTTGATACTCATGAAAATCAGCAAACAAAAAAGAACATCTCTTATAAGAAGAAATTCAAGTGGGAAATGGTATATTCTCGATGGGCTAAAGTGATCTGCCAGAAATAAAAATGTGTTTTCTTTAAAAATACTTTGTAAAAATATGTGAAAATGGGTGAAATATAAAAAAACATGTGTTTAGATGATGAATCCCTAAGAATAAGGTAGCTCACAAGGTAAGCCTATATTAGATCTACCTCTCTGACTGGGAACAATTCCCCAACTGTGGCACAGCAAGCTGGAATCCAAGCAGAGTGCCTTGTTCCCAGGGAGCTGAGAGGTCAGAGGAAAGTTTTCAGGAGAAGTGAAGCAACTGGCATTTGAGAAATTTTGACATTGAAAAAAGAAATTATGCAGCGGGGGAAGCAAGGGTACACTCTGAGTCCCTGAATGAGGGCTTGGCTGGTTAGATCCAAGGAAAGCCTCCCTGAATCTCCTCAGAGAATGGGCCAGTTGAGAGAACAGGGATACTTGTGGTTGAACAATTCTGAAGGAAGTTAGAGATCTGGCCCCAGCGGAAATGAGAGTCTATTTGAGAGGCTGATAAAAGGGTACAAACTTTGAGATATAAGATGAATAAGTCCTGAGGATCTATAGTTGATAATACTCTGTTGTATAATTGAAATTTGCTAAGAAAGTAGATCTTAAATCTTCTCATAAAATAAGTATGTGAGGTGATAGATGTGTTAATTAACTTGATTGTGGGAATTCTTTCACAATGTATTCTGTATCACATCATCACTCTCTCCACTTCAAATATATTACAGTTTTATTTGCCTATTATACCTCAACAGAGCTGAATAAAAGATCAAACCAATGTACAAAAATGTAACAGAATCCAAAAGGTCTAAAACTTTTCATGAAACAAAGAGTAAGCAATACAAATTGCCAGACTTGTGAAGAAACAGGAAATGTGACCTATAGTCTATGCAAATGCAGTCTACAGAAACCAGTCCCAAGATGGCCTAAATGTTGCACTCAGCTGACAATTAATTTAAGGCAGCTATTATAAATATTCAGAAAAATTAAAGGATATATGATTGAAAAAATAGGGTAGTCAGTAGAGAAGTAAAAACTATTGTACCAACACATTAACCAGATTATTCCCGATCTGCATCCCCTCGGATCATGGTATGTATCCAGAACAAACACTGAAGTTGACGTGGCAGTCATTTAGATACCTACAAGCATCAAGTTTTCTTGTTCTATTTGTTGATCATTTTTTCATTATTCTGATAGGAGAGAGAATGCATAGTATTTTTTGCGAGTTTGGAGATCACATCTGACTAACATCACCAAGACAAGTATTTCATGGTACTTCAAAGTCATATTCCATGAAAACCTATCCCATTATTTATTTTTAAAATCTTTTTTAGAAAACACAGTGGGTTTTCCCCCTTAATTTGCATGTAAATATTTCAATTTCATCAGCATTTGAAATATTAGTCCCCTATCTGATGACTCTTAGGTGTAAGGATCTTAGGAGCACAAAAATTAAAGGGCCAGTTGCCCATTAACAATGTTTCATATTGAATCATTAGAGAAAGGAGAAGATAACCAAGAGGAGAAAGAAAAATAAAGATTCAAAGTGACAATCCTAGACTTCTGATTTCTATGGATTTGTTCTGATGGGTGAGATGGAAGAACATTACTTGTCTTCTGTTCTTAATACAAACAGAACTTAAAATCCTAACTCAGTCACAGGGGACTGTATGTGACAATGACATCAACGATATCTGTACATTTTTTCCCTTTATTATGAGTTATCATGAAGGTCTTGTACAAGTCATTTATTGTGAACTTTTAATGTTTTTGTTTGCTTGCTTGTTTCCAAGAGAAAAACCATTGCAGCCAAAAACAATACCACTCAAACCAAACCAAAAAATACTTGGCATGTGATGTTACTAGAAATTTTGTCAATCTTTCTTCTAAAATGAGGAAGTATTCACTACCACTGTAGCTAGAATGAATCTGACTTCCGCTTTCTCACAGCACCAGTTTTCCAAATTCTATATAACTTTAATCGACCTTTTACATCAGCATACTTGGTTCAATTGAAGTTCATAAACAATCTCATTTTGTATTCTGTCTTGGCATGGTCACCAAACTAATTTAAGCTATATGGGCAAATATATAAAAAATAATGAAGGCTTTTTGCCAAAGTGGTTCCATTTTAATATCCAATATAGTTGCAGTTCACAAATCACGTAAATACTCACAATGAAGTATTCAAAACTGAAATTAGACTTAGCAGCACTATGCAACATTTCATATCCTTTCCTGGCAGACACTTTTATTTCCTATTGCTTTAAAGAGAAATCATGAAAAAAATGCATAATGAGTTCTGGAAATTGAAATCAGTTAAACAGATAAAATCCCATTAATGATTTATTACATGATTTTCCATGGCTTGTAACCTGTAGTACATGATTAAATTACACCATTAAGACCGTCTGAACTTTACTATTTTGAGAACGTCTAACTTTAAGAAATAGCTTTCCATTTACAGTAACAATGTTTTATTATTAGTTTTTTGCCCATCCACTAAATACTTCATGAACAGCATTTAATAGGCATTTCTAATTAAATATTCACTTTGAATCTAAGGATTTTTTAATCCTTTCTTCCTCCCCAAACCACATCAAAATACAAGTACATAATACAGAGTTTTAAAAGATCATGGGGAAAGTAAAACTGAATGGGAGTTAACTATACAGCAAGGCATGCACCCAATTTCAGAAAGATGAAAAGTGAATGAAGGATTAGCCAACAGGAGACACAGAATATCAAGCTCCTTCCCAAAGGAAATGGCAAGCAGGAGCTTGATAATTTTTTACCCTCAAACTCAAGAAAACCCCAAGATTTGGATTCACTGAATGATACAAAGCATGGGTGTGGAATAATGATAAGAACTTGTAGACTATTTCAAGTCTCTGAGAGGTAGAGTTAGATCCCAAGGTCTCTGCCTCTATTCCAGAAACTAGATATCCTTCAGGATAATTTATGGATCAAAGGATCCAGAGAGACTTCTCTAAAGAATCTCAAGGTTACAGAGTAAAGAGCAGAGCCCTGACATTATGTTTCCTGAAGCATTACCATGTTCTATTGCCAATCTCCATCCCCCTATTCCCTTACCATCATTACCCCCATAGGGCTGGCCAGGTTGCTGCCTGAGCAAAGTCCATGGATACCTCAGAAGAAAAATGGGTAGAGATGCTGGGAATTTAGCATTGTTTTCTACAAAAACTTGAAGTAATGAGTGTTTGGGCTATAGGTTTCACAACTAATGTTTCAATATTGTGATTGAACTAATAATATGGTGATAATAGATTAACATAGAAAATAGCCTATAAAATTCACATTTGATCATTTTGATTTTCAAAGTAGCCTATATAAGCTATATGCAAAATTATTTTGCTTCATATTTCTGATTTGATAAGTTTTGGTACTTACATAGACCACTTCACACAAATATTTTGAAAGCAAAAATACCTGAGAAAAGCATTCAATTATAAGGATTTTGTGAAATGAATTAAGCAATCATACTAAATGAAATACTTTGTGTAAAAATTATATTTCCTTTCTGAAGATCTTTATTGAGTCATCACTATGAAAATGTCAAATAAAGAAGTGTGGTATTGACATTCCTCTTGATGCAGATTTTCAGAGGTGTGGGCTTTCCTCACAATTTGTTAATTACCCTTCCAAATAAGCAATACTAAATAAAAGTGTCTAAAACTGAATCTTTGAATACTGCCTGTGATGTGCTACTTCCATATTTTTCACATATCTCAAAAATTAATACCATGATTTACTTTGTTTTGCTCAAGCTAAGTAAACTGAAGTCATCCTTGACTCCTTTTTTAAATATATATATTTCATGTAATCCATCACAAACTATTTCAAAACTATCTAAAATACATATTTCATTCTCCATCACCATTCCCCTTATTACATACTTAATACTAATTCTGGATTACTGCAATAGCTCCAAAGTGATCTTCTTACCTTCATCCCTGCCCACCAAGCCCACAAAGACTATTCTATGTAGCAGCCAAATCGGTACTTTAAAATTCTAAGTCAAACAAGGCCACTGAACTCCCTAATCAGAAAACTGCAACGGCTTTCCTGCGCCTTACTGCCCTCCTTAGTGTTCTTTAAGAATTCCACACAGGGCTTCCCTGGTGGCGCTGTGGTTGAGAGTGCGCCTGCTGACAGGCGACACTGGTTTGTGCCCCGGTCCGGGAAGATACCACATGCCGCGGAGCGGCTGGGACCGTGAGCCATGGCCGCTGAGCCTGTGCGTCCGGAGCCTGTGCTCCGCAACAGGAGAGGCCACAACAGTGAGAGGCCCGCGTACCAAAAGAATTCCACACAGCTTCTCAACTTAAAATTGTTTTGCGCTTGCTGTCCCTATTCTTCATAGATATTTGTACAGCTCAAAAGCAAATTCCATTAACATTATAATATAAATAATATATTATGTGTGCTATATTTTATATATATATATATGTCTCTCTGCAATTTTACATACTCTATGGTGTGTGTGTATACAATACATGTATGTACATTATGTATTATGTGCATGCATATATATATATATATATATATACACACATATAATTTACTAATAATGGATGCTACGTTGAATAAAGGTTTGGACATCATCTGGATCTTCCTGCATATGGTAGAGTATATGATAGAAGAGACTTTCTTTTCTTGTATATTGCCATATGTCCAATGACTAAGATAATATCTGGAACATAATAAGTAGAGCCTCAAAAAAAAATTTTAAGCTTCAATGGATGAAAGACTAACATACTGATTCTATATTTGTAAATATTTATTTTTGAACTATTTTTCAGTGTTTTTGGTTTTAAAGACTCATCTATTAATGTTGTTTGTAGCCCCAGAATAAAACTTATATAACTTACATTTGCAAATATATGAAAAATAGTGTGGTAAATTTAACTATTAGATTTTAAAATACATAGTCACATAGATTATTTTTCAAATATTCTGATTTCTCCTGATTGATGAGATAATTTTCACTTATTCAACATACTGCCATGTTGACCTAACTTAATTTTGACGTTTCAAATTTGCTATACTGTTTTAAATTATCCTATACTCTCTCTCTTTAATAATGTACCCAGAAAACAATGACAATTGGAGATATACGTCTTTTATCCTTGTTTTTTCAAGCTAATAGTCGATACACACCACCTTTAACTTAGCATTATATTTATTTAAACAAACAACATAGCTTTCTTGAAAGACAAAAAAATAGTTTTCATACCATCATCATAAAATATTGAAATTCTAAATTCTTTCAGCATGCTCTGTGAAATTCTTTCATTCTGCTCTTCCAAACAGAATGCAAATTACACTAAATAATAAACTTTCACTCATTTGCCAAGGTCTTTAAAGTAAAAAAAAGTGATTGCTTACCTTTAAATCACTTTGATCTTCTAACATATACCTGATTAATTGGTCTTCTGCAATCTGGCCAGAGGAAATGAAAAAAAAATAGCTGTGGTTAGCAATAGTGCTATTTTTTCATTTGAAAATATATTATTAAATTGAAATAAAACAGTTGATTTCTCTAAAATAAAATTGCTCCAAATAAAAAATGTATGAATAAAACTTTAGACTAGCTATCAAATTTTTAATCAGTTTCCAGCAAATGTTGCATTCCAACATTCCTAATGTTGATCTATTGTCTAAATTTTGAAAGAACGTGTATCAGCTGACCCTGCATAAATATATACATTTATAATACATACATAAATGCTTCTATATAATTTTAATACACCATATTCTCCCTAACTTTATGCCAGTGATTTACAATGATAATTATCAATATACTTTGGACTACAGGTTGATGTTAAAAGGTAAATTTATACTCATTAACTATTATTTCAAAATATATGTCTTATTTAAAAAAATGACATATCCTATAAGGAGGATTTCTAGACAAATTATCCATATTTCTCAAGAAATCATTTGCTTAGGTATCATGTTGATTTTTCATGTTAAAATATTTGTCAGTCATTTACTCTAATTTTTATGCATTCCTGTTTTCTGAGAAATTATAAACCACCAAATATATTATAATTTTGACTCCTCTAGAAAATATGTTTTTCCAAACTAGTTTTTAATGACAGTATCATCCACATAGTTCTGTTTCACGAAAATCCAAATTAAATCACTTTTTATGCTTTATTGTTATAACTCTTTGGGGTAATTTTCATTCTATTGCTATCTAGTCATTGTAAAGAACACTTAGAAAGACCTTTCAATAACATTTTTGCTCACTATTAATTTTGGAAGTGTTCACCAGGCAATTTTACGGTAAGTGGCAAATTACTCCTAGTAGTTTAATGAAGTCCCTTTTTACTCACAATACTCCTTTATTTATTGCTCTCCCTTTTTTTCTGCATCAATTTAATATTATGTATTAGTCATTCAAGGACATAATTAAGAAAGACAGTTTCTAATTCTCAGGACAAATTTTCAATATTTTTTATAAACCTATAAGAATTCAGTGGGTAAAGCAAAAAGAAAAAAATCACTGAGTGCTTTTCTGGGAGAAAGCCATATAGATATTCTGAAGCAAAGCCAATAAATAAATTACTTGATATTATAGATTAACACAATGTTGAGCCGGGGAAAAGTTATAAAGGAATCGTGAATATTTTAAAACATTTATGGATAAATATAATTTTAAAATTACAGTGTTTTAAGTTTATTACTTAATTTCATCATCTTTATGCAATGATAATAATGAATACTTTTGAGCAAATCTAAATGGCAGAGCAGAAAGCTGAAAAACATTTAAATTATCTTACACTCATACAAACATATCATTTCCTTTCTATTTTTACATTAACTACAGTATGATTTACTTGCAATTTAAAACCCAAGCTTCAAAGTCATATAGGCTCCTTCCTGATAGTTTCTAAATTGATGTCATTCCATATAAATTCTTTAAAATGCATACAATATGTTTTCCATACATAAGAAACTGTAATATTTGCTTTTAATATGACGTTTTATCCTTAGTGACTATTGTATTGACACAATTTTTATCATAAGCTACCATCAAAATAATCTTTTTGAAAACCCTAAACTATCAGTAAGTGTTAGAACATTTCTTCCATATTATAGATGGTGGGAATAAATATTTTAGCAACATTTTGACATATTACTAAGGACTCAGGTAGGTAAGAGTCAGAATTATTTTAGTTTCGGCATGAAGTTGCAATAGTTTTGAAATGCCCCTAATTATTACAAAGGCAGAAATCAGATAATACCTCCCAGTATCATTAGTTTCCTGATTACCTCCCATGGTTTGACTTAAGAAACCCTATTAATACTCCACTACAATTTTGAATGAATTTACCCTATTAAAAATAGAATCTGGGCTTCCCTGGTGGCGCAGTGGTTGAGAGTCCACCTGCCGATGCAGGGGACACAGGTTCGTGCCCTGGTCCGGGAAGATCCCACATGCCACGGAGCGGCTGGGCCCATGAGTCATGGCCGCTGAGCCTGCACATCCGGAGCCTGTGCTCCGCAACGGGAGAGGCTACAACAGTGAGAGGCCCGCGTACCGCAAAAAAAAAAAAAAAAAAAAAAAGAATCTGGTATCATACTGTCTTACTTGTACTCATATTAAGCATGCCATCTTAATGATTTCAGTTTTGTTTGCATTAAAATCATGTGTCCATATTTTTTAAAAAGATATTAAAAGAAAAGATCCTTCCTTTGTCTGACTTGTTTTTCATTAAATTCTTAACTAAATAAAATTAAATAATTTCCAAGGTCTTTTTTGATATAATCCAATAAAATATGAATCACCTAAATTTAAAAAAATATTAGCTATTCTGAGAAATCTAGCGGAACAATTTCTTAGTGAGGATTGGAGAATGTGAAGGCATTCTTAGAAGCTTGTTTCAGGATAGTAATAGAACTATATGAGCTCTATAATCAAAATCTTTCCAAGATTAATCTGAAAATAGGTTGCCAGTGGTTAGAGTAGGCAAAGGAGGTAAAATTAGCAGCACCTTTGTCTCGTTTTTGTAATTAATCCTGTTTTTAGCAAGATTCCTCTATTGGCCCTAATACCAAAGGCTGAAGTTTTGAATAACCAATTATTAAATGAGAATGAAGTATTGGATTTGGTTGGTGGTGGAAATGTGACAAGAATGGAGATTATCAGTACTCAGGACTCTCTATGCTGTAACATGCTACAATACTCAAATCTTTAACTTTACTAGTAGTACCACTTGTAAATTACCATTTTCTACTTTGCCATCCACCTGACATAATCATTTTAATGAAGACAAGTTCTGAGATTATTTTGCTATATTGGTTATGGCTTATTTTGTCTAATTTCCCATTTGAAAAGATGCCTGATGAATTGCACACCCTTTCAAATAGTATGTACCTTGGGAAATATTATGTTTTCTTGGAAAGATTATCTAAGACTTAAAAGGCTTAATAATATATTTTGTGAACTATGACTAAATAAGAGAACATTTTATGTGTTAGCATTTTTCCTAGTGAGTAAAACCTGAAATCAGGACCATCTGATTTCTCCATCTAAGTGTAGGGTTCCCAAATGATGAAGTGAAGAAAAAAATGGGGAACTGCATAATGCTAACAGATTCAAAGACAGAGATTAGTGATTAGCTGTTACATTACAGCAATTTAAATATAAAAGGATTTTACTTTTAGGAATTTGATTATGGAAAATCTTATTATATTTAATTTCACTGGTTGAACTAAATGCCACTCTAGACCAGCAGAATAAAATGTTAGTACATTTGAGAATAAATCAAATGATTATCTGAAACAAAGAAAGAATGAAGTTTGGAAAAAAGTAAGAAAGACACAGTGATCTGTAACAAATGATAAACCAGGTGTGATGGTTAATTTCATGTATCAACTTGGAGGGTGTTCTTGGATGAGATTAACAGTTAAGTCAGTGAGCTTTAAGTAAGCAGAGGGAATTCCCTGGCAGTCCAGTGGATAGGACTCTGTGCTTTCACTGCCGAGGGCCTGGGTTCAATCCCTGATGGGGGAACTAAGATCCCACAAGCCAAGCAGCACAGCCGAAAAAAAAAAGTAAGAAGATTGCTCATGTGGCAGGCCTCATCTAATTAGTTGAAGACCTGAAAGGGAAAAAAAAAAATCCAGCTTCCATAAGCAAGACAGAGCTCTTCAGCAGACTTTCATTGGACTGGAATTGTAGCATCAGCTCTCTTGGGTCTTTAGCCTGTGGGCCTACACTGCAGGTTTTGGACTTACCGGCCTCCATAATTACATAAGTCAATTCCTTATAACAAATCTTTTTCTGTCTCTATTACATGCTATTGATTGTATTTCTTCAGAGAACTCTAGTACAGCAGGATAACAAGTAATTACAGTCCATAAAGAGAGGAAAGAGAGATAAAGACAGGAGAAGACTGGCAGAAAAATTAATTATATTATTGCTAAAATTTTTCAAAGATAAAAAGTCATAAACACAAGCAAGTTAATTAAAATGTTTATAGATTAGATGATTCACCAAAATGACATGCAGTTTCAGCAGAAATACATTGAAATTCCAGTAGGCAATTTTAATATAAATATTAAGAAGGTGACTCTAAAATGTACATAGAAATGTAAAGATCTAGGAGGTCAAAAAGAAACAAAAGAAAGGACAAAGTTCAAGAACTTGTTAATATTAATATTAAATCTAACTATAAACTTATAGAAATCAAGAGAATATAGCATTGGAATAAAGGAAGAAAATGAGATCAATGGATCAGAATATAGAGTCTATGTAGAGAAACATACTTAAAAGGTCAGTAGATGTTTTTTAAAGTGCTAAACAATTTATTAGAGAAAGAAAAATTTTTAATAAAATAATGATGGCACAACTGAATATTCATATGGAAAAAAAACTGCCTCATACCTTATGCAAACTTTGAGATGCATTAGAGAACTAAATGTAAAGATTTAAAATTTTAAATTTAAACCTTCTGGTTGAACACGTATAAAAACCTCATTGCAACCTGGAAATTATTTAAATATTTCTTATACAAGATACTGTAAGCAATAATTATCAAAACATTGTTGTATTAAATTCCAAAAAAATACACTTAAAAAAAGTTCACTTAATGACACTGTATTTACAGAACTTATAACTTCTTGGAATTTGTACCAGGGTATATAAATAATTCCTATAGACAAATGCCCCCTCAAAAAGCAAATTACTTGAAGAAAATCTTCACAAAGGAAAACATACAAATGTCTGTTAACCACATGAAAAACCACATGAAAAAGTAATCCATATCATTGGTCAATAGGAAAATGTCATTAAACCAACAATTAGAAAATAATACTGTGTGAAATAGTTATTCATACAGGAAAGAAAAACAACTTACTATCTATCCATACACAAGAATAAATTTCTAATTGATTAAAGACTGAAGTATGAAAAATTATATATGTAAACTGTGAACAGGAAGTGCAGGAAATGTCATAATTCTGTTAGGGAATGATTTCTAAAAGAGGTATTGCATCAAAACACAACAAAATATAACTATAACAAAAAATATAACATTAAGAACATATAGAGGGCTTCCGGGAAGATGGCAGAAGAGTAAGACGAGGAGATCACCTTCCTCCCCACAGATACACGAGAAATACATCTACACGTGGAACAACTCCTACAGAACACCTACTGAACGCTGGCAGAAGACCTCAGACCTCCCAAAAGGCAAGAAACCCCCCACGTACCTGGGTAGGGCAAAAGAAAAAAGAATAAACAGAGACAAAATGATAGGGACTGGACTCGCACCAGTGGGAGCGAGCTGTGAAGGAGGAAAGGTTTCCACACGCTAGGAAGCCCCTTCGCGGGCGGAGACTGCGGGTGGCGGAGGGGGAAAGCTTCGGGGCCACAGAGGAGAGCACAGCAACAGGGGTGCGGAGGGCAAAGCGGAGAGATTCCCGCAGAGAAGTTCAGGGCCAACCGGCATTCACCAGGCCGAGAGGCTTGTCGGCTCACCCGCTGGGGCGGGCGGGGCTGGGAGTTGAGGCTTGGGCTTTGGTCAGAGCGCTGGGAGAGGACTGGGGTTCGCAGCGTGAACACAGCCTGCAGGGGGTTAGTGCGCCACGGCTAGCCGGGAGGGAGTCCGGGGAAAAGTCTGGACCAGCGGAAGAGGCAAGAGACTGTTTCTTCCCTCTTCGTTTCCTGGCGCGCAAGGAGAGGGGATTAAGAGCGCTGCTTAAAGGAGCTCCAGAGACGAGCGCGAGCCGCGGCTAAAAGCCCGGACCCCAGAGACGGGCGTGAAACGCTAAGGCTGCTGCCGCCGCCACCAAGAAGCCTGTGTGCGCACAGGTCACTATCCACACTCACCTTCCAGGGAGCCTGTGCAGCCAGGGTCTCGGGATCCAGGGACAACTCCCCCGGGAGAACACACGGCGTGCCTCAGGCTGGTGCAATGTCACGCCAGGCTCTGCCGCCGCAGGCTTGCCCCACACTCCATGCCCCTCCCTCCCCCCGGCCTGAGTGAGCCAGAACCCCCGTCAGCTGCTCTTTTAACCCCGTCCTGTCTGAGCGAAGAACAGATGCCCTCTGGCGACCTACATGTAGAGGCGGGGCCAAATCCAAAGCTGAACCCCGGGAGCTGTGTGAACAAAGAAGAGAAAGGGAAATCTCTCCAAGCAGCCTCAGAAGCAGCAGATTAAAGCTCCACAATCAACTTGATGTATCCTGCATCTGTGGAATACATGAATCAACAACGAATCATCCCAAATTAAGGAGGTGGAATTTGAGAGCAAGATTTATGATATTTTCCCCTTTTCCTCTTTTTTTTTTTTTTTTTAGCGTTATGCGGGCCTCTCACTGCTGTGGCCTCTCACGTTGCAGAGCACAGGCTCCGGACGCGCTGGCTCAGCGGCCATTGCTCACGGACCCAGCCGCTCCGTGGCATGTGGGATCTTCCCGGACCGGGGCACGAACCTGTGTCCCCTGCATCGGCAGGCGGACTCCCAACCACTGCGCCACCAGGGAAGCCCCCCATTTTCCTCTTTTTCTGTGTATGTGTATGCTTCTGTGTGAGATATTGTCTGTATAGCTTTGCTTCCACCATTTGTCCTAGGGTTCTACCGTCCTTTTTTTTTTCTTAATAATTATTTTTTATTTTAATAAATTAATTTTATTTTACTTTGTCTTTTTTTTCTTTCTTTCCTTCCTTCCCTCCTTTAGACAACAAATCATCCCAAATTGAGGTGGTGGATTTTGAGAGCAAGATTTATGATTTTCTCCCCTTCTCCTCTTTTTGTGAGTGTGTATGTGTATGCTTCTGTGTGAGATTTTGTCTGTATAGCTTTGCTTGCACCAATTGTCCTAGGGTTCTAGCCGTCTGTTTTTTTTGTTGTTGTTTTTTTTGAATTTTTTTCTTTTTTTCTCTTAATAATTATTTTTTTATTTTAATAACTTTATTATATTTTATCTTACTTTATTTTACTTTATCTTCTTTCTTTCTTCTTCTGCTAATTCTTTCTTTCTACTTTTTCTCCCTTTTATTCTGAGCCATGTGGATGTAAGGCTCTTGGTGCTGCAGCCAGGAGTCAGTGCTGTGCCTCTGAGGTGGAACAGCCAACTTCAGGACACTGGTCCACAGAGACCTCCCAGCTCCACATAATATCAAATGGCGAAAATCACCCAGAGATCTCCATCTCAACACCAGCACCGAGCTTCACTCAACAACCAGCAAGGTACAGTGCTAGACATGCTATGCCAAACAACTAGCAAGACAGGAACACAACCCCACCCATTAGCAGAAAGGCTGCCTAAAATCATACTAAGTCCACAGACACCCCAAAACACACCACCAGACGTGGACCTGCCTACCAGAAAGACAGGATCCAGCCTAATCCACCAGAACATGGGCACGAGTCCCCTCCACCAGGAAGCCTACACAACCCACTGAACCAACCTTAGCCACTAAGGACAGATACCAAAAACAACGGGAACTACGAACCTGTAGCCTGCAAAAAAGAAGACCCACAAACACAGTAACATAAGCAAAATGAGAAGACAGAAAAACACACAGCAGATGAAGGAACAAGATAAAAACCCACCAGACCTAGCAAATGAAGAGGAAATAGGCAGTCTACCTGAAAAAGAATTCAGAATAATGATAGTAAGGTTGATCCGAAATCTTGCAAATAGAAGAGACAAAATGCAAGAAACATTTAACAAGGACCTAGAAGAACTAAAGATGAAACAAGCAACAATGAACAACACAATAAATGAAATGCAAAATACTCTAGATGGGATCAATAGCAGAATAACTGAGGCAGAAGAACGGATAAGTGACCTGGAAGATAAATTAGTGGAAATAAAAACTGAAGAGCATAATAAAGAAAAAAGTATGAAAAGAACTGAGGACAGTCTCAGAGACCTCTGGGACAACATTAAATGCACCAACATTCGAATTATAGGGGTTCCAGAAGAAGAAGAGAAAAGGAAAGGGACTGAGAAAATATTTGAAGAGATTATAGTTGAAAACTTCCCTAATATGGGAAAGGAAATAGTTAATCAAGTCCAGGAAGCACAGAGAGTCCCATACAGGATAAATCCAAGGAGAAATACGCCAAGACACATATTAATCAAACGGTCAAAAATTAAATACAAAGAAAACAGATTAAAAGCAGCAAGGGAAAAACAACAAATAACACAAAAGGGAAACCCCATAAGGTTAACAGCTGACCTTTCAGCAGAAACTCTGCAAGGCCAGAAGGGACTGGCAGGACATATTTAAAGTGATGAACGAGAAAAACCTGCAACCTAGATTACTCTACCCAGCAAGGATCTCATTCAGATTTCATGGAGTAATTAAAACCTTTACAGATGAGCACAAGCTGAGAGAGTTCATCACCACCAAAACAGCTTTACAACAACTGCTAAAGGAACTTCTCTAGGCAAGAAACACAAGAGAAGGAAAAGACCTACAATAACGAACCCAAAACAATTAAGAAAATGGGAATAGGAACATACATATTGATAATTACCTTAAATGGAAATGGACTAAATGCTCCCACCAGAAGACACAGATTGGCTGAATGGATACAAAAACAAGACCCATATATTTGCTGTCTACAAGAGACCCACTTCAGACCTAGAGACACATACAGACTGAAAGTAAGGGGATGGAAAAAGATACTCCATGCAAATGGAAACCAAAAGAAAGCTGGAGTAGCAATTCTCATATCAGACAAAATAGACTTTAAAATAAAGACTGTTAGAAGAGACAAAGAAGGACACTACATAATGATCAAGGGATCGATCCAAGAAGAAGATATAACAAGTGTAAATATTTATGCACCCAACATAGGGCACCTCAATACATAAGGCAAGTACTAACAGCCATAAAAGGGGAAATCGACAGTAACACATTCATAGTAGGGGACTTTACACCCCACTTTCACCAATGGACAGATCATTCAAAATGAAAATAAATAAGGAGACACAAGCTTTAAATGATACATTAAACAAGATGGACTTAATTGATATTTATAGGACATTCCATCCAAAAACAACAGAATACACATTTTTCTCAAGTGCTCATGGAACATTCTCCAGGATAGATCATACGTTGGGTCACAAATCAAGCCTTGGTAAATTTAAGAAAATTGAAATTGTATCAAGTATCTTTGCCGACCACAATGCTATGAGACTAGATATCAAGTACAGGAAAAGATCTGTAAAAAATACAAACACATGGAGGCTAAACAATACACTACTTAATAACGAAGTGATCACTGAAGAAATCAAAGAGGAAATAAAAAAATACCTAGAAACAAATGACAATGGAGACACAACGACCCAAAATCCATGGGATTCAGTAAAAGCAGTTCTAAGAGGGAAGTTTATAGCAATACAATCCTACCTTAAGAAACAGGAAACATCTCGAATAGACAAGCTAACCTTGCACCTAAAGCAATTAGAGAAAGAAGAACAAAAAAACCCCAAAGTTAGCAGAAGGAAAGAAATCACAAAAATCAGATCAGAAATAAATGAAAAAGAAATGAAGGAAACGATAGCAAAGATCAATAAAACTAAAAGCTGGTTCTTTGAGAAGATAAACAAAAGTGATAAACCATTAGCCAGACTCATCAAGAAAAAAAGGGAGAAGACTCAAATCAATAGAATTAGAAATGAAAAAGGAGAAGTAACAACTAACACTGCAGAAATACAAAAGATCATGAGAGATTACTACAAGCAACTCTATGCCAATAAAATGGACAACCTGGAAGAAATGGACAAATTCCTAGAAATGCACAACCTGCCAAGACTGAATCAGGAAGAAACAGAAAATATGAACAGACCAATCACAAGCACTGAAATTGAAACTGTGATTAAAAATCTTCGAAGAAACAAAAGTCCAGGACCAGATGGCTTCACAGGTGTATTCTATCAAACATTTAGAGAAGAGCTAATACCTATCCTTCTCAAACTCTTCCAAAATATAGCAGCGGGAGGAACACTCGCAAACTCATTCTACGAGGCCACCATCACCCTGATACCAAAACCAGACAAGGATGTCATAAAGAAAGAAAACTACAGGCCAATATCACTGATGAACATAGATGCAAAAATCCTCAACAAAATACTAGCAAACAGAATCCAATGGCACATTAAACAGATCATACACCATGATCAAGTGGGGTTTATTCCAGGAATGCAAGGATTCTTCAATATACACAAATCAATCAACGTGATACACCATATTAACAAACTGAAGGAGAAAAACCATATGATCATCTCAATAGATGCAGAGAAAGCTTTCGACAAAATTCAACACCCATTTATGATAAAAACCCTGCAGAAAGTAGGCATAGAGGGAACTTTCCTCAACATAATAAAGGCCATATATGATAAACCCACAGCCAACATCATCCTCAGTGGTGAAAAATTGAAAGCATTTCCACTAAGATCAGGAAAAAGACAAGGTTGCCCACTCTCACCACTCTTATTCACCATAGTTTTGAAAGTTTTAGCCACAGCAGTCAGAGAAGAAAAGGAAATAAAAGGAATCCAAATCAGAAAAGAAGAAGTAAAGCTGTCACTGTTTGCAGATGACATGATACTATACATAGAGAATCCTAAAGATGCTACCAGTAAACTACTAGAGCTAATCAATGAATTTGGTAAAGTAGCAGGATACAAAATTAATGCACAGAAATCTCTGGCATTCCTATACACTAATGATGAAAAATCTGAAAATGAAATCATGAAAACACTCCCTTTTACCTTTGCAACAAAAAAGAATAAAATATCTAGGAATAAACCTACCTAAGGACACAAAAGACCTGTATTCAGAAAATTATAAGACGCTGATGAAAGAAATTAAAGATGATACAAATAGATGGAGAGATATACCATGTTCTTGGATTGGAAGAATCAACATTGTGAAAATGACTCTACTACCCAAAGCAATCTACAGATTCAATGCAATCCCTATCAAACTACCACTGGCATTTTTCACAGAACTAGAACAAAAAATTTCACAATCTCTATAGAAACACAAAAGACCCTGAATAGCCAAAGCAATCTTGAGAATGAAAAATGGAGCTGGAGGAATCAGGTTCCCTGACTTCAGACTATACTACAAAGCTACAGTAATCAAGACAGTATGATACTGGCACAAAAACAGTAAGATAGATGAATGGAACAGGATAGAAAGCTCAGAGATAAACCCATGCACATATGGTCACCTTATCTTTGATAAAGGAGGCAGGAATGTACAGTGGAGAAAGGACAGCCTCTTCAATAAATGGTGCTAGGAAAACTGGACAGGTACATGTAAAAGTATGAGATTAGATCACTCCCTAACACCATACAAAAAAATAAGTTCAAAATGGATTAAGTACCTAAATGTAAGGCCAGTAACTATCAAACTCAGAGGAAAACATAGGCAGAACACTCTATGACATAAATCACAGCAAGATCCTTTTTGATCCACCTCCTAGGGAAATGGAAATAAAAACAAAAATAAACAAATGGGACCTAATGAAACTTCAAAGCTTTTGCACAGCAAAGGAAACCATAAACAAGACCAAAAGACAACCCTCAGAATGGGAGAAAATATTTGCAAATGAAGCAACTGACAAAGGATTAATCTCCAAAATTTATAAGCAGCTCCTGCAGCTCAATAACAAAAAAACAAACAACCCAATCCAAAAATGGGCAGAAGACCTAAATAGACATTTCTCCAAAGAAGATATACAGTCTGCCAACAAACACATGAAAGAATGCGCAACATCATTAATCATTAGAGAAATGCAAATCAAAACTATAATGAGATATCTTCTCACACCAGTCTGAATGGCCATCATCAAAAAGTCTAGAAACAACAAATGCTGGAGAGGGTGTGGAGAAAAGGGAACACTCTTGCACTGTTGGTGGGAATATAAATTGATACAGCCACTGTGGAGAACAGTATGGCGGTTCCTTAAAAAACTACAAATAGAACTACCATATGACCCAGCAATCCCACTACTGGGCATATACCCTGAGAAAACCATAATTCAAAAAGAGTCATGTACCAAAACGTTCATTGAAGCTGTATTTACAATAGCCCAGAGATGGAAACAACCTAAGTGTCCATCATCAGATGAATGGATAAAGAAGATGTGGCACATATATACAATGGAATATTACTCAGCCATAAAAAGAAACGAAATTGAGCTATTTGTAATGAGGTGGATAGACCTAGAGTCTGTCATCCAGAGTGAAGTAAGTCAGAAAGAGAAAGACAAATACTGTATGCTAACACATATGTATGGAATTTATGAAAAAAAAATGTCATGAAAAACCTACGGGTAAGACAGGAATAAAGACACAGGCCTACTAGAGAATGGACTTGAGGATATGGGGAGGGGGAAGGGTAAGCTGTGACAAAGCGAGAGAGAGGCATGGACATATATACACTACCAAACGTAAGGTAGATAGCTAGTGGGCAGCAGCCGCATAGCACAGGGAGATCAGCTCGGTGCTTTGTGACCGCCTGGAGGGGTGGGATAGGGAGGGTGGGAGGGAGGGAGATGCAAGAGGGAAGAGATATGGGAACATATGTATATGTATAACTGATTCACTTCGTTATAGAGCAGAAACTAACACACCATTGTAAAGCAATTATACTCCAATAAAGATTAAGAAAAAAAAAGAAGAAGAACATATATTACTCAAAATACAGATAAAGGCAATGAATGACAATATACAAGGAGAGTAAATTATTTTTTTTGTGTATATATATATATATATATATAAAAGATCACTACCATTTACTAGATAACAATTCATAGTACACAAATCAATACAAACCAAAAAAAGATATGTACAGATAATTAAGAGAAAAATTATAAATAGCAAACACATGAATAGAGGCTCAACCCCTTTAAGACACTGGAAATACAAACTAGGCTGACAATGAAGTCACTTAATACCGGAGAAATTGGGCAAAGATCATTTATAGTAAATGTTGAGAATGCATATTCACCAAAGTAAATAATTGGTGTACAGAAATATGTATGCTTAATATTAAGTTCAAGATAATATGGAAATAGAGCAATCTTTAAACCACAGTGAAGAAGTTGGTATTTGAAGAATAATCAAAGGAAGGAGAGACACGTAAATGCAAGTCTGAACTCCATTTTTCCCTCATAACTGATGAGCATGAGTAGAAGCTGATTGCCTCTTACGTTCTATCTTCCACAAATTATGCCACACAACCTCTCACTCCTGCCTCTCCTCTCCTTCCATCTCCTCTTTCTCTTCCGACTCCTTCTACTTTATTTTACTAAAGAAACAAAAAAGGCAACCTCATAGAATCGCAGAAAGCTCATGTAGGGAATGCCCCAAATATTACTGAACTCATTTATTAAAATACCTCAGCACTTGGGCTTCCCTAGTGGTGCAGTGGTTGAGAGTCTGACTGCCGATGCAGGGGACGTGGGTTCGTGCCCCAGTCCAGGAAGTTCCCACATGCCGCGGAGCGGCTGGGTCCGTGAGCCTTGGCCGCTGAGCCTGCGCGTCCAGAGCCTGTGCTCCGCAACGGGAGAGGCCACAGCAGTGTCAGGCCCGCGTACCGCAAAACAAAACAAAACAAAATAAAAACCTCAGCACCAACTTTCTTTTTTACAAGCATTAAAGTGACCATAAATTTTTTTGGAAGAATAAATGTATATAAATGGAAAGTGTTTAAGTCTTCTTACATATGGGTATTAGGCTCTAGGCAAAAAAAGGAAAATTCATTACCCCTGTTTAATTATTCTTAACTTTTTTAAGACATGAGGATTTTTATACTTAAAATATAAATAAAATCCTCAAGATTAGCTGTCTCACCCTCCAACAAAACATTGGTGCATTATTATTTCAACTCTGATTTGATTATTTCTTCCTGTTACTAAAGCAATTTTATTGGTCTTACCTACTAAAAGATATATACATTTTAAATAATCAGTACTGAATACTCTTGATCGTCAAAGTTGACTACAGGTATATAGATAATGTCCTGAAAGCAATGTTACCAGACACTAAAACAGAAAAATCCTAATTCCTCTTACTACCTATTTTACAAATGTACAGAACATCAAGGACATATTGGTCTAACACATGTCATTATGAAAGATCATAAATGCAGGGAAATTATTAAAATTTGGACATTCTCAGAGATGCTTATACTTGTGGCCATGATACTGGTGAGACTAGAAAGCAAGGATAGAAATTTTCTAAATGCAAACAACAAATAATGATTAAAATACCTGACAAAAAGTAATCATCATAGTAATAAAATACAGAGTTTTTAATCTAATTATCTTTATTTTTCTCCTCTTTAACCTCCAATATTATTTTCAACTATTTCATAAGGAATATCAAACAATTCTTGAAATCTCTATTTGCAGTTATACTGTTTTAGCATGCCATCAAAATTCTTTCTTAAGGAAAAGTCATATAACATTTAAAAAGTGATTTTTAAAAACCCATCATATTTTATTCTCTTCTAGTGAGTTTTGCATAGAAAGAGAAATAAAAGTGGCATAAAATCAAATATACATTATGTGCATTTATGAAATTAATTAACATGCTACATTTTCCTGTACTGAAGCATTTGGGAGTAAATCATAGTCACCAAAGAGAGTACTGCTTTCTCACCCCAATACAGAGAAATTAGCAAAGTTAATGGTTCATGTAGAAAATGGGTCACCATCAAAGGAAAAATTTCCCAGCTATATATAAAATAAGATCTCTGAGTTGATCTTTCTCTATGTGAGGATACTTCACTATTAGTTTCAATGTGTCTTGAGAATACTCATTTTGGCAACCTTGCATGTATCTGTTTTGCTCCAGTAAACCATATTCAACTACACGGCAGTCTTCTGTCAATCATACAATGAAGTTTTATGTAGCTTTTATTACTTGTGTCAGAAAAATCACTTCTATTTAGGACCTCAGTGAATGGTTAGATAAATGAAATTCCATAAATATTGATGTAAAATTCAAGGGACCTCATAAATTAAATTTAATGAGAAATAATTTACATAAAAAAATCCAACTTGCTACATGTACAGTTCTATGAGTTGTGACAAACATATACAATCTTGTAACTAACAAAATCATAAATATGTCAATAGACCTTAGATCCCAAGGAAGTAATGTCAGCAAGATGACAGAATGGGGGATACCAGCCTTCATTTCCCCATGAAAAAGAGCAATCAGACAGCTTTCCATGAAGGAAAATAGCCTTGGGAGGGCTCAAGAATCCAACTGAGAACCCACTGCAGTAGTGGGGCAAAAACCTGAGAGTAACATCACAGAAAGGATTGCTGGGGAGATAGGCTTAGCTGAGATGTCTGTAGATGGCTAGGAACAAGGAGCACAGGGCTTGTCAGTATCAGCTACATATAAGAGAAATCACACAAGGGCAGCCTACAGAATTGAAGAAAATATTTACAAACTATGTATCTGATAAAAAGTTAAGTTCCAAAATATTTAAGAAACGCCTACAACTCTATAGCCAAAACCCCAAAATAACCCAATCAAGAGTTTTTAATTAGCACTGCAAACTCCATTGAGCGTGTTTATCTATTCATGGCTAAGAATGTGATTCCAGTGAATCCTTCAAGCATAGATGGATGACCACTCTTCTAAGAGTTATCTGCAGTGTTTAAAGCGAAAGTCAATTGTCCATAGCAAAGCTAAGGAGTCAGAGGCAATTGGGAAGATTTCTCATCCTACATCATCTTGGGAAAGACAGTGTTCTTTCTTCCTTGTCTTGTTGCAAGGGCACGTGATGTTATGCAAGTGAGCTGTTATAGAGGTCTTGGATAATCAAAGACACAGAAATGTACAGATACAGATACACTTTCACATACACACACACACACACACACACACACACACAAATTTTTGCTTTCTAAAACTTAGTAGTTCAGAGAAAGGGTAGCCTGAAAAGCAGACAGCCTTGTGTAGGTCTGGGCATAGATACAGAGTATTAAAAATGAGCATATAACGATGTTTACCTTATTGCCCTACATAAGAAATTGCATCAGGAAAACTTCACCAATTAGAGTAATCATCAGGCTGAGGTTGTGAGTACTAAAAAACAATAGTAAATCCAACCATTTTATTCAGTAATTATAAAATATTATAGTTATAAAATATGTATCTAACGTGAAATTATAATTATAAAAATGACTAACAGTATAATGCTAAAGTATTTCTTCTGCTTGAAATGTTACCTGATACCACAATAAAAAATTGATTAGTATATCAAGAATGCAATGTATCAGTGTAAGGTTTAGTTTTATTATAACAATTCTAAACAATTAAGTGATTTTACACACTTATGGGCACTCATGTATATGTACACAGATCAGTATGATACGTCTGAGGCTCTGGGATAACATATACTTGCAATATGTTTGGTCAGAAAAGAAAAAATTCTTCAAGATACCACAGCAACTACAAAATTGCCTAAGTCACATCCTTCTCTGACAGCTAAAGAAAAAAAAAAAAGTGCTGGCTCATTTCCAATGGCTATGTCCCTGTTTATAGTTTTTAAATAGTTCGTTAAAAATGTTGATTTATAAACCACCTGTGCTCCTTTTCATAAACACTTTGCCAAAATGGTGACTTATATCCTAGGACTGTCATTCATAGTTGAGTTGTTGAGGAAATTTAAAGAACAGGTGATTACAAAGGTTAGTTTCTTCACCTACAGTGAAACATAAAGTAGTTTTACTTTGGTCTCCTATTGTCCCTAGGATGTTGTGAAGTTTCTGAACTGCCTTATTCATTGTCCATCTAGAGCCCCCCTTTCTGCTCAGGGGTCATTCTAATACAGGTGCTAAATGCCTGACTGACACATAATACCTACAGCTATGAATCTAAAGTCCTGTAAGCTTCATTAAACTTTGTTTAATTTAATGACTTTGTTGTGACCTGTTGTAGGTCAGATTTCCCATGGATAACTTCAATAAGCCTTGTGATTAAATTTTATGTTCGTAATTTTTTTCAGTGGTTAGTGGTTATTAACCTTCATAAATGAGTCGTATTTTTTCATTACAACTTTGGTTATTATTATTATTTTTTTGGCTTCTGTATTATTGATCAACAGCTTAAATTCATGTTTTTGTTTTTGCTTTCTTTTAATTTTGATCTTAATCAACTTTGTAAATTTCCCAGATGGGCATAAAATTCAGGTTGCTCTCAGGTAGTTTCATGAAATTTTCTTATTGAGATAAATTGTGTCTTTTAAGTAGTATGTATTTCTTATTTCTTTTTTATTTTGTTTTTATTTTATACAGAATTGAAAGAATTACTTTTGAGCACCCATGCAAAGTATATTTGCAACATTGTTAAATATTTTCATCTAAAAGAAACAACTTTTGCATTACTGAACACATTCTCACTTTTTCCATCTAAAGGTGAAAGGTGAGTGTAAAACATCTGCCCATCTAACATTACTTCTGGGTCCACGCATACATTTGGTACCCTATATGGCTGGTAAAATTACTAAATTATTAGTTTTAAAGTCTTTTATTCTGTACATTATCAGTGTAGAATTGGAAAAATATTGTAAAGTCAAATTAATTTAAATGTATATTTAAATGTTTCAGTTCAAGGTAGAAGAATGTTTGGTTCATTTGTATGTCTTTAGTTTATCAAATTGTATATATAATTATATATAAAATATAATTATATATATATGAAATTGAGGTGCAAAATTAATACTTTAAACTGAGATATTATAATAATATAGAAATGTTTTTTTAAAAATTGCCCATTTCATACTTACTATTTGCCATGTGTGAATTCATTTTTAGCTGTTCTTACAACCTGAAAAAGAAGTATGATTGACACTAATTTAGAGATTTGAAAACTGAGATTTAAAATGTTTAGTAGTTTGACTTTGATTTATTACAAATAGCTTTTCTAAAATAATTTTTATTTCATTACATTCTAATTAAGAAAGAGGATAGTTGCACCAGTATGTGAAATATGCTTTGCAAATTATTAAAGAAATTCAAGTTCAAGAATGACTATGCTTATATTAGTCTCCACAATGTCTGTACTATTATTGATATCATTTCTAGAGATAAATTTATTGACCTTTTAAAAAATAATAACAAACACAATTTCAAACAGATGGTACTCCATTGTGTAAGAATTTTCTTTCATCAATTTTATTTATTTATTTATTTATTGTCATGTTTGTGATTCAGAAAACTGCAATATATTTTGGAAGTTTATAGTTTTCTTCTTTCTATTTAAAACATTTCATTCATATTGGTTTTGACTCAGTTTCTACTTTATTTTAATAATTTAATGAATACAACTTTAAAAACCAAATGGAGTGATAAAAGATAAGATTTCAATTCCCTTTAGTTACCCATAGTTCTGCTATTAAACATCAAAGATGATATATTTCCTAATTTGATGTTATTATAGCATACTATGATGACAGCAAATAAAAATAATATCATCCTTCAAGTCATGAAATGGCAATTGACATGTTTTTTTTTGCATCTGCCTTTTTTTCCCCTAAGTCTACTTTATCAGCCTTGTCATTGTGTTTTCTACATCAGAACACTTTTAGGGGAAACAGAGTGGTAGAGACTTTTCGTTGGTCTGGTGTCTCTCTAGGAGTGGTGACAAAATAATTAAAGAAAAAAACCCCTCACCCTCTCCATGGAAGCAACGCCCATTGTGTATGGAATGAGTATTGTGGCAATGAGGGCTCTTACTCTGGGGTTTGGTTTCTTGAGTTTACAGCCTAGTTCTTCCACCCACATGAGTCACCTTGGGCTCTTTTCTTAAAATCTCTGCCCCTCATTTTACTATCCATTAAATGAGGTTAATAACAGCACTTTTCTCAGTAGGTTACTACATGTATAACGTTACTTAATGCATGTAATGCAGTTGTGGAAAGGATGGAACACGTTAAAATGACAATAAATGTTCATAATTATTGTATTCTATTGTATTTCATAATTATTATATGGTGAAAAGTATGTGCATTATCTCATATATTCCTAATGACAATATTATAAGGAATGTTCTGGTATGTTGCAGATGCAGAATTTTAGGGATAGAAAGGATGAATAGTTGCCAATATCACAGAATCTTAAATGGCAGAGCCAGGCTTTCTGGCACCAGTATTTTTGTTAAATTAAGCATAATTCAATTTTCATAAAATATACTAATTAAAGTATAAAATTCAGTGTTTTTTTAGCATATTCACAGCTGGTCAACCATCACCTTTCTCTAATTTCAGAACATCTCTACCACTCCCAAAAGAAACAGAACACCCATTCTCAATCACTCCCCACTCACCATTCCTCCCAGACCCTGGCAAAATGAATCTACTTTCTAGGTGGATTCTGGACATTTAATATAAACGCAGTCATACAATATGTGGCCTTTTGTGTCTGGCTTCTTTGCATAATATTTTTAAGGTTCATTCGTGTCACAGCATGTATTAGTATTTAATTCCTTTTTTATGGATAAATAATATCCCATAGCATGAAAATACCACAATTTGTTTATTTATTTATCATTGATGGGATTTAAGTTGCTTCAACTTTTGGCTATAATGAATAATGTTGCTACAAATATTCATGTACAAATTTTCACCTGAGCATGCATTTTCAATTTTGGGAGGAGTGTAGCTAGTAGTAGAATTGCTGGATCATGTAGTAACTATTTAACTTTGTAGAACTGCCAAACTGTTTTCCAAATAACTGTACCAATTATATTGTAACCAATAATATATGGAGGGTTTTAATTTCTCTACATCCTCCTCAGCACTTGTGTTTCATATGTTTATTGTTGTAGCCATCCCAGTGGGTGTAAAGTGGTACCTCATTGTGGTTTTGATTTGCTTTTCCCTAGTGGCTAATTATAGTTAGCATTTTCTCTTGTGTTTATTGGCCATTTGCATGTTTCTTTGAAGAAATGCTTATTCAAACCCTTTGCTCAAATTTCCACTGGGTTACTCATCATTCTAAGATTGTAATATTCTGGTACCGGACTTACATCAAATATAAGATTTGAAAATGTTTTCACCCATTATGTAGATTGTATTTTCATGTTCTTGATAGTGTCCTTTAAAGCACAAGGTTTTTATGTTGATGAAGTCTGTTTTACCTATTTATTTACTTTTGTTTCTCCTGCTTTATGTGTCATATTTAAGTATCTATTGTATATTCAAAATCATATAGATGGACTTTTATGTTTTCTTTTACAATTTCTCTGGTTTTAAGAGTTATATTTAGGCCTTTGATGCATTTTGAGTTAATTTTTATATAAAGTGTGAGAAGTCCCACTTCATTCTTTTGTAAAGGGACATCCAATTGTCCCAAACCATTTGTTGAAAAGACTACTTTCCCTATTGAACTGTTTTGGCACCCTTGTCTAAAATCAATTTCTCATAAATATCCAGAATTTATTCTGGATTTTAATTTCTCTTCCATTGATCTATATGTCTATCCTTATGCCAGAAGTACGCTATGTTGATTACTGTTAAGTCTGTAGTAACTTTTGAAATCAGGAAGTATGAGTTCTCCAACTTTGTTCTTTTTTTAAAATTGATTTCACTGGGCTTCCCTGGTGGCGCAGTGGTTGAGAGTCTGCCTGCCGATGCAGGGGACGCAGGTTTGTGCCCCGGTCTGGGAAGATCCCACATGCCGCGGAGCGGCTGGGCCCGTGAGCCATGGCCGCTGAGCCTACGCGTCCGGAGCCTGTGCTCCGCAACAGGAGAGGCCACAACAGTGAGAAGCCCGCGTACCGCAAAAAAAAAAAAAAAAAAAAAAATTGATTTCACTGTTTGTGTCCTTTGCCTTCCTGTATAAACTTTAGAATCAGTTTGTCAATTTCTTAAAAAAGACTCCTAGGATTTTGATATGGATTGCAATGAACCTATAGGTAAGTAAGGGAAATTTAACAATATTAAATCTTCCAATCCATCAACATGGAAGGTCTTTCCATTTTTTAGGTCTTCCTTAATTTCCATAAAAATGTCGATTATTTATTTGTTTAGTGACTTTTCTGAACTAATTCTGCAAAGTCTACAGTCTTTGTCATTACTGAAATCTGTGCTAAGTAGCTTAATGGCAGTTTAACTATTGGACAGAAAGTTTGTTGAACATGTGAAACCAATAGATCTCCAGTCTTTGCCAAGGTGCTTTGTGTGTGTTTTATGGCATGTCTTTAACACTCAACCAGATGATTGACAATTCTGCCTTAGCCTTCACTTCCTGCTTGCATGGAGGCTCAAGGTCAACCAGATGTGAGAGTTTAGGGCTTTTTTTCAGGTGTTTCCTAAGCATGTCCAGGGCCTTGGGCTTGCACAAAATTCTGTACGTGCATATGGCCTTCTAGATTCCCAGGAATATATCAGAATTTTTCAAAGTCCATATAGACATCTCACCTTACAGATTTTGCTTTTAATCTTTTTAGTTAGCCTACTATTTGCCCCAATTGTTATCTAAATCTTCAGGAAGCTGGAACATTAAACCACTGCCTCTAACAATTTTTGATAAATGCCTCTGGATAAAAAGCCTTTTGTCTTGGGTAACTTCTGAATCAGAGCAAATAAAGGCAAGCTTGAAATTGGGATTTTCCAGGGAATCACCAAACATGTAAAATATAATTCTCTCTGAAAATATATCTTTGAAGATCCAACTTTGTTTATCATACTTCTGTGGTTGCCAGGCTACTGATTTTCGTTATGTTTGCAGACTGTTGTTTTTAAAGGCTACCATAAGAGCTAGAGAAAAAGGAATGAAAATGGGGCAAGTTAAAATACCACAAAGCTCACAGTTCTTACCAGGTTCAGCACTTTTTTTCTTGAATAAATGCCACCAGATTCCTGAGTCTTTGGTTAATTTCCAAAGTTTTGCAAGCATTGATTCTGATTATTTTGCCAGTTTTCACATTGATTTTATTTAAGAGAGAATTTCAGAATTCCTTACTCTAGCATTTTGATTGACATCACCAACCTGGTCTAGTATTCTTAAAAACTAAAACACAAAATTTCTAAAATAACTAGGCCCACACACCAAATTTGATATGGAAGCTTTGAGCTTTGCTTCTTCATATTAGACTTGCAAAATATCCTCAAATTGGACAATTCCTCATCTGTCTGGTAAGTAGGAATATAGTATATTATCATCAATTTGCTTTTCTGTACTGAAATAATGTAAATTACTTGACATTTTACCTAGGAATATGTCCTTTTTTTTCCTTTTTTGTCTGATAAGAACTTAGAGAACCTTCAACTTTGTCTAGGAGGTAGAAAGGAGGAAAGAACTTTTCTCTCACTCTATGAATAAAAATTCAGATCACTTACAATTTCTTAACTTTTCATGAACCATCAAACATAAGACAGCCTATACAAGTAGTTATGTTTATTTAATTACTGAAGGCACTGATATTTTGACATATCACTTTATTATTTTAGAACTAAAAATTCAGGGAAGTGAAAGCTCTGGGTTTAAGTCCTGTGTCTGACATCATGCCAATTTATATTTAAAATAGCACAATACAATTGATACTTGTACTACTAGATTCTATTAATTTTAAAAAGTAATAGTATTTACTCTAATTGACTGTAAGTTATTCAAGCAACACTTTGCAATTTCAAACTTGTTTTATCTAAGAGCATTTGCTGGAGGCATGAAGTTCAGATTAAACATGTAATGTTAATTCTTAACCAAATGAACTAGGAAACCTTTATTAAAAAGTTTGGAGACTGATGAAGCAGCCAGATAATAACATTAGTCTCACCAAGTGTTATTATGCTATGCATGTTTCTGAGAAATAATAGGTTGTTGGGAATCTTGAATTCAATATATCTAAAGTTTTACAGCATGTTTCAATCAAAGGTAAATTGAGGAAATACTTCTAGATTTCTGATATTGTCAGAAGTAGAGGTTAACTCCTGTTTCAGTGCCTTGTTTGGTTTTCTATAACATGTAAATCTCAGATTTTATTTGAAATCTATACTTTGAATGCCTTTAAGTCATCATTTTAAGCTCAGATACAACAAAGATAGCTATTAAGTTATTGACATTAATACTACTACTACTGTTACTTTGTAAGATTTTTAAAAATTTCTTTTATCTATTATTTGTTAACTATATAAAAATCAGTGTTAAAATTACTTTAGAAGTCCTATGAGGAGTATCTACATTTTTGCAGTGAAAGATTCTGTTAGGAAAAAAATATACAAAGACAAATCTAAATTAAGCTTAAGTCTAATATTACTATAATACAACTCTGTTAAAATTGCTATACATTATAAGCAGTGGAAAATAATAAATCAAAAGGAACTACAACATTAAACTCAATATAATATGGAAGTGTTGACCTAAAATAAATAGACTGCCAGTTATTTTTCCAGAAAATATGGGTTTATTCAGGATCAGCAGAGAATTGCAATTCAGGGTTTTCAACCATAGTGAGCCACATGCAAGTTCCTGCAGGACAAGGGAAGAACTTTTTTTATAGAGGGGGAAGGGGAGATCTATAGTAAATAAAGAGTCCATGCCCTTTCATTGGCTGAGTCCTGACCAGGAAAAAAGAGGAGTCTTTCTTCTTCCTATTGAACTCTGCTATCTTCATAGGGCAGGAGAGCTCCCCCTTCTGGTCTCCCAACTCTAATTTGAGGTTTCTGTTTATTAATGTTTTATGGAAGTATGAGAAATATTTCATATAAATGTATATACATATCAAAAATATTTAAATATACAAAATATAAATGTAATATTTTCAAAGGTTATATATGATAAATAATATATATGTATAAATGTTTATTTGTATATAATAGATGGAGAGAGAGAGACATGCATATCCTCATTTTAATCTTCTTTAAATTCTGATTCAAAGATATTTGGAAAGTTCAAAATAACAAACTTCTATTTTTCCATCTATGTATTTCCATGAAGCTATTGATTTTTCATCACTTATTGGTACCTATATTTGTGTTTATTTTCTCCTCTGCCTATGCCACAGCAAACAGGAAAATAGAAAGAAAGAAGGAAAGAAAGAAAGAGAGGAAGAAAGGAAGGAAGGAAGGAAGGAAGGAAGGAAGGAAGGAAGGAAGGAAGGAAGAAAAGGAGAAAGAAAGAAGCCAGAGCAAATTAGAGAACTGTCTGAAGTAACTGTGGGGAAAATCTATTTTGTTTTTAGTTGTATGTCTACAGTCTAACCTCATGACTTGTTTATTTTTATCATGGCTCTATACTATTTTGAGTTCAAGAAAATATCTCAAATTACCTTGTGTAGTCATCAAAACGTGATTATCTAATATGTGTGTGTGTAGAAAACTCTTTGCTGTTCAATATTTATGAATAAATTATTCTTTATTGTCATTTTTGAACCCAATCAAAGAGGTCAAGGATCATGGCACTATATATTGTTAATGGTATGTTATCTGTGTGCTGAGTGCTGTTATCCTCTGTGTGAGCCTTCATTTGTTATGAACTAAGGTTTTGGATGGACTTCAGTTGCAACATGGCATGGGTTAAGGAAGAGGCTTTATTGGGAAAAGAACACTCATAAATTTAAGATCAGAAAGGAGAGGAGTTAGGGCACAGGTTTCTCTATTTTCCTATTACCCCACATCTTGGAGCCAGAGTGAAGGTATACTTGGTCTATATCCCAGTGAAGGAACTACTACTGTTGCCATAGTGCACCCCCCCCCCATTATGGCATAGGAGTGAAAGCAAATTTGCTAAGTGGAGTAAAAATTGAACTGTGTGACACCAAGCAGTCTAACTATGGGGAGTCAATTGTTTAAGAGTTGTCTGGCAATACCAGCTGCTCTGTCCTTGAGGATTTAAGGCAACATGGGATGTTAGAGTTCCAGTGTGGGGTTAACCAAAAATCCAATGAAGATATTATCTTAAGTGCAGTCCCCTCTGGAGGAAGGCGGGGAGTGGGGCTCTTCCTCCAGTACCAGGTAACTCATTTTTCAGATAACCTAGAGTGAGTGCTCAGGGTTAAGTTAAACAATTCTATTTATTGAATCACTACTCTGAATCTGCTGCTTCTGCCAATCACACTCAACATTTCAATTGACATAAAACAATTGAACAACTTTTGTTTCCACTTTATTTTCCTCTTAGAAACTGACCTAGTTAAATTGTGACTGCCACTAATGTTGGTCTAAGATATCAGATTTTTGATAAGGCTAGTAGGTCATGCCATTTCATTTAGAGTTTACTGTCTGTGGTGTATGCAATTGTTTTGAATGACATGGTAAAGGTGTTTTTCAACCCTAAGAAATTAGAGATCAAATAAAAAGTATGTAGTTGTCAGTAAAAATTTTATATTGGTAAGTGTTATTGCTGAAAAATAATTTGGATAGATATAAGAATCTTTTTGAAATTACAAGTTTACAGAAGGCCTAATTTAGTTATATTGAAATGAGCCAAACAATTATTTATATAACTTATCCAGTAATTTTTTTGTAAGTGGTCTCACAAACATTTCACATTCATAGTATCCAAGACATATTTGTCCTTGGTCTCCATTGATTAAAAAAAAAAAAAAAACACCATTTGAGGTTAAAATATTTGTAACTGTAATTTAAGCAAAATTAGATATATTTAGTAGTTCATTCACAGACAGATAACTAACAATGCATTTTAGAAGTAAGCAAAGATACAAACCACACTGCTCATGTACACTTCAAAAGAGTAAAAGATATACTATGGAATAAAAGGAAGTTTGAAACAAAAACAACAAAATCTGTAGAGATACTAAATAATTTTTTAAATGTATCTCTGAAGTTTAGCACAGCTGTTTCAAACTCTTAAATTAACTATCTGAGTTTGGATTATTTGAATTATCAGGTAATGAAAAAATAAAAGGGAATAAAAATTTAAGGGTCATAATTGGGGATAAAGATTATGAATAGTGTTTATTGTTAGTATCAATGTGTATATGTGCATATGTGTGAAAAGAAATTATATTTTAATGTTTATTACCTCTTAGTAGATATAAACAAAAAATTCAAGGTAAAGTCAAATAAGATGTATACAAGTATTGTAATATACATAATCAAATTTTAAGGATTCCAGCCAACCAAAGCTATAAACTCTGGGATATAGTCAGGATATTGCTAATTAATTTTCAGGCTCTGAAGGAGTACAAAGGAAGAAATAAGTCAATTGGGGTGAAAAACAGCACACAGGAAAATGACAGAAACAAATATAAAAACAGAATCATTCCCTTCACTCTCTTCTCCATAAATCAACCTGAAAAAGAGCCAGATTACGTCAGCTCAAATGTCATGATTTACTTCATATTTACTCAGATTAAAATCCAGAGATGTGGGACTTCCCTGGTGGCACAGTGGTTAAGAATCCACCTGCCAATGCAGGGCACACGGGTTCGAGCCCTGGTCCAGGAAGATCCCACATGCCGCGGAACAATTAGGCCCGTGCGTCACAACTACTGAGCCTGCGCTCTAGAGCCGGCGAGCCACAGCTGCTGGGGTCCATGTGCCTGGAGCCCGTGCTCCACAGAAAGAGAAGCCACCACAATGGGAGGCCCGCGCACTGAAACGAAGAGTAGCCCCCGCACACAGCAACGAAGACCCAACGCAGCCAAAAATAAATAAATAAATACAAGACTTGACCTTTGGGAAAAAAAAAATCCAGAGATGTTACTATGGCCATGTGAACTCCTTCCTCTGGCCTCTTGCCCTACTAAACCTCCCAACTCTTCTCTCTTGCTTCCTTCCCCTCCACAAACCTGCTAGCTTTGTTGCACATGAATATTCCCTCACCCCAGAGACTTTGCATGGGCTCTTCTTTCTCTTCCTCTTCCACCAAATATCTACTGTTTTACTCCAGCACTTTTTTCTGCTTCCCACTAATTGTCAACTTTCAAGACATACTAATTGTCAGCTCCCTCTGTACAAAATAGCAAGTTTCTTATCACAATCCCCTCACCCTGAATTAGTTTTCCTTATAGTACTTGTCAGCTTCTGACATCTCACACATTTATTTGCTTATTTATTTTCACCTTTCATTTGAATGTTAACTCCATTAATCCAAAGGATTTTTCTTTTTAAAGTTTTTCTCACAGCCAGAACAAGGCTGCATAGATATGTGCCTGGCCAGTACTGGGAGCTCAAATATATTTTACAAAAAGAAGAATTAATGAATATATATTCCTTCCTCTCCCACTTCTTTTCTGCCTTCCTTTCTTCTTTACTTTCTTTATCAGAGGTACCATTTAATACAAAATACTATTGATAAAAATAATTCTACCAAAGCCATGAGTCAATTGGGGTTATTTGCTGATTGCAAATAGTGAAAACCCAGTGGAATCAAAGGAACATTGCTGACAGATCCCTATCCTGAAAGCAGATGAAATTTTACAGGGCAAGAGAGGATATGAGGAAAAAAATATTAAAATTACTAGACAGGCATCATTACATTTCTGAGTAGATACTTTTCTACTATACTTGTATTTTTACTAATTCCTATATTTGGTCTGTATTATTAACTTAAAAAATTAGCTTTAGGTTATTAAAATTTTTAAGCAAATCCATGAGATCATATGTCTGTAAAAAATCTTTGGGACATATATGTATATATGTGTATACATATATGTATATATACACATATACGCATACATAGACAGACAGGCTTAACAACATTAGAACTAATAGCAATAATTTCTTTATGTTAAATAACTGTAACTAAAGATGTAATAATTCAAGACATTTGAACAATAAGAAGAGATATCTGTAATGCAACTTCACAAATATACATTTAAATAATTCCACGTTCCTCAATTTGAACACATTTTGAAGCTGTAGAACTTAAGCTACCTGACTGTGTCCCCTTCCCATTAAGCTTATTGCAACATTTCAGACTCCTTGGTGTTTCTGATGAAACTTGATGTACCATGTCATATCTCTCACATTTTAAGACATGCACTGTGTATTGCTTACCTAGTATCTGTTACCTGTCTCTGCCTTATTTACAAAATCTACAGTTTATGTATACTGACAAATTTCCCATATGGAATTCTACATTCCACAAGTTCCCTGAGTTGCTGATAATGATAGTTACACCTTGCTTGGTGATGTTTCTAGTAAAACTCTTACAGTGCTAGTGGGATCCCTGGTGTTGTTTGCCCTTTAATATTCCTCTTATTTTTGCTTGGAACAGGAGCCTGATGCTTGCAAATCAGTAGCAATCTTATGAGAGGCCATAAGCTACACAAAGGATGACTGGGAAGAAAGATAGGTGGATCCTGAGCCTTTAATATCATCAAAAAGTGCAATAATTTCCCTAGATTTCACTCCTATGACTTTCTTCTTAATGGGAAATCATTTTTTATAAAGTCTGTCCTTTTTAACCCTTAATTTTGGTTTCCACCCATACAAAATTTACATCTCATACACCATTATCTTTCAGTTAATTTTTAGAAGACAAAAAAGCTAAGAAACTTTTATTTCTATCAATTATGATTTTATTTCATCTTCAATGTTTACTTGGATATAAGGCCAATTAATTATAATCATGAATCCTATCATTTTCTCCTTAGAGTCTTTCCGATTATGAAAAGTGAAAGTGAGTAGGCTTCAATTCAAAATCTGCCAAAAATAAAATTCCAAAGTTTACTCAAATACTTATTCATACATAGCAATGTGTTATTTCCTGTAAAAAGTGTATCACTCCTGCACTTAAGAAGTTAATATAAAGTCATTTAATATTAGTTTAATTAATACTAAAAATGTCTTAAAACAGCAAAGTATATATGCTGAAAATAATAATACCAAATCTCAAGGCACAGCAAGAGGATTTTAAGTGTTTTGTGTAGTACCTAATAACTGGCATGCACTCAAATCAATTTACTTTCCAATGGCACACATTTTTTATCACTCATAAAGATTAATGCTAAACAATCATTAAAATGAGATGCACAGCCCTGGACGCTCATAGAAGTTGACACACAACTCAGAGACATGTCAATACTTATCAAAAGATTTAGGAGCATCATATAATGCTAGTGCCAAAAGAAACCTAGTTAACATAGATCAGATATGGAGTAATTTGCTGTTATGATTGTGTTTTACAGACTAGAGTCAAAAGGCTGAAGTCAATGGATTGGTAATTCATATCATCAATATATATTTTTTACTTAACTGAATAAATAAAAAACAATTTTTAGTTACTCTAGAGCTTGACCATCTCAGACAATGTAGAAAAATAGAAAAAGAAAGAAAGAAAGAAAGAAAGAAAGAAAGAAAGAAAGAAAGAAAGAAAGAAAGGAAGAAAGAAAGAAAGGAAGAAAGAAAGGAAGAAAGGAAGAAAGAAAGAAAGGAAGGAAGAAAGAAAGAAGGAAAGGAAGACTTCAACACAATTGCCTTGTTTTCAGTCATGTGTGCATTAGATGAATAAAATTACAATAGGAGTTTAAATAATGTAATTTATATTCTATCTTTGCTTTATATTTTAACTTACAAGTCACAATCCCTGGAAGCAAATAGTCTGTAGGGTACATAGACCTCTTTGTGACCATTGGCTCCCCTCAAAAATACTTTGATATATGCAAATGAATGAATTGTTCTCATTAGCTTTAATTTGTAACCACCACAATTATAGAACTGAATGTACTTGTCTAGAACAGAAACTTAACATTTGCAATAAATGGAAAATTAGAAAGATGTTTTTCTGTTGCGCTGGTGCTGGGGTTATTTCAGACTGTTTCCTCATCTTAGCATCCTCTATGCTTTATTGATTCTGTTCCTACAACTACCAGAAAATGATTGCATACAGTATAAGGATTGGCATATAGTAAGCATTCCCAAATATGCTTGTTTATTGAATTAATGGAAGGGCAGATAAATGACTACAAATAAAATGGAAAGAAGATTGAATTGGACATTGCATCCTATGTAATATGAATCCAATAAATAAATTAGCATATAAAGATTTGGGGGAGGGGGAGTGTGTGGGTCACAGAATCTGTGTCTGATGGAAACTCTACATACACTGCTTTTTCAAATGCAGATTGGCAGCATATTATTGATTACATTCTAGATACTAGAACTTGTGCTACAAATTAGGTATATCAAATTCCCTTTCTTTTACACACGTATCATAATATATAATGAGGCATATATTTAAAGTACTAATTAATCATCATGAAAATGGTGAAAAGAGAAATATGCTTACATTTAACACAGAAAAAAGAAATTTAAAAATTGTATACTTATTCAGATTCGGAAAGAAAAATATAAGACAGAAAAAAGTTGAATTGTCATCAAACACTGTACAGAAAGCAATGGAGCAACGTCAGCAAATTTGAGAGAAAACAATTATGGCCTACTAATTTTATCTATGCAAATAGTTGTATAAAATACTAGGATCCAATACTGTTCAATGTTCACTATGTATCTGGCGCTGTAACTAATAATTTGCATTTTTCATTGTTAATCCTACAAGTAGCCCAGGGAGATAAGTATCACTTTATTCCTATTTCAACTGTGAAACTAAAAAAAGAAAGGATGATATCAGTGGTTGAAAAGTTTATGAAACTTTGCCCAAAGCATCTTAGTTTGGAATTAATGAATCTGGTATTTGAATACTGTTCTAACAAAATATAAATTCTCCTGTAACAATCACTGCAGTTTGTAGAGTGTATGGCCTGAAGGCAAATACAGGTTATTCTCATATTTGAAAATGTTGAAGCTGTACTAACCATATTCTATTAAAAGCAGACTTAAATGTCTACTACATCAAAGTAAGAAATAAGTAAAAGTTATGATTTTGTAAATGAGAGGACTGCACTCTTTGTCTGCTTATGTATCCCATGTCTCAGGAACCCATCTATCCCCAGTCAAATCTCTGACTTTGGCATAGCAAAGCTTTCAAGGTTGAGAATTCAGCCTATTTTGAAGCTCTGCTACTCTTTAAAATGTGTCCTGGACCTGATGCTCTGTTCTCTGATCACAGAAGATAAGAGTCAAGGAAGGTGTCTGACTCTTTTTCTTCACTTTCAATCGTTGATGAATTGAATCTCATTGTTTTTCTCCGGTATGTGAGTTTTCCCCAGGGGCAATCATACAATTTCATGCTTTTTACTTTCCCCGAATCTTCTCAAATGCTTAGAATACTGCACCTGTCAGTACATTCCCTTCCTTTCGTGTTCCAATAAAAAAACTGTGCCATTACAACATGCTGGGGACTTTTCATACTTCATCTGCTCTCCATGCTAGCCAGTCAGTGATTCAGTTCCCAAATCCCATTCTTTAGAGTGATTCCTCAGATTAATTCTCACCCCAAAATCTTGGGTTAGTGTCACTGTGAAGAAGACTCTGGGATGAAGATTTGCATCTAGGAAGTTTTTTGGGTTGTCCATGGCTATCTAGAAATAATTGGCAGTGATGGAAGTAGAACTGGGTAGAGTGAGAAAACTACAATGCTGTTGCAACAGAGACCTCAGACAATCTCACAGTAAACTCTGAACAACCTTCAGAATTCTCCTGCCTTGAGGCAATCAGGTTGGGCCTATTTAACTGCCTACTGACCAATCATTAGATGTTGGCAATTCTGGAAAGGGATGACATCAGATGAGGCAGCTCTCTCTCTTTGACTCCCAGACTCAGCTGTGAGTCAACATTCTCTACAGTTCCAGAACCTGTGGAAACAAGGGTCTCATTCCTGAAAGGGTGGGAAACCATGCAGCAGACCAGTGTATATAGTAGATGGGTCCCAGAAGAGAGATTATTTTCCTGCTGTTGTTTGTAAGACAGTAAGTATTCTTTGGACATTATATGCATGGCTATAAGAGGTACTATATTTTTAAGTGTGTGTTTACTTGTAATAAACAACCTGGTCTTGCCTCCTCTTTCTTTTAGAAATGCATAGAAAAGTCATGGTAGATATTTTTATATCTTAAAATTTTTTATTTTTCATCTTTTCCTTTTCATAGAATTGAGAAAATCCATTTGAAAAATCAGTAGCCTTTTCCAAATGTAAAGAATTATATTTATTTTCTCAAATAAGGAGAACACATCTGGAAAAGCAAATATAATTGGGATAAATACACAATAAATTTTTTATCAACACATTTTATTATTTTTCAACATGGCAAGTTAAATTGTAATGTGCTAGGAGTAACCTGTATCCTTGATGTGTTTGCTGGTGATGGTAATCTCTGCAACTTCCTTTGAAATGCAATATTATGCAGCATGTCATAACATGCTTCTTCGAGGGTACTATAATATTTTAACTTCTACTACTGTTCTTTCTGCTGCTACTACTATAACTGTTAGTACTACTACTACCACCGGCTCTAT
The DNA here is from genome assembly GCF_039906515.1 of Pseudorca crassidens. Lineage (NCBI taxonomy): Eukaryota > Metazoa > Chordata > Mammalia > Artiodactyla > Delphinidae > Pseudorca > Pseudorca crassidens. The sequence continues at coordinate 22,094,236 of NC_090313.1, forward strand.
GTGATCTGGTGAAAGACTACAAATCTCTAATTCAGTGAAAGGCTGTGAACTTTTTTTTTTTTGGCGGTGCGCGGGCCTTTCACTGTTGTGGCCTCTCCCGTTGTGGAGCACAGGCTCCGGACACGCAGGCTCAGTGGCCATGGCTCACGGGCCCAGCCGCTCCGCGGCATGTGGGATCTTTCCGGACCAGGGCACGAACCCGTGTCCCCTGAATCGGCAGGCGGACTCTCAACCACTGTGCCACCAGGGAAGCCCAAGGCTGTGAATTTTTAATGTGATGGCTCAACATGGCTTATTTTCACTAGTGTTGGTAAGATGGGAGTTGTTTTAATTTATTTGTTGACTTTTATATTTGATATAAGTCAAATAAGTAGACATAGATAGTAGGTTATAAGCCGTATAATTGACCTGTTTGTTTGCTTCTTGATGTCTGATTAAATGTTTCCTATCATATGATTCTGTGTATCATGTTTACCCACTGGAACATGGTTATCCAGTGTTATTCTGATCTTCACTACATTTGAGTTTTCAATTTTTACTGCAAGCTGTCATACTAGTATTCCTAGCTTTCTGAGTCTAAGTCATGTTTTAAAAATTCTGACTTTCTTCAACATTATGAAGAAGTAAAAAGTAGTTGACCAGAATCTGACAGAGACAAATTAAGAAGAGCGTTGACCACATTCCTATGATCCACAGATCCAATCTAAATGTCTATAATCCTACAACCATTGAATGTAGTTTTGGAATGTTATACCCAGGGTTCTTCCTATTCTAAATCTTTTTTAGAACCCAGTATATAAATCCCAAAACAAGCAAAACTATTTTAAGGGGCATGTATCCTGCAACTTAGAACTGTATATGTAAATCTCCTAATGAACAAACTCATAGAAATAATTTTATCTACTTTTTCAAAGCAGATGCATAACTTCACAAAATCTCTTTTAAAATGCTGAATTTATAAACTTTCTGTAAGTAAAATCCTCTCCTTGCTATTCTTATTTATTAACCTCCAAGCCCCTAAGGACTATAGAGTTTTTATCCTGGTTTCTAGGTAAACTTTATGAAATTATTACTAGAAAGGGATTTTGAACATTATTAGCTTTCTTTTGCAAGTCAGCATGGCTTTGTCAGACCAGGTTTCCACAGTGAGGACATTTCCCCAAGCCTTTCATATCCATCACGATAGCCATCTTGTAATGCTTCTTACCCCATTCAGTATCGATCAGTGCCTTCATGTTCATGCAGAGTGACACAGCAGGTTGTAAATTCAACTAACATTATAATGCAGCAACCTACAGAATCAGCCATCCAGGTTGCCAATAAATGATCTCATTTTTAGAGTCACTATCAATAATAGAATCTTTCAGTGTGAATAGTGAAAAACACTAGGTTATATTCTGTGTCTTGTGGTGAGTATCCTGATGTCAGCAGTTCAGCTGAGCTGGAGGGAAAGAGCTGAGCTGCCAGATGTGGGAATAGATGACTAAAGCAAGCAGCCAAAAATGAAAGACTTAAGCATTTAATCACTAACTGAAATGGTATGATCAAGAGTCTAAAACTGGAGAAAAAGCCAACTATCCCTGTTCCATTTTCCCCCATGGAAGAGTGCACTGGTTGAGGGTCAGACAGATTACTGAGGATACAGAAGTGGGGATTGTCTCACTCTTGAGGAAGCCCTGAACTGACGGTTCCAGAAAGTTAATGCACTCTGGAGTGAGAGGAAGAGCCAGGAGTGGAAAAGAACCAGGTGTACTTAGAGTGAGGAAATGGGTCTTCAAGGTTTCTCCCTCTCCTCCCTTATAAGAAGGCCTCAGAAGAGGTGCTTGAAGAAGATGCCCCCTAAGACCTCACAAAAAGAGACCTAGGAATGAAGGTGGCTGGGTTAGGAATGCAAACAAGCTGAGACAATGACTGACTAGGGACCTTGTGTTCTTGAAAGCAATTCCCCTTATACACTGTAATGCACTGGCTGTGCACCAAATGTGGTGTGAGGCGGGCAGCTTTCCCCCATAATGCCTGCCAGGTAAAGCACTTATCATTGCCTATTGTCAGACCTGAAAAATCCCAAATAGATTTTTAACCTGGAGCCAGACTTTCCACTTGATATATGAGTGTGTGTATTTCTCACTGTGTTTTTCAGTAATGTCAAATCAGCTTCCTTAAAGCATGGCTTCAATACTTAGACTAACTTTTAAGTTATTCTATAGCAGGAACTATCTGGTGGCTCAGAGCATCTCCTTCAATAAACTCATGGTCCTATACGACCACAGCCATTGTTTGAGTAACAGTTTCTCAACTTCCTGAAATAAGCTGGGTTTTTTTTTTTTTTTTTTACCATTTTGAAATATGAATCAGATGCTCATTACCATTCACTGAAATGCAGCTCATTATTTAATTCCAAACACATCATTCCAGAGGGAATAATACCTATAGCTCGCTCTCTGGAACCAATTTCAATAATTTATTGAGCTTTCTGTTTGCCAGCTTCAGAAACCAAGGTAACTAACGAAAAGAAATGGAAATGGTTTGTAGAATTAAAGGAAGACCTTAACCACAAGACATTTATAAGATTTGTGGGAATGGCAGTTCTTAGATTTCAGCAACAGAAACTTTAATTTATCTTCCTAAGAGGTTAAAGGAGTGATTTACCACACTTGTGCCCTAGTTTCTAGCAGAAATAATTAAATTGGTGTGGAATGTGTCATATACATATGTGGAGTGAAGGTGTGGATCTGTGCATTCAGCGGAGAAAACTTCCCACCATAAAGATGTATTATCAAAGATACAGGAACAAAAAACATCTGGGCAAACAAATGTTAACTTCCACAATTCTCAAATCTGAATCACAAGCTGTGATCTCTCTTCTGAGATCAAGACATAAATATTACATTTATATTGGATATCTATATTTGTTTGCTTCACAACATGCCCCAAACTGAATTCTAATTTCTCATTGCTGCCTCTCTCATCCATTTTTAGCGTTGTTTTCTGGAACCCCTAATCTATTTAAGGTCATATCATATAGTCCAAAGAAGAAACACGAATAATTTATCATCTCCTGCCATTGTACTGCCAACATTTAATCAGTCTCCACACAGTGTTGATTCCTCCTTCAATTATCCTCAGTATATAATATTTTGCCTCTATCTCAAATGCTTTGCACATTATCTTATTCATGGACAATTGCAATATCCTCATTGAAATGTTCATATTTTCCCCAAAGAGATATTGATATCTATGGAAAGAAAAAGTGAACACCTTTTTTTCCCAATGTTTGCTCTTTAAAATACTTTTGCTTATCCTTAAGAATGCACCTACTTTATACTAATTAGCCATACTTCTGTCTACCTGATTATTTCTAATCACATCAAATTACTTGCTTTTGCTAAATATATCATGTGATTATGATGAATTTGAATATGTAGTGTGTTCTTCCTGCTCTAGTAGATTAAACTGACTCATACAATCATTCACTCACAAAATTTTAGGATTTAATCTGGCATCTTATTATTGTGTTTTTTATTTACCATGATTTTTCTTTTATTATTTATGAGATTTATTTTGGTTGGGAACATTGTATTTTTATTCTTTTAATTGAAGATTAACATTAACAACTATTTTGAAGTATTTATTTTCTCCTGTATGTCCACAAATGATTTCAAACAGACACCCAAAACCTCGTCTATTTTGGTGTCTTGTATATACAAAGATATGTACATACATTTAGTTATGTGTGTGTCCAGCACATATTTTATGCAATTTTCTGATTTTAGACTTTTTTAGAATGTAAACATTACTGAGTCATTTTTAGACTTATTTCCTATAAATCATACAACTTTCTCCTTGATTCTTGCTGGAGTACTTTTCTTAAGTATTTTCAAAAAGAGGTTTTTGTGTTGTTAATCTTATGAAACTATGTATGCCTTTAATTCCCTGTATTTCACACTTTTATTTAAATGACAACCATATAATATTCCAATACCACATCACTATAATTTTCCGTACACACCTAATAAGGATTTTAGACTCACTGTCCATTTTTCGCATTCTCAATATTAGTAAATGAAAATATATTTCATTCACGTTAAATAACATAGTTCACCTTACATTTTGTTTCCCTTGTGTATTTTATCATCAGCTATTCTCCTTAATTCTGCCAGCACATATGAAGCAATTTTTATCAAGGCCACTTTATCAATCTGCTCTGAATGACCACAAGACTCTCCTAGAATTTTATATAATCACTGATTTTCATGCTTCCAAATTTCCCCTTCAACCATACTTCACTCTAAGTTCAATTAGTAAATGTACTTCAGACCATACATGGCATTACTCTCCTTAAAACTTTGCCACAGCTTCCATTGATCATAGAGTTACCTGTAGCCATGACCTTTAAGATCTCATATGACCCAGTCTCAGTGAATTTCTCCTTTACCTCTCACCATTTTTGCTTTGGTCCCAGTATTACAGGCTTTCTGGCAATCTTTCAGGAACTGTAATAATGCTAATTTTTTGATGATATCTATTTCCCCTTTTTTTGTAATACATTTTCAATAAATATTATTGAAGGCTCTGACCTGTGTCACATCCTTAGAGAAGATGCCTCTTTCAAACTATCTGAAATGGCCTGAATGCCAGTCACTTTCTTCTTAGTTGAAATATGGTCCATGGATTATCTACTTTTTTGTAGGTTGACTTGCCCAGTTGGAATATAAGCTTCCTGAACATAAGACCTTTTGCGTTGTACACTGCTGTATCTCTAAAAATTAAACAGATAATTAAATTTAAAACTAAATTAATTAAAAATTAAATAGAATTTATCTGTCATTATTACCAAAATACTGCCAAAACTAAGGCTGATTCAAATATCAAGTGCATGATACTGAAACCTTAGACACACAGAAAAATATTTTGAAAATTAAAATGAACTCATGAAAATTAAAATGTCAATTTTTGAAAAATTATTTTACAATGGTTGGACAGTGTATTTAACCCCAGGTTAGCTCAACCTGAAGAAATGACATACCTATAAATTTAGTATTAATATTATTTTAAGTCCAGCTAGAAGGTCTCTTCATGCTATATTTGGTTATTTAAAGTCATCACTTGAGGAATAAACAGTTTAAAATCTGAAATGTTAATATGTATTAGGTAGGGAGGAATTTATATTTTCTGTTTCTTTATAAATCAAGTTTTACAGAATATTCAAAAATTAATAATGTTTGTTGCTTCTGCAAAATAAAGTTAAACATTATCAAAATAATACAGTCCCTTTTGAGATTCAAGAACTTGAAGATTTTGAAGAGGAATTCAGAAGAGCAACTTTGGAGCTAATGATAAACTGAGTCGATCATGACTTCTATTTTGAACATTTGATCCTTCAGAAATTACAGTGCTTACAGTTTATTTTTGTACGTTTGTTTGTTTGCTTTTAATCATTGAGAAGGATTTTAAAATAACAAATTTAAGGTATTTAAAATTTTTATTTTAGTGAGGGAACATTAAATTGAGAGCAAATAAGTGCCTTTATTTATTTGATTTTGAGATGACATGACATAAATAATGTGAAGCAGGAGCATATGATTTATGCAAAATTTATAAATGTTCAATGAAAGAAGCATTATGCAAATTCTAACATTTATCTCACTCTTCCATTTTTTATGGAAGGAAGGTCATGTTAATAATCTAAATGAGTTTCTTCTTGAGTCTTAATATATGAAAAAAATCTTTTTTTTCTGAATTAATTTATCTGTGCAATTAAGAGAACCAGAAAGTTCATAGGATTAGGAATAAGACTTAACTAAGTTTAACCATAGCTTTCCTCTGACTAGCTTTGTACCTTCTGAGATACTACCTAAATACGAGTCACAGATTTCACTTGAAAAAATTGAGTAATTAATTATCACAATTACATTAGCTTATGTACACATTTTTAAACAGTTAATTGGTTAAATATAAAAGTGTGCATTTAGAAATGGATAAAATGGATGCTTTAACACCGGTTTATTCACTTTCTCTATGGGTCACTGCAAACAATTTTCCCCAAGGCAAACATAGGTATACAGGCGTTCTCTGTGTATATACACATGTGAATTTATTTTAAACAAATAGTTATTGTATTCTGAATGATCTTGTATTTGCAAGTGAATAAATTTAATTATTTATGGGTTAAAATCTTACCTAATATGACATTTTCACTTTCTTTCATTTAATGTTCTACCACTTTGAATTCAGGCATGGAATCTGACAACTGTATATTAAATGGCTCAAAAATTGATATTGTCTATTGAAATGTAAGTCAGATTCTATACAATTCATCCATTTAAAGTGTACAAGACAATGGGTTTCAGTATATTTACGGAGTTATGCAACCATGGATACAATCAATATTAGAACATTTCAATCTCCCCAAACAGAAACACTATACCCATTAGCAATCCATGCCCATTTCCACTATACCCCCAGTCCTAGGAAACAGTAATCTCTGTCTCCATAGATTTGCTTATCCTGACATTTCATGGAAATGGAATTATATAATATGCAGCCTTTTTTGAATGATGTTTTTCACAGCATAATATTTTCAAGGTTCATTCATGTAGGTGCCTATATCTCCATTTGATTTATTTTTATTGCTGAATAATATTTCATCATATGCATATGCCACATTTGATTTATCCATTCATCAGTTGATGAGCATTTGGGTTGTTTCCATATTTTGGCTGCTATGGATAATGCAGCTTTGAACATTCATGAACAGATTTTTGTGTAAATATAGTTTTCATTTATCTTGGATAAATTTATCTTGGATAAATAACCTGGAAGTCAAATTGCTGGGTTGCATGGTAACTCTATGTTTAAAATTATGAGAAATAGCCAGAATATTTAACAAAGTGGTTGCATCAGTTTACATTTTTGCCAGCAGTGTATGAGGATTCTGATTTCTCCACATTCTCACCAACACATTTATATTATTGTTGTCATTATGATGATGATTTTTTTGTTGTTGTTTTTGTTTTTGTTTTTTGCGGTACGTGGGCCTCTCACTGTTGTGGCCTCTCCCGTTGCGGAGCACAGGCTCCAGACGTGCAGGCTCAGTGGCCATGGCTCACGGGCCCAGCCGCTCCGCAGCACGTGGGATCTTCCCGGACCCGGGCACGAACCCGTGTCCCCTGCATCGGCAGGCGGACTCCCAACCACTGCGCCACCAGGGAAGACCTTCTATTATAATTTTGAGTTGAATTTCATTGATGGGCTAAAGACATTGAGTATATTTTTATGTGCTTTTTGGCCATTTATATAAATTATTTGGAGAATTATCTATTCATAGTATTTCCATATTTTAATTGTTTTATTTTTTGAGTTAAAAGTGTTCCTTCTATATTCTGAGTAAAAGTCCTAATTAGATGTATGATTTGCATGCTAGCACATAGCCTCTTTTTCAGTTTATCAAAGGAGAGAAAAATGTAGAGAAAAAGAGTAGTATTACCTCTTACATATTATATGTCATTAAACAATTATAGATACATGTTGAAAATATGCAAAGTATATTTATATAAATTTATATGTGTTCAAATAAATGTGTTAACAATGTTTTTGGAATATTCAAAATTAAGAATTATGGATCACAACCAATAACACTGTTAACCAGACATGGTGGAAACAGGAGAACGGATCCCACAGATAAGCACCATTATCAATTTCATTATATAGATAGGGAAAATGAGAGAACTTAATCTGGCCCTTCTGCCTTAAATGCAAGAGATAGTGCTGAAGAAGTTGAAAGATATTTCTCAACAATTTGTTGCATAATAGACACTATTTGGGATTCAGAAAATTGTTTGCTAAATACATTAATTAATTCCTATAAAATATATATTATACTTTGAGTATATCAACCACACATTAATGTATTTAATACTCTGGGTAAAATTCTATAGGCGTTGTTAAAACCTATAAATAAGCACTGTATTTTATTTGATGTTGCAAGTTTTATAAATGACAGGTTTACACCAGATTAGTCACTGAATTAAAAGGTTTTTTGCCATACATAAAAATACATATTCCCTAAATTCATTATTTACTGCACGTTATGCATTTGTTTCACTCTGGCTACATTTTCTCTAAAATGTTTAAGCCTTAAGGAATTAGTGAGATATTGTTGCAACTTAGATTAAGAGAGAGAGTGAGGTGCTTATTTCAATCATTTTAGGTTTCGTTAGATTTAAAAGAAAAAGATAAAAAGCAAGAGATTAAAAGGTTACTATTTCAATCCAAATGCCTTAAAACAATCAAGGAGATTTAGTCAGATAAGTGATTTTCTTTAAAAATCCGATATTTTGGGGCTTCCCTGGTGGCGCAGTGGTTGAGAGTCTGCCTGCCAATGCAGGGGACACGGGTTCGTGCCCCAGTCCAGGAAGCTCCCACATGCCACGGAGCAGCTGGGCCTGTGAGCCATGGCCGCTGAGCCTGCGCATCCAGAGCCTGTGCTCCGCAACGGGAGAGGCCACAACAGTGAGAGGCCCGTGTACAGCAAAAAAAACAAAAACAACAACAACAAAAACAATTATATTCAATAATTAACAGCTGTTGAATAATAAACAACTGATTTTATCTACCTAGTGAAATAGTAACTTCTTGTGAAAAAAATCAGAATTTCTTCTACTCATTAATAAAATCAAGTAATAAATTTCATGTTTGCACTTGAGAAAATTACTATTTAAGAATGAGGCAATTTTCAAATGAACATAAAATACAACAAAACTTGAAAATTATCTCATTTTTAAATCAAGAAAAACAATATAATAATAGTATTACAAATAAAATAGGTAATAGCTTAATTAAATTTAAATAATTTCATACTTTGTGAATATTTCATACTTCAGTTGCATATGGATGAGAGCTGAAAGTTTACTATTGGTCTAATTATATACTAGGCAAATAGCAAATATCAGAAATACATAAGTATTCTAAATAATTTTAAGCAAGTGCTCTAGATCTACTTGCCTGACACAATAACGAAATCTAAGATATATTAAATATATGTATAACTGGATCACTTTGCTGTACACCTGAAACTAACACAACATTGCAAATCAACTGTAACCCAATATAAAATAAAAATTAACTTTTAAAATAAGATATATTAGATAGTTCTTGCCTTCATAAAGCTAAAACATAATTATATAAAATATAATATAAAACATGATATCTCAGTACAATCTATGTTTAAACATTTTCTGATGAAATAGTCATCTGGTCCTACTACACTCTAGTTTATTTTTTAAAATTTCTAAGCCTTAAGTTTATGAAAATCCAACATAAACACTTAATTTTATTCTACTGTAGAAATACAGAGTAATTTTCTGAGTGGTCTTGGACAAATCATACATGCTCTCTCATGAAGCTCATGGTCTCTTGGTGGATACAGATAAATGCAAAATCATGAAAATTAATAGTTAAAATGTTAATTGATATATAGAAAATGAAGATGTTATGAATAAGGAAAGGTTAATTAAGGTTTAAATAAACACATTTTCCTTCTCATTTGAAGAACAAATGAATACTTGACTCTTCACTTCAGCCTAGTTATGCCTCACACTCTGTGTGGTAGAGAGCAATGCAAACATATCTGTCTCACTGATAAAGAAGTAACCATAATTGTAAGTTGCTTGTAGGGTTTAGGATATGGGACAATGAAACAAGAGTGCAACTGGCATTACTTATTTTATCACTTCACGCTAGTAGTCAGAGTTTGCTTAAATATTGTTAGCCAATATGATCAGATAAGGGTGAATGAAGTAAAAAGTACTCATATCAGAAGATATTATTTTTTATTCCAATAGAGCTACACTAAAATGGATTTTAAACTGTAGGTATTTTATTGAATAATCAGAATTTTATTAACTATGAAGCAGACAAATAGTTGGATCAAAGGAAGGCTAGGTAATCAGAGATAACTGATTTAATTTATAAATATTTCTTCTTAATGGTCTGAACTCCATTAAATAGATGCTGAATAAAATAACACTTATATAGCTTTCTTATTGTCATCCCCAAGAATGTTCCTCTCTCCACTATATCCATTTCTAAACTTGTCACAAATCCTGTTACTCCTTGTAAATCCTTTGAAATATGAGAAATTTGTTTCTTAGAGAGTTTAAATCATGTGCCCAAAGTAACTACATTTTCACAAACACAAACTTACAATGATACATTCATCACTATTAATAATATTCACTTTGTTATTATGTATTTGGTTTACAAATTATATTCCCATATAAAATGTCATTTATATTATGTTTATGCAAATATTATACTAAGTACTTTTTTCAGTTGTGTTAAAAATATGCTCCTACATTAATAAAGTGACAGTAGTAACTTTATTGTTGCAGCTGGTATTATATATTTTTTATTGATTGAATTTTATGTCTTTCTAGCCAGCCATGTATTTAACTAAACATTTATTGATTCAAATTAAATTTGTATCCCGTAACACTAACATATCTGTCAAATCTCTGGGTTTAGAATTTCACAATAAAATCTTTCAATCTCACAGTATAACAAAAAACTACTTGTTGGTGTGCATGACACCATGTTATATAATTGAGCAACTGATTGACTGAACTCGACTCAATTTAAGGGTGGGTATTTTCAGTGCTCACTTCTAACAATTTAATTAAACATATATGATCTCTGATTTTTTATATATCTTTAAAATCGTACAAAACCTCTGTATATTTTCTCTTTATTTTTAATCTAACTTGTTCATAGTTGTTAATTTTACATCTGTGTAATAAATATATGTGTATAAACATATACAAGGGGAGACAGAGAGAGAGTGAGAGGAAGAGAAAGAGAGGAAGAGAGAGATTGACTCTTAGTTGCTAGACCCTGGATTCCCCAACAAGACAGTTTGCTTTTGTCAGGAGGTTTGCCATTAGGTGGAGAGTTTGGACCTTACGTAATTAATTGTATAAAACTGTGTAATTAAAAGTGTACTTTTAAAATAAAGTATAATTCACAGATATGGAAACTTGTCTGTAAAATAAATATATTAACGAGTGTTCAATCTCACTATTAAGCAAGAAATTAAAACTTCCTGGAGATGAAATTTAACACTATATGGATTCACTATTTTTTTTGTGTGGGGGGGGAGCAGTGTAAATTCTACTTTAAAATGGAATTTGGTAATACCTGGAAAAAGTGAGAGAGCAAACACCCTGGGTTCCAACAATCCCAGTTCTTGGAGGAATCCTTGCACTAGAATATATCTGTAGAAGTATAGATTACAGCACTACATCTGTCCCCCCAAGGCAGAAACAACTTAATATTTCCTCAGCAGGAGGGTAGATAAGTTGTAGATTACAAATACAATGCAGTATTAAACAACAATTGAAGTTAATGTACAAATCATGTAAGTCTAAGTATGAATAAAGTTTACTAATATTTTCAGTGGAGGAAGCAATTTGCCTCATGATCTATAGAGTTTGATAGTTATGGAATATTTGAACCACATGAAATACATAATATCATACATTTTTATGACTGACCATTTAAAAAATACAAATACATATATTTATGATTGCACCTATAGAATAATGGATATATTAGAGAGATGAATGGAAAAGTACTAGGATGTCTTGAGAGCATGCTTTATCATTGTATTTTAATTTAAATATATGAATATGGTAAAATATGCATGTACTAAAAATTGCACAATTTCAATGTGGTATGTCCATTTAAAATGTATAATCTCAAAAGCATATAATTCACTTTCATACTTCATAAGAATCTTCAGTTTCTTTCTATATTTTTATTTCTAAATTTTTATTTTATTTAAGCATATAGCATACAGAAACTATTTCCCCAAAGAGTTATCGTTAAAGAGAAACACTCAAGTGAGAGACACTAGTAATTTCAAAGTTAAACTTCATGTGACATATAAGTACAGTTGATTCTTGAACAACTCAGGGTGGGTAGTAGTGCCAACCATCCAGGCAGTGGAAAACTCAAGTATAACCATAGTTGGCCTTCCATACCTGTGGTTCAGCAACCACAGATTCAACCAACACGGTTCATATAGTACTGTCATTTATATTTACTGAAAAAAACCCTCACGTAAGCAGACCCACACAGTTCAAACCTGTGCTGTTCAAGGGTCAACTGTGCTCACAAATGAGATTTAAAAAGAAAATTGAAAGGGAGTAAAAAGGAGATTGTCATTGAGGTCAGTGAAAGAGATTTTCTGCAGATGTGGATGTTCTCAATTCTTTTTGAAGGTAATGGGATTTCAAGTAATTGAGGACCAAGGAGGGAAGTATGATTAGACTCAACAGTATGCAGTAATTAGTGATGTTAGCAAGAGTCCCTTCACAACAGTGTTGGGCATGGATACTAGTACACAGTGCATTGAGGTCATGAGAATTGAGGAAGAGGAGATAGGAAACCTTTCCTAGAGATACGTGACTGCCATTATTCAATAAATAATTTGAGGTATGAGCCCATTTATCTGTTTTCACACACAGGCAACACCAAATTTTGAGAAAATACTCAATAAAAATTTTTTAGAAAGTACTCCAATAAAAAATTTAAAGAAAGAAGTAAAGAGAAAGTGAGCAGAAGAATGTTTCAGTGAGGTTAGGAGAGAGGCAGTTCTCATAAAGTCTTTGGCAATGGCTAAAGTAAGTTTCCAGTGTGTTTGGCCTTTTCTTTTTAATTCACACAAGGTCAACACACCGAACTCCTTCCCAGTTGAATTGGTGCCCATGGGAAAAATTGCTTGAAACAAACCAAAAGTAAGATTATACATTAAAAATATTATATGATTGTTATCAGAGACGGGTTAATGTCCGTAAAGTGACAAAGGCATAATACCATAGACTGTATAATGACTATATAACTTTTCAATTATAATACATTCCAATATACTAGGCCCTAAATACTAGCCATCTCCTCTCCCTAAAACTGTCAACATCTATATTTACTCCTTATGTTGGTAGATAAAATAATTATAAACTAATTAAATTAAATACCATCTGCTCATAGATTTAGAGCTTAGAATGCAATTTTCGTGTGTGTGTGTGTGTTCGTGTGTGTGTGTATGGTCTTTTTCTTATCTCAGAAGTAAAGATATGATAAATAATTTAAATGATTAACCCCCAAATCACTCATTTTATTATAAATGGTCTAACTATTGCCATTCTTATACCACACCTTATTTGTTACTATGCATTGTAACCTGTTTTTCTTTGCATCATGCACAAATATTTGAAGAATGAAAGAATAAATACATGAGCAAGTTAATGAATCTCTGGGAATCTGATTTATAACTTTATTGCTATAATTATAGTGACTATGGTTTCCAAATCTGTAATTGGGAATATATATTTTGAAATAAACCTTGAATATAGGCAATGTGTGGTGTGCTACTGCCTGGGACACTCAGCCAATTTAACTTTAATGCCGTGGCAGATGATGTGGCTTCCATTGAGCTAAACTGTTTTGTGGCTAATAAACTACAAACTCCTTACTTCTAAGGTATGTGCATAACCTGTCTCTGTCTAGATTTAGGATTAAGTGGGAAACAGTTAAATGATGTTTAGGAGGAAAAAATCAAGTATTCACAATCCAATAAATATTGCTCAATATAGTTAAAGTGGTTTTCGCATGACGGCCTTCAAACTCCCACTATAATAAAAAATATAGAGGACAATTTTAAGTTTGTGTGTGTTTTCTAACCTAAGGCAGGTCAACATTTTGTAATAAACTTCAACCACTTGCTCTTGCTTTTAGAAAAGAGAAAATTTCTGAGGATTTTCTAAAAGAATATAAGAAAAGTTGAGTCACAGAAATAGAAGTTTATGTAAATAAAATTTGTAAAAAAATATGCTTATACATCTACTTATAAATTTTAAGAATTAATTGTATAAGAAGAATCATTTGTAGTTATTGCAAATACATCTGTTTATGGGAAGAGAGGATATCCATCACATTACATACAGGCTAATAGGTACTCCTGCCACTTACAAGCAAGCATAAATGTTATTAGCTCTACTCTTCATGTATTAGTGATATGTACGAACACAGGGATAACTTGACAAAGGCCTTCTATTTGTGTGGCAGAATGAATAGAATGGCATCATGGAGGAGCTGAGCTTTAAATTCAGGTATTACACTGCCCTCCAGAAAGGGAGGCCTTTTATAAAAACAAGAGTCTTTTGTGAAAAGCAAATTATGTAATGCAAACTCACCTTGATTTTTCTCTTTTTCAGGGGGGATAGGTGGTATCACAGTTGGGAAAACATTCTTCTCCAGAATATGGGCAATACCTCTTCAGTCATACCATGTGTTTTAAAAAGAACATGGCCTAATTCTCCACACAGCAGATGAGACAAATTGCACGTGCGAAGATGGTAAGGGTTTGAAAAATAAGATGGTACAGAGGAGTCCTGTACCAGTATTGGATCAGAAATGCTGACATTACTCTGGAATCAGTCTCATGAATTCTACTGTCAGCTCCTTGGAAAAGGGAAATGACTATAATCACGTTCACTTCATCAAAGATGGTTCTCCTTTCCAGTCTCTCTTTGGCTGTCACTCATTATTTCACTGCATGAAAGAGAAAAATATATATATACTATATACACTATATATATACTATATATACGCTATATACTGTGTATATAGTATATATATTTTTTGGCTATATAAATAGCCATATGGTTATATAAATAGCCATATACATATGGTTATTTCACTGATGAAATAAAATTCATAATCTATAGCAAAATAAGAAAAATTTAAACATACATTTTTATCTGCCCATTTGGGGCTCCTTCTTACCCTTCAGTTTGTATTTTGCACCTGCATTAACCAGATCTTCTTAGGAGATAGCATTCCTTCTCAATCTTGTAAAGGGTCAGGATGACCCACTACTTGCTTTGTACATGCAAATCTAGATTGTATAAACTGGCAATACGTCATCTGATGTATAACCCTTTCTTTCAGAAACATATATAACTGTGCTTTTACCTCTAATGGGTGGGACAGTCTTCAGAACCTTCTGTAAGACTGTCTCTGGATTATAAATCACAGGTTGGCTTGAATAAAATTTTCCATTTCTTTCTTAAGTCGACTCGATTATTTTTTTGTTGCTGACACACTAAAGAATTTTTTAAAATAATTCTGAAGGTGGTTTACTCATTTCTCAAATATATTTTTCTGATATTATTTATTAACATTTTCTAACAAAAAGTTTTAATTCAGATTTGGATTTGCCTATCTGGCAGTATGAATTAGGCCTGCCTGTGTGCTTTTGAATATAGCATCTTTTATTCTTGTAGAATACATATGGAGAGGGTATTGTTAGCACCTGGTTTTACAGATGAAGTATCTAATGCTTATATATATTAAGTAAATTGTTTAAAACCAACTTTCTTAAAATGTTTTGTAAAATCATGTTTGCCCAGTTTAAACACAAGCCTGGTAGTTACAAAGAATTCTCCATTTTCCTTTTTTATACTTTTGGTTAGTGTTTCACAATTTCATGGAGATGAAGATCTGCAGTGTTCTGTAAAGGAATTTTGTTATTCAGAGACAAAATATATTTATAGTGACGTGCCAAAATCATTCAAGGAAGGAAACTACAAGCGTGAAATTAAAATTTAATCCTTTCCTCCCCAGGCAAAATCATTTGAATCACTCTATACCTCACAGAACCCTTCAGAACAGGATGGTATTTTTCATGACAAAATTATGTTTATCTGTACTGACTTTGCACATACATATGGCAATTTCTAGTTACTCATTGTTTTCTTCTCTGATGATACAAATTTATTGAAAACACACACACATCTTAGTTATTTTTAAAAATTTCACCTAGGCAAAATCTTTGCTGCTTCACTATGAATCTCTTTCTAGGAGATCCAGTTTAAAAAGTATACTATTACTTAAATCTAAAATGTTTTGCCTTCAAAATAATATCTTTAAAAAATTTTTATTGTTTCTTAATCAAATATTTTTCAATGTATTATGTACTAAACCCTAAATCAGTTCCTTTTAATAAAATGTGCACTCAGTATAATCTAGCAGTACAATTTCTCAGCTGGACCTCTGATTCCTTATAAGTTAAGCTCTCTCCAGCCCTGATAATTGCACATTTTCCCACTCTTTAAAATGCTTTTCGTTTTCTTTTTCACCAATCTACTTATACTCCTTATTTAATTTCACTTGAAATTTTACTACTTCGGGTATCCCTTTATTGACTATACCAAACCTGTAATATAGACACTCATTATATTTTACACTACGTATCTGACTCTTGACAAATTAACATTGTGATTTTACTCCTTGCTAAACCATATGCTCACTGAGATTAACTTTTTGTCTGCTTTGTTCTCCTTTGATGTTACAAAGTTACGAAAATGCTTAATATATAGTAGGTACCAATAACTATTCTCAACAACATGTGTGACCATTATAAATTCTTAATATATGACAATTAATTGGAAACCATATAGATAACATGAAGGTAGGGTTTAACACTAAGTATATATATATATATATATGTATATATATATATATATATATATAAAATTTGCAACATAGTTGTTCAGATAATTTGGATTCAGTAGCACTGGGTTACAGCCATGGCCTACATTGTATCATTTTTCCTATTTGCCCACATATTTAAATTTTCTTATCTCCAATTTCTCATTAATAATATGATATTTACCTCTTTCATACATTTCTTCCCCAAAGTTTCAACTGGGCAATGTTTATAAAGTGTTTTTCCCAATATAAAGGTAATTTTTCAGTTAACTATTAGCTATTGTCACTGTATCCTAAGAAATCTAGATTTATTTTACAATAAGCAGAGCAGAATATAGCCCATGTGTTATGAAAGGAGGTGCACAGATAATAATTTTAAAAATCTGAAAAAAAATCAATATTAAGGTTTAACTTATGTTTAAGTCAATTGAGAAGATGCTTAGAGCTGATTTCGTCTTGTATTTTTGTTTTTGCTCTTTGTTTTTACTTCATTTTGTTTCTCTACTCCTTTTTCTCTCTCTCTCCACTTTCTCGTTTTCTTTTAAATCAGAAAAAAAAAAAGTTGATCCTGCAGGATATCTAAGGAATAAATTACTTGAACTCCATGCATGGTATAGAGAGACCTCCAGCTGCTACATGTGATTGCTCCAGGTGAAAATCTTGACTACTCTCTTGAAAAGAGTGAAAGTGCAATAATGAGGGAATCACTTTCATAGACAGCCTATGGCTCCTGGGTTTGCATGCACAGAATAGTAAAAAAGGAAAAAAGAAAAATAGAGGAGGAATGTTTCAGAATGTGGGTTTACTTGGAAGGAAGCCAAGGTAGGAGGGGAAAGTAGAACAGTGGAATCAGGTCAGCAGCTTGACCACGTCATATCCTTACTTCCCAGTGATATACAGGCTGGATTATAAATTATATGCTGTTCACACTGTACCCACCTTTTCTCCCTTACTTACTGATTTTAGCTAAGTTAATTATCTTCTTAGATACTTCAAACATTAATCAAAAGTATCAAGTTGTTCAAATACAAGCCACCTGCCCCCTTGAAAGTATGAGTACTTTAGATTGTATATTAACTCCTCTTAAGTGGTTTAAGTCGCTTCAATGAACATCATAAGCATGGAGCATAGTGTGTGTGTATGTGTGTGTGTGTATGTGAGAGAGAGAGAGACAGAGACAGAGACAGAGAGAGAGAAGCTTAATACCTTGGTTTAGCTAGTACATAATATTAGAGTGGTATATATAAAATAGCTGTACAAGGTCAATTAAAAGGCCTAATGTAAACATATTTTCAATTACATTGCTTTTCTTAATGGCATAAATTGCTCCAATGTATTACAATAATAAAAAGAAATGCAACACACCATTGTAAAGCAATTATACTCCAATAAAGAGGTTAAAAAAAAGAAATGCTACAAATATATTTATAATGAACAATTGCATTTTTTACACAATTTATTACTTTAATCACATATTTTTAAGAGCCTACTAAAAAGAGCAATCTAATGGACAACTTTATATATTTGTTTCCACACATTCATCAAGTTTCTATATTAAATTTAACCTTCACCTTTGATAGAAAGGTGAACTTTAAAAAGATGCTAAAGATACTCTTTCTCATTGTAGAGTTGAATATTAGCCAGGGCAAACACACTGAACCTCAACCAGCTTGTATATTAGGAAGTGAAATTGTATAAGGCAGTTTAAGGTTGTAACAAACAAGCACTATTACTCTAGGATGAATTTATTGTTCACTCATATTTTTCCTATTACACTTTGCACACGTCTATTATGGCAGTTATTGTAGTGTGTCTCAGTTATTTATGTGTCTATACTTACAAAAATAGGATGAGCTCCCCAAGATTGGAGCTATGATCTTCTTCTGTATCCTCAGTGCCTACTACATAAGTACCCAGTAAATAGTGGTGTTGAGTAAATAGTATATGTATTATAGATCAGTCAATTAAAAAATTGATTTAGTACATTTTAGATGGTAGGTTTGCAAATTTAAAAAAATGATAGTCAATTTAATCCATTGTTTACAAGAGAACACTCCATGAGCATTTTCTTTCAGTACTTTCCTCATACTATTCCTATTGAGAAACTCAGAAATTAAAGAATAACACACACCAACTGGGTTTATTTGATTCTGATGACAAGAAAGATGCACTGTGTAAAACATCTTTGTCAGCATGAGACTGTCTTTTTACAATTTGGCTATATTAACAGTTGTGTCTTTTTGAAATGTAAATGAACCCATTAGTTAACAACTCTTACAGAGTTCTACTTAATTTCAAAAGTTACATCAATGATAATTTCAACTATAATTCATGCATATGAAACCGTTTTGTTTTCTTTAATAACTTGTATAATACTTATTCATTTTGCTCTTATGCATAATTTGGTTTAGATTCTGGAAGCAAAAGAGATGCTCAGGTTGAGATTGTTTCCAGGTACTGGGTATGAATAAACTATTGATTAGAATCTGTAGATATCTAGTTAAGTTTAAAATTTAGTGAGGAATATACGTCATTTAAACAACACATAAAACAGTGAAATGTAAATGTTATGTGTTGTAACCCTAAGGCTATAGATTTAAAGGATTTAAGAGTACCATTTCAGGCCAAGATGTAATAAAACGTATTGGATTTACTTTCCTGACTGAAATAAATAAAAACCTGGACAAAATATATGATTACACAGTTTTCATGGCATTGGTCTCTGGTTAACAAAGGGCAGTGAAACAAACAAGGTGAGCCCTATGACTGCACACGGACTAATGCCTTGAGAGAATTTGCTGACCACAGCATAGGAGGGGGAGCATCAGGGGGAGCCCATCCAAGTCCCAAATCAGGAGATGAGATGAGAGTCTGCGGTGGCCAAGATGGATAGAGTCACAGGCAGAGTAATTAAGAGAAGAAATTTGCAAGAAGAGAGAAGTCTGAAGACCCATAGATGGTCACCCTCCAGGATTCAGGAGAGTCCTTATCATACAGTCATGTGAGGAAATCACCCAAGACCAAGAGAAGAACATCTAAAATGATTAAGGCAACATCACCTGTACTTGAAAAAGACTGTGAACAGCACCTATTCCTATCAGCCAAAATAGAATGGCATATAATTCAAGGCATATTGAGTAGGATATTTAGACTTAGCCTAGAATAAATCCTTCTGTGGTATTACCTAACAAAGCTTAATAGCAATCCCCAATGGGGGGAAATAACTGTTTTCATGTAACTTAAAGTGTATTCCAGAACAAAAATTAGGAATAGTTATGGTAATACAGAAGCATTCAGCACCTAATAAGGTAATATTCACAGTGTTTTGCCTCTAATAAAAAACTAGCAGTTATACAAAAAATAGAGGCAGGAAAACACAACCCACAATGAGGAGAAAGATCAGCTTCCCAAAGCTGACCAGAACTGACACAGATGTTAGAATTAGTCAACAAAGATTTTAAAACAGTTATTTTAACTGTATTCCACATGTTCAATAAGTTAGAATAATGATTGTGTTACATAGAAGAGGGAGAGATATAAAACAAAACAATCAAATTGGACTTCTAGGGATCAGGATGACAATGTCTAAGATTTTACATATATATATATATATATATATATATATATATATATATATAAAATGAAGCACAAGAGAAAAAAGGGCGAAAAAAAATGAACAGAGCATCGAACTGTGGAACAACTATAAGAAGCCTAATATATGGGTAACTGGAGTTCCCAAAGGAGAGGAAGTAAGAAGAGAAAATAAAGTTGAAGACATGATGGCAGAATATTTTCCAAATTTGGAAAACTATTATAAATCTACATGTCTGAGAAACTCAGATAACTCCAAGAAATAGAAACATTAGGAAAGCTACTCTAATAAGTCACTCCATAATCAAAATAGGTAATAAATGGAAGCAAGGGGACATTATAGTCATTGGAAAAGTGCTCATAAATGGTTATCAATTCCAGGGCAAGTTGTACATGTGTTATTTCCACTGAGCCAATTAGGGCAAAAGAATTATACTTTTAGTTATCTTTCAGATTTGATACTCACTAAAGGTGTAAATTGTGAGAACTACACAGATTTGTTTTCTTGGAAAAATATTGGATTCCTGTTGATACATACACAGTCCCTAGATTCTCGACCTGAATAATCTGCAGATAAGTAATGATGATTCAATTTACGGTCTGTTGACTACTGTTATTATTGCTGTGCAGTCTGTAGCCTCTGCTTAAATTTCTAGTGTTGTTGCTGTTGCTTTTCAGACACTCTGGAGAAGTACTACCAATGGACTAAGTAGGATGTTGGGTATTAAACTGTAGAGTTACTGAATTCTGTATTTTCAACAACCAAGATAGTATATTAAGACAGAAAGAAAGCAGATTCTTATTTATTTCTCCCAATATTGAGAAATATTGGGCAAAATTCCTCAGGTCACAGTTTAGTGTCATCCTCTGAATATAGTTAGCCCTTGGTTTGGTACTTGGTTGGTTGAATCTGTGGATTCAGGATTTGTGAATACAGAATCCACAGATACAGAGGGCCCACTGTACTACATCATTTTGTGTAAGGAACTTGAGCATCTGGCAGATTTTGGTATCCGTGGGGTCCTGGAGCCAATCTCCCACGGATACCAAGGGACAACTGTATGTCAAACGTGAATGTGAATATAACTTATTTAAAGAAAGTGAAAACTACTTTGATAGTTTGAAGGAAGATGGGTCATGACCTTATAGTAACTGCACTTCAAAGTCAGCACAGAGATGCTTATGAGTATGTTACAGAGTATCTTCTTCAAACAGAAAATATTAGGGGGGAGAAAATATACAGTTGAGAGATTCATGACATACACAATAATTTTTGATTCAGATCATACTCCTAAATTGTATTAATGCCACAAATATTTATTGACAACTATATACACGGTGATTCTATTAGCCCTTGTCTATGTGTTCCAAATGTTCTGTGGAGATGTTAGAAGCCAACCTTACCCTACTTCAAAAGGTTGAAATAACACACTTGGAATCTCATTAACATAGTAAAAAATGTTAACTCAAATATGGACAATAGAGGGAGGTACATTCCAAGAAATTACCCATGGTGGAAAGTCAGCTTAAGGAGAATATGAAGCATTATTTCAATGGACTCCTCAAATAATGATTCTAATGGGACATCATATTCATCAACAAGCTCTGAATATGCTTGCTTCATCACCCAGAAAGGACTGTAGATACTGTAGGACTTAACAGAATTCAATCTTTTTAAAGGTAGCTGTGGTGGGAGAATGTGCTTGAGAATTAAGCCTAATAAATAAGTTTATGGTAAAGTAATGACAACTTGAAGTTATGGAAGAATGTCAATAGATGTTATAGATTTGACCATTGTTCTCTACCTTTCCACGTATTACGGACTGAAAGGGAATTTATCTTTCCTTATGGTGCAACTGTTCAGCACTACCAAACCAGCTTTACAACAAATGCTAAAGGAACTTCTCTAGGCAGGAAACACAAGAGAAGGAAAAGACCTACAAAAATGAAACCAAAACAATTAAGGAAATGGTAATAGGAACATACATATCAATAACTACCTTAAATGTAAATAGATTAAATGCTCCAACCGAAAGACACAGACTGGCTGAATGGATACAAAAACAAGACCTGTATATATGCTGTCTACAAGAGACCCACTTCAGACCTAGGGACACATACAGACTGAAAGTGAGGGGATGGAAAAAGATATGCTATGCAAATGGAAATCAGAAGAAAGTCAGAGTAGCAATACTCATATCAGATTAAATAGACTTTAAAATAAAGAATGTTACAAGAGACAAGGAAGGACACTACATAATGATCAAGGGATCAATCCAAGAAGAAGATATAACAATTATAAATATATATGCACCCAACATAGGAGCACTTCAATACATAAGGCAAATGCTAACAGCTATAAAAGAGGAAATCGACAGTAGCACAATAATAGTGGGGGATTTTAACACCTTACTGACACCAATGGACAGATCATGCAGACAGAAAATGGATAGAGAAGCACAAGATTTAAATGACACAATAGACCAGATAGATTTAATTGATATTTATAGGACAGTCCACCCAAAAACAGCAGATTACACTTTCTTCTCAAGTGCTCATAGAACATTCTCCAGCATAGATTACATCTTGGGTCACAAATCAAGCCTTGGTAAATTTAAGACAATTGAATTCATCTCAAGCATCTTTTCCAACCACAACACTATGAGATGAGAAATAAATTACAGAGAAAAAAAGTAAAAAACACAAACACATTGAGGCTAAACAACATGTTACTAAAAAACCAAGAGATCACTGAAGAAATCAAAGAGGGAAGCAAAAAATACCTAGAGACACATGACAATGAAAACACGACAATCTAAATCCTATGGATGCAGCAAAAGCAGTTCTAAGATGGAAGTTTATAGCAATACAATCCTACTTCAAGAAACAAGAAAAATCTCTTGATGACTAATAAGAACATGCTGTATAAAAAAAATAAAAAGAAAAATCTCAAATAAACAAGCTAACCTTACAGCTAAAGGAACTAGAGAAAGAAGAACAAACAAAATCCAAAGTTAGTAGACGGAAAGAAATCATAAAGATCAGAGCAGAAATAAATGAAATAGAAAAAAGAAAACAGTAGCAAAGATCAATAAAACTAAAAGCTGGTTCTTTGAGGAGATAAACAAATTGATAAACCTTTAACCAGACTCATCAAGAAAAAGAGGCAGAGGACTCAAATCAATAAAATTAGAAATGAAAATGAAGTTACAATGGACACTGCCAAAATGCAAAGCATCATAGGAGACTACTACAAGCAACTCCATGCCAATAAAATGGACAATCTGGAAGAACTAGACAAATTCTTAGAAAGGTATAACCTTCTAAGACCGAACCAGGAAGAAATAGAAAATATGAACAGACCAATCACAAGTAATGAAATTGAAACTGTGATTAAAATCTTCCAACAAACAAAACCCAGGACCAGATGGCTTCACAGGTAAATTCTATCAAACATTTAGAGGGAAGCTAACACCAATCCTTCTCAACCTCTTCCAAAAAATTGCAGAGGAAGGAACACTCCCAAACTCATTCTATGAGGCCACCATCACCCTGATACTAAAACCAGGCAAAGATACTACAAAAAAAGAAAATTACAGACCAACATCCTGGACGAATATAGATGCAAAAGTCCTCCACAAAATACCAGCAAACAGAATCCAACAGCACATTAAAAGGATCATACTCCATGATCAAGTGGGATTTCTCCCAGGGATGCAAGGATTCTTCAATATACACAAATCAATCAGTGTGATACACCATATTAACAAATTGAAGAATAAAAACCATATGATCATCTCAATAGATGCAGAAAAAGCTTTTGACAAAATTCAACACCCATTTGTGATAAAAACTCTCCAGAAAGTGGGCATAGAGGGAATCTACTAGAACATCATAAAGGTCATATATTACAAACCCACAGCAAACATCATTCTCAGTGGTGAAAAGCTGAAGCCATTTCCTCTAACATCAGGAATAAGACAAGGATGTCCACTCTCACCACTATTATTCAACATAGTTTTGGAAGTCCTAGCCATGGCAATCAGAGAAGAAAAAGAAATAAAAGGAAAACAAATTGGAAAAGAAGAAGTAAAACTGTCACTGTTTGCAGATGACATGATACTATACATAGAGAATCCTAAAGATGCCACCAGAAAACTACTAGAGCTAATCAATCAATTTGGTAAAATTGCAGGATATCAAAATTAAAGCACAGAAGTCTCTTGCATTTCTATACACTAACAACGAAGTATCATAAGGAGAAATTAAGGAAACCGTCCCATTTACCATTGCAACAAAAAGAATAAAATACCTAGGAATAAATCTACCTAAGGAGGTAAATGACCTATACTCAGAAAACTGTAAGACACAAACAGATGGAGAGATATACCATATTCTTGGATTGGAAAAATCAATATTGTGAAAATGACTATACTACCCAAAGCAATCTACAGATTCAATGCAAGCCCTATCAAATTACCAATGCCTTTTTTTACAGAACTAGAAAAAAAAAGCCTCAAAATTTGTATGGAGACACAAAAGACCCTGAATAGCCATAGCAAACTTGAGGGAAAAAAATGGATCTAGAAGAATCAGACTCCCTGACTTCAGACCATACTACAAAGCTACAGAAATCAAGACAATATGATACTACGGCACAATATGACAATACGGCACAAAACAGAAATATAGATCAATGAAAAAGTATAGAAAGCCCAGACATAAACCCACGCATCTATGGTCAACTAATCTATGACAAAGGAGGCAAGGATGTACAAAGGAGAAAAGACAGCCTCTTCAATAAGTGGTGCTGGGAAAACTGGACAGCTACATGTAAAAGAATGAAATTAGAACAACTCCCTAACACCATACACAAAAAGTAAACTCAAAATGGATTAAAGACCTAAATTTAAGGCCAGACACTATAAAACTCTTAGAGGAAAACATAGGAAGAACACCCTTTGACATAAACCACAGCAAGATCTTTTTTGACCCACCTCCTACAGTAATGGAAATGAAAACAAAAATAAACAAATGGGACCTAATGAAACTTAAAAGCCTTTGCAGAGCAAAGGAAACCATAAACAAGACCAAGAGACAACCCTCAGAATGGGAGAAAATATTTGCAAATGAATCAATGGACAAAGGATTAATCTCCAAAATATATAAACAGCTCAAGCAGCTCAGTATTAAAAAAAACAAACAACTGAATCAAAAAATGGGCAGAAGACCTAAATAGCCATTTCTCCAAAGAAGAAAAACAGATGGCCAAGAGGCACATGAAAAGCTGCTCAACATCATTACCTATTAGAGAAATGCAAACTCAAACTACAATGAGATATCACCTCATACCAGTTAGAATGGGCATCATCAGAAAATCTACGAACAACAAAAGCTGGAGAGGGTTTGGTGAAAAGGGAAACCTCTTGCACTGTTGGTGGGAATGTAAATTGACACAGCCATTATGGAGAACAGTATGGAGGTTCCTTAAAAACTATAAATAGAATTACCATATGACCCAGTAATCCCACTACTGGGCATATACCCAGAGAAAACCATAATTCAAAGAGACACATGAACCCCAATGTTCATTGCAGCACTATTTACAATAGCCAGGTCATGGAAGCAACCTAAATACCCATCAACAGATGAATGGATAAAGAAGATGTGGTACATACATACAATGGAATATTACTCAGCCATAAAAAGGAACGAAATTGGGAACGAATATTTGTTTTTCACTTTCTGACTTACTTCACTCTGTATGAAATGAGACGTGGATGGATCTAGAGACTGTCATACAGAGTGAAGTAAGTCAGAAAGTGAAAAACAAATATCATATATTAAGGCATATATGTGGAATCTAGAAAAATGGTACAGATGAAACAGTTTGCAAGGCAGAAATAGAGACACAGATGTAGAGAATAAATTTATGGACACAAAGGGGGAAAGTGGGGTTGTTGGTGGTGGGATGAATTGGGAGATGGGATTGACATATATACACTAACCTGTATAAAGTAGGTAACTAATAAGAACCTGCTGTATAAAAAAAATTTAATTAAATTTAAAAAAAGAATATATATGTGTACTTGAATTACTTTGCTATACAGTAGAAATTAACACAACATTGTAAATCAACTATAAATAAATAAATAAATAAATAAATAAATACAGTGTACAGCAGACATAAAGCTTCCCAAAGTGTATTACCACAAGAAGATCCAAGGTTATATCTTCAGTGAGACGTAAGGACATGAAAATTTGCTAGTGAAAAGTTAATGAAAATTATATAGGACCCTGAAATAATAAGACATATTTCAGAAATAATATAAACATTAAAGAGGAGCAAATCGAGTATTTAGGAAAAAATTTATATCAGAGTTCAAGATATAAGCAAAATTCCCATTGAAATTCTATTTTGGGCTGGAACAGTATTCAGAAGATTATCAATTATCATTGAACAAAGGGATAAAAGCAGAATTCTGACAGGCTTACTAAAATTTTGCATTTCCCCAATCTTCATAGGGATCAACAACTCTCCCCAAATGACAAGAATAAAATACAATGATACAGGCTATGTTTTTGAAGAAACTAAAACACATTTTAATCTGCAAGCAATAATATATAAGAAGTCTATTAAAGGCATTGAGAGCTACATAGCATGTTAAAGAAGTAGACAGAGAGGGTCCAATTGTTGCATTTCATGGAAAAAGGCAAGCAGACCACACTTCTAAAGGGAAATGGCACATCTTGAGATTTAAACTCAACCATATTTTGTGCACAACATTGGGAATTGGATATATTGACTCCTCAATAATTCCTTTGACAAAAGAGAGGAGAGGGGACAGCGTGAGGGAAGGAGAGAGAAAATAAAAGAATGCTGAGTGCACAAGAAATCAAACAGGCAGCAACATTGGCAGAAATTTGTTTGTCAAAAAAATTCTTGTGTGCTGGATTGTTTCTGTTCATCTTATATATGCCCCTGCACCACAGAAGAGATGGCTGAGAACAATATTGTCCAGAATCCCTGAAAGCAGGGTTTCAGGTTAGATAAGTGTTGGGCAAAATTTGAAAGACGGGAGAGAAGATACGTATTTATTTTTTCTTTTGTTACCCTTGCCTGGAGAGACATATCCAAAATCCAGAAAACTTTGCACAAAGAAGGAAACCATCGACAGAATGAAAAGACAACCTGCTGAATGGGAGAAGATACTTGCAAATAACATATCTGATAAGGGGTTGATATTGAAAATATATTAAAATCTTAAACAACTGAATACCAAAAAACTAACAACCCAATTATAAATGGGCAGATGACCTGAATAGACACTTTCCCAAAGACATACAGATGGCCAAGAAATACATAAAAAGATGCTCAACATCACCAATCATCAGGAAAATGAAAATCAAAACTGCAATGAGACAACATCTCACACCTATCAGAATGGCTATTATCAAAAAACAAGAGTTGGTGAGGATGTTGAGAAAAGGGAACCCTAGTGCACTGTTGGTGGGAATGTAAATTGGTGCGGTCACTATGGAAAACAGTATGGAGATTTTATGACCCATATGACCCAGCAATTCCACTTCTGGGCATTCATATAAAGGAAACCAAAACACTAATTTGAAAAGATATATGGACCCCTATGTTCATTGCAGCAAATTTTACAGTAGCCAAGATATATAAGCAACCCAAGCGTCCATCAACAGGTGAATGGCTAAAAACGATGTGGTATCTAAATATAACGGAATATTACTCAGCCACAAAAAACCAAAATCTTGCCATTTGCAACAGCATGAAATGGACCTAGAGAGTACTATCCTATGTAAGATAAATCAGACAGAGAAAGACAGATACTGTGTGATTTCGCTTATATGTGGAATCTAAGAAACAGAAAAGTAACAAACAAAAAACAGAAATAGATTCATAGATACAGAGAAGAAATTTGTGGTCGCCTGAGAGCAGGAGATTCAGGGAAAGAGTGAAAAAGGTACTAAGGGACTAAGACCTACAAACTTCCAGCTATAAAATAAGTCTCAGAGGGCTTCCCTGGTGGCGCAGTGGTTGAGAGTCCGCCTGCCGATGCAGGGGACACGGGTTCGTGCCCCAGTCCGGGAAGATCCCACATGCAGCTGGGCCCGTAAGCCATGGCCGCTGAGCCTGCACGTCCGGAGCCTGTGCTCCGCAACGGGAGAGGCCACACAGTGACAGGCCCATGTACCGCAAAAAAAAAAAAAAAAAAAGTCTCAGAGATAGGGAATATAGTCAATAATATTGTAATAACTCTGCATGTGACAGATGGTAACTAGACTTAACTGTTCATTTTATAATATATATTTGATACATTTTATAGTGTATCAAATCACTATGTTGTACACCTGAAACTAATATAATATTGTATGTCAATTATAATTCAATAGAAATAAAGAGTTAATTAATTTCAAAGAAAGAAGATATTATTTTCCAGGTGCAGTTGTGGGAGGATGCATAGGCACTAAGCAAGATAACACATGTAGTTTCTGGTTCATTTCCTGTGAGTCATTTGTTTCATTACTGCCGATAGGTTAGGCACTGTCTGTGGGTTCCAAACAATTTAGGCACTTTCTGAACACCTAGAAACCTTTTACTCATACTTCCAATGATTGTGTAAGATCCTCTAATTCTCTTACTATTTAAAAGACTTCAAGTGAATCATGATTCCAGCTGGAACATCACTGGTATTCTATTTAGCATCAGTTATTTGGTACTTGGAAACAGACTCAAGAGTTGGGAACCTGGTATTAGTTTATCTTACAAGGTTAGGTGTGAAGTGTGTGGGTTTGTATGTGTGTTTCCACCTGTCCACAGCATACAATGGGAAAAGGTACAAATATTAGTACCTTTACTTTGGAATGTAAATAAATCTCCAAGGGGGAAGAGAGGAAGGTCTCCAGCTTCATCTCACTGGATTGCAAATACCAGGTTCCTGGGAAGATGTCTATAAATTATTTCCAAGCAATACTCAATCTCTAGCTTCCAGGACACAGTTGCTATACAATCAATCTTTAACCAACTCTGCCAGTGCTTTTTACACCAAAATCATGGACCTGGAATAGATGTGAAAACATTCACGGAAAATTGTTTCTCACCAACTTTTACAGAAAAAATGGTGTTTTAAGAAAAGAAAAAGTCCAAATTGAAGTCTGAAGTTACAAATTTAAATTATAACATGTTAGATTGCTTTCTGTAATATTTTCTTTTAATGTTTACTTTCTAGACAAAGTAAATTATAGAATTATAGGGTTTATCTAAAGGTTGAGTTTCACTGGTGATTGAGGAAAAGGGAGACAAGTGAGTTCATATAATTGCAGCTAAATAACTGTTGTTATAAGTACTGATTTTAGTCTGGACATAGAGAAAAATCAGGACAATGCTAATTTTGAAAAAAAGTGTTGGAATCAACGAATAATGTATGTTACAATTCTCGTGAGATCTAGTGGTACAATTTGATAAAGTAGTCTGAAAAAGTGACCTGATATCAGTAAACTGATAAAGTGACCTGAAAGAAACAGTGTAAAAAGAGTGAGATATTTCAAAGTATACTATTATAGATAATTTGATTTATTTGATGACAAGATTTATAGCGGGACTATGAATGAATTGATGAAGTGAACAGGAGAAATAGTCACCAATAAAGAGGGCAATAAGCAGAAGAACAGCTGATCCAAATATGTGGTTGATGTTATGGTGAAAATAACCAATTTGTGGGTGAATTTTGAATGGAGATGCTTGTGGATGGCCAGGGTGATTGGAACTTCTATAGAAGCCAATTTCGAATGTTTTCCTCTGGATAGTAGAGTTAAAAAGACTGTTAGTTCAAGGCATAATCTGTGTAATGGTGACTCATAGGGTTTTAATATAATCTGCTTGGCCCTTAGCTTCTTGAGAATGTGCCTTAAAATCAGTATTTGGGAGTTAACTAAGGCTGAATCAGACATCGTTTTCAAAGATTTTCACAAACCCTTTGGTTTACATAGTATTTTTCCAATTTTTACAGAGGAAAAAAAAAGGGTCTTAAATAATCTTTGAATGGAGACAACACCCCCATGCTTAAATCACAATGGACTGCTAACTAAAGGCCTAGCAGGACGTCTTTTTAATGAGTTCGTTGTCATCTTTTAATGAGTTCGATGTGAACCTAACGGTTGACATCCCAATAAATCAAATCTACACGAGTTAGAATTAATAATTTTTAAAATAAAAAGTACATAGCTTAAGATATTATGGATACTTTCTTTCAATTGAAAATAGGAACATTGAAATTCATTCTTGGGTATGCTTATACTATTACTTCTAAAACGATAAAAAAGGAAGATTGCTGGGGAAGATGGCGGAAGAGTAAGACGCGGAGATCACCTTCCTCCCCACAGATACACCAGAAATACATCTACACGTGGAACAACTCCTACAGAACACCTACTGAAGGCTGTTAGAAGACCTCAGACCTCCCAAAAGGCAAGAAACTCCCCACATACCTGGGTAGGGCAAAAGAAATAAAGAAAAAACATGCACCAGTGGGAGGGAGCTGTGAAGGAGGAAATGTTCCCACACGCTAGGAAGCCCCTTCGCGGGCGGAGACTGCGGGTGGCGGAGGGGGAAAGCTTCGGGGCCGTGGAGGAGAGCACGGCAACAGGGGTGCGGAGGGCAAAGTGGAGAGATTCCCGCACAGAAGTTCGGTGCCGACCAGCACTCACCAGGCCGAGAGGCTTGTCTGCTCACCCGCCGGGGCGGGCGGGGCTGGGAGCTGAGGCTCGGGTTTCGGTCGGAACGCCGGGAGAGGACTGGGGTTGGCGGCTTGAGCACAGCCTGCAGGGGGTTGGTGCGCCGCGGCTAGCCGGGAGGGAGTCCGGAGAAAGGTCTGGACCAGCGGAAGAGGCAAGAGACTGTTTCTTCCCTCTGTTTCCTGGTGCGCGAGGAGAGGGGATTAAGAGCGCTGCTTAAAGTATCTCCAGAGACGGGCGTGAGTCGCGGCTAAAAGCGCGGACCCCAGAGACGGGCATGAGACACTAAGGCTGCTGCTCCCGCCACCAAGAAGCCTGTGTGCGTGCACAGGTCACTCTCCACACCTCCTTTCCGGGGAGCCTGTGCAGCCCGCCACTGCCAGGGTCACGGGATCCAGGGGCAACTACCCCGGAAGAACGCTCGGCGCGCCTCAGGCTGGTGCAACGTCACGCCGGCCTCTGGCAACGCAGGCCCACCCCGCACTCCGTGCCCCTCCCTCCCCTCCGGCCTGAGTGCGCCAGAGCTCCCGAATCAGCGGCTCCTTTAACCCTGTTCTGTCTGAACGAAGAACAGACGCCCTCCGGCCGACCTACACGCACAGGTGGGGCCAAATCCAAAGCTGAGCCCCGGGAGCTGTGAGAACAAAGAAGAGAAAGGGAAATCTCTCCCAGCAGCCTCAGAAGCAGCGGATTAAAGCTCCACAATCAACTTGATGTACCCTGCATCTGTGGAATACATGAACAATGAATCATCCCAAATGAAAGAGGTGGACTCTGAGAGGAAGATTTATGATTTTTTCCCCTTTTCCTCTTTTTGTGAGTGTGTATGTGTATGCTTCTGTGTGAGATTTTGTCTGTATAGCTTTGCTTCCAGCATTTGTCCTAGGGTTCTATCCGTCTGTTTTTTTTTTTTTTTCTTTTTTTTCTCTTAAAAATTATTTCTTTATTTTAATAACATTATTATATTTTATCTTACTTTATTTCACTTTAGCTTTTTTCTTTCTTTTTTTCCTTCCCTCCTTCCTTCCTTCCTCCCTCCCTCCCTCCCTACTTTCTTTCTTTCTACTTCTACTAATTATTTCTTTCTACTTTATCTCTCTTTTATTCTGAGCCGTGTGGATGAAAGGCTCTTGGTGCTGCAGCCAGGAGTCAGTACTGTGCCTCTGAGGTGCGACAGCCAACTTCAGGACACTGGTCCACAAGAGACCTCCCAGCTCCACATAATATCAAACGGCGAAAATCTCCCAGAGATCTCCATCTCAACACCAGCACCGAGCTTCACTCAACGACCAGCAAGCTACAGTGCTGGACATCCTATGCCAAACAACTAGCAAGACAGGAACACAACCCCACCCATTAGCAGAAAGGGTGCCTAAAATCATACTAAGTCCACAGACACCCCAAACCACACCACCAGACGTGGACCTGGCCACCAGAAAGACAAGATCCAGCCTCATCCACCACAACACAGGCACTAGTCCCCTCCACCAGGAAGCCTACACAACCCACTGAACCAACCTTAGCCACTGGGGACAGACACCAAAAACAACGGGAACTACGAACCTGCAGCCTGCAAAAAAGAGACCCCAAACACAGTAAGACAAGCAAAATGAGAAGACAGAAAAACACACATCAGATGAAGGCACAAGATAAAAACCCACCAGACATAACAAATGAAGAGGAAATAGGCAGTCTACCTGAAAAAGAATTCAGAATAATGATAGTAAAGATGATCCAAAATCTTGGAAATAGAGTGGACAAAATGCAAGAAACATTTAACAAGGACCTAGAACAACTAAAGATGAAACAAAAAACGATGAACAACACAATAAATGACATTAAAAATACTCTAGATGGGATCACTAGCAGAATAACTGAGGCAGAAGAACAGATAAGTGATCTGGAAATAAAAGAGTGGAAATAACTACTGCACAGCAGAATAAAGAAAAACCAATGAAAAGAACTGAGGACAGTCTCAGAGAACTCTGGGACAACAATAAACGCACCAACATTCAAATTATAGGAGTTCCAGAAGAAGAAGAGAAAAAGAAAGGGACTCAGAAAATATTTGAAGAGATTATAGTTGAAAACTTCCCTAATATGGGAAAGGAAATAGTTAATCAAGTCCAGGAAGCACAGAGAGTCCCATACAGGATAAATCCAAGGAGAAATACACCAAGACACATATTAATCAAACTGTCAAAAATTAAATACAAAGAAAACAGATTAAAAGCAGCAAGGGAAAAACAACAAATAACACAAAAGAGAATCCCCATAAGGTTAGCAGCTGATCTTTCAGCAAAAACTCTGCAAGCCAGAAGGGACTGGCAGGACATATTTAAAGTGATGAAGGAGAAAAACCTGCAACCAAGATTACTCTACCCAGCAAGGATCTCATTCAGATTTGACAGAGAAATTAAAACCTTTACAGACAAGCAAAACCTGAGAGAGTTCAGCACCACCAAACCAGCTTTACAACAACTGCTAAAGGAACTTCTCTAGGCAAGAAACACAAGAGAAGGAAAAGACCTACAATAACGAACCCAAAACAATTAAGAAAATGGGAATAGGAACATACATATTGATAATTACCTTAAATGGAAATGGACTAAATGCTCCCACCAGAAGACACAGATTGGCTGAATGGATACAAAAACAAGACCCATATATTTGCTGTCTACAAGAGACCCACTTCAGACCTAGAGACACATACAGACTGAAGGTAAGGGGATGGAAAAACATATTTCATGCAAATGGAAACCAAAAGAAAGCTGGAGTAGCAATATTCATATCAGACAAAATAGAATTTAAAATAAAGAGTATTAGAAGAGACAAAGAAGGACATTACATAATGATCAAGGGATCGATCCAAGAAGAAGATATAACAATTGTAAATATTTATGCACCCAACATAGGAGCACCTCAATACATAAGGCAAATAATAACAGCCATAAAAGGGGAAATCGACAGTAACACATTCATGGTAGGGGACTTTAACACCCCACTTTCACTAATGGACAGATCATCCAAAATGAAAATAAATAAGGAAACACAAGCTTTAAATGATACATTAAACAAGATGGACGTAATTGATATTTATAGGACATTCCATCCGAAAACAACAGAATACACATTTTTCTCAAGTGCTCAGGGAACATTCTCCAGGATAGATCATACCTTGGGTCACAAACCAAGCCTTGGTAAATTTAAGAAAATTGAAATTGTATCAAGTATCTTTTCTGACCACAACGCTATGAGACTAGATATCAATTACAGGAAAAGATCTGTAAAAAATACAAACACATGGAGGCTAAACAATACACTACTTAATAACGAAGTGATCACTGAAGAAATCAAAGAGGAAATAAAAAAATACCTAGAAACAAATGACAATGGAGACACGACGACCCAAAACCCAGAGGATGCAGCAAAAGGAGTTCTAAGAGGGAAGTTTATAGCAATACAAGCCCACCTTAAGAAACAGGAAACATCTCGAATAAACAACCTAACCTTGCACCTAAAGCAATTAGAGAAAGAAGAACAAAAAAACCCCAAAGTTAGCAGAACGAAACAAATCACAAAAGTCAGACCAGAAATAAATGAAAAAGAAATGAAGGAAACGATAGCAAAGATCAATAAAACTAAAAGCTGGTTTTTTGAGAAGATAAACAAAATTGATAAACCATTAGCCAGACTCATCAAGAAAAGAAGGGAGAAGACTCAAATCAATAGAATTAGAAATGAAAAAGGAGAAGTAGCAACTGACACTGCAGAAATACAAAAGATCATGAGAGGTTACTGCAAGCAACTCTATGCCAATAAAATGGACAACCTGGAAGAAATGGACAAATTCCTAGAAATGCACAACCTGCCAAGACTGAATCAGGAAGAAATAGAAAATATGAACAGACCAATCACAAGCACTGAAATTGAAACTGTGATTAAAAATCTTCGGAGAAACAAAAGTCCAGGACCAGATGGCTTCACAGGCGAATTCTATCAAACATTTAGAGAAGAGCTAACACCTATCCTTCTCAAACTCTTCCAAATATAGCAGAAGGAGGAACACTCCCAAACTCATTCTACGAGGCCACCATCACCCTAATACCAAAACAGACAAGGATGTCACAAAGAAAGAAAACTACAGGCCAATATCACTGATGAACATAGATCCAAAAATCCTCAACAAAATACTAGCAAACAGAATCCAATAGCACCTTAAATGGATCATACACCATGATCAACTGGGGTTTATTCCAGGAATGCAAAGATTCTTCAATATACGCAAATCAATCCACGTGATACACCATATCAACAAATTGAAGGATAAAAACCATATGATCATCTGAATAGATGCAGAGAAAGCTTTTGACAAAATTCAACACCCATTTATGATAAAAACCCTGCAGAAAGTAGGCATAGAGGGAACTTTCCTCAACATAATAAAGGCAATATATGACAAACCCACAGCCAACATTGTCCTCAATGGTGAAAAACTGAAAGCATTTCCACTAAGATCAGGAAACAAGACAAGGTTGCCCACTTTCACCACTCTTATTCAACATAGTTTTGAAAGTTTTAGCCACAGGAATCAGAGAAGAAAAGGAAATAAAAGGAATCCAAATCAGAAAAGAAGAAGTATAGTTGTCACTGTTTGCAGATGACATAATACTATATATAGAGAATCCTAAAGATGCTACCAGAAAACTACTAGAGCTAATCAATGAATTTGGTAAAGTAGCAGGATACGAAATTAATGCACAGAAATCTCTGGCATTCCTATACACTAATGATGAAAAATCTGGAAGTGAAATCAAGAAAACACTCCCATTTACCATTGCAACAAAAAGAATCAAATATCTAGGAATAAATCTACCTAAGGAGACAAAAGACCTGTACGCAGAAAAGTATAAGACACTGATGAAATAAATTAAGGATGATACAAATAGATGGAGAGATACACCATGTTCTTGGATTGGAAGAATCAACCTTGTGAAAATGACTCTACTACCCAAAGCAATCTACGGGTTCAATGCGATCCCTATCAAACTACCACTGGCATTTTTCACAGAACTAGAACAAAAAATTTCACAATCTGTATGGAAACACAAAAGATTCCGAATAGCCAAAGCAATCTTGAGAACGAAAAGTGGAGCTGGAGGAATCAGGCTCCCTGACTTCAGACAGTACTACAAAGCTACAGTAATCAAGACAGTATGGTACTGGCACAAAAACAGAAAGATAGATCAATGGAACAGGATAGAAAGCTCAGAGATAAACCCACGCACATATGGTCCCCTTATCTTTGATAAAGGAGGCAAGAATGTACAGTGGAGAAAAGATAGCCTCTTCAATAAGTGGTGCTGGGAAAACTGGTCAGGTACATGTAAAAGTATGAGATTAGATCACTCCCTAACACCATACAAAAAAAATAAGCTCAAAATGGATTAAAGACCTAAATGTAAGGCCAGAAACTATCAAACTCTCAGAGGAAATCATAGGCAGAACACTCTATGACATAAATCACAGCAAGATCCTTTTTGACCCACCTCCTAGAGAAATGGAAATTAAAAACAAAAATAAACAAATGGGAACTAATGAAACTTCAAAGCTTTTGCACAGCAAAGGAAACCATAAACAAGACCAAAAGACAACCCTCAGAATGGGAGAAAATATTTGCAAACGAAGCAACTGACAAAGGATTAATCTCCAAAATTTATAAGCAGCTCCTGCAGCTCAATAGCAAAAGAACAAACAACCCAATCCAAAAATGGGCAGAAGACCTAAATAGACATTTCTCCAAAGAAGATATACAGTCTGCCAACAAACACATGAAAGAATGCGCAACATCATTAATCATTAGAGAAATGCAAATCAAAACTACAATGAGATATCATCTCACACCAGTCAGAATGACCATCATCAAAAAATCTAGAAACAATAAATGCTGGAGAGGGTGTGGAGAAAAGGGAACACTTTTGCACTGTTGGTGGGAATGTAAAATGATATAGTCACTGTGGAGAACAGTATGGACGTTCCTTAGAAAACTAGAAATAGAACTACCATATGACCCAGCAATCCCACTGGGCCTATACCCTGAGAAAACCATAATTCAAAAAGAGTCATGTACGAAAATGTTCATTGCAGCTCTATTTACAATAGCCCGGAGATGGAAACAATCTAAGTGTCAATCATTGGATGAATCGATAAAGAAGATATGGCACATATATACAATGGAATATTACTCAGCCATACAAAGAAACGAAATTGAATTATTTGTAGTGAGGTGGATAGACCTAGAGTCTGTCATCCAGAGTGAAGTAAGTCAGAAAGAGAAAGACAAATACCGTATGCTAACACATATATATGGAATTAAGAAACAAATGTCATGAAGAACCTAGGGGTAAGACAGGAATAAAGACACAGACCTACTAGAGAATGGTCTTGAGGATATGGGGAGGGGGAAGGGTAAGCTGTGACAAAGCGAGAGAGAGGCATGGACATATATACACTACCAAACGTAAGGTAGATAGCTAGTGGGAAGCAGCCGAATAGCACAGGGAGATCAGCTGGGTGCTTTGTGATCGTCTGGAGGCGTGGGATAGGGAGGGTAGGAGGGAGGGAGATGCAAGAGGGAAGAGATATGGGAACATATGTATATGTATAACTGATTCACTTTGTTATAAAGCAGAAACTAACACACCATTGTAAAGCAATTATACTCCAATAAAGATGTAAGAAAATAATAATAATAAAAAATAAAAAGATAAAAAAGAATCATTAGCATTCTTGCCTCTGAGGAAACAGTATATTTGTATGTAATGGGAGTCTGTTATTTTATAATCATTTATACTCCTTTCTGTTACCAGATGTATATATCATTGTGTATGTGAGTGTGTGTGTGGTTTATTCACTTAAAAGCACTATATAAAAGCACTATATCATATAACTATATGATTAATTTAAATAAATATTGCAAAACTTATATTGCAAAACATATATACATTAAGACATAAAGTTATGAAATGAGGAAAATACAAATGATTCAAAATACATTTCTAATTTTTTATATTAATTTTTTATTCCAGCTGTGATTAATTTGACTTATTCCTCTCAGACTTTAAGGATAACTCATAGTGAACCCACTTGCAATTCTCGTATAAAACAAATCAAAAGTTTTGTTGATTTGTAAAAAACTTTCCAGACAAAATTCCTGTGTGATCTGCCAGCACTCAGTGTGAAGGAGCATTAGTGTCATTTGTATGAAAAGTCTTTCAAGTCAATGACAGAACTAGGACAGGAGCAATGGGAATAAATTAAGTGATAGAGGATGTTCAATGGCTGTCTGAAACTATGGTAGAAAAGCCACTAGCAGTTCTTTTCTCTGGACTAACAGAAACAAAAATCCACCCTTCATATTTTAAGCATGTAGAACTATCATATTTGTACTTTTAACCTATCAACGTTGATGTAGACAAAACTGAGTTTTATTTATTTTAGTAGATACAAATAAAAGTCTCAATCAATTTAGATTACGATTATCTTAAGATAGTGAAAACTAATGCATAGAAAATGAATGGTTGAGATGGTATTTAATATGCTTAAATTTTTTCAATTGTTTTATTCTATTGAATAGTTCTAAACTTGGCATCAAAATGTACCTATTGTTTTTCTCAATGGATAGAGATAGAGATAGATAGAGATATATATTGGATCTGGCCCAACACTGAAATAGCCCACTTAATAACTCATTTAGTTGCCTTATGCTTTGCATATATCTTACCCTTTTTCCTTAAGAAAATCCCTTTATCAGGGAGCTCATTATATTGGGATAATCCTATTCCTTATGCCTTGATCCCAATAAATTCTACCCTTGCATAATATCTCAAATGTAATTATGCATTTATACCATTTTTCCTTAATTGTTGTAACTATGAGTTAGATTTGAGTGTATATTTCCATCTACTGGTCCTCTACCTCAGGTTCACAAAATCTCTGCACTCCACTCTCTCTTTTCTTTATCAGTTAGTCATCAGTATCTGATATTCACTATTATTTTAGCAGCTTATCTCACATATTTTTATGTTTTTCTGTACCAATGACCTTCATTTTCCTCTAGTGCCAGAGTATTTTCAGGATTTTTTGAGTCATAACTTGCATTGTAACAACCAACCTGTTTGATTTTGATGATATCTACTTTCTATTTTTGAAGATATCAGTAAAATATTTTAAAACTAATAGTGGCTACCATTTTAATAAGCCTGTACATGGTTTTTTTTTATACATTTCCTAAATATTGCAACATAACAAAGCAAAAGTTTTTTTTTCATTTTTCATATATTAGGAATCATAGGCTCAGAGATATTAAATAATATAATACGTCCAAGTTCATATACATAGCAAGTAGTGGAAAGCAGAATCACACTCTGGTCCATTACTTATGGTCCATGCTCATTTCATACCTTTATTTTGCCTGTGAAAATATTTTCAGAAAGGGTCATAAAATGGGCACGAAATTGTTTTGCTTGCTGTTATTCAAAAAAAAATTTTTGTAATTTCTGCCAAAAGCTTTTCTAGCACACATAGTGAGTTTATATAACTTATTCACTTATATACTTTGTCTGCCTTTATTGTGAACCAACTAAGCCTATTAGATAACCATCCAACTTAAAGCTAATAAAATTACTGAAATTATTTCATGACATTATGAATTTCCTCTGTATCCCATTTTTCTGGTGAATTTTCCCCCCAGCTTAACTGATATGTAATTTGCATATAACATTGTATAAGTTTAAGGTGACGTGATACAAATATATATTGTGAAATGATTACCACAACCATGTTAGCTGAAACATCAATCACCTCACATAATTACCTTTTGTGTGTGTGTGGTAAGAACATTTAAGATTTACTCTTAGCAACTTTCAAGTATGTAATAAAGTATTATTAACTATAGTCACTGCGCTATTCATTAGACCCTAAAACTTATAACTGGAAGTCTGTATTCTTTGACCAATATTTCCCCGCATCTTCCAGTCCCTGACAACCAGTCATCTACTCTGTTTCTATGAGTTTGGCTATTCTTAGGTTTCCCCATAAAAGACAGATCACACACTGTTTGTCTTCCTCTTTCTGATTTATAATACTTTGTCTAATGCCCTCAAGGTTTATTCATGTTGCTGCAAATGGCAGGATTTCCTTCTTTATATGGCTGAATAATTTTTTGAGGAACTTCTATACTATTTTTCATTGTGGGTGCACCAATTTACATTATCACCAACAGTGCACACATTTTCCTTTTCTCTATATCCTTGCCAACACTTGGTACAACTTGTCTTTTTGATAAGAGCCATTCTAATGGGTATGATGTGAAATGAGAGCTCATTGTGGTTTTGATTTGCATTTTCATGATGATTAGTGATGTTGAGCAAATTTTCATGAACCTGTTGGTCATTTGTATATTTTCCTTGGAAAAATGTGTAGTCAGGTCCTCTGCTGATGGTGTATTCTGAATGATGCCACCACCAAATATGATTATCTGAGGACCCATCCAGTGGATAAAAAGTCATTTTCTCACTTACCCTATACATGTTTAAACTTAACATAAGACAGTCCTGATTTTTATGATATTAACAAGAAATATATGAGCTCCTTTATTTAATAGAATGTACATTAAACTCAGCACCAATTATCTCTAATATATTACAGTATTGTAACAAGTGAACTGTATTTTGTGGTTCATGCATCTATTTCAGTGAACCATTTACCCAAACCTACAATACTGGGTCTCTGACTTTTGGAATACCTTTTTTTTTTTTTTTCAGATGAATTTAATGTTTTAAAATAAAACACTATTTTAGGCTTGAGAGAAAGCCTAAATAGAAATATTTTTATTTTATATTATTTATCATATGGATAGTGGGAATTATTTCTTGGTCCTGACATTTCATAATTTATATATCTGAATGTCTAGGATTTATGAGTTATGATCATTTCCTTTGGTTTCACAGAAAATGTCACAATTGAAAGTGCTACCCAGTTGCCACTTTAAACCAAAAAATCCCAAGACTGGTAAACTTTTAAAACTAACTTGAAATCAGAAAGGGAAGGAAAAGGGTGATTTCCATATATCCCATTTTACCAACCCCAAAACAACAACAACAAAAAGTTATATTCAGATGAAGTAATTTAACAATTACTTATTGAATACTGGATGCATGCCAACTATGGTATTAAGTATACAAATACAAACAGATATAATTTGTACCTTCAAGTAGCTCAAGTTCTTCCGAGGGACATAGACATGCAAACAATTAATTATAAACCAATCTGAGAGTGTCTTTGTAATTGTGTTAACAAAGTTTTATGAAAGCTAGGGGAATTTATTACTTTGTTATACACAAGTTATTGAGTCAAATGAACAATCTATTTTTTTTCCACAAATAAATTGGATTATATAACTATTTTAAAAATATGACCCAAAGTATTCACAATTGAAGTTCCATATTTAGGGAATGTATAAATTTATTTCTTTTCTTTATGCAAGTTGCCAGTTATCTATTATATTCAAGACTAGAATCATTGCAAATATGGGAAACTTTTGCATATTCAGTTGTTTGTTTGTTTTGGGTTTTTTTTGTAACTTCTCTCACATGAAATAGTCTCTGAGTACCCAGGTTAATTAACTAACCACCGCATTGTCAACTCTCGGTTATGCTCTCTGCTGTATCCTATCATTGACTTCTGGGTTAAGATTTATGTTGGGAATTGAAAGCCAAGGCTGGAACAAGCTGAACAGAGTGTTCTATTTCTGTATAAAATGATATATGCTACTCTTGCCCAGAATGACAACACTTTGCACTGTTCCCAATCTGTAAATTACTCCATTTACTTGGCATAATAAGTATACAGATGTATTTAATTCTTTCTACCAGGGCCATGCTGTTCAATTCCTCTCTGCTAGCCAAATACACCAGATGTTATAAATTACTCATCAATAAGGAGATGAAATGTGACCTCTTTCATATGTAAAAGCAGTGTTACTGCCCTGCTGTTATTGTTTTGAGTTACTATATTTTTAAAATTAAAGATTAGAAAAAGATTTTTTGTAATCTTTTTACTTTCATCAGCAACTTAGTTGCTTCAGTTGCAGCTTCAGTAGCAACCCAGCAAACATCCTGACAAAATAATTGTGTATAATCAGAGGTACGATCTGTGGAAATGATTTAATGTTAATATAACTACCACTTCTTTTCAAGCTGAACTTTCATTTATTTGATTTTTTTTCATATCCTGCAAATAGAGAGTGTTTGTTTTAGATTCACATATTACAAAAAAGAAATGACTCAAATACTATATTCAGCTATGATACCATATATGATTTTGCTTTCTCTTTTATCACATTTCCATAATTTTTTCTTTAATGAGCATGGATTGCTTTTATAGTTCCCTAAAGACAAGCATGCCTGTAGGGAACAAGGTTTGGAGTGTTTAGTGCCAAGTATTATCAGTTTCCCATTCATACGACCTGAATCATATCCAGTACTTATCATCTAAGTTAGGGGTGCCAAACTATTACCCACTAGGTCAATCCAGTCTGTTGCTTCATTTTCAAAAACAAGTTTTATTGGAGCCATGTCCATGTATTTCCATATTGTTTATGGCTGCATTAGCTCTGCAATGGCAGGTTTATTTTATTTGCCACAAAGACTTTATGGCTTATAAAGCCTAAAATTCTTACTTCTCTGGAATTTATTGAAAGAATTTGTTGATGTTGATCCAAGTAAGAGTCAGAAATTACATTTGTTTATGGTTTTTTAAAATATTGTTCATTTTTTGAAATTCATTGAATTATTTCTACTCTTATTACTCATAGAGTTGTTGGGAAGATCAAATGAATTAAATAAGCAATATTTGCAAGTAGTTAAAAAAATATTGGGTCATAAGAAGGGCCACGTAAATGTTGTTAATAAAAAATGCAGCTGAACTTAGCATATATACTAATTCAAAGAATGCCAGATCCCTTGATGTCTACTTAACCAAATTGTGGATGCTAGCAGTGCTCAGAGATTCATTATTAAAATGAAGCGTAACCTTGACTGTATCAGGCAATTCATGAGAAAGCAGAAACTTGTTCTTTTTTTTCTAAAGATAATTAATACATTTAAATAAGAGGGAAAAAAAAGACTTTTGACAGATTTTCAGGTACAAACATCTCCAAGAGGAAATATTGCATGTTTTTGTTAACTAGTTCCTGGAGGACAATGATAGGTTACTTTTGGATTTTTCTTCAGTAGATAGTTGAATATATGATAGCAATAAATGGTTATTTGGGGGATATTAATCTTGTTTACATCATATTCAATCTGTTTATTTAATGTTAAAGTGTTATAATGCTGTTGTTACACATGAAAAATAAATATTTTAGACTTAAGAAGAAGGATTAGAAAAGTTTGTAAATAATTTTTATTCTTCAAGTGTCTGTTCCTGTTACTAATATCAAGAGTAGAGTATCTTTAGTCACACAGTTTTATACAAAGTAGTTTTAAAATGGCTGTGTTTAGCTTTAGGTGCCTATATGTGTTAATGATGATACACATTTTGATCAATGAAAAAGGATGTTTTTGCATACTTTAGTTTCCTCATATCCCTTATAAACTGTTTTAGAAAGGCAATTAGGCAAAATTTACCTCTGTACTCATAGAAATCTCTGATTTTATTTTTTGTAGTTTAGTGAAATGGCTTACTTAAATGGACAGACCACTAAAATGTCTATGCAACACTTTGATTAGGTGATTATGAATTGGTTATATATAGCTTCTACAGCATTTAGAGAAATATAGATCAAAATAAAATATGCAAAAGTGATAAACAGTTAACATTTTCATGAGGTATCAGTGAATTTAAGGATGGCATAATATAAAGCAGCGGTTTTATATTTCCTTAAGGATCAGTACTGTATTTTGAGGAAATTTTTTTGGAATTCTAATACATGCAAGTATTAAAGTGGAGATTCTATGGTTGAAACGTGTGCTGGTGACTGAGTCTGTCAGCTATTGTCACAAAAGTTCTGTAGAATAAACCATCTTAAAATTCAACTATTTGAAATTATAATTATTTATTTTCTCTCATTTGTCTGCAAATTTGCTATGACAAAATATCAGGACAAATTTTATCAAAGATATTCTCTAAAAAGAATGATCTCTTTCTCTGATGGGCTCCTTATGCATTCAGTTAAGTAAACTTTTGTCAGGAAAAATAACAGTATACTACCAGACAATCAATTCAGAAAGTTGAGTCTCAGTGTTGACGTTAAATTAGATTGAATTTAATAACTTCATCTATGTGGATAATGCATTCATTATTTTACTAGGAACTCATTTTTTATAATTGTAATTATTTAAATGAATTGTATTTATATTTAATATTAGTTAAATAAGTCTGCATTGTTATTAAGAATAATATTTTAATATTACTTTGTCTAAATAAAGTTTTCACGAATTAGTTTTGAAATATAAAATTCACGATAGAGTAAAATGATTCAGTCACTTTAATGAAAG
The DNA here is from genome assembly GCF_039906515.1 of Pseudorca crassidens. NCBI lineage: Eukaryota > Metazoa > Chordata > Mammalia > Artiodactyla > Delphinidae > Pseudorca > Pseudorca crassidens. The sequence continues at coordinate 22,138,695 of NC_090313.1, forward strand.
CAAAAATATATGAAGTAACAAACTTTTTAAAAAGAGTATCTTCATTTGGATATAAAGCAGATTTGTCACTGAATGATTGGTGTACTTGTACTTGAATAGAAATGGCTTTAATTTGCTATGATAGCCCTCTGGCTATATGTTTTGCCAAATAGTTTTAGAAATTTCACTTTTTTGAGTGACAAAGTAATTACTATTTGATCTCTTGTTTGTTGACAGAAAATATGACCTTACAAATATTAAATAGAAAAATCTCAAAAAGGAGAGCTATCCTTCTTTGTTGATGAATCCTCTAAGGAAAATTGTGCTATTGTATAAAGAACCAATTTATTTAGTCAAGAAACTGGGACATCTCTGACTAACTTTCCATCTGACCCCATTATAATTGCATTTTTGTGATGGGGATGGAATTCTTCTTTCTTCCTTCCATCCATTGACCTAATTTAAGAAAAAAAATGAAAGGGAAAGAATAATAACGAACTACTATGAATAAATCTTAAAATGTCTTGAAAATATCGAAGGAAATACAGGAAATTCAAATATTAGAAATTATCTTCAAACATGGTTTAATTGCATTATATTATCTTTTAGAAAATGGCTCCTTTAAAACAGTTTTAAATTTATCTAAAAGATCGTTTACTTAAATTATTCTTTTTAAAATGATGTAACCAAATATCTGTATTTGTAGATACATCAATCTTTCATCTATTATAATGCAATTTCAGTAAACTATCAGTCAAAATTGGGATTAGAGTTCTGTAAGAATTACATAATTTAAATATTTCTGATTAAGAAATGACTAAGTAAGTGGGAAACAGTACTCATCCTACGGATTCTTCCAGCTAGTGTGTAGAGAGTTTAGCTAAGCCACTTCACCAGCATTGCTGCCTTGGCATCCATTTTGTTTCGCCAAACTGCTTGGGGGACCTTAGCTGACACTAGCTCTCTCATGCAAGCACATGCCATAGATAGCAGCCCAGCCCGCAGAGTCATAAGCAACTGTAAATCCCTGATAGGACTTCCCCAGCCACTGTTGTGATGGACAATCTCCATGGCTTCCTAACACCTTCCCTTTATGTATCATTATATAAGACCTCAATGGGGATTATCAAAACCCCACTCCTTTGGTTTGAATCTTCCATTCTGGACCTAACCCAGGAACTCCAAAGCACTTCACCGACAAACTCTAATAAAAGCATGTATCTCAGTTCCTGTGTCTCTGTCTGAGTACACCCTGCCTCCACTGCCTTGTGTGGCCCTATGACCACTTCCTCCAGGACTTGTGAGTAATAAATGTCTCCATTTCAATTTTTCTTGCGGTCTGTTATTGAACCACGGCTCACCACCCAGCAACTTGTGCTCCATTTAATAGGTATTAATTTGACAGATTCATAACAAGGTGTGAATGAATATTGTGTACTTGCTTGAACGAGAAATCAATTCTAGCACAAACTAAATAAGAACAGAAGAATTCCATGATAAAACTATTAATAAGTGTGAACATTCAATGAAGCAATAAAAAGCACGCTCACCTCAATAAGTACCACAGCATTTTTAAGCTCTCCTGTTGCTTTTAATTTGAAAATATTTATTGCACGTTGGATTTCTATTGCTGCCCTTAAGATATGCATTTGCATTCTTTTTTAAGGTGAAATAAATTTCTCCTTATAATACTTCCTGAAAAATCGTTGTCTCCCTCACTATGCATAAAGTGTACTGCTGACTTTTGATTAAAAAGAACAAGATTAAACATACTCATTTATATCATGCTCTCCCAAAATTCTACTAAAATGATTTTTTTCAAGGTGTGAACCTAGAAACAAACAAACAAAAAAGGAAACAAAAAATGAATAAATGGAAGAGAATTTTGGAGGTCGAAGAGCAGATTCATGGATGGTCATTGCATCAACAGCCCTGAAAATGCTGCCTACTAAGCTGGCAGTTGGAAATGTCAACAAACAACTGGGTTTATACTGCACAGGGATTTGTTGTGTCAGGTATTCAAGCAGAATCACACACTAGATATGCTAAAAAAAAACTCACTGTAGTGTTGCCAGACAGTATCTGATAAGGTTATGAATTAGAATAGGTTTGTGGCTCAGTAGTTCTAACCAAGCCAAGATAAACCATAAAGACACAGACCTACTAGAGAATGGACTTGAGGATGTGGGGAGGGGGAAGGATAAACTGTGACAAAGCGAGAGAGTGGCATGGACATATATACACTACCAAACGTAAAATAGATAGCTAGTGGGAAGTTGCCGCAGAGCACAGGGAGATCAGCTCGGTGCTTTGTGACCACCTAGAGGGGTGGGATAGGGAGGGTGGGAGGGAGGGAGATGCAAGAGGGAAGAGATATGGGAACAGATGTATATGTATAACTGATTCACTTTGTTATAAAGCAGAAACTAACACACCATTGTAAAGCAATTATACTCCAATAAAGATGTTAAAAAAAAAGCCCAGAGGACCTTAAAAAAAAAAAAAAAGTAGAGGTAAACGTGGATTCCAGGAACAACAACCCAGACAATCAATATGATAACAACAATAAACACAAAAATTCTGAAAAAAACATGTAAGAGGGGAAAGACTGCAAGGCCCAGGGTCTTTGTGTGGTTTGGGATAGGAGTAGCTGAGGTAGATGCCAAGGTGACATTAAGACGTTAAACTGTAGAAAAATTTTGACTTTCAGGCATTTTCCCCATTTCTTTACTGCCTTGAAATAACCACTGACTGTTTCTTTATGGAATTTGTTGTAACAGCCTTGACCACTGATGCTGCAGTAGGTGTATAAATATCAAGGTAATATAAAATCACTGGTTGGTGTTAAGTAAAAGGAAACAGTGCAAGCTGGAATTCTGCTATTAGGGATTCAACTGTTTTACCCCCTGACCTAGAACGGGTATGCTGTAAAGTCATGAGTTTCTTTGCTTCCAATACAATTTTCTCCTAAGAGTTAAAGTGAAATGCTTACCAGAGGGCTCACTTTGTGGAAAAGACAGAGTGACCAGCACAGCTTAAATCATTCTAATCATTCTATCACTCTATATAGAGTCTTTTTCATTTGGTGTCCTTTGAATTGCATAAAGCAGTTGAGCAGCCAGAGCTGTCATAGAAAACTTATACAACAATTTTACTCATAAACGTTTGTGGATAAAATACTGAATTTAGCAAGAGGGGATTATAAAAATTGTCTTCTGTTTTTACCAGATGGCTTTCTTTCAAGTATTTATAAAATAACATACTTCTCACTGTTATCGACCCTCCTGAGTCAGTCCCAAATGAGCATCCTTCTGTCCTGTCTTTTGAGCCAATAGAAGATGATGGAGTTCAGCTCAGAAGCAAAGGGAAGCTTTATTCTCTGATCAAGGAATTGAGAGGTGCGAGCTCCCGCTCTAGAGCACTGCTCTCCGTGACTGGCCAGTGGCGAGGCTGCTTTTCAGGGTTCCTGTCAGGGCGGAGGGGGCGGAGTTCTCGCCGGTCAGGGCGCAGGCGTGCTGCTGCCGGAGCTACAGGCTGAGGTGAGGAGCAGCGCCTGCGCCCACGGCCTGCCGTCGCCATCTTGAATTGAGGTGTCCTGGGCAGCGCTTCTCCACAGGGCTGCGCACCAATTGTCATGTTGCTCGCAACGGTTCTTCGCTGGGAACGCTAATCCCATGTATTAGGTGCAAGGCTTCTGCACACAGCCCACTACAGGCAAACGAAACTAGACTAAGCCCAAAGGAAGAGGTAAGACCTTATCTTATCACCCAGATTCTCTCTTATTTTTCCCGGGGACCCCAGGGGGCTTTGTGGGTGACCTCACCAGAACAGGAGGGTTATCACAATGTAGTGGGAAACATTTACATTTCCTAGAGGTTTAAAATTTTGAAGTAATATGAGATAGACGTTTTCTCATAAGACTTTCTTGTATTTTGTTCCTGTAAGAAACCCACTACTTTTGGCCAATGGTAATGAATCATCACTACATAATATGTTAAAAATGAATATGTAATATTAATATGCATTTGGGTGCATATATAGTGTTTTTCATTGTATTTAATTTTGTTATGGTATAAAAATAACCATTTACTAAAATAATATTGAATATATAAATAATATGGAGTAATTTAATTATTTACTTACATTTAATAAATAAGTAAATGTATATTTCCAGGATACCAGGATGTCCTGAGTGGTACAAGAGTCAGAAATATATTATTATGTAATAAGTAATTATATACTCTCCTAATTCATAATTTTCAGCATCAATATTATGAGTATGATCATAAATATGTTATATGAATATTTATTTCAGGATGTGTGCTTGAGATTTACCACCAAGTTTATTTCAATTACAGTAGAACTTTATATGTGAGATGACTATATGAATAATTTTAATGCTAGAATATAATGAGAATTACGTTTCTAATATTATACAGGCTATAAATACCTGGATATGGCGTTAAAGTAGGCTATGTTAATGATAAAAGTAAAGTAAAATATGCCTTTTTAATGTAATACAATATTTATTAAATGAGCTACATTGTTAGAAATTCTGCAATGGTCAATCACATAATTTACAATTTAGCATTTACATAAACTGTATAAAAATGTGCTTATATCAGCTGCCTATAAAGACTGTTGTAACTCACAGACAAATGAAACAAGTACAATCATTCCTTTTACCTATGTAGAAATGTCTTCTGTCCTTAGGGAAATGGCAAGCAGAGAGTAAATGGATTCATTCAAAAACATTTTCTAATTAGCTACTGTAGAAGCAGACGTTTTTAGTCAGTGTATTATATACACATTTTTTGAAAAAGGAAGTAAATAGTACCATACAATATATAGCACCATTTCTCTCATTTGCAATAACAGAGTTTTTAAGGGCCTTAAGAAATGAAGGTAATCAAACTCAAAAAAAAAAGAACAAAAATAAAAAATCTCACTTTTAATTATAACTTGAAATAAGTTTGAAGTCACATAAAATGAATTCTAAATTCTACTTATTTGACAAATTTAATAAGTAAATATGGATAATAAATCATTTTTATTTTACTTTTTCAATATAAGAACAATGTTACAGATTTTTAAAAATTTTATTAAAAATCTTCCATCAAAATATTTTCTTGATTACAACAAAATTTGATCAATTAAAATACATGGATTTTCAGCTACCTGCATGGTGTCTTATTAAAGATGGACAAATATAGACATACATTGACGTATATTAAAATGTACACGGCTTCCCTGGTGGCGCAGTGGTTGAGAGTCCGCCTGCCGATGCAGGGGACACGGGTTCGTGCCCCGGTCCGGGAAGATCCCACAAGCCGCGGAGCGGCTGGGCCCGTGAGCCATGGCCGCTGAGCCTGCGCGTCTGGAGCCTGTGCTCCACGACGGGAGAGGCCACAGCAGTAAGAGGCCCGCATACCGCAAAAAAAAAAGCATGGGGAAAAAAGGAGCATTTGCTTGCATCGACAAATTCACAGGAAGGGAGCCAAATATCAGGTCTTAAATTTATAAAAGAAGCAAAAGATTATGATTTGATATATACAGTTCCAATCTTACCACACACTAAGGAAGCAGTATCAGCCCCCTACACACACACACACACACACACACACACACACACACACACACACACACACACACACACAGGAAGTGACTGGAAAGAACCTTAAACTCAAAGGTTTAAATAGCTTGAGGAACTCATCCGGCTACTAGAATTTGGATGGACTTCATTTTCTTAAACTGCCAGTGCATATTTTCATTTAGGTTGGAATTGCCTATTTGGATTACTATAACAAGTAAAGATATAAATTTTTGTAAAAGAGATGAAATAAACATCTATGAAATATAACATAATAGCACTTTAATCCCAGTTATCACTGAAGTAGGTGTGCACATATTTTTTTTCTTTCATGAATATGTTTTTTTAAACTCTGTCCAAAACTTAAGTTAGAATTAGTTTACATTGGCCTAGTATCATCAGGCATTATAAAGGAAAATTTAGATATTTGAAAGTTTATAAAAGGTTAATTGAAATAATAAAATTATAATAATTGTTCATTTAATTGACCTTAAGCAATTTAAAATTGGAAGCAATTATACAAGCTATGGAACTGAAATATAGTGTAAGTTTTGAAGTATGTGCTGGCATAATTATGTGGAGCATCGCATTTTTCTCCCATGTGATGAACAGAAAGAAAGAGTTAGAATTGCCTCAAAGGCAATAATTTTCCTTCAATAAAATGCTAACTTAAGGGTTAGAGAATCAGGAGAAGTTCATCTAATACTCTATAAATAGAGGTATCAAATTAAAGTTTTAATGACATTTAATTGACCTAAACATAAAATGACTTTCCACTGTAGGCAGTGAACATAATTACAGAGCATAGCTGAGACAAAAGCTTTGGAAAATTTAGTTTTCTGTGAACTACTAGTTTTTTTGTTTTTGTTTGTTCACTTGTTTCTGGAGAGAGGAAGAGGGAGAGAAAGAGGGAAGCATTATATTACACATGGGTTTGTTTTTTTAAGTTTTTCATTCAGTTTCTTCAATATATATCAAGGTACAGTTACTAACAAATGATCAATCAAGATTAAATTAAACTGTTACTGGAGCAAAGTCATCTAATGGCTAAATACACATATAAAGCCATGCAAAGAGAGAATGCAGTGTCTCTAAATTGAGTAATAAGGATTAGAAAATACCGTAAAAACTTGGCTTGGACTGGGGAAATTTGATTCGCTAGAACAAAAGCTATTAAACAATTTCTCAGATACTTCACAACTTTGGAAAAAAATATATAGAACACAAAAATTTGTCCCCCAACTTTTAATAAACACTAATGAGATACACTGTATTTAAATGAAGAAAATACTTGTGACTAAATATCTTCAGATTTCTATATTTTGCCACACTAGATGACAGTCAATCTTTTTATGTGCCCAAATCTTTTATTTGTAATCATGCAGAAATGACATTTTATACACTGAGTTTATTTTATTGATTTTTAATATTAACTCAGTTCCACAAATTTTATCATCATTAACCCAACAGGTTAACTTTTCTACCTCTTTCCCCTGCCCAAGTTAAAGCAGAATTATTCTTTCCTTCTTTGTTGGCTATATTGCATTTTATTCATATCTTTGATTTAGTAGCTATCACATTTTTACTTTAAGGTTTTCAACCTTCTAATATATAGTTTGTGAACTTTCTGAAATCAAGACTATGTACTTAATTTTTATCTATACCTTAATACCGAGAAACATGCCTACATTATAAGAGGGTCTTCATAAGAATTTATTAAAATAATTGTATTTACTTGAATCTCTTAATAATTTACTGGATTATGCCTGTTCATGCTACTGAATATAAACATAATTTATGCTCAATCATTCAGGAAGCCTATATCCTTAATTATAAATAAGGGCTGTAACTAAAATGTAAAGGAGCAGAAGAACAAAATTAACTCACATTCACATACATACACACCCATTATATATTCTCTCATGTTTATTCATGTAATTGTCTTTACCTACAGTTCTTTCCTCTGTTACTATATGACAAAATTCCACCATCCTTTACAATCCCATAAAAATAATGAAATATTGAGACTCACTGTTACATTTCTTATGCATATTCTTCCTCTCCACTTTTTTTTCCAATAATATATCCTAGGATCTTACAAACAGTATCATCTAAATTAACACTTGATTGTTCTTTAAATTTTCCAAAAATCCTTTGTATTTTTTCTTGCTTTCTTTTACCAACTTATTCCTTATATATCCAAACCTATGGCAGATCCTGCTGATTCTACTTCTCAATCTAGTATGTAATGGGCCTATCATACGATATAACATAGTAAAAAATAGTTTAAAAATAGCATAACAAAAATAATAACTAGTTATCTTTTAAAAATCTTCTAACTTTTCCACCTATTGCAACTACTTGTTAGAGTAACTGTCTTCTCTACTAGTTTTTTTAACTCTTTTTTTCTGCCTCCAGTTGTTGTTTAGATAAATGATTAAGGCCAGAAGTCAGCACACTGACTCACGACCAATTCTCTTTTTGTACAGTTCTTTACATTTTTTTTTTAAATGATGGGAAAAAAATCAAAAGAGGGATCATGCTTAGTGACACATAGAAAGTATATGAAATTCAAATTTCAGTGTTCATAGGTAAACTTTTATTGGAACCCAAACACAATTATAAACTTAGTTATCATCTATGGTTTATTTCTCCGCATAACAGCAGAGGTGAAGAGTTGTGAGAGAACAACTCACTAGAGATATACAGATGGCAAGTAAGCATACGGAAACATGTTCAACATCGCATAAGTCAGTAGAAACTGCGAATTAAAACTGTAATGAGATACCAGTATACACCTATTAGAATGCCCCAAATCCAAAATACTAACAAATACTTACAAGGAAGTGGAGCAACTACCGCAGTGTAAAGTCTATCTAGTCAGAGACAGCTATAAAATTAAATATTACTGTAGTGCAATGCTGATACATAAGAGCCAAAAAATAAATATTTTGAATAAATAAATTAGCTTCTTCCTGTTAGCAAATGTTGATAACTTTGATGCCCTTCTTCTGCCCTGATGTTGTCCTTTAGAGCCCTTGGTAACCTTGTCTAATATAGTCCTTGTACCTCCTTTATACACTTTTTCTTCCTTTATTTATATCCCTTACTCAACTCGATGCACCTTATGTTAATGAATATATTCAATAATCTTCAGATCGGCCAGTATTCTGGCATAAAATAGGCTCAATAAATCTTCACTGAAAATTAAATCTATTTTAATTGCCCTATCATTTCTAACTCTAAAAAACGCATTTTATATAGTTTGTCCTCCATAGAGCCAACACAGTTCTAGAATTTTAAGAAGATACTCCAGATACTTGTCAGTTGTTAAACAGATAGTGGTTATTTAGTTTCCTTTCATCCAAAATTAAGTCATTTCCATACTTTCTAGTCAGGAAAGATCTTGTTTGTTCTTCCATAGTATAATGACGCCACCATTCTTGCATTTGCTTAGCATTAAAACTTCAACTCTTTTGGCTGTCCATGCAATATTTTCCATTTTTAATTCCCCCACTCAATGCAAGGTTATCAAAACCTATAAAACCTTTATGTATCCATGCTGACTTTGAACCTCAATATATCATGCCTGCATTATTAACACCTTCTTCTAACCTGTTTTTCTGATTCCAATAATTCTTGTGCAAATTAACCAATATAATATTACAAGACAAATATAGCCCAACCAAAATTGTACTGAATTTCTACTGCCCCCAAATTATTTATGTCAGGGTATTCAGTCACCCATAACTTGACCTTACATGTTGATCCATAGCTTGATACAAGTAGTTTTATACTTTATCCTCCTGATCTAACAGACTCATTTTTGAAACCATAAACACCACTTTAGTCTTATTACACCCATATATTTTCTCAATCTCTACTCTTTTGATGATTCGAAATACCAAATTAAAATATTTTATTCTAGTTAACAATGTTATCCAGATAATTTAGCTATAGTACATTCATTTTGCAGGTTTTTAAATAAAAATTTAGCCCTGAAATGACTTTGCCCCTGCCAAATATGCCCTCTTTGAATCAAAATTTTTCTATCAGAACACATTTGACAATCAAGAGCTCATGATTTGGTAGGAAAGACAATAAATACAGATGGCAAGTGATATGTGAATGATACTTTAGAATGGTAAGGGCTTTAGAGTTTTAAAAAGTAGGTGATAAAATTTGTTGACTTGTGCATAAGCCTTTGACATTCGCAAAGATTACATTTATTTAAGCGTTCCAAGGACAAGCTACAGGGTAAGCAAATTATCACCCTGTGCCCTAATATAAACTGTATTTGCTTTCATTAATCTGATTAATTAGAAAATTAAATATTCACCTACCTCTAGTGCAAAAAACTTTTTTTTTTCTACAATGGAGATTAACTGGCAAAGATTTGTCTCCAAATTAACCATAGAAAGAAATATGTTTAACAAGAAAATATCAATAATATGAAATATCAAAAAATATTTTAAATAGAATTGATTGTTTTGATAGAAACCAAGGTAGCAAAGACCTTTCTTTAGACAATTAACCAATTTTTTAAAAAACATGTTCATTTTATGAGATAAATTGAGTGATCACCAGATAAATTAAAAAATCCAAAATAATTCTTACAACAGAGAAAATAAATATAATTTATTTTATCATGAACCAAGAACTTTGATATATTCAGTCAGAGAACCAAATGAAAGGTACATGTTTGACTTTTAAGGCAAAACTATTATTCAGAGGAACACTCAGGTTAAGCAATGATCTTTGTATTTTGAGTGAACAAAGTTAATAGTGACATATAGAAATTGGAAACTTAAATAAAAATAAATCTCATATTTTATACTGTGTTCTGCATCAGTGTTAGCCATTTCTAAAATATTGTGTCAAGTATTTTGAAAGCCTGAAACCTCAGAGGAATTTTTCTGACAGAAGAGACAAGAGTCGACAAGAAAATGTCCACTTGTTTTCTGGGTAGTGATCATCTGTCTTTTTTTGACATTGCCTTTGTCTGCAACACATCCTATCATCACCCTTTCTCTTGGTAAAGGAAATAAAATCAATTTCAGTAAAAGATATTGGATAGCACTTATTAAAATATATACATCCATTTCAGCATTATATTTAGGGAAGTGGATAAAAATATTCCTAAAGGAAGCCTTTATCCTCTAGTTACACAGATTTCAACATACTGTGTTTACAAAAAAATGATATATATTGAAATAATATAATCAAAAACACATTACTAACCAATCTATTTGTTTAACCTTAAACTTATTTTCATACGTCTGAATAATTTATGAATGTATATCTTATACTATTATCGTTATAAAATATATACTGCAAATAAACAAAATATTTGCTAATTTTTTATTAACATACGACACTTTACACTCTGCCTATAATTTTCCCTTCACTTAAAATGTCAAAACCTATCACTTATGATAAACTACATGCTTGTTATCCATTTAATTTCTTCAAGAAGTTCTCATAAATCAAATTACAGTATATCTTGATGTGAACATTCAAAATGACAATTCTAATTTAAACATATCTCAAGGTTACCAATGTTGATAATGAAAAGACAACAGAATCTGAAATATTCCTTTAAACTATTTTTATTTTAGTGACTACTGTCACTATGTCATAACTTTCCCAGCCAAAGTAACTTCTATACATATATTATATCTAATGTTTTACATTCTAATCATTTCTCAAGTTGGCCTCAATTTTGGCCCCAATAATTCATAAAAGGCAATTTTTGCCATAATCACCAATGACCATGATATCATCATTAATCTAATTAATTCCACATCTACTTTAGATTGGAACAGTATTTAATACTGTTGATCATTTCGTCCCTTTTGAGAAACCTTTCCACTTGCTTCTGGAGCACAACAGCCTCCAGGCTGCCTTCCTACTTTGTTGGCTGTTCATTCTCAGTGTCCCTTGCTGCTCTGTCCTCCTTTACCAGACTTGTAAATATTAGATTGTGTCAAAGCTAAATGCTCATCCGCTTTGCTCTCTGAATGACTGTGTAGGAGATCTAAATTGCTCCTAAGACTTTAGGAGCAATTATTACCTCTAACCCAAAAATTTTGCTGAGAATTTGTCTCTATGATTCAGACCTGTATAATCAAGAGTCTTTTAGATACCTTCCCTAAAATTATTAGCTGTTAAGGAAACCAGGAATTCTTGGACAGTAGTTGATTTTATGCCTTGAAGCAATAAAAATCAAGATGGATCTGAAATATGCTATTATCACTAGAACTAGAGATGCTTTGAAGAAAAGCACAAGGCAATGGTAAGATCAAGTAGAATGCTAAAGGGCTCATTTTCAGTAAGTTGTAATACTGGAAACATCAAATAAGAATAATGATAATGGGGGCTTCCCTGGTGGCGCAGTGGTTGAGTCTGCCTGCCGATGCAGGGGACGCGGGTTCGTGCCCCGGTCCGGGAAGATCCCACATGCCTCAGAGCGGCTGGGCCCATGAGCCATGGCCGCTCAGCCTGTGCGTCGGGAGCCTGTGCTCCGCAATGGAAGAGGCCACAACAGTGAGAGGCCCGCGTACCGCAAAAAAAAAAAAATAATGATAATGAAATCAGTCAGGACAAGTAAAGTAACTTAGTAGAACCTCATGAATTCATAATGATATTTTTCAAACAAATATCAATATGTAGGCTTAAGGCAGTGATAATGTAGAGGTTGATTATAATTATATAAGTCTATATTTGTTGATTTAAGTAGTGAAATGTTATAGATTTTTTGGTTCCTTTGTAAAATATATGGTAGTTTATGTTCCAATATATTCTTCTTTTATTGTATAAGTAAAAAATAGTTAGGGGCTTCCCTGGTGGCGCAGTGGTTGAGAGTCTGCCTGCCGATGCAGAGGACACGGGTTCGTGTCCTGGTCCGGGAAGATCCCACATGCCGCGGAGCGGCTGGGCCCGTGAGCCATGGCCGCTGAGCCTGCGCGTCCGGAGCCTGTGCTCCGCAACGGGAGAGGCCGCAACGGTGACAGGCCCGTGTACCACACACACACAAAAAAAAAAGTTAAATGAAACATGTGAGTAAACCAGTCAGTTTTAAGGTCACATACAATAAGTATGCTGAAAATGATATGGTCATATACAATATGCCATTAAATGGATTATATTCCGATAGTATATTCACTAATGCTGAATTAACAAAATATCCTGAAAGAAAAGCAACTTTGCAAATTGAACCCCTTATTTCATGAGAGATGAAAATTTCTGGTGGCTCTACAAATTACAATAAATTGTTAATGAGGAATATACACATACATCTTAAAGTTTTATAGATATGATATTAATAATGGGATGAAAGTGTGCCATTATGTAACAAGTAAAATTTTGTGACAAAAGATACACAGTCCTCAGAATGTCCTTGAATTGACAAGCAAGTACCTGTGATTAGAGCAAGATTTTTTCAGGAATAAATCAGATTCTGCATTGTCTGCTATTTTTGTTTTGTTTCACTTTATTTTTGATCTGGGGGAAACTAGAACAACAACAACAAAATATATGTAACAAAGTACAGTTAACTCTGGAAAGAATAAGGCAAAAATTAATATATTTATTGAATTAGAATCCATGATGTTTACATTCAGTTAATGATATTGCAAGTTTACTAGTTTGTATTCAGTGTTACATTGTATGTAGGGTTTCTGTTTAATAGGTTTAAAACATTTAGTAAATCAACCATCTTAGGCATAATTTTAATGAACTCTGTTCATTAAACTGTTAAGATATAATACTTGTTTATAGTCTGTCATTATTTCCATCCATACTTTTTTTAAAATTTAATTTATTTATTTTTGGCTGCATTGGGTCTTCATTGCTGTGCATGGGCTTTCTCTAGCTGCAGAGAGCAGGGGCTACTCTGTTGCGGTGCATGGGCTTCTCATTGCAGTGGCTTCTCTTGTTGTGGAGCACGGGCTCTAGGCGTGCGGGCTTCAGTAGTTGTGGTACGTGGGCTTCACTAGTTGTGGTACGTGGGCTTCAGTAGTTGAGGCTCGCGGGCTCTAAAGCGCAGGCTCAGTAGTTGTGGTGCATGGGCTTAGTTGCTCCGTGGCATGTGGGAGCTTCCTGGACCAGGGCTCGAACCTGTGTCCCCTGCATTGGCAGGCTGATTCTTAACCACTGCGCCACTGGGGAAGTCCCATACTTTGGATTAACGATATTCATTACACAAAATTTCTAACAAAGAGAATACTTTTTCATTGTTATCTATGCTATCTATTGTTAACTGTGATGCACATAATTGTAACAAATTAATTCAGTTTGGCATGATTTTATAGGGCCACTCAGTAAAAGTTGAATCGTTCTTTCAGATAAATCAAGATGAATCAAGCATCATGTGATCTAGAGTCTACACAGAATTAATCAGAGCAAGAATCTTTTTACCACTTTATGCCCATATGTCAGCCAATTCGTGTTGGGTTTTTTTCGTTTGTTTTTTCTTGTCTATGCACCTATGCCAACACTTTAACTATGCTCACAAATTCATTTTTCTGAAAATAGGTTAAGCTTGAATTTTCAAGATATGATTGATAAATATACTAAGAAATAGTTGGAAACACTCATTAACCAGGAAAACTATTAACAAGCAAATATCTTAGCTGTTATCACCAGACATTAAATGAGAAAAGTGATAGGAAATTTCAAAGAATTTATCTTGTGTAAGTGATTGCTTAGATTAAATTCACAGAGAAAATTATACCTATCTCTTCCAAACATGAGCACAGTAATCCTTGATAAATTTAGTGAGTTAGTGAAACATGCTATCTTGTTTTGAAAGGAAAAATCACTTGATTACTCTGATGACCACAATCATTATACCTATCTTATTTTTATGCTGTAATCTTGCTTTAAAAATCATCATTATATGATATGGTTGTTTATTTCATGTTAAATAAAACTGAGCAATACAGCAATTAGAGCAGAACAATCATGAAAGTAAAAGAAAACCTGTTCAAATGTCAGAAGGCAGCTGCTGCTTTGTATTTACTTATGAAAAAAGGTATAATTTAGCATAAATGTTCAAGAAAAAAAACCTGAGTGTCTTTCATATAATATGTTGCTTTTTTGAGGTATATTAGTTTTATAATCCAATTAAATTCCATATAAAGGATTTTTAGCTATCCACTAGTATTTAATAGTTGCTCTTTTATAAATAGGTTCAAAATTATAGATATTTCTAATTAACATCCAGTTTGTATACTTTTGTTACTTACTGAAAATTATATAACCAATTTTATATTTAGTTTTCCAATAGATACCACAGCTTTATTTTCTTAGGAAATTATAAGACTAAATATGCCTGATCACTCATTTTTTAAAATAATTTGATATGATTTTCATATTGTTTAAAATAAAAAGTAGTGTAAAAATACTTAGGAAACTTGTTTGAGGTTAGTCTGTTACTCAGCTACATATCTGATAAACATAGCAAAATGTTGATTTTGTATTCCAAATATTAAGAAGACATTAATATTAAAAGCAAATAATAGAAGACAAAGATTAGCCAGTACCATTGCCTGAAGGTACATTCATCCTCCTTAGTATAATATCAGTCACATTTTAGGAGGGCATAATTCTATGGTGAAAGTTTATTTAAATGTTAAGACTAAAACAAGAAGCACCTTAGCATTAGTCCTAGAAATATCGAAATCTTTTTTTTTTTGTAGTTAAACGTAGGATTTTACATTTGACTTGAACCATTTACTTGCCGTATTTGATTTGCTCTGAGTATCCAAAACTGTCAAATTTAATTTGACAGAATAATTATGTAAATCATATAGAGAAAATTGATATAAATGTGTGAAATAAAATTTTAATATATATCATTGCCATTCCTTAAAAATACATTATTTCCAGAATTTTATTTTTTCAGCATTGTATTGTAGGACATTCAACAAAGGCAGTAATTTTTGCTAAAAACACATATAACTATTCAGTTCATAGCAAGGATAGAAACTGTTTTTAGCTACTCTACATCCGATGCTATTATTTATTTCAGCATATAAAACATATCTATGCATGTGTGATTTAGATAAAAATATGGGAAAATTCAGAAGAAAAGTAACCAATAACATTTCAAATTTCAATATGCCACAATGTTTGAATGAGAAACATGCTTTAAAACTTTAGTCAAAAATTATCCACTTACGTATTTCCAGAGTGAGTCTGTGTGTGTTTGCATATGTGTGTGTGAGCCAAACTAATTTCAGATTTTGTGTTGTAGTATTTAAATCCCCAATACAAGAATGTGTTCATATACTCATGTATTGGGTCTGAAAATATAATATATGGCATATATTTGCTGTTATCTATTTAAATAAATCTTTTAGTTTGAGAGAAAAAATAATCACATGCATTAGTTGCATCTATGATGAATTGAATATTTAGGCATATAAACAACCATTTAGGTTTATTTTAGAATTACAGCAGTAACTAAAAACAATTTTCTGATATTTTCTTTCATTCTAGACGTAGACTTGTTGAAGCCCTTCATAATCAACTCTTTTGATTCAAGAGTCAGTACTTTAGTATTTCTGTCAGATTGCCATTTTCCCCAGAATTTAGAATACTCTTCTTCCCCTATAATGTAACAACCAGCATTTAGGTGAACACATTTATAGTTAGACCTACCGTTTTTAGTCTCTTACTCCAAGGTATGGTTATGTAAAAAAGTGATGTCAGCCATGATGGAGTTTAAATTTCAGGATGTATATTTAAAGAGTACACATCCACTTTCTTATGGAAGTTTGAAAGGCTCTGGCCTTTAGTCTGGCTAATGGTTTATCAATTTTGTTTATCTTCTCAAACAACCAGCTTTTAGTTTTATTGATCTTTGCTATTGTTTTCTTTGTTTCTATTTTTTATTTCTGTTCTGATCTTTATGATTTCTTTCCTTCTACTAACTTTGGGGTTTGCTTGTTCTTCTTTCTCTAGTTCCTTTAGGTTTAAGGTTAGATTGTTTATTTGAGATTTTTCTTGTTTCTTGAGGTAGGCTTGTATAGCTATAAACTTCCTTCTTAGAACTGCTTTTGTTGCATCTCACAGGTTTTGGATCATCGTATTTTCATTGTCATTTGTCTCTAGGTATTCTCTGATTTCCTCTTTGATTTCTTCAGTGATCTCTTGGTTTTTTAGTAACATATTGTTTACCCTCCATGTGTTTGTGGTTTTTACGTTTTTTTCCATTGTAATTCATTTCTAATATCATAGCGTTGTGGTCAGAAAAGATGCTTGATATGATTTCAATTTTCTTAAATTTACTGTGGCTTGATATGTGACCCAAGATGTGATCTATCCTGGAGAATGTTCTGTGTGCACTTGAGAAGAAAGTGTAATCTGCTGTTTTTGGATGGAATGTCCTATAAATATCAATTAAATCTATCTGGTCGATTGTGTCATTTAAAGCTTCCATTTCCTTATTTATTTTCATTTTGGATGATCTGTCCATTGGTGTAAGTGAGGTGTTAAAGTCCCCCACTATTATTGTGTTACTGTCGATTTCCTCTTTTATAGCTATTAACAGTTGCCTTATGTATTGTGGTGCTCCTATGCTGGGTGCATATATATTTATAATTGTTATATCTTCTTCTTGGATTGATCCCTTGATTATTATGTAGTGTTCTTCCTTGTCTCTTGTAACATTCTTTATTTTAAAGTCTATTTTATCTGATATGAGTATTGCTACTCCAGCTTTCTTTTGATTTCCATTTGCATGGAATACCTTTTTCCATTCCCTCACTTTCAATCTGTTTGTGTCCCTAGGTCTGAAGTGGGTCTCTTGTAGACAGCATATAGATGGGTCTTATTTTTGTATCCATTCAGCAAGCCTGTGTCTTTTGCTGGAGCATTTAATCCATTCACGTTTAAGGTAATTATCGATATGTATGTTCCTATGACCATTTTCTTAATTGTTTTGGGTTTGTTTTTGTAGGTCCTTTTCTTCTCTTGTGTTTCCCACTTAGAGAAGTTCCTTTCACATTTGTTGTACAGCTAGTTTGGTGGTGCTGAATTCTCTTAGCTTTTGCTTGTCTGTAAAGCTTTTGATTTCTTCATCAAATCTGAATGAGATCCTTGCTGGGTAGAGTAATCTTGGTTGTAGGTTCTTCCCTTTCATCACTTTTAGTATATCATGCCACTCCCTTCTGGCTTGTAGAGTTTCTGCTGAGAAATCAGCTATTAACCTTATGGGAATTCCCTTGTATGTTATTTGTTGTTTTTCCCTTGCTGCTTTTAATAATTTTTCTTTGTCGCCAATTCGATTACTATGTGTCTCAGTGTGTTTCTCCTTGGGTTTATCCTGTATGGAACTCTCTGTGCTTCCTGGACTTGGGTGGCTATTTCCCTTCCCATGTTAGGGAAGTTTTCAACTATAATTTCTTCAAATATGTTCTCTGGTCCTTTCTCTCTCTCTCTTCTCCTTCTGGGACCCCTATAATGTGAATGTTGTTGCGTTCAATGTTGTCCCAGAGGTCTCTTAGGCTGTCTTCATTTCTTTTCATTCTTTTCTCTTTATTCTGTTCGACAGCAGTGAATTCCACAATTCTGTCTTCCAGGTCACTTATCCATTCTTCTGCCTCAGTTATTCTGCTATTGATTCCTTCTAGTGTAGTTTTCATTTCAGTTATTGTATTGTTCATCTCTGTTTGTTTGTTCTTTAATTCTTCTAGGTCTTTGTTTAACATTTCTTGCATCTTCTTGATCTTTGCCTCCATTGTTTTTCCGAGGTCCTGGCTCATCTTCACTATCATTATTCTGAATTCTTTTTCTGGAAGGTTGCCTATCTCCACTTCATTTAGTTGTTTTTCTGGGGTTTTATCATGTTCCTTCATCTGGTACATTGCCCTCTGCCTTTTCATCTTGTCTATCTTTCTGTGAATGTGGTTTTTGTTCCACATTGTAGGACTGTGGAGCTGTAGTTCCACAGGAACTGCAGGATTGTAGTTCTTGCTTCTGTTGTCTGCCCTCTGGTAGATGAGGCTATCTAAGAGGCTCATGCAAGTTTTCCCATATTTTTTTTTTTAATTTAGGTATAGTTGATTTACAATGTTTTGGTAATTTCAGGTGTACAGAAAAGTGATTCAGTTATACATATATATTTTTTTCAGATTCTTTTCCCTTATAGGTTATTATAAAATATTGAGTATAGCTCCCTGTGCTATACAGCAGGTCTTTGTTTGTTATCTATTTTATATAAATTATCCACCCTCCCTTCCCCTTTGATAACCATAAGTTTTTTTTCTATGTCTGATACAGAATAATTCTTAAAAGCACCCTCTTTTACTCTCAAAATTGCCTTATATGATCATTCTATTTATGAGGCTTCCTAAGTCAGGAGCATTTTTAGGGGCTTTGGTTATGGTATCATAGGCTATCTGTGTTTGCTAATCAGTCTTACCTGAAGAAAAAGGAACTTTCTCTTATCTTCATGGCAAGAAATACTTTTACAACTTTGAGCAAGGCACCCATTGAAATTAGGCTCCTATCCTCTCATAGAGAGGAAAGGATAGGGCAGTCTTCCTTGATGATTACATACCAAAAAGATGACTCCCAGGTGCTTGAGAAAGATGGTCCTGGGTTATAAAACTGGCAGGTAACTTAAGAGATATTTAAGAAATTGTGATATATAGTTATAGATACTATTCACCTTTAAAAGAAAAAAGGAGATCGTGCCATTTGCAACAATATGAATGAACCTGGTAGACATTATGCTAAATGAAACAAGCCAGATAACAGAAAGATAAAGAACTACAGGATCTCACTTATATTTGGAATCTAAAAATGTTGAATACAGAAGCAGAGAATAGAATGGTGGTTACCAGAGACAGGGAGGTGGGGGAAATGGGGAGATGTTGGTCAAAGGGTACAAAGTTGCAGTTTTGCAGGATGAAAACATGTCTAATGTACAACATATATTACATATCTAATGTACATATCTAATGTACAACACATATCTACATATCTAATGTACAATATGATGACTACAGTTAATAATACTGTATTATATACTGGACATTTGATAAGATAGATTTCCTGTGCTCTCACACACACACACACACACACACAAAGGTGAGGATATAATATGTTAATTAGCTTGACTGTATGACTATAACAATTGTTTCATTATGCACACGTATATCAAATCATCATGTGGTACATTTGAAATATATACAATTTTTATTTTAAAGAGAAAAAAGAAAGAAACCAGGTAGAACATAAAGGAAGTATGATACATGACCCTTGCCATTGAGGTATTTACTGTATAATCAGAGTGAAAGGAAGAGTGCTTACTGATGATCAAAGACACATGGACTGTGGTATTAATTGTAAATTATAAAGTAGAAAATTAGAGTAATTACAAGATTTTTTGTCTTTTCAATAGTAAACTGGATGTCACTGGAGAAAAAAAGATTTATATTCCAAAAGGGACAGAGAAAAAATTTACAAGTTTAAGTTTTCCATAGTAAATGATCTAAGAAAACAGAGAAGGAGCTCTGTGGTCAGGCTATCTGGATATTATAAGGGCAGGTGTGAGAGGGAAGTCAGGAGGGTACAGAAGGAAAGAAGTCTGTCTAAAGTTTAGTTAAGCTGAGGGAAATATTAAGGCAGTTTTGGTGCATATATGCTCTTTTTTTCAATCAACATTTTACACAATAATAATGTAATATTAACAGACACAGCACCTGTGTCTTTGAAAACCTTTACTAATTGCCTTGTGGTGGTCCTTGTTTCCATGAATAAAATACCCATTAGTTTCCTTCTTCCTTTTTCTCCCTTCCTTCCTCTCTTTCTTTTCTTTCATAGTCAACCATCAAAAATACTAACTAAATTAAATACATTATAGTGAGTGTGCTTGCTTGGGCTTGTAAAGTGGTAGAGGCAATATGCTATTTATTTTAAAAGGTTTCAAGAGAATTTACTGTGGATAACTATTGCCAATAACACAAAAATTTGAATAAAATTCACACAAATAACTTTTTTAGACACTTCGCAAACTCCTATAAGGGAAAATGAACTCTTTGGATAAAATGACAGAAATTCCTTGAAATCAAATAGACTCTTTAGGAATGATTATTTCTGTGATTTGAAAATTATCTCATGGATTTTAACAAGTAGATTAATTTTTTTTCAGCACACGCTTCACTATAGTTTTATATACAAAAACTAAGCAGCTTTTGCTTTTCCCAAACAGTTCATAAAGGAAAAGTAAATTTTATTAACATTCTAGTTTAATTCTTTACACATATATGAAACAACTTCATCATTGAATGAATGAATGGGAATATTGAAATGTCAGACACAAGCATATCACACAAATAATAGTAAGTAATTCTGTGCTTTTCTCAGACTAAAATATGAACATCTGCTCTCAGCTTCTCTCAGCAGGATTAAAATCTCTTCTTAGCACTATCTCACTCCAGCTTTTTTTCACCTCAGGAGGCCATAAATGCCTCCCCAAAACTGTGAGCTTCTGGAGCAGGAGAGGACTTGAGGCTGTATTATATGTACAATTTTTACAGAGCTTTGTGGTTCAGTTGAAGTTCAGAAAGACTTTAGTGAAGAAAAATTTGGAAAGATGTCAGAGACTATAAAGTCAGAATGAGATCAACCACACAGGATAAGCCAGAAGTATATCTATTCCTCCTATTCAATATCTAATCACAGTTGAACATCCAAACTTAAGCCTGAATATTTTGGTTTGTGTTCTCAGGGTTGCAACATGGGGCCTTTATTTTAGAGATATCATAGCTTAGACATTCTCAGTGTGATTTTCTATTGATAAGTGGCTTGTGAAAAGTAATTTTCTGATGAAAGAAAAAAACCTTCAAAATCCTCTCTTATGCAATCATAAGAGCTAAGGCTCTTTTATCAGAATGACACATCCAAGGATTCAGTGGACAAAGAAAGAGAAGTAACCAATCCAAGGAAGCCCTTATATATTACAAGGCAGGATATTTAAGTATTTGCTCCCATTGTACGTGGCAAGCCATACATATGGTAGAATTCAGTTCTTTAAAGCCATTGCTTGGCTCTTGCTGGGTAAATGGGAAAAAAAACCATGCTTGTATTGAAGAATATTAACTTGTGGAGTGTAAGTTCATCCTGTGAACAAGCATGGCAGCTGGAGCATGGGAAAGGTGTTCAGTGTTTTTTCAGTATCTATTGTCCTCATTGCGTTTGTGTTCTCTCCACCCCTTTGATTAAATGTGCAGCTCTTTTATTTTCCCCATTCACTGGGTTATCTCCCCAAATTTGCATCTTTATAAAGTGGGACCTAGTCTTTTTGATCATTTGCTTCAGTGAGGATAGATACTAAATTCTTGTAGATTCAACTATTTCTTTCTAGTAAATTTAATTTATCAGCATGTAAAAAGCTATTGTGATTGGCTGATAAATAAAAGGTTTTGACTCTTTATATAAACAAAATGTTTGGAATCATATTATATATCACATATTTTAATCATTATATTTATATATTATAGTATACTATTAATATATGTGTATGAAAATCTCATAATGTGAGTAGCATTCCTTTTTCACAGCTCTTTGTTCAAAAATGAAGTAATCCTAACAATCATTTAGAAATAAAAGCAGAATGGAGTATTTTGTTTCTGTTTTTTTTGTTTGTTTGTTTTGTTTTTGTTAACATGTTATGAAGCCAAGTCAAGTAGTTCACTATACCCGATCTACCAATATAAAAAGATTTTGATAAATATAATCCATTAGGAAAGCTATCAAGTGATTACTATTCCCATTCAGAAATAAATGCATAAATTATTTAATATATACCACAAACATTAGAGAATATCATACATCATATATAATGATTTTGAACCACTCTATCTGCTAACCAAAACTGAAAATATACATGAAATTGGCTCCATTTCCTAGCTTCCACAGACCACAAAATCTACTTAGTGATCATATTAAATATCTGCATTCTATTTCTGAAATATCCAATATTGTGTTTATTTACTTTCTCCCTTGCATAGTAGGCAAACGAATTCTAATTTGCATGGAGTTTTCTTCCAGGGTCATAGCCTTTGATTTCTTATTAAAATATTTCATGTTACTAACAATTAGTTGCTAATAAAAATTATTTACTTGAATTATCTACAGTTCCAATACCCTGCATTTTTTGTCACAAAAACAATTCTAAGAGTGAATCACCAAACCTGTATAATTTTTTTTTATTTCTATGGATCCTTACTGTTCAAATGCATGTATAATATGAATTAACACTGTAGTGTTTTTTCCTAAATATTTCCTCAAATATATCTTTTGTTCTGAAAGGGATTTAAATCTTATCTTGAAATAGATAGATTAAAATCTCACAATAGGAAAATAGATGATAGGTATTCCAGTTTAAAGAGGAACTATGGACACATTTATATCAGATTTACTAAAAAATAAAAACAAAATCATCCCAGAAGCCATCATCTCTTTATCGAATTAAATCCCTTTAAAATGCATCCATAATTATATAATGGTTTGAGTTAAACAGAATTTAGTTTTTGTAATCTTAACTATACGAAGAATCTTAAAGGCTGACTAGCACATCATTTATTAGCATCATACTCATTGGTAAATTCACTACTTTCTACCTAACATCAGGAAAAATACAAAGATATCTGCTTTTATCACATGTATATAAAAGTCTGTTGAAGATTCTAGCCAATGTAATAAGGTAAGAAAATAAACAAAAATTATATAAATTGTACAGAAAGAAGTAAAACACTCTCTTTATCTGCATCATCAATTGTATAGAAAAACCTAAGGAGTTCACAAATATTTGACAAAGCTAATCCATGAATTTGACATGAGAACAGGACATAAGGTCAATAGAAATCCATCAATTGTATAACTATATACTAGAAATGAAAAATTTGAAAATATTTTTAAAAGCCCTATTCACAATATTATTAAAATTGATATAGGAATAAATTTGAGAAGATGTGTAAAATCTGCATAATGGAAAATATTAAATATTCCAAATGGGGTTTAAATAAGTCCTAAATAAAGGGAGAAATATACTGTAATTATGGATTGGAGGACTAAATATTGTTATGATGACAATCCTCTGAAAAATTTTCTATAGATGTAGTGCAATATCATCAATATCCTAATAGGCTTTTTTGAATAAATTAAAAATATTACTTTAACATTTATAGGAAAAGGTAATGATCTAGAAGAGCCAAAATTTTTGTTTTAAATGAAGATCAAATTTGAAGGACTTACACATATTGATTTCAGGAATTATTGTAAAGCTACAGTAATCAAGGCAGTGTGGTATCGGCATAAGGATAAACACATAGATCAATGGGATGGACTAGAGCGTACAAAGAGAGACCCTGACTTATGTAGTCTATTGATTTTCAAAAATTCACTGAAGTAATTGCATGAAGAAAAGAAGCACTGGGAATGTTTTGTATAAATATATGTATTCCTGTAAACTACCTCCCAAATATTTTGGATATGTAGGTCCAAGTTAAGGCCCCCAAATTTGGATTTTTTACTTCCCAGGGATACTCATAAAAACAAAAACAAAACCTTTTATTGCGGGGTGTGGATCAGGGAGACAATAAACTAAGCCTTAGTCAAAATAATGACCGTGGTGAGTGACACTGGGCAAAGAAGGTAGGAAAATGCCATGTCCTGATGACAGTGTATGAGATGCCTTGTGGGTTATTCCTACTATCCTTTATCTCTCATTCCATCCCAACCCCAAGCACAACTAAAACATTCACAAATATACTCCTACTAGACACGTTGCGAGCAATTTTAGACTTTTCCATAGCCTGATTGCAGAAACTGGGCTTCGAGTTGTTCCCTGTTTCACCTTTTTATGTTCCTTAGACAGTTGAAGTTAGTCTCTCATCTTCCTGGTTCCACATTCATCCCATTAGAGTTTATCTCTACATATCAACTCCTGTCTAGATTAGGGCAATAGTGTCCTTATACATATAAACCGATCCTTCTCAAAAATGTTACAGATCATGTTACTCTCCTCCAAATCCTTCGAAGGCTTTTATCTCAGTCAAGCTAAAATACAAAGTGCTTACACTGAACCAGAAAACCATCTGATCTGCCCCCACTCCCTGCTTCCAAGACCCTACCACACTGTTCTCTCTCCTTCACCCATACTAAACTTTCTGTTACTCTTCCAACTTCCAGAGCATGTTTTACTAATGATTCCCTCTGGAATGTTCTCGTAGATATTGAGGACGGCACTGCTGCATGAAACACTCCAGAATTTCTTAAGTTTCTACTTAGATATGCTTTTCCTGAGCCACACTATCTAAAATAATCTTACCTGGAACTGGCTGCATAATTTGTGGAGCCCTGAGCAAAATGAAATATGTTGTCCTGTGTTCAAAAATGGTTAAGAACTTTAAAACAGTAAAAGCAGAGCATTAAGGCAAACACAGGGTCCTTCTGAATGCAGGGCCCTTGTGACTGAACAGGTCAAATGACCATGAAACTGGTTATACCCTCACCCCATCCCTTTTATTTCTAGCCTCTTAATTTGCTTTAGTCTTATTCACATCCCCTAGTGGCATATGGTGTGTCATTTATGTATTTATTATCAATTTATCCCCAGTTGGAAGACCGAAGAAATAATTTTTCTACTGCCACATTCATTATGCCTAAGAGTAGTGGACAATCAGAAAATAGTTGCAGATTGAATAATTGAACTGAGAAGAAAAAACTTCTAAATCACACATTTGCATTACTGTTGCTTCCTATACTATCATTATTGGGAAAATTCATGATGGAAAGAGATTATTTTTAAGGATTAATTATAATTTAATGTAAAACATAGTAGCTTATCTTCATAATTATGGTTAAAACAATATTTTAATAATAAAGTAGCTGAAAATTATTTTGTTTAAAAGCTCTGTCTCACTTTATTTAGAAATCTGAAAGTACACAGTTATAAAAGATTTAAAATGTCTTCCACTGACATTCAAAGGTAAAGTTTCAGGTTACGTTTTATTTCAACTTTAAAAATTCAAAAGATGTGAGTACTGCAAGATAGTGTAAAGTGACGCATTCAATTCCCATCGACTCCAATCTTACAGATCATAGCTGTAGGGCATTTTTATTAACTTTGCTTGAATACATCTCTTCTGTTGGTTTTAGTTTTTGTGAAAGTTTCTAATTTCATAAGAAAGTAAACCTTTTAGTATTAAAGTGAGTAGACTATATGATTTCTATCAGTCCCTTAGGTAATATATTTCTCAGGTTTTTGAATAATTATGACCTTGAAGATGAGGATAAACCAGACAAAATCTACAGGGATTTAAAGCTTTTTGAGTTTTACACCCTTGGTCTGGCAGGATGTCCCCATGGCAAATCTGCTTGCAGTTTGAATGAAGATAAAACATGTCCTACGTTAGAGAGCGATGCCGCTGCTCTTCTCATACAAGTAACAATGAAATAATAGCATAATTTCAATTATTATGACTATTTTATCATATACATTTTAATATAGTAAATTTATATTTATTATGCAATATAAAATTCATAAAATTTTATAAATTCATTAATTTTATGTGTATTATATCAATTAGAATGTCTGTTATATATATTCTAATATCTGTAGAAATTTTTAAGGAGCGGACAGGTAGAAAAATGGTTACCTTACACACACATATCTATAGATGTATGTATATATATGAATATATATGTGTGTGTGTGTATATATATATATATATATATATACACATAAGGCACATAAATTTGTTTCAAAATCTCAATTTGTTGAAGCATAAATATGATGTGGTCTTATTTTTTCCAGTAACTGTTATCAACCATGCTCTGTCGAACAACTTTTTTTTCCTGATAAATGGTCTCCTTTATTGATATCTCAACCTGCTTCCAATAGCTGCCTATATAATGTTGATTATTAAGATATTTTAGTTTATGGTAATAGACTTAGTGTCTCTTTAAAATGTCAACATAATATCTTAATCCCTCTTATTCTTCCCATGAAGGCTGGATATATATGGTCCCGATAGCTCTGAGTGGGATAAAGGAGACATATTATGCTGTATCATTGCGCCCTTGGTCTTTGTGGATCTCATTTGTTCTGAAATAAAAATGTATTTGTTTACTGGTTTTTCTAGCATAACTACCTATAATCATCTGTTGATTTGCTGATTCTTTGTATATCACTGGCCTGGGATTTGTTTTCTCTATATGACAGGCATACAAAATCTAGCTCTCTCATAAGGATGCGTTGCTGACTTCTGGAGGGTCTGGGGAAGCCTCCACGCACAGGTGCTAGTGCAGGAAGTGTGTCCAGAGCTTAGCTACTTATGGACATGTGTGGTCATTTCCATTCCATTTGGAATTCAACCTCTCCTTACCTGGTATATGACCCTCTCAGATAAGACCATTGAATACCAATAAACCTACACTCATGTCCATATAACTCTCTCAGAAAAACTATATATCTCTCACCCACCGAACATCTACAATGCAGGCAGCTCCACTAGGACAATCTCTCTTAGCTCAGTTCTCTGTCTTCCTCATTTTTCCACATTTCAGCATTTTTCAGACCAATGATCAACACCAGCATCTTGATCTTATATTTTTTGATATCCTACTAATTGTATTTCTTTAAACCTGTCATGGAGAATGTAATCATTTGTTCTTAATATAATGCTGGCACCACTATAATCCCTTTACTTTTAACACAAAACAGCATAAGATGTCTCAAGTGTTTTTATTTATCTTCACCTGTTAAAAGCATGGCAGTTCCACTTACCTGGTGATTTCATTCAGAATTAAGCATAACAAATTCATAAAATATGGGAAAATTTAAAATGGTAATAAAAGTAATGAATACCCTCAAATAAACTTTTGTTATAAGCAACTACAGAGTACAAGTAGTTATGTAATAAATTATACAAAAAATCTTATTGAAAATCAAATCCAATATCATAATTTCTTAAGTAAGAAACCCAAGTCCAATGCAAGACAAAGATACGTCACTGTAATCTTAAGTTTGGAGGGCAATCCTCTAGATCCTCGTGTCAGTTGAGCAAAGAGAAAAGATATATTCCTTAGACTGCTGTTCATTACCCTGCCTCTCCTATTTAATTTTTCACTTAACTTCTTTTTATTTTATCTCTGATTACAAATCCAAGTGATATCATTTCAATGTTACTTAACAGTTGAAAAATGTATTAGTTTAAGCATAAGAAAAATACGTAGTTTTTAGAGAGTATGGTTATTATCACTGAGAACTGCATCTTGGTAAGTCAATATGGTGTTAACTACCTAAAACTAATCAGATAAACTAAGAACAGTTACTTAAATGGCTCTTATTTATGGGCTAACAGTTTACACAATCTAAATGCATCTAAAAAAAACTGTTGACAATTTAATAATATGTAAAAGACTTAGCATTTACATAGACTCATACATGGAAGCAGCTAAAATAAATATTAAGCTTCTAAATATTTATGATATTGGTTAATGATTTTCTATACATATAATCAGATCACTCTGTCTTTCACTATGTTTTTAATAAATAGTTATTTTCTTGTGTATAGATTTTGTAACTTGACCCATCTACTTTTAACCATAGGTCCACACTGACTGAAGTAACACCTTGCTTCAAATTTATGGCAGTGGGATAGAATAGTTTTGGCATGTTCACATACCCCTATTTAAAATGTTAAGTCATAAGATCTCTAGATCCATTTAAATTAAAAATTGTAAGCTCACTTTTCACTGAGTGCCAATTATATATCTGAAATTATAATAGGAATTGTAACAATTATTTTTAAAAGGTAAAAATTCAAATTAAGTGTTTATCTAAGTGAAAAATATTCAAACACAGCTGTTGATTCAAATATTATTTTGATGTAAAAAATGCTACGAGAATCAAATAGCATTTGTTAATTATTAATAAACTGATTTTATGCATTCATATATATAAATTTTAAGCTCCTTTATTCTGTAAAAGTAATGTTAAGAATGATCACAGAAAGAAAATATAATTTAATTATCATACATAATTTATAAATTATACTTTCTGTAGCCATTAAAGTATTCTCTGAGTGTTTTTCTTTCCCCCCAGAGCATAGAAACAAAAAAAGGGACTTTCTAATTAGTCTTTAAGTAAGCAGAATTTAAATGGAATGTTCATATTACTCCCTGAAGATTCTAATTAATTAGGTCCTGCCCTCTAATGGATTATTCCTATAATGCATGAGAAAAGAGACAAATAAAAATAAAATTATAAAACTTGACTAGATGTAGGATAATTGAAGGGAATTCAATCAGCAGTTTAAAAATTATATTTAGAGTCTTATTGAAACAAGGCTTAAACAACACACTAGAGTGTATAATTGTGTTTAAA
Organism: Pseudorca crassidens; assembly: GCF_039906515.1. Classification (NCBI taxonomy): domain Eukaryota; kingdom Metazoa; phylum Chordata; class Mammalia; order Artiodactyla; family Delphinidae; genus Pseudorca; species Pseudorca crassidens. The sequence continues at coordinate 22,167,671 of NC_090313.1, forward strand.
ATTCTTTAGGTTTTCTCTGGACACACTTCTGAAAGGGTGTCTCATTATAATGTGCAAGCACAGAATTCATCTGGAAATTAAAATCAGAAATTATTTATTTTGAGACATTGTCACCGATTAACATAAAAATATAAATTTCAGTTAAATATGTCATATAATTATTTTGGACAATTAATAAGGGCAAATTGGAACATATACTAATTAAATTTTAATTAGACATTTTTGCATGATCAGGAAAATTCAAACTAAAGTTTCATATAGCTGTTGTTATTGTAAGATATTTTTCCTCCTGCTTTTTAGTTTGATTGTAATGATTATATTCACCTTTATAAACAAAACAAAACAACAAAAAACGTTATAGTTAAAGTCAAGGACCTATTATACATGAAGGAAACAATGAGTCTAATGGAATGCCATTTTAAAATTGAATTTTATTATTTTGCTCTCTGAGCATAATATCTCTAGGTAAAGAATAAAAGGAAACATAAAAAAAGATCATTGAGATACATTGTTAATAATAGACTGTGATTATACACATTAACCAGAAAATGAGCCTTTCCTATTACTGCAACAATATAGGTCAAAATTCAACTCAAACTAAAATTAATAAGAAATCATGAAGGAAATTAGGAAGCTATTTATAATTAATTAAAAAAACAATAAACCAACACTTATAGGATGCAGCAAAATTAGTGCTCAGAGGGAAATTTATATCTGAAAATGCCTCTGTTAAAAAAGGAGAAAGGTCTTAAATCAGTAACCAAAACTTCTGCCTTAGAAAACTTGGGGGGGAGGGGGAAATAGAGAAAACTAAATCCAAAGGAAGATAAGATTTAATGAACTTAAAATAATTTGAATAGATGAAAAATTTGAGTACTAATATTCTTAGAAATTAAATGAAATACAGGAATGATTTGTCTAGTGCAAATCTTAGTATAAATCTTGCACTCATAATTATTCATTATTATAGGTTGTCAATGCAAGAAAAATTGAACTTATAACATAGTGTTTGGTGAATGACTTGCTAGAGCTTTCCCCTGGCCTCCAATGGAGAATGTCAGAAAGTGCCATCCATTGGTCACTGAATGTTGCCCCCAAGACAGACCAGACACTGAGAACTGGCACATTCTAAGCATTTAGAAATGTCATTTATTAACAAGCTATAAGCTTCAAAATAACAACATCAATTGGTATATAATCGACAGCCCAGATTAAATCATTTAGTGAGAGCCTGACTGAAGACAATATCCTATTATATATCTTTTGCCTGCAGAGAGTTGAGAAGGTAATGCCAAATTACTAGAGCTACCATAATTAATGTCCTCCTTAGTTTGTGTTCAGAAGAATGGCTCTGGGTATGTAAAGCTCCATGTCTCAGTCAAAATTTTGGTAATAAAATATCCAATAACAGAAAATTTGAGAGGCTTAAAGATATAGAAGGTTTTAAAATAATAAAAAAATTAATAATTTTGATGGGAAAGTGCTTGTGCATATTTTGTATTTTATGTACTTAAAATGTGTATATGAAGTTAGGCCTGTTTAGAGTAACAACATTATGAGTAATTTGGAATTTGTAATAGATTAATAAGTGTAAGATTATCTTAAGCTGAAATCTTACAGTGTTTATTCCCAACATATTGAAATATGTGAAGAGGCTTAATGGTTCTCTTATTTGCAAGGTTATTTTATTAAATTTTATAGCAGTATTTAGTACTTAGGAGATTTTCTTTATTGTCAGAAAATTGAAATACTTAAAATGGAATTGAGTTAATGAATGTAGTTTTAAATACTTTTAAGATATTTAACTCGATATTTAAATGGGACTAAGCACTCTTTAAAGAGCTTTTAAACTTAATGATTAAATAAGTTTAGGTTTATAAAAACAAAAATAATTTTGTAAGCTTAATTTTGAAAAAAAGCTTTAGCTTTCCGCTGCCCTTTGGTGTCTTTAGCTTTGGGAAGGAAGGAATATTTTGTGTCATCCCCTAAATATCAAGATTTTACATCTTATAGCACTGAAAGTGAGAGGATCACTGTTATACTGCTCACCACAAAATGATTCTAAGATGCTGATCACCAAGGCAAATGTTAGTCGAGTAGTAATGTCTTATTCTAGTCTCTGTGGTTTCAACTGCTGTGTTTCTCTCCAACTTCAAATATTTTAAAAGTTTTCCTTATTTAGGAAGTTTTGCCTGATCAAGCCTAAAGTATAATTACGTGCTGTGAAAAACACTATATCAAAATAGAAAGAGAGAAAATCAAAGTTAATGGCCTTCAAATTCAGTATTCTGTCTCAAATAATTAACAAGAGCATCATACACCTGAGGACATGGGAGACTATCAAAGAATCAAAATAAATCAAACTGATAAAAAGACAACCAATTTTCAAATTGTTCCAAAATATATCATTACTTATAACAGGAACGACTCTGGAAATCTTCAGAATTTTGAAATCCTAATAAAAGATCCTTTACAAAATCTAGCGATTTTCTTGTTGGAAACATACTAGAAGAGCTTATTGGAATGCAGTTTGTCTTTAGTTGTACTTGTGTCTCTAAATCCAAATGATTCCTTTTTGTCCAGTGCAGGTCACGAAATTGAGCTTTTGGTAGTTACTAGGGCAAGCAAAGCTATACCAAATAGATTTCCTTTTCTTACATGTCTTTGCTCTTCTGAATTTGTCAAGGATCTTGGTATTCTAACCAATTATATGCAATTCAGCTTTTACAAAAACTGTTTCTACACTCTTTATCTGATCAAAAGCTTTTAAATTATTTTTTACTAGTGAATATTTTCAGTTATAATATTTTGTGGTTTGGGAATTTGTCATCATTTGACACACAAATTAATCTACATACCATCTCCTCCTTTGAAAGGGTAGCTCATGATTTTTGAAAGTGTAATTATCACAAAGTTAATACTAGGGTTAAACCCCCATAGTTTAACCCTGGAAAGTCATCCCCACTGTATTTAATATTATATCAATTGATATATTTGACCAGAGTATTATGCAAAACTCTAAAGTCTTCATTTTATAAATTGACTTATCATAGTTAGAATTTTCTCTTACCTAACAATGATACTTCTACTTCTGCAGTGTTCTTAAAGTATTAACTATATCAGTAATAATTGTACAGTGCTAAGAAAATCGATTTCAGGCAGGATATACTGAGCCAAATATCCGTTTAATATGCATAACTACTGAAATTCCAGAATCACCTTTCCAACATTATAATAACTATAATAACTGGCTTTGGGAGCAGGGATTGATCTGACTCTGTGGCAAAGCCCTGGCTGGAATTGTAGAAGCACTTAATATGTAGGATACATCATAGGAATCACCTGCATGACTCCATATAGAGTAAATGCCCTAAAGAAAACTTTTTCTCAAATGAAACGTACTTACTAGTGTTGAAATAAATTTCTCCTGCCCAGGCTCCCATATCAGCAAACCAAACTTTTGTGTTCCAATAAATGCTGTGCTTGAACAGAAACACAGTATATTCAGTCATCCAGTCCCCAAACGCCAAGCTAACTCTGGGCTTTACACTTATTGTGTAGTCCCAACCAATCAGATTTTTTTTTCTTCCTTGTTCCATACTCTTTATCCTATAAAAGAAACCTTCTGTCTTATTTTGCAGTGCTGTTTAAGAAGTGTTTAATAAAGTTTGTTTGTATTCCCTAAATAGTCTTTATTAATTATTCCTTAACAGTTTTTGGTCAAGAGGGTGGGATCCTAAGCCTACTGCTAATGGTCTGCAGGAGGATACTCACAGGCAAGGCGCCTTCTGAACGCTTTGAGTTCACTCTTCCTCTCAGTGTCACTCTCGTATTTGAGCTCCTCTCCCTTGCATGCAGCTCTCCGATCCAAACAAATGTTGTTTAAAAAAGATTGTTCCCGGAATGGTTCTGGGCCCCCATGAGATTTTCAAAGTAGTTATAGTGGGAGTCTGCAGTGGGTGGCAGCCATTTAGGGATTCAAGAAGTAGGAATTCCAGTGTCCACAACAGGTGACAGCAGTTAGGGGACTCACAAATCCTCGAGACAAGTCCATGCATAAATCAATGGGGGACTTGGGGAAATAAGTCAAAAAATGTGAATTGTTTTGACCATCAAAATCAAAATTTAAGTAGGCACAAGTCAGACTATTAAAAGCCATTAGGGCCTCCACCATTATAAAAAAAAAATCTGTGGAGGGAATTATATATCTATTGCTTAAGGGAATCTTGGAAACCAAAGCTGCACATTTCATGGGCACAGATCAAGTACTTAAAATCTATGAGAGCTGCCACCTAACTTTAAGACTCTTGAGGTAGGAGCTAGGATAAGTTGGTCACAGAACAGGTTAGATAGACACATGAGGACTAATGTCATTTTATATCTTTTGTCACAAGTACATTCAGTGTGAAAATCCAGTTTTTACAAAGCCTTAAAACAAATGCCATGTACCACAGGATTCTGATGATCCAGCTTTTCAATAGCCAGTTAATTATGCTAGAAATCAGAATAAAATTAATAACTAACATCTTTAGAATTTTTTAACTCAAAATTTTCAAGCAAAACATGTTCTGAAAGTCAATTTTTGAAATGATATAATACCTTAATTTTTTTGTTCCTTTTTCTTCTGGAAAACTTTGTTATTATAGATAGAACCAATAAAATAACCAGAGAAATAAAATTTGTATAATTCATAGTACATCGTGTGGCCTAGTGTCAAGAACTAGTGACACTACTCAGAGTGAAAAATACTCCAGAAAATTTTTTCTTCTATCACCAAGCACCAAATTTTGAAGACCCAATAAAAAAGTTGTTCTGTCTTCTTATACTTTGGTATTATTATTTCCCCTAATTATTTTATGTCTCTCCAAATCTGTTTTCTCATTAGATTTTGTAAAATTTGTTTCACTTCTAATTCAGACATTGATTTTCATGGCTGTCACAATTATATTTTGACAGAAAGATGCCAAGAGATACATTTAGAAGAAGTCTAGTTTGTTAGGACAAGGAAGATAGAAAATAATGACAATATTATTTATGGAGCCATGGCTTACAAATTCCCCATAGGGATTTATCACTCAATGATAATCCATGGTTAAAAGAGTAACAATTCTGCTGCGTTAGAGATTTCTTCAATTTTCACAGACAGATTTTTTTTTATATATGTTCTTGGAAGCACCTCCTTTTCTGACAGTTTTGAATATACTAATCTTGTGTCTGTTGTCACCATTTATAAGCAACTTATGAATATTTGTTGAGTGTTTACAGAAATACTGGCTGGATAAGGCAAAGACCATACCTCAGGGAATTTTTCAGAAGACCCAAATTTCAAACTTGTATGTTGTCTAGTTCCACAGTTGTGCATTCATATTATTGTTTTACTTGCAACTAAAAACTACTTTGTACAATTTTCCCTTTATATCCTCTTTCATCAAAGTACATTAATAGTTCTGCCTACAGAAATCAAGTTGTTCTGACATGTACTATAGTGTTTCAGAAGTTATTACCCATGCTCTATTACTAGAATTTATGAACTAGGTGATCTCTGAATCTGGTTACTGAGTGTGCTCTTATGTTTAAATCATTATATTGAAGCATCTAATATTTTATAACCCTTCTCAGATACCTAATTTAGCACTTTATGGTTGGACTTTTTTTCAAGTGTGTTTTGTTAATTTTTATGGCTCTCCATTAATTAAACAAGGCATTTCCTATTTTAAAAATACCCACTCTTCTTTATATGAAGGTGTCGAGTATTACTGTCAAGTCCTTAGGTAATTATGGAAATGAAAAAATATATACGTAATAGAGAGAGAGAGAGAAAATTTATTTAAAAGTCCATCCAAACAATGGATTTTTTAAAATCAATTATCTGCTCTACTTCAAGAAATAAACTGAGTAAAATAAACTATCAGTTCAAAGTGGTAAATATATCATTTGCTGTAGACAAATACGCTACACTGAGAAAATTCTATAACCAGCTTTCCTTATGTTTTGCTCACTAAGAAGTCTTATGATCATAATAGAGGTTACCCAGTTATTTGCCTCCAGAGAAAGCATGCATGTTGGGTAGATATGAATATTTAATCTTCTTAGAAGTTTTATACCTTATTTTAAAATATTGAGAAGTATGATGGTTGCACATCAATGGTGATTTTTTTCATGAATAAAGAAGCTGAGGCTCTGAGAAAATAAATAATTTAACCTTATAAAACTACTAAATGACACCACTAGAACTTGAACTAAGTTCTTTGGGGCTGGGACTCAGGTTTACTTCCAATAATGAGGAGTAAGTAACTCTAAAAAAATTTTAATTCCATATATATATATATAAAAAAAAGACTAATCCTGGAGATGTCCACATCAATTTCAAAGAATCTAGGATTTTAGTACTTACTCTTGCTCTAACTACTAAGTTCATTATCATCATTATACTTCCCTAATCTCCTCATTTTATTATGATTAATCATTGGTTACCTGATGTACATGAAATTATAAGCATGCAACCAAAATAATATCTGTAAATCTTCCAAAGTATATTAAATAAGTATTTATTATCTGGTAAGGAAGGTCATGATCTGGCCCAAAGTAAGCAAAATTCATGTAAAAAATAATATATAAGTTAATTTGAGAAGATACTAGCCACAAAATTCTGAAAGATATAAACAATTTCAACATACAGATTCATATATTGATGCAGAAGTCTTTCATTTTTCACCTTCGGTAATGTATTAATCAGTGAAAATCACAAGTAATATAGCAGATACTAAGACGTAATCATAGTACATATCATATCCCACACTAGAAACCCATTCAGTGTAGCTTTCCTTCCATATAGCACTCAGGTCCTATTTTCTCTGTGATATTTTTGTGACTAAAATAACAAATCTTCCTCTGACATCCTATAGTCTTTACTGTGCTAACAGATCATTTGCCATTTACTTTTTACTTACGGATTGACAAAAGCTCCTTAACTCTGTCTACTTGGATTTACTACATATTTTTATTGACCTCCATGAATCCTCTCCCTTTTCCAATAATCCTATCCTCTGCAGGAAACTTTTTTCTTCTTGTCTGCATTCCTGGTCAGTACAAAGCTAGGAGACCTGCTGATATTTTTTGAACAGTTTCTACTTATCCACCCATTATTTTTGTCTTCCATTTTTCTAATAATAGGGGATATGTCAGAAAAATCCATGGGTGAAATGTCGGAGAAAAGCAGGGGAAACCTACAGGCCAAATTGTGTTTCAAAGTTTTTACTAAAAAGTCAGCTACCTCCTTGAATATACTTTAATAGAGATATTTTAAATTAGCTAGTAGGGAAAAAAGGAGGCATATAACTATGAGAACAAGCATTTTTTAAATCTTAGATATATAAAAGCAAATATTTCAAATTATAAAATAGATTTTTCAGTGTAGGCAGGGAAAGGGTTTGAATGAGCATTCAGAATGAAAATGAAAGAAGGGTAATCCAGAAAAGATGATGTAATTAAAAAACAGCTTTACTTATTGTTCTATGTCCTAGAACTAGTAAAAGAGATATAAATGGCAACATATTTCTCCACCAGATGTTGAACATTTAAGCACCCAATTTCTCAGTTTAATGTCTTTCTTTAATCTCTAGACTCTCTTTCTATCCCATTCTTTGGTCACATAATAGAATGTTTAACTTGGCAATTGTATACCTTTCATAAGGTGAGTTGAAGACTGTGTTCTATAAGGACATCCTCCTATTAATTCAAATTACTTGGTGATTACTCCCAATGCAACTGTCATGAGTCTCACTGGAACTAATGCTCTTCTCTCTCTACTTTTTTTTGTCTCCATAAGAACCTGTCAGCCTTTTCTTCCTTGTACTCAGCTAAGCTTGTATAATCTATTTACTTCAACCATTTTTATGTATACATTATAAATTTCCTTGCAAGATTATTTTTTAACAGAGTTGTCTGGCAATGCCTGACCCTGTCTTAAACCCAAGCTGATAGGTACTACTGAAGAATGCTTTACAAGTGCCTCTACAAGGTCATGCTTATTGACTACCATCTGGCCCTTAATAATATCTGGCAGCTCTCTTCAAATATTTGTGTTATGTTGCTCTCACACTCCCCCAAATATATATTTCATACTGCTTCCATTTTTAACATTCCTTTAATCTTTTTCTCTATCATCTGATAACAAGCTTGTTTGTTGTATAGTTAATTCTTACATGTATGAAAACAACCATCTACAACTATAACAGTATTAGCTCTGTCATGTCTTTACTCCATTCTCTACTTTGCAATGAGAGCAATATTCATAAAGCTTAGGATTCTCTCCTAAGATCATAAATAGCCCTGAAGATAAAATATTTTTTAAATGATTTAAAGAACCATCAAGATCTGAATTTTTCCCACATTTGGAAATTTATCCCATATATCTTACTCTCATTACTAATATCCCATTTTCAATATTTGCATTGTCCTCTGGCCTTCAAGTTCTATGGACCACTTCACTTTTGTTTTCGATTATGTTCCAAGTATTTTTTACAGTAGGTGGGGTAAGCAGACTAATGACTCTCCAAAGATATTTATATCCTAATCGTCAGGAATTTTGAATATGGCAAAAGGGACTATGCATACTTGATTAAGTTTAGGATCTTCAGCTGGAGCAATTATTCTGGAATATGTGGGTGGTCCCAATATAATCACAAGCGTCCTTTTAAGAGGGAAGCAGATCATCAGAGAAGATTTGAAAATAGAAGCAGGCATCATTTGCTATTGCTGGAAGAGGACCATCCTCTAAAAACAAAGGCAAGGAATGATTCTCACCAAGAGACTCCAGAAAGAAAAACAACCTTGCCCACTCCTTGAATTAAGCCTAGTGAAGTCCATTTTTCAGGCACCTCCTTTCCAAGATCTTTAGATAATAAATCTGTTTTAGTGCGTATTTTAAGCCACTAAGTTTCTGGCAATTTGTTATAGCAACAAAACAAAATCAGTACAGTAGGTGTCCAATAAATTGTTAAGTGATGTACTAATTCTTTAGATACATTTTAGCATGTCTGAGGACAAAAAACTTTGAATTACAAGAGTGAGATTCCAAAGAAGAAAAACTGTTGAGTATACAAGAAAATTTAGCTTTAAACTCTTGTCGTATTTCAGTTTGTTTCAATGACATTTTCCTTCATTTAAAAAAATTATCCTAAGATTAGATAAAAAGCAATTTTTTAGAAAAGTTATTATTCTCTACATATAATTGAAGTATTTAAAGTATTAAGTAAAAATTAATACTATATATACTGTGATTATTTACCTATTTCCTTAGTGATCTATTAGATATTTAGATTCTCCAATTTTATTTATAATAAACACAAAACTATGACCGTATTAGACTCACTCCAAAATAGAAATGTATCAATATTATCTATTTAATATAATGATTACAAATAACTAAACTTATAAACAAATTTGAGCCATTTATCATATTGACACAATTTTTAAAAGTTTCAGCTACAAAAGCAAGCATCAGTCAGAAAAGGAAAAAATAAATAAATACAGATATTTATAAATATGAACTAATTTGAATTACTTGGTTGGAAGGTGAATATTAACATACCTCAATTTACTATGAACAAATATTTCCTAAAATAAAACATCATGTTTGTACATCTTGCAGCACTGAAAAGACTCATTTTGAATTTTTTTCTAGCTAATTTAACAAGTGTTGCAACTAAAAATTTTTCTCAACTGTTAGAGAGGTATTCACATGATCATTATTGATTTCAAATCAATACAATTGTGTAAATAATTTTAATACTATTATTTAAGGATTGCTTGTTTTTATCTTGAATGATTTGGAACTTTTCCTCTAATATCTTGCCGTTCTTTCCTAATCAATGTAAGTTTTCAAAGGAGAGAGAGAGAATGATGTATTTTCATTTAATTAGTCATACGCCTATCTTAGGAAGGTTCAATCTGCTTCTAAATCTATTTAGGACATATTTCTGTAAGAAGAACTATCTCACAGATGTTACTGCAGTTCAGATCTTAGAGTTAAGCTATATGTTTCTGGTTCTCATTGGTGTATATGGAATATAGATTATGTCAGAAGGGAGAATAAAAGGTGTAAGACTACATGGTTTTGCATGTCTAATCTATAGGCACTATGTTTGCAATAATGAATGGTACCCAACTATGTCTTCTATTTCCATTGGCTGAAAGCAGTAAGAATAATGTGCTCAGCAATCCTTCAAATAAAGTAACCTACTCAAGCGAGGGGATAAATTTGTCCCACCAATACTCACTGTTTTCATATGAAGTCAATTATTATGGGAATTATAAAAATGAAATTATAAATATGCAATGATGTTACTTGAGTAATGCATACCAATCTTCATTTTCTAGATTCACATGGAACTATTATAATTTCCTTGGAATAAACTCAAAATATAATAAATATTCCAAGATTACAAAAGTGTTCCTAATCTAAATGTGAAATATGTATGTGATTATTTATGATAGTGCTTGAGAGCAATGACAGATTTTAAATAATGCTGTCAACAGCATTTCAAGATCCTTGCTTATAATCTTTGATATAAATTAAAACAACAAATTATCTGGGAAGAGCAAACAAGCATACATCGACATTACACTCTCTGATGTAAATTTATGACATGTTCAGTCCTAGGATCTCAAAAGAGCGGAATTAAAGCAAAACACTGCATTCAAATGCTGATTGTTAATTTCAGAGATCACTTTTTTTAAGACTCCATAATTTCTCATTTTAAAATCGGGCTAAAATCCCTGGGCTACAAACCTCTCTAAACTCCATACTATCCAAAGTACTGAAAAAAGATAAACAAAGACATAGCATATTATTAATTTGACTCTTATCTTTTATCCAAGATGTTATTTAATCAAAAATAGATATCATGGAAGAAACCATTTTCATGTTTTTGTAAGTTATGAAAATTGCTATAGAGAGAATAGATGGCAAAGCATACACTTGCCTATTCACTGATTATTATGATAATAAATATGGAAAGAGAATAGAAATGGCTATCTTAAGCTCCATATTTAAATCCAAGAAAGTTAAAAGTGGAATAATGAATCATGCTAAGAATCTCTGAGAATTTTCTGAATCATTCAATTACATGGGAGGTACAGAAGCATTTGGCAGATGATCCAAAATGAAAATCTGTGAGATGCAGTTCCTGTGAATTTAAAAAGCTAAACCATTAGATACAAAGTAAATCCTCTGCCCCAGCCACATCATCTCTGTGCTTTGAGAATAATGCTCTAAATTAGTAAAAGAGTTACTGATTTGTATTATTCACCTGAATAATTAGAGGTTTTTAAAAGAAAACTTCTATGTTTGCCACAAAAATAATGTTGCATAAATTAGTGGTTGTGTTTTATTTATATTCTCTTTAAGATAGAGTGAAAAATCAAGCCTGGTAATTCCTTAAACTGGTTCTATACAGCATAGCAAAACTGCTGGAAGAGCATCCCCAGTACTAATATTATATACATATTTTTTTATTGAGACATCTTTGAGATATATAGTATAAACAAGAAAAAAACCTTTATTTAGTTTTCAAAAATTGCTGTTATAATGCAGGTGTTCACTTCACCACTGGAAAGAGGTTCTGTTAACCACCTCTTATCCAGATTCCATAGTCTTTCAGTTACTTTGTGCCATTTGTATACATTTATTTGCCTTTTAATATGTATTGTGTCGTATCTAATTCAAAACTCATTTTCCCTGACCTAGTAAAAACTAGAATTGTGACCAGGAGACAGAAAAAGGTGGGCTATCTTCTGGCTCTTAGAAAATTTAATCTTTCTTAAAATGGTGATACTAAGAGAAGAGAGGGGAAAAAACATAAGGTCTCCTTACATGAATAGAAGATGTTGCTAATTAATCTGCTGTCTATTAGTTATGACTATTTATGTGACTAATGACTACCATGATCTGAGTCATAGAACCCCATGGGGTGCATAAAACAATTTTTAGCACCCTGTTGCCATCATATTGCTCATTTCTATAACATGTCTCTGCTCCACCTTTTCGAGGTCTAATCACCTCCTGCTATGGACAATCTCTTCTCTATCCCTTGCTGAGCAGAAGGACTTCCTGGGCAGGGGAGTTAATAGCAAAGTTTCTTAATCCTATGTCATTCCAAGATACCCATTTTTTATACCTGGCATGAGAATAAATGAGATGGCAGGCTGCAATCTTCTGGTTGACTTTTTCTCCATATTCCAGCAGCACTATGTTTTCTGAGGGCTCAGTGACTTTGAAACATTTCTCTAATGAAATGCTCTCAGCATCTGGGTGGAAGAAAGAAGATGGGTGGTTCTGTGGGGGAGCAAAATCTGCCACCCAAAAGGGTCTCTAGCATGAAGACTTAAGCTGATTATTTTCAAGGTTCAGATGCCTCAGGAAGAACATTTGACCTTTCCCCTAACTGCCTGAAAGAATGTACCTTATAGAGGATCTATTTCCGAATAGAACTATTACCAGAGATATCTGCAAAGAATGTGGTCTAGGTGTGATGGGGGAAATTCGGCAGGGCCTGGAGATCAGAGTACACTCTGTCCCACTGTCTCTGTATGGCCAAGCAAACATTTGCTTTCCACTTCCATGTGAGTTGCCTTCCTCCCATTTGAATTCCCAAACCACTACCCCCAACATCCTCTTCTGTCTTTAGTTGAAGTTGACAGTTTAAGGTGAGTGTTTTGGCCATTTTGTTGAGTTACTCGGTTGTCCTGGGTCTCTTGCATGGATACATATTATTTAACTGTTAAAAAAATATTCCCCAATTAATCTAGCTCATGTCAATTTAATTCTTAGACCAACCAGAAGAACCTAGAAGGGTAGAGGAAAATTTCTTCCTCCCTGACAGTTCTAAAACCCCCCTTTCCTTAATAAATCTAACATTACAATCTGTTTGGAATAGCCACTCAGCACCTCACTTCATGTCATCAGGAATTCATCTCTCTCTTATTGCCTGATGGGGGACAAATTTGGTTGCTGATTAGAAAATGGCCACCTCTTAACAATCCCAACAGGAATGAGGCTGACTTTAAAGCTGGCATCCACATGAGCTCATATTTACTTAGGGATTTTGGTCCTCTGATTTGATTTTTAACAATAGTTTTCAGTTCAAAAGGAGAAGTGTCACTTGATACCTTATAATTTAAAAAAGAATGGCTATCAGATGGAATAAGATAGATTGGATGAGTTACGGTTTTAATTTTTTTAGGAAAAATTTCTTTACCATAGTCCAGGGATATTAATATTGCATCTAAAATTGTTGTTTTGGAGAAGCCAAAGTGAGGTCCCTGATGAAAGGAGATTTCTTCTTGATATACCATTTTACACATTTTCTTTACTCTAAAAGGCTTAAATAAATATGTTCTGTTTTATTTTAAATTTTGGTTCTAGATTATTGGATCTACTATGTGAAATATTGAAATATTTAATAATGTGAACACTTTGACACTTCTGAGTTTTAGTTTACATATAACTAGATTCTTCCTCTTTCATTTCTTCTTAGAGTGTTAGCTCAGGATATTTTTCTGCAAATTTTTACTTAGAATGTTTGGTGTTTTTCTGCATTCTCAGTAGAAGATTTAGTAACCACTTTGATTCCTTTTGATGCCAGCTGTGTACCTGAAGCCCCATACCTACTTGTTAGGCTGGACTATAATTAACGGCCTTTCTTCCCTCAAGTTTATCAGTTCTGCTCCATTTGTTAACACTTCAGCTTCAGGTGTAAAAAAAAAAACTACTAGTGTGATGATTCATCATAATTAATTTATATCATAAGGATATCAGTGTAAAACTCCCCTTTTGCTGTAGGCTATTTATTAATTTCACAGAAAATATATAAATTTGTCTAAGAAGTAAAGGCAATAAAGAACTATAGTTGGTCTCAGAAGATTAATAAATTTATTAAAGCATATTTCAAATTCAGCTGGGTATGGAAGCAATTAAAAACATTAATTTGTATATTATCAGATTTTAGAGTGATAAATTTAAAGTGGCAGATTTAGAGTATCTTTCATTTTTGTTCCATGCACGATTTCATTTAGGGATTAAATATTATAAATACATTTTATGGAAACTTTCAGAATTTTCTTTCAAGATACTATTATTTTCTAGTTTCATGCAAATGCACTACAGTATTTTCTTCCAAATCATACATTTTAGGCACATAGTAGGCATTAAATTGATGTCAGTTTCCTTTCTGTTTTTGGTTCTACATTTTCAAAATAGACAAGATTTTGTTTAAAGTTTTTTTTCTCTTTTGTAAACAAGGATTCAAACTGTCCTTGCTGATATCGCAGCAGAAGAATTTATGCATTTCAATTTATCATTGGTTTTCATCATTCACTTTCTGTTATATTTAATTTATTTCTCTTCTCTTATCATTTAGTACTACTTTATAGTACTTCTCCTATTAGCCCTCCAATCTCACCAAATTGTTCATTTTATCATTCCATTTAAGTTCACTATACATCCACATTTATAGAATTTCACTGCATTATCTGAAATTTCAGTGTTATAGGCTGACAAACAGAATAGGATCTGTATATTGGGTGTCTGTTAGATATTTCACTTGATATAATTTGTTAAAGATTTTGAATCTATATGTGAATCAGCCATTATATTTCAACCAGTAAAAGTTTAAGGTCACATACTTTGAAAATGACTCTTAATTTAGATGAAACAGCTATTGTAAAATTTTTAATTTATTTAATACATTTTGTAAAGTTAGTCCATATGAGTTAGCGTTACCTAAAGAAGTAGAATCAATGGAATACATATCCTATTGATATATATATAGAGAGAGATAGATATATTCTATTAATTTTTCCAGGCATGTTTTTTTTATGTTCCAGTCTTGAGTACAAAGTTTTCACTCTTTTTCAATTGATTAAATATTTTGACTAGTCAAGTTAAAGTTTTCAATTGATTAAATGAGTCCCACCAACAATTTGGAGAGTAATCTGTTTTATTCAAAGTCTATTGATTTAAATATTAATCACATCTAAAAAGTATCTTCACAGCAGCATCTAGACTGAATTTGACCAAAGAACTGGGTACTATATAGCTAGCCAAGTTGACCCCTAAAATTAACCATCACACAGTCCCTATAATTATTTTTGATGACCCCTGCATGCAGCTACTGAGCAATGTAATTTTGAATCTGTGTCATTTTTCTTCAAATTCTCATTCCAGCTCTAGATCACAGTTAAAACATAAGCTACCATTATATCAATTTCAGAATAGTTGATTTCTCCCACCAAAACATTTTGATCCCATTCAGGCCACCCTTCATGGCTTTCCTGTTTGAAATTCTTATGGCTCTAGGATGGTTTTTTGATTGATGTTTCCCAAATCAATCCACGGCCTAAAATCTTAGACACAGATTGGGTCCTTGTATTACACTGTTAGACTTTTTTATCTTATAGTCCCAGAGCCCAAACCACCAAATTTTTATAAATATTAATACCTAAGCCCTTGAACATTTCATCCTAGACTCTGTAAATGTAGGAATTTCACTTCAGTTCCTAAGAATTTTATGTAGTGATTCTCTACCATAGAAGGGAATACATTCACGTGGCAAAGACTGTTGAATCTATTAAGCTGAATATTTTGACATTTAAAATATATTTCTTTAAATAAACAATATTTTATATTAGTCATAATTTGAAGTCAATTTAATCTACATTTTAGTTTAATCTTTATTATAATTTAAGAACTACTATTTGAGATTGATCATAGTGCTTCAAGGGAGGAAATTCAAATACAGAACATTATGTAGTGTGTGTTGATTGTTATTGTTATTGACTATGTTTTACAAGATATTACAAAAAGATATGGGCTTAAAATAACTTGTTTGGAAAGAGAATAGTAATAGAGAAGTTCCAGAAATTTAGGATGTGGTTATATTGGAAAAGCTGATAGCCTTTAAAGTTGTAAAAAATCTTGAAGTCCAAAATTCAACTCAATCTGCAGCTATGATCAGATTAAGATCATGTCTTTCATAGCTATTGTTAATGCTTCTAAATTGACCAAAGGACCACATAGCAAATATTAGATAAAGGATGAGGATCTCCCATCAAAGCCTTTCATTTCCAAGATACATGCAAAAGAGGCAAAGGAGCAAAATATAACAGATCTTGAAACTGCACAACTCAGGTGGGACTTGAACCCATGGGCTGGGACCCGAACCCAGCAAGAACCCAGACTGGGACTTGAATGCACTGTCTTTTAGTTGAGATCACACACTTGGTCTTAAGACTTAATGAAGCTCAAGGTTCTTTATGTCTCATCACAGAAAGAATTCAGTGAGAGATAAAGTGATAGGTAGGAAGTGGATTTATTTAGAGAGATACACATTCCATAGACAGAATGCAGTCTGTCTCAAAAGGCAAGAGCAGCCAGGGGCCAAGGGAGAAACACACTCCACAGACAGAGTGTGGGCTATCTCAGAAGACGAGAGCCCCCAAAATATGGGGTGGTTAGTTTTCATGGGCTGGGTAATTTCATAGGCTAATGAGTAGAAGGATTATTCCAGCTATTTTGGAGAAGCGGTGGAGATTTCCAGCAACTGGGTCATGGCCCACTTTTTGACCTTTTATGGTCAGCCTAGGAACTGTCATGGCACTGGTGGGTGTGTAATTTAGCATATGCTAATGTATTACAAGAGTGTATAATGAGGCTCAAGGTATACTGGAAGCTGAATCTTCCACCATCTTGGACCTAGTTGGTTCTAACCAGTTTTATGTCATATCCTCAATGGCTATGTCATTCTTTTAAAGGTTGTGCCCTGCTCCCTTCCTTTCTGTTTCAATCTGAGAAGTTCCTCAGACAAATTTGCAGTTATTGTCAAATGGAATTAATAGCAACCAAATCAAATACAAGAAGCTTACTGAAGTTTTCAGATAATAGTAATAGCTCAAAGAAACAATAAGCTTGAACTTAAAGAGCCTGGGGCTTCACATGATCCTTGTACTTCTGGCTTTCTCTGAAGAGTATGCATGGCAAAATCCATCTTATAGGATAGAGTACAAAATAAACAGGCATTATATGGATATACAAGCATGCCTAAATATACCCAGATAGTTACACCTCTATAAATGTATTCACATTTGTTTTCCTTTTACCCTTTCTAACAACGTAGTTCCTACTTATATTTCTAAGTCTAACTCATATAATTTCTTTTCCTATGTAATTATCTAAGATGTCTTATACAGACCTACTCTCTCAATATTTTTATAGGACCCGTCCTAAAGCTCTATTAGAATATTTAGCACATGGCCTTGTCATTGTTTATTTAATAACTTTCTGCATGAGTAGAATGTGTGCACCCTTGAATCCTCAGTACCTGGTTTCTAATAAGTTTTTTAAAATTAATTAATTAATTTTCGGCTGCATTGGGTTTTAGTTGCTGTGCGTGGGCTTTCTCTAGTTCCAGTGAGCTGGGGCTATCCTTCGTTGCTGTAGGAAGTCTTCTCATAGCAGTGGCTTCTCTTGTTGTAGAGCACAGGCTGTAGGTGCATGGGCTTCAGCAGTCGTGGCTTGTGGGCTCTAGAGTGCAGGCTCAGTAGCTGTGGCTCACGGGCTTAGTTGTTCCGTGGCATGTGGGATCTTCCCAGACAAGGGATCCAACCCATGTCCCCTGCTTTGACAGGCGGATTCTTAACAATTGAGCCACCAGGGAAATCCAGTATTTTTCCAATGAATGAATAAAAGCAATAATTATCCATCCAAAGTCATGCCAAGACATAACTGCAAACATATTACAAGGCAGATACACTAGTATGTGTATGTATAACCTAAAATTGCACTTGAGTGGGAGGAGGATTTAACTCAGGGAAGTGTTCAAAATGAATGCTACGCAAAGCACTTAAGGATAACTACAGGTTTAATGAGGGTAATTGACTATTCCAGCAGAGTGAAAAGCCTGTGCAAATTCAAGGACTACTAAAACAGTAAGGCACACTAACTCAAGTAGACCAGTGAGGGTGAAAAGTGAAATGTGATTGGGAGAGGGATGGACAATGAAACTTGTAAAATCATTCAGGATTCTAAAGGTAGATAGTATGGTAGAATTCAGATGTTCTAGGTTCTAGAGAGTGAATCTATTGATGAAG
The DNA here is from genome assembly GCF_039906515.1 of Pseudorca crassidens. NCBI lineage: Eukaryota > Metazoa > Chordata > Mammalia > Artiodactyla > Delphinidae > Pseudorca > Pseudorca crassidens. The sequence goes on from NC_090313.1 coordinate 22,185,818, forward strand.
AGTTTAAAATAGAATTGATACATGCTTGAATTTTCTTTTTTAAAAAACCTCTGTTAATAGGAAGAGCTGAAGAGTAGTGAAGCTCTAGTCAGAGCAAAGTAAAAAACCTGTTATAAATATCCAAGTTAAAGGCAACTAGGGACCTGGACTAGTGAGATGAAGAGAAAGTTATGGATCCATATAGAAGATAATGGTTAAAATGTCAGAGAAAGATAGAATGGATTTGAAATTGATTAATTTAATCATTTCAAATGTGCATCCCATTTCACAACACTGTGAATGCACTTAATGACACTGAACTGGACACTTAAAAATGGTTAAAATTGTAATTTTTTATGTTTTGTATTAAAATACAAATTAAAAATTATGTTTGCAAAGGGCAACTTCTTAATAAGCCTTTTATGAATGTATGAATCAGAGTATGAAAAATATACAAAGCAAGATAAACTAGCAAAGTGCCTGTATTTATTATTTATATGATTTCCAAGGTGATTTAAAAATTAATGCTCTTAAGGGGGTATTTAGAAGTCCTGAAGAGTTTCTGAAATTAACTTCTGTAATTCAAAATCATATCATTGTTTTAATTCTATTTTAAGCAAATAAGAATAGGAAAAGAAATATATTTAATAATTTCGAATCACTTCCACTTAACTGATGGAAGGGACTTGGTCTGATGGAAGAAAAATAAGTAACCCCTAGAGTTCAGGATTTCAATATTAAATACCATAGGCAAACCTGGATCAATGTTTAAATTTTCCAAGAAGCTATGAAATATTAAGGAATGTACGAGCCGGAGTTTTTCTTATCCTGGAAAGAAAAAAAAATGGTTTATGAAGAAAGGGGAGGATCAGTGATCAGTATAATATATTTAACTTACAAGTGATTCTTTTATTTCCAAAAGAATTGACAGACTTTTAATCTTTCTCAATATGTTCTGGAAGATGATGTTTTGTTTATCTGACTTTATTTTTTAAAAAAGTCAATGTTATACTGAAATTTCTGAGAGAAAGACTGTTCTAGCTGAAAATAGCACTGTGGAAAGCAACCAGCCAGGTTATGTCACTAAGAGTTACAGCCACACATCTATACTACTGCTGTTTCCCTACAATCACAGCAATGAATTATAGTAATACATTCAATCCTGATAAATGATCTACTCAGCTTCTGCTCAAATTAAACTGACTTCAATCTGGATGAATGCAGCCACATATTAACGCTGGGTCCACCATTTCTTGTCTCTATCCTGGTGAATTATGGAATGGTAGTCCTAGCTTTATGCATTGATTAACATTGCTGCTGCAGCTTTCTCACAGATCAGTGTTCAAGTAGAATGAAAAGTAGGCTCCAACATTCTGCTGCCACATTTAATGCTGTCATCATAAAATAAATGTGTAGTGTTTAAAATCAAATCTTATAAATAATTCTAGACATAGCCATGCTGAAAAATATTAATCACTAATTTCTTTTACCATTACTATCTTTTTTCCTACCGCTATGAAGATAATATTCACAATTGTCAGTACAGATACCTAAGGAGCGATGACTAGCTTTTTTTCATAAAATGCCTTTGCCTTTTTCTTGAAGATCTAAGACATACTCTTAAGTTGGACGTTTCTGTATGTTCTATACTATCCTGTTTTGAAAACTCAGTCAATTGTATTTAACTTTTTTTGTTGTTGGAATGTGTGAAATACACATACATATATAATTCTCAGTTAAAATGTCTTATCTCTTGACAAAATAATGTTATCACATTTTTTTCATAAAATGAGATGCATACACTCTAGCATAGATTTATTTTGTCCATGACTTGTTGGAAGCTTAGAATTGATTGAGGTGCTTAAACATTTAACAGCAAAATCCAAGATTAACTGTATAATCATTTTCCACTGCTGTGTGTTTAGATGGTGCACTTTATTCACTCAAAGTCCCCTCAAATTTTTACAGAGATTGTGGATATAAAGATATCGCAATTACGTGAGTTATACAGATAAATAGCTTTTGTGAGAAATGCATGATTTTTACACACTAAAGTTATTAATTAAAACTGTATTATTATAATACTAAAATAATAGCATATCTTAAAATTGGAAATTGCTATTTTATAATGTATTACAATTATCCCAGACTAGTTTTCTGAGAGCTTTCAAAATAATTGTAGACTAAAGTTAAGTACTAAGAAAAGATTTTGGCAGTATTCTAAAAGTAATTGAGTCAAAGATCCAGGGTTTCTAAATGCTTTAGGGTCAACTACTCTTTAAAACAAAAAGCAAGAACAGAGTACAATTAAGACACAAAACTCCAGTATAAGTTGAATTTAGAACCTTCTAAATAGTTACTTTCTACTTTATTCCTATTAAGGCAAAGGAAGAAATGCCCAGTACTCCCTGTGGCCCAATCAAATAAATATTCCTCTCTACTGGGGGTGTAATGATGCAAAGGCATGTCAGAGTTGGGTCACTTTTTCAGAAAGAAGTTTAATGTCCCCATCCCATTATATAAATGTTCTTTTACATATGCATGTGATTGACAGGCAGGTCATGTTTGCATGACATACCAAAACCTTACGTATTTTCCCTTTACCTGACTTGAAAAACAAACAATTGAAAGAGGAGCAGTTATTGATATTTTTCAAGTGTTTGAGAGAAGTTGACATAGTGTTATGATGATGAAAATGTTTATTTAATTAGAGAAACAATTAAAATTCACAGATACAGGAATTTTGTGAACTTCCAACTTACGTCTACAATTCACTAGCTTTTTTGTTTCGCCTTTTTATTTTTATTTATATTTTCCATTAATGTTGTGATGATACTTGTCATTTGTTTATCAGAAGCCTAGGCTAGAAATGTGGGTTTTAATCTATTTTACATAGAAATTTTGAAGTACACTGAATTTTACTACTCTTCTTCTATCATTTCATAAAGTATATTTGTAACACATGATAGTTTTAGTGTTTTTGTATTTCAGATCTTGATATACTTCAATTTTTATGCAAACTGGAAAACAACTGGCTTTTATGCAATTCAAAAATCATTCTAAATTGTGGGAATTTAGAGAGAAAAATCCAATGTAACCTAAGGAACTTAACGATGATCATGTATGATTTAACCAGTTTCACTGTGAACAATGTTTATTATTCAGAATAATATTCCTGTTATGAAGGAATATTATTGTGGCACCAACACAAAAATAACTTGTTAGAAATTTCTTCATTTGCCACCATATGATGCATTTTCTATCCTTTAAATTTTTCCTGTTTTATGAAATTTTCTGTATGTGTACTTAGGTGACTTGATGGTCATTCCTTCTCTTCTTGGTTGAAATATCTTCTAAAACAATGAATTTGACTGCAAATAAAAGAAAATCCAACTAACACTTACTTAACTATTATAACTAGCAGCTAGGCAGCTGCTGCTTTGGTTGTGTAGTCTGAAAATGTGTCTTCAAATTTTCCTTCTGCTTACTACCTCACTTTCATAAGATGGCTGAGCCAATGGCAGCCATCTGTCAGTGTTCCATGTGGAAAATAGAAAAGAGACACATGCATTCTCTAGTGAAGATTTGCCTTATTATTAACAGAGAGAAGTGCTCCATGAGAATTCCACTAGCATGTCACTAGGTGTAGCAGTATCAAAACACTCTTCGATTTTTCAGTTATTTTTTTTAAATACTTCACTTTTTAGAGCAGTTGTAGGTTCACAGGAAAATTGAGCAGAAGGTAAAGAGATTCCCCATATACATTTTGCTCCCACATATGCATAGCCTCCCTCATTATTAACATACTCCACCACAGTAGTACGTTTATTATGATTGATGAATCTACCCTGAAACATCATTATCACCCAAGACCATAGTTTACGTTAGGGTTCACTCTTGGTGTTGTACATTCAATGGGTTTGGACAGATGTCTTTTGGATTATGAGTCAAAGAATAAAATAAATTTCCATGACTTCATGTTAAAATAAGTAACTAATTGAATAATATATAAATACCAAAGGAGGGACAAATATTCTATATGGAAAATTATAACTAATTTATAATTTACAGAGATATTCCCCATTTGGGAGTCTACTTCCTTAAGTGTAGACTGGGATTAATGACTAGGTTTGAAAGAATAGTGTATGCAAAAGGGAATGGAGTTTCTCTACAGTGGAGAAACTATCATATTAAGATACTACCTGGACCAGGTGATCAAGGTTAGCAATTAAAGTGATAAGTTATGATGATAGCATGTATCCCCTGAATTGATATAAAGAGAAAATCACTTTTTTGGTATTTTTTCAAATTTCCATACCTTGATATAATCACGAGGAATATATCAGCCAAATTCAGATAGGGAGACATCCTACAAAGTTTCTGAGAGGTACTCTACAAGATTTTCATGGTCATGAAAGACAAAGAAAAATTGCTACAGACCAGAACAAACTAAGAAGACATTATGACTACATACAATGTGGTATACTAGATTAGATCCTGGAAAATAAAAAGTGCATTAAGATTGCCTTTCAGATTTCTAAGCCAAAGAAATGAGTGAATAATCTCAGGATGTGAAAAGGATTCTAGATTTTAGGAGGGAAACCTAAAATGCTATGGTTAGTTTCTTGTGTAGACCTAGACAGTGTGGGTGCTGAGTATAAGCTGAAGGTACTTCCAGTCAACATTAAATCCTAATCAACTCCTTACCTGTCTTTTCTTACTTACTTCTGGGAATTTAAAAACCCAAAGAGGAACTTCTGGTTTCTGGTCCAGCATGTAAAGAGCTCAAAAATCAGCACTACATCCTAAAGACAAGTAAAAAGCTGAACGAACTAAAAAATCAACAACCCTTCTTAAAATCCATCAGAGAAGTGAGTTTACAGGGCAAACTTCTGAACCCCAGATTCAAGAGACAGGCAAGTAGAGAGAATCACAAAAAGTTGAACAGAAATCCACAGGAAGAAATTTCTAAGGGAACTGATGCCAGGGTCAGAAAACCTAAACTGTAATTGATAAATTGCTGTAGGATCAGTGTGGACAACTCTGAGAATTAAAAATTCCAGGGAGACACAGTCATAGGGGAGGACCCACACTTTTGTATTTTTACCTCCAGAAGATCAAATAAGTTCCCACAGTGAATATCAGATATATATTTTTTCTTTCCAGTAGGGGGGAGGGGAAAATAACCATTTTGAAATATGCCAGAACACTGTGTTCTTCTTAACAAGGCCTGTCCTATAGAGAAATTATTTTACCAGAGGCTACTTGAGAGGGATAATTAAGAGTGTAAGTGACTTGGCAGAAAGGAGATAAATAACTCCAGCTCAATCTAGCCTTCAAAGTGGGAGAAAGGGAATATCTAACTTCAGCTCACTCTAACCATACTGTCCCACCTAAGGGGAGGGAGGTGGGGGGACTGAGAAACATGTGTAATGTTCACAGTCCAGAGGCACAAATTCATTAAAAGACTGCAACCTAATTGTAAGAAAAAAGGATGCTTCCTATCTACCCACACCTCATCACTACATTACTAAAGGCCTGTTTACCAAACCTACTTTTAACAAGTACATAATGTCTGGTAATTGAGAAAAAAACTACAAGGAATACTAAAAGGCAAAAACACAGTTTGAAGAGAAAGAGTAAGCATCACAACCACACTCAGATATGACAGGGTCATTGGAATTATCAGACTGGGAATTTAAAATATCTATGATTAATATGTTAAGGGGCCTAATGGATAAAACAGAAGCATACAGGAACAGATGACCATTGTAAACAGAGAGATGAAATTTCTAAGGAAGAATCAAAAAATAAATGTCAGAAATCCAAAACACTGATGAAGAATACCTTTGATGGGCTCATTAGCAGACTCCACAAGACTAAGGAAAGAATAACTGACCTGAGGATATCTCAAAAAAAACTTTCAAAATGAAAGGCAAAGAGCAAAAAAAAAAAAAAAAGACTAAAAAAAAAATCAAAACAGAATGACCAAGAACTGTGGGAAACCTAAATAAGGTGTAATGTATACAAAATGGGAGACCAGAGGACTGGGAAGCAAAAAAATTTGAAGCAATAAAGACAGAGAATTTTCCCAAATTCATGCCAGATACTGTATGATTTTCACTATATAACATTCTAGAAAAGGCAAAATTATGGAGACAGTAAAAAAGATTATCGGTTTTTAGGGGTTAGAGGAAAAGGAGAGATAAATAGGCAAAGCACAGAAGATTTTTTGGACAGTGGAAAAAAATATATATATAGACATATATCTAAATATAATATCATAGTAAAGAATCCAACTCTAATCCAGTGTCATCTGGTTTATTCCCATTTGATTTTTACTGATCTCCTTTTTTCCTCCAACACTTTATTTCTGCTAAAATAATTTTTCATTGAACTGGTTTATATAGTATCTAATATGTGGTACACATCTGCTTTTTCATCCATACTATTTTTGTTTATACTATACATATTTCTTTTTACAAAGAACTACCAGTTCCCCTCTCTGAGCCAATTTATGCTTTTCAAACTATTTAATGTACATTTTTAAGTATAGGAAATCCTAAAGCATTAATTTTTTAAAGTTTCACAATAATATTTTGTTGTAGACATTATAAACACACTGAGGGTACATTATAATGCCAGTGCTTGGATCATGTAATATTACACATAATATGTTGAGCTCTTTACAGAGTACAGATTAATAACACCCTGGGACAGGGAAAAGATTCACATAAGATGATTCCATCTAGCAGAGTATGCCACTTCATAATGGTGTTCCAGAAAACTGATTCTTTAAAATATCTCTATTTGCTAATTCATCAATGTAAAACATAATAATTAATCTCAGACATATTTAAAGAAGATCATACAGGAAAAATGTACATATTCACCAAATGCTTGCACTGTCCTTACAACAACAAAATGCATATCAGTGGGTTTGTTGTTTAAATAGTAGCTAACTAAAACTTTCTTCAGTAGATGATACTTCAAGTTATTTTAAAAGTGGTTCATCAGCATTAATATCAGAATGTGTAAGCTTTTAAAAGGAGGTTACAGGGCTTCCCTGGTGGCACAGTGGTTGAGAGTCCGCCTGCCGATGCAGGGGACGCGAGTTCGTGACCCGGTCCGGGAAGATTCCATATGCCGCGGAGCGGCTGGGCCCGTGAGCCATGGCCGCTGAGCCTGCGCGTCCAGAGCCTGTGCTCCGCAACGAGAGAGGCCGCAACAGTAAGAGGCCCGAGTACCGGGAAAAAAAAAAAAAAAGTAGGTTACAGTCCTTTATATGTAAACTACAATCCCAGTTGTTAATTTGTCTGACAGCTCTGGAGACAGAGTCAAGTCTAGTAGAGACCTTGGGGCGACTAATTAGTATACAGGATCATACCTGCATGAGGATGCAGTTACATCTGGATAGGGAGAGAAGAGAAAAATGAACCTTTTTGAAAAAAGAAAAGAAAAATGTCCTTGAGTGTCTCAATTATTACTAGCTCATTTTAAAATTATTCTTTCTATGTAAAGAAATCTTAATTATATGTTTGTTTAGTCTAAAACATTTTATAACATGAAGAAATTTTAATGCAAAAACAATTATATTCTAGTTAGTGTCTTATGCTGCTGTGAATGAAAAATGTTGCCTGCCTTATCAGTAAACAAAGGATGTTGCAGCCATCAAGCTACTACAGCCCTCCTGCCCCCCATGGAGAGCCCTAAGGGAACTCAGGATGGAGACAAATGGGCTGGCTACTGCCAAGCCCTCAGCCACTGCAGCCACCGCAGACTGTGCATCCAAGAGGGCAGGGCATTCAGGATAGGAAAAGAACAGGATGCTGGCCCTAGAGAGCTAAGGTGCATATCAAAGGAATGATTTCAATGAGCCCAGACACTTGCATCTTCCCATACATAGAAAAGTGCTAAATTCATTAACTCGAGATATCTGGTTTTCTTTAATTAACAGTAATTTTTGGAAGTTTCAACTCCCTGGTCTTTGTTACAAAAACTCACGTATATCCTGGCTTCTCCCTTACCTCTTTGGAGCAGTATCTCAGAGCTATCTGAGAGGCTGTGTCCAGGCTTAAGTCCTCAGTTTTGTCTGACAAATAAAACATAATTCTCAACCTTTAAGTTGTGCATTTCTTTCAGTTGACACTATAAATCATCATTTAAAACTGTACTTAATAAAATTTCACAAGTATTACATTTTCTAAATTTAAATTAAACTGTTTAAAATCATGAAGTTCACTTTTATACTGTAGATTTTATAAAAAATATAAATGAATATATTTCCCAGTGATTTTCTTTGTTCATCAGTACTAAAAGTACTTAAGAGACTTGTATTGAGACTTTATCTAGTCATTTCTTAGAAAATTGTTTATATACTACTTACATTATAAGTGAATTATAAGTAATGAAAAACATTAACATACATCATAGCATTATGGATTTTACTCATCAAAATACTTAAGAATAATTTTAATTAAGAATGTAACCTTATTTTATGAATGACAGTATGTTTCTGCATACATTTCTTCTTCCTTACAAATGATTTTAGGTTACATAATGTAAGTGTGAATCAGTAAAGATATATTAGTAAGACTGGAAAACTAATTTCTATATAGAATGAAGAAATGAAGGAGGAGAGAGAGGAAATGTGGGAGGTCAGGCCAAAATATATATGTTTAACAGGCTAATTTATGAATTAAAAAAAATTTCCAGAAGACTTTGTGTGTTTGACTCAGCTGTTTATTATTTGTTTAAAGCCCAGATGACCGTTAAGTTATAGGTTAACCTATAAATTTCTTATTTGCAAAAAACATATAACCCCAAAGTCATTTGTTTCTTTTATTGCCTTTTAGTAGATTAACAAGATTTGTATCTAACCTAGAAATCTTATCCAAACATACTTTTAAAAAAAAACTTTCTGATGAACAATATAATTCCCTCAAATGCTTTTGGAACCAGTTTACCATAAGTGGTTTCTATTCTTAATGAAAAAAATTAAATACAATCTTCGCAGGTGTTCATTGGAAGTTTTATGAAATCAAGAAGCACTTCAGGGGTAGCAGTGTAAGGAATCATAAAAATCTGTACCACTATAAAAGTGAGGAGAATACTGGCAAAAATAATCAAAGTCAACTTTTTCACATCTCTGAAAATTAGCTAAGGCTTGCAACAATCCAAGGAGTGTATATTCAAGAAAAAAAGGCTAAATCTTTGCAAGAACTGTGAGGTTTTGACATTTTCACTTGTCTGACTGTCATCTCTCTTTCTTCAAACCCAAAGTAGTCTTGAAAACTAACATTCTCACAGATCCAGTGGCTGTAACTCAGCAAGTATGAAGCCCTTTGTAATGAAGAGACTAGGTGTGAAGTTCTCCCAAAGCTTCCTTTCCACAAAATTGTCACCATTGACTTGCCTAGAATCTCCTTAAAATGTTAATTCTCAGAAATTGTCTTTATTTGAACTGATTCAAAAAACAAAACTTATTCCAAAAACTTATTCCAAAAACCCTATTGCTAGAGCATTTGTGGGAAAAATAGGATTTTCAAGCAAGAACTCTTTGAGGATAAGGCTTTTTTTTTTTTTTTTTTTAAAGTCTATAATCCGCGCAACCAGCCATGTCAAAAGTGGAAAGAAAAATGTTCGCAGAAGAGAGAAATACTTGTCTAAAGCCCTGAAGTAGGAAAGGGCAGCATAAATATGAAAGGTTTGGGGAACATAGTGAATCAAGAATGAAGTATCATGATATAAAGTAGGAATTGCAAACAGAGTAACTAGATGATCTATGCCTCAGTTTCTTCAGGAAGTTGAGACAGCTATTGTTCTATATGAGCATTTTTTTTAGATCTCATTCTTTCACTTTTTACCAATCTGGATAAAATTTCTAGCAATAAGTAATGGAGTCCCTTTTATGGCAATGCTTAAAACATGGGTATCTTCTCATTTTTAAGCATTTAAGCCTGGCTGCATCTTTCACGTATCAGTCAGTGCCCTGGTTCCCTGAACTCTATCACTGTCTGTCACATTCCAGTATCACAGTTACTTTCTTCCCAATATTTAATATTTTCTATGACATGACCAATATAAACCTTCTCAACTAACTTGAGAAGCACATATCACTTGTCGTCTGAGAACATCATTGTTTTGTAATATTAAGAGGTTACATTCAATTTTCTTCTCTGAAAATTTTCCAAAATATTTGTAATTTTCTTTTCATCATCATTTTAAAAAAGGAACAATATTTAAATAATATTTAACTAATAACATTTATTTTGAAAGCTCTAACTTATGTAAGCATTAGTTGAAGATGTAACCTATGTTGTCATTTTTTGGTTTGGTTTTCCAGACCAAGATTCAAAAGTGTGTATGCTTCCTTCCAAGTGCTTTGCTACATGACTATAATTTGACTAGCACTGGGTGAAAGATAGGATATCTTACAATTTTCTCAGCATAATCTTATATTTTTATGGATGTGGTTTATTAAAAGACACTAAGAAATCTTACAGAGAATTCTTAAAATTAGAAAGCCTATAGCTATACTCATTAACCTGTAGTAACAATGCTAAATTAAAGTCTTTCATTTAAAAATGTGTGCAATGTTGCATTTTTTTCCCAGAGATGTGAACATTTATGACTACCTTTTACTTAATTTTTTAAAAATGTATTTGTTTCTGGATGAAGATGTCCAATATCCTAAGTAGTCATTTAGTCTACTAATAAAGCAAAGGATTATTGAGCCCCTACTGTACACCAGGGGACTTTACCAAATGTTTACTGTTTTTAAGTTTCTTAAATCTGGGGTGAAGGAAAAGTAGTCATTTAAAAATAGTTATCTTGGTCAAAAATCCACTGAATTTTAATAAGCAATTGAATTGTGACATTCTTCTAGGAAATTGTCTCATCATTTTTGCCTAGAGTGAATGCCATTTCTAAAGATCTTTTTGTAAAACTGTTTGGTAGTTAGTCAGACATTAGCAGCGAGGAGGTGACAGTGACGAGAAAGACAAGAAGAAGAAATCGAGCCATACCCAACCATCTGAGGACTCTCCCTTGACCGCACCCAGAATGGTCGAAACTATGGTCGTGTGGTGGGCAGCTTATCCTAATAAAGAGGGGCACGGTAACACGAGAGGACTTCCCCGGGCTGCACATGCCCAGACCAGACAGGCGTATAACCTATAGTTAACCCAAACTCATTATACCATAATTATAATAAAATCTACCTGTGGTTTTGACCCCCCCGAGTGGGCATTTCTTAGTGATTCAAGGGTGAGAGCAGGCACAGCAGTAATCTTGTTGCATAGCTCGGGACTGTTAATCAAATAATGATTCCCTGTCACTCACCCCCGCCTCCCTGCAAAATGCTCCTTAAAAGCGCCCTTAAGCCTGTACAGGAATGCTACTTTCAATTCGCAGAAACAGCCCACTCGCCCTCTCTCTGAGAGTGTACCTTTGCTTTGATAAACTTTGCTTTGGGCTTGCTTCACTTCGCTGAAACAGCCCGCTCTCGCTCTTTCCCTCTCTGAGAGTGTACCTGCGCTTAAATAAACTTTGCTTTGTGCTTAAGCTTAATGTGGTAGTTTGCAATTCTTTGCTTACTAGAGCGGACCGAGATTGCTGGTCCGGGTCTTCCGTTGACCTCTTCCGCTGAAGCTATTTTCTTACAAAGCACATCCACCCGGTGACAAAACCCAATGGACATTAAATTCAGCCCTTTCAACTCTACAAAACAATTATGTAGTTCATAATATACGGCAATCATTTTAATACTTCTGATTATGTTTAACTTTCCAAGATAGGAATTATGGTTTAGTCATTTTTGTAGCCTGTTTAATATAGCAGCATGACATTTATGGAGGAGGTAATTAATAAATATTTTATTAAAATATTTTTGTTTTGTTGAAAATGAAATTACTTGTCTATCATTCATATATTGTATTACAAATCAGAGAAAATAAATTTGGAATGTAATATCCTTTCAGAGAAATTACATAAAATTGTTGTTTTTCTTTAAATAAGCAGGTAGATTATATATATGCATATATCAATAGATATATACATATGTGTGTGTGTATGTGTGTGTGTGTGTGTGTGTGTGTATCATCAGTTTTATCTCCTGATGTTACCAAACCAAACTTGGGTCCCTTCGCCTGTGGGCAGTAAAGCCAACCTACTGACCCAAGTTATAGTGAAGAAAGTGCAGCATTTATTGTAGGTGCCAAAGGAAGACTGTGGGCAGCTGATGCCCAGAAAAACCCAAACTCCCAGTGGCTTTCAAGGAAGAGTTTTTAAGGGCAAGGTGAGGGAGGGGAGTCACAGGGTGCATGATCAGCTCATGCACGATTGGTTGATGGTGAAGTAACAGGGCAGTGTCACAGTGTCACATTATCAATCCTCAGGTTCCAGCCCATCTGAGGGTTATGTGTTCATTGTCATCATGCAGTTAACTTCCTCCATTTGTTGGGGGTTTTAGTATCTATAAAACAACTTAAGAATGTGCATCAGATACTGTTATCTATGTACTTCAAGGAAGAACTAAAGATTCTGTGACTGCAATATGGCTGATTTACTGTTTAAATTGTTACCTGTTCTCCTGGCCCAACTGCTACTTTTGTCACTACATGTTCACATCCTTTCAATCTTTTTTCTTGAGCCAGGCTTTTGTGACTCAGGGGAGCCCTGGGAGACTGCAGCTTTTCTACAAAAAGAGACAGGAAGAGGAAATGGAGGGTGGTCTGCCAGGGAAGGCCCCATAGCGTTCTGCTCAGTTACACTAAGAGGAAGTTCTCAAAAACTAGGTGGCTCTTTCATAAAATCAAAGCAACTTAGAATTCTCTAGCAGATCACTGACTGGTTCAATGGCAGCTAAAGGACTTTTAGTGATGGGATCTTACCAAAATGTCATATCCTGTCTGTTTAAAATATTCAGGGACTAAAAGCATAAGTAATAAGTCTGTTTAAATGTTAGTATTTGGAAATTTACACTATCATAACTTAAATAATAGAGGAAACTATGGGGTTTCTCTTTTGGCTTAGAATATATTAAAATCTTGATAGCTTCTGACTACATTCAAAATGGATTCTATTCTTTTTTGTCTGTAATCTCATAATGAATTTTTAAAAATTCAGTCTAAGTTGCCTGTAAATATGTGGGTAATAGTTTTTGAAAATCTTTTTTCTCAAACGGAATGGACATGTGTAAATGATTTTAACAACACATCTACATTGTATAACTGTTTAAATGTGCTTGTGAGTTTGTGTGTTTACATATAATGCCTCCCCTTTCATGAATCAATCTCTTTGGAACAGTTAATAATTTATTTCAAAATTTTCTGTGTGTGGTTAGAATTTTTAATTATATATAACTATATATATATATATATACACACACACACACACACATAACTATACACAGTCTGTAAGGAGATATACTCTATTGAAGTGATTCTATTAAAAACTATACAGTTAAAATTGGCTGTCCTAGGAGGTATAAAGTTGCCTGTCATTGGAGGTATTCAAACAAATAGCTGAAGGGAGACTTGGTGGACATGCAGCAGAATAGAGTGAAAATGAAAATAGACTTTTGAACCAGACTGACCTTTAAATTCCTACAAAGCAAGGACATGTGATTTTCTAGATAATCCTTTATTCATGACCCTGATAAAGAGCCCACTTCTACATATTTTTTCATAGGTCTCCCTCCATGTAACGGTATTTCTCTTAAAAATCCACTTAAAAATTCATTAAATTATTTATTTTGGTTATGATTTTTTTGTATTTATTGTTTCTGTATATGTGCTATGACCCTTATATATTGAATATTTCATGAAATAATAAAAGCCTTCATATTCTCCCTAAATCTTTATACAACATATGCTTTCAAAAAATATTATTTGTAGTAGTGTGTACCCTGAATGAAATATCTAGCTACAGGTGGACATTCTCAACGACTTAGAAAATTCACATAAATGGTGTTAAGCTATACCAAAGTAGGTTATATTATGATAATTGTATAAGTATTTTGTTATTTATATTCTGCTTCAATTTATTTCTATGTCACTTCTCAAATTTAAATTTTTTATTTTTATAATAACTCAGAAATGCACAGAAATGTGAGCAGTACATATAATTAATGTACAAGTTTTTTCAAAATGTACTTTTGAATGTACAGGTAGAATCATGTGTTACATTTTTGCAAATAGGGAAGGCCGAAGTTCATTTCAGGCATAACATTAGACTTGTTCCAAAATTATCTTATGGACTATTAGAGCAAATCAGGGCAAAGTGATATGTGCTCACTGAATAGTATTGGAAAACTGAAATTTAAATGATAATAAAGATAATTTGTAAAGTAGTTCAGAACGAACCACTGTTACCAGAATAGATCCTAATAAAGTGTTATAAAGTAGGTGGAAAGAACTGGGAGACCTGGATTTAAAGGTAAAATAAATATAATTCTTAAAGTGGTTGAGAGAGAAATGAAAATCCAAGCTAAATCAATAACTATTAAATAACTAAGCCCCACTATTGGATTTTTTTGTCCATATATTTCCTATTTTCCCAGAGCGAATAAAAATAAAACAATTTCCTACTTGTCTATGATATTTTATGGAATGGTGGAAGAATTTATAATACTTAACATCAAATATAATTTTCTTTCTTCTACACACATGGATTAGAATTAACTAAACTGATGTGTGGGATGCTGGCATTTGACATATATGACCTAGCTTTGAAGAATAAGGACAAGCTATCTTTCCAATTGTGATAACAAATATTGATACAAAAATTCTGTGGAGTGATCTTTTTAAAATATATAAAGAAACTATCTAAAATTTCCCACAGATTTAAAATAAAATCACAATTTCTAAATCAAGGCACAAATAAATATGAAGTTGTATTTCCACATTTTTAAATTCAACAACAAGATAAGAGTAGTTGTAAAGTCAATAAAATAAAATCACATTAATGATAAGCAATACTGTAAATATAAATTTTAATGTAGCCATAAAAACACTCAATATTTAAAGTTTATTAAATTATTTATTAGAGACAATATAATTGACACCTTGATATTTATTGAAGCACAGCATTCTCAATAGGATATCATATTTATTTGTGCTATCTAAATTCCATGTGTAGGGGCTTCCCTGGTGGTGCTGTGGTTAAGAATCCTCCTGCCAATGCAGGGGACACAGGTTCAAGCCCTGGTCCGGGAAGATCCCACATGCCACAGAACAACTAAGCCCGTGCGCCACAACTACTGAGCCTGCGCTCTAGACCCCGGGAGCCACAACTACTGAGCCCGCGTGGCACAACTACTGAAGCCTGCACACCTAGAGCCTGTGCTCCGCAACAAGAGAAACCACCACAGTGAGAAGCCCATGTGCCGCAATAAAGAGTAACCCCCACTCACTGCAACTAGGGGAAGCCCATGCACAGCAAGAAGACCCAATGCAGCCAAAAATAAATAAATAAATAAATAAATAAATAAATAAATAAATAAATAAATTCCATGTGATAGTTGAAAGCTTAAAAATCAGAAAAAATCTACATCATATTACCATTTTTATATAGCAGTAATGAAGTTTGAGCAGTATGTGGTGAGGATGTTTTTAAACTTAATTTACATCCAGTAATGTCTAACTTCATCTACTATCAGTGTTTAATGAGTAGGATATATTTGTGATTCTAGGATGTTAAAATGGCATCAGTTCAAATTTCACCATAGTATTATAAATTACCATACTACTTTAGTAGTAACAAGATATTTAATCATTGAAATCATAGATTAGGTAAAGAACATATGACTTGATTTATACTTTGCTTGAAAATATTTTCTGTTTACTGAGGAGACACAAATTTTGCACTACCAATATACCTAATTAACATAATTTACATATTCCAAATTTCTTCATTTCACTTTAAAATACATGTTCCACGTAAATCTTTTCTGACAACTGAAACTTGTCCTCGCTCTTACACACAGCTGGATAATGATGGCCTGGGAGACTAACATCAATTATGACATTTCTCAGAGCATCAGCATGTTGGGGAGACCCTTCATACTGATGATCCTCTACAGAATCATCGTGTCCTACAGAGAAAGGACTTTCCAAAATTGTTTCAGTTTTCAGTTCTGCCACAATGAAGATTTGCCTCTGCCTTCTCAGTGTTTGGTACCATAAAGGTATTTCAGTGTTAGCCATCCACTACAGAGTAGTCCGGAGAGGTTTTCATCACCTGGGCCAGGCAGTAGAATTGCCAAGGACCATACACAACAGTCCTTTCTGAGTTCACATATAAATATTGCAAATTGTGTTTATCTCCTTAGCCCAATCCTCATTTTTAGAGGTATCATAAATGAATATTTATACATAACAAAGGCCAGGAATTAATACCTTGAAATCCATGAATGCAGTATATAAAGGATATGAATCCTCCGAGTATGCATAATCTCATTTGTTCACGTAGATTATGTAACAAATACCGTGATTTGCTCTGAATATAAAGACTGATTTCACAAGATGAATCACAGAGTCCCAAAAACAAAATATCAAGGTCATTTGCAATTTGTAGTATCATGTACGTATTGATTGTGGAGAGAAAAATCCAGATTATATGTATATTTCTCTATTTTGTTTAATTTTCAGGGAGTTACACTTCTGGAGAAAAACAATCAATTTCTCTCTCTTTTTCTGTGTTTGTAAGTTTTTGTTTGGTTTCTACTAATATTTGTGGAAGTTAAGATACTAATGATGAAAGTTTTTTGTACGTTTTAAAGTATAAAACCATATATTTGGATATTTAGAGGTATTTGTAGAGTTTAATTGAATAGAGTTAAGACGATTTATAGGTCAAACAGTATTGACAATTATCTTTTGAAATTAAAATATTTTAAAATTAAAACTACCTTTTTAGAAAACTGTTGTTAGTACAAATATGTATATTGTTGAAACACCTTTAAAATAAAAGACTTGTTTGACATACATGTATATATTCATATTGCATATGTAAAGTCTTTATTAAAAAGCACTCATATTTGTAAAGGGGCCATTTCATGACAAAGTAGTCATTCAGGTAGATTTTTAGGTATGTGTACTGTTACTTTGCAGTAAGACCATCAGGAAGAACTTAGAAGTGTGTTGATATAATTTTATTGTTGATATATTGGAGTTAACTTTTTCATGGCTAGAGGATGATTTCTGGAACTAATTGAAAATGTCTTCACAAAAGGAAAAGCTTTCTAGAGCAGGCTCACAAAGATGTATTTTGTCAATATGAGTGAATTACAAATGCCAGCAGAAAAAATAAAAAGGAAATTGGTTTCACCTGTAAAAAATTCCCCTAAATCCATGTCTAAAGTATAACTGAAAAGATCAATATTTTTTATATTTTTCCTAATCCAATTACACATGCCTTTAAATCACTATAGTTGCACTACATATTCTGATTGGGTATCATAAATTCATTAAAAAATTTAGCTAGCGAAAATTGGTTTGCTTTTATAGGAGTATAAAGGAATAAACTGCAAACTATATTATCCAATTAGTTTTGTATTTCCTCTAAAGTAAATATTGCTCTCAATTCCCAGTACAGCAGATAATTTCAAGGTTGTGTTAACTATGTAGCAGCTGGAGGTTGCCAAATGAATGTGTTGAATGAATGTATTTTAGTGAAGTGTGTACTATCTTTTTTGACATGCATGTAATGATAACACATTTTCTGGCAGCTGGGTTCCCTAGGGCAAAATGAAGCTTCCTGCTTATGTAATGACCATAAACTAGTATGTATATATTTCATGAAAAATGTCTCAATTGAATGACTGACTTTAGCTGAGGTCATGTTTTACAATACATATTAGTCAAACATTTTTCAATATCTGGAGTAGAATTGTAAACACTAAAATAGATGCATCTAACTAAATTTAGCTCTTGTAAACAATAATCTCAAATTTTACTTAACAGTCATCAAGCTGTCTTAGCAAAGCATTTTTAAAGTGAGAAGAAAAAATGATTTTAGTCATTTTAATTTTTCCAACCACAACAATATATACAGTCATATGTGTTTAGCATTTTTTTCTTTTATTTATAACCTCACCTAGAATGCATGAAGAATTTTTGTGTGAAACACCAGTTAGAAATGAAAGCTTCCCCACGCCCCACCAAAAAAAAAGCCCAGAGTCAGCCACTGATTATGACTAGTGATTTTTACTTATAAGAACTATAAGAATCAATAATTGAGTTAAACTTGGTGCCTGAAGAAGAAAATGAATTATTGCTGCTCAGTTCTTCATATACATCGAAGAATGATTATGAAACACTAAGTTTATCAGCATTTTGGATTAAGATAAAGGAAGACTTTCCTTTGATAAGTCAAAAGAATATCCTATTATTACCATTCACAGCAACTAGTTTGTGTGAACTAGGGTTTTCAGTCTTAACCCAGTTAAAAGCAAAGGAAAGGAACGGATTAAATGGCGCAGGAGATATGCGAGTAGCATTATCCTCCTGTGTTCCAGACTGGAATGAACTTATGAACGGGCAAGCATACCTACCACGTTAAATAAATCTTTTTTTTTTTAATTGGAGTATAGTCACTTTACAATGTTGTGTAAGCAAATCTTACCTGGGTTTTGTTTCTGCAGTTCTTATTTTGTGATTTTTTATCTGTTGTATTTAAATATTAACATAGCAGTGTATGTGATAACTTTATGTTTTTATTTTTGTTATATTTTAATACTAATAAAATCATAATGTAATTTTAAAAACTATACTATTTATCAAATATACATTGTTAAATGTATTTGCACCTACCATCTGGCTTCTATTCTTACCCAACATGACTCACTTTAATCTGCCATCAGTGTAATGTAGACTTCAGTTATTTGAGAATGTTTAATTATAATACAGAAGAAGAAAAAATAGACTATCAGATGAAATTCATAAGATGTACTGTTATTTTTAGGGCAATGTTAACTCTCAGGCATATAATGTGGTATTGGGGTGATAACAAATAATAAGAAGAGGATGATGTTTCAAGAGTTTTTAATTTTATGAGAAATCAAGGATATGTTGCCTAATTCATCCCAGTGTTTTCTCTGCAGTAATGCAATCAAAAAAAGTACGATAATCATTTTCAAACTGTAAAGGCAGAAGGCAGTCAAAATTGATCAGAGTTTTAAACCTGATCTGGGTATACTGAATATTGTAATCATTGGTTTAATTTTAGCATATTAATAGCATACTAGATACTGTGACTTTTTGTTGTTAGCATGAAATATTGTAGAGCAAAGTTGTGATGCAAAAATGATTTTGACAGACCAGGACAATAGACGACATCTAACAAGTGACATTTAATAACTGCAAATGAAAACCTTGAAATTAATTTCAAAGTATCATATGGCCTGAGAAGCAGACTGTATTAAAAATTCTTAGGGATTTCAGTTGACAAAAATCTCAATGACTTAATATTTTGATGTGAGTGCCAAACACTTCATGTGAGCCTAGTCTAAACTAGTAGAAGCACAGCGGTCAGCATAAAATACATGCAAACTTACAATATAGTTTATTCCTTTTAGAATATATTGCATAATTACTTTTTGTTGCACTGTATTTATTGGCACTGGCAACACTAGACCTGCTGTGGAGTAAATGAATTTAATGTAAGGGACTTTAAAGATTCCAGGAGACCAATGACTAAGGGGACAACAAGACTAGCCTCCTCTGGAAAAAAAAAAAAAATTCAAGCAAACCAATAAATGCACATTTTCAAAGAGAACCAAAATAATGGAACAATGAGCATAGCTTGATGAAATTGTGTGGCAAATCCAATCATAGTTAGAGTAATAGCTTCTTTATCTATGATTATATGATAGCTAATTGCAAAGTATATCAAACATCTTTCTTATAATACAGTTTTGCTTTTTATTAAACTTTCATGTACAGAAAGCAGTTGTTGTTTAACAAATGAATAATTTGTTTTTATTTTTGCCCCAAATATTTCAAAGTTCTAGAGAAAAAAAAAAAACAGCTATAAGGTGGAATTCACACAGACTGAATGAAGAAAAATTTGAGTAATCTGAGTGACTGAAATAACTTTTAGTAGATGGTAGTAAAGGAGGAAATTTTCTAGGCAGACACTATCCTGCTTCAGATTAATAATTAATATAAATTCTTCTCACATTATCCATTTCACTTTTCTTCATCCATTCTTACACTATCTATGGTATCTTTAGCTCTCAGTTCTAGATCTCAGATATTTACAATTTATCTCTTTGTGCTGATTTTTTTCCATTTACTTAATATCTCATCATTAATGGAGTAAAGTCAGAGCTATTAACAATAATATAATAAGATCCAAATGTCCAGTATAAAAACGAAACTATACATGTCCTAGAGGGAAACAAACAAGCGAACTTTTCTTTAAGTTTTATGTATGAAAATGCTTTAAAACTAAATCAAAATCAGTGGGAAAAAATAAAAATTTGACTACATAATTTTTAAAACTAATGGAAATAAAATAATAATAATCTGACAAGCTGCAAGAAGATATTTGCAACCTAGATCAACATATATCACAAAGAGCTAATATGCTTAATATAAAAAGGCTCTTAAAACTGAGGAAGGAAACCCAATATAAGAAAGTTGTAAACCTACATGTCTATCCATTAAAAAGTAATTAAACAAACTATGGTTTATACAAACACTGGGAGCATAAAGAATGAAAAATTTTCTATGAACTGATATGGAGTGATTTTTAAGATATATTGTAAGATATATTGTTAATTGCAAAAAAGGAAAGTATCAAAAAATATATATAGTGTACTATGCTCTATATAAAAATGTAGGAAGTAGAATGGTGCTTGCCAGGGAATGGGGGAGAGGGAAATTATGAAGTTTAGTTAAGGAGTACAAATTTCCAGTTATGCAGGTTGGGTAAGGCCTGGAGATCTACTGAATAGCACAGTGCCTATGGTTAACAATACTGTATTGTATACGTAAATATTTGCTGAGAATAGATCTAATGTTACATGTTCTTATCACAAATAATAATAATAAGAAGAATTATTAATATTAGTTAATACTATTCTAAATAAAAAGGTTAGGAGGAAACTGGTGGCAATGTGTATGTTTATGATATAGCTTGTGGTGATTGTTTCATGGATGCATATTTATCTCTAAAGTCATCAAATTGTGCACACTAAATATGTACAGCATTTTATATGTCAAAACACCTCAATAAAATGGTTAAAAAAGAAATATATATACATAACTCCCCACATTTGTAAAAAGAAATTACAAAAAAGGTAAGCCAGAAACTAATGAGATTTCGTTGTTACCAGTGAGAAAAGGGAGAAATTAATGTGAGAATGAGAACAAGGTAGAAGAAAGAAATGACGAGTGAGTGATGCATTTCTGAGTATAATTTCTTTTAAATTTTATTGAGGTAAAAATACTTAATGTGAGATTTACCCTCTTAAAAAATTTTAAGTGTACAGTATGTTATTTTTTATGATAATTACAATGTTGTACAGGAGCTCTCTAGAGCTTATTCATCTTGCGTAACTAAAACCTTTTGCCCATTGATTAATAATTCATTTCTCCCTCTCCAGATGTGGGTCTCCACCATTCCACTCTATGAACTTGACTGTTTGAGATACCTCATATAAATGGAATCATGCAGTATTTGTCTTTCTGTGGAATTGAAATTAGGATCTCAAAAAGATATCTGCATTCTCTTGTTCATTGTGGCACTATTCACAATTGCTAATGTGGAAACAACATAAATGTCCATCCATAGATATGAGTATAACTTTTTATTAAATTCTGCCCTTTAGAACAATGACAGTGTTTCACATGGTCAAAAACAATAACCGAAGCTAACCAGGACATGGGGGGAATGTCAAAATGGAATACGAAAAGCAGCAAACCTAACAGTATTACACCTGCCTGACACAACTACTTGGAGGAGAGGGGAGAAATGGAACCAATCTGAGTAAGTTTGGAACACAATATTTTCTTCTATATTCTGCAAAGCTAAAGATAAAAAGAACATAGACAAACGTAGTTATCTATTTATTTAATTTGTTGTTTTACAGCATCATGGGTTAGCATAACTATTCAAACTGCTTTCTGCATTTGACGTTACAAAATAATAAATATACTGTGATAGTAAAGGATAGATTTCTCACAGAATAATTTTTTTCTAAACATTGATCACAGTATGTCTCATTAAACTCTCAGTGTCTCAGTTTTCTCTATAAAAGATATTGAATTGCTTCTTGACTCACTACATATGAAATTATGTCAGACAAAATTATAACTTCATTTAATTTTGATAAGTGTATTCCTAGTACTGTGTTAACTACATTATCTCATTAAAACTAATAACAGTATCTAATACTATACACACTATTTTCAAAAGAATCTAAAACTTGGAAAAGTTAAGCGATTTTCTCAGATTACTATCTATACTTTAGTCCTGCTTCTTGAATTCAGGTGTGGGTGATTTCAAAGCCTGTATCCTTATATCTGTATGATGCTACCTTGCAATAAAGATAACTGACAGAAACATTAAAATTACTATAATGTTAAAATAAACTAGTATATATGTGTCAAATAATTTGAAAGTTTCCAAAAATATCTTATACATTCTATAATTTTTACAGAATCATTCTAATTACATATAATAGTAATGGCTTATAGTAACACATATGCACAAACTGTATTTATGACTTTAACATATTTTTCTGTTATTTAACACATATTCTGTAAAAATTTGCCAGTAGATATTATATCACATCATTCAAGAAATTAAAATTCCACAGTAAGTAATGCAAATGAGCATATGATACTTGTCTGTAACTTATTTGACTAGTAAGTTAAGAATAATGAAATTGCCTAGGGGACAATTATGATTGAGTGGCAACATAAATTAATGCATCTGGAAATAATGTAATACTATATTAAAAACAATGATATAGTTTGATTAATATCAATCTTAAGATAACTATACAAAAAAATCTCAAAGAAGATATCTATGTTTTCACAAAAGGTTTTAAGCAATTTAAAAGTGAATCAACTTGGGGAAAACAAATTGATAACATATCACTATTATCCAGTCAATAAATAAATAATCACACTAGATATTTCATTCAGAGGAAATTTCATGCACAGATGTGATTACATACACACACGAAGACACATACAGATTAAAATTGCATAGGTGATGCATTATATGTATTAGCCAGGTTAGGGAGTTGTTACTAGTCCTTGAGATGGAGGGATACAGGAATGTGGAATTGTTACTAGAGCTAAAAGCCAGGGTTTGGTAGACATTGTGATGTAAGTCCAAATTCATACTCAATGAATTCCATGCAGTAACCATTTGGGAATGCTATTGTCAGACACAATTATCCACCATTTGAACTATCTGTCTGGAGGGACAGATAGTCTCACTTCTCAGAACTGCTAGCTGCATACACAATCCTGAGAAATATCCAGGATTAACAGTAGTCAGGGCCTTGCAATCCAGATATATTCAACAAAATGTGTAAGAGTGCAAGGGTCCCATACTGGGCAGCATCCAAATAATCAATGGGGATGGCAGGGCTCCCTAACAATAGCAGCCAGGTGGATGCAATTACCTTAATAAGTGGTAAGTGCAAATGTCAAACCATCAGGTAGGGGTCTGATCCTTAGAGATTTATAAAGACAATTAAAATCTGGCCAAGATGGAGCAGTCCCATTTCTACTAGATCCCTCCTGTTACTATGAAAAGTCCTGGACCAAGACAAAACATATGCATAAGAAAACCCTGGAAATTGGAAAGAAGAAGTGGCATTATTAAGGGACCTTGTGATTTGAAGAATAACTCTGCAGTGGGTCCCTGGTTTCCTTGTTGTTTACCATATATTTTGGACAGGCCATTACAGAAGCCAGCAAGCCAGAAACTCCAATAGATTGACAAATAAAAGCTCCACCAAAAATCTTCCTCTCTAGCCAAAGGACTGAAGAAAGGATGGCCTAACAGACCATCATTACACATACTAATATATATAGATATTACTCAGCCATAAAATTAATGAAATATTGCCATTTGCAGCAACAAGGATGGACCTAGAAACTATTATGCTTAGTGAAATAATTCAGACAGAGAAAGTCAAATATTATATAATATCATTTATGTGTGGAATCTAAAAAATAATACAAATGAATGTATATACAAAATAGACACAGACTCACAGACATAGAAAACAACCTTATCCTTAGCAAAGGGGAGGAAGAGGGAGGGACAAATTAAGGGTATGGGATTAACAGATACAAACTACTATAAATAAAATAGGTAAGCAACAAGGATTTACTGTATAGCACAGGGAATTATATCCTATATGTTTTAATAACCTATAAAGGAATATAATCTGCAAAAACACTGAATCACTATGTTGTACACCTGAAACTAACACAATATTGTATATCAACTGTACTCCAATTTAAAAAGAACTGAAAAATATAATGACAGCAAGAACAACAGCACCCCCCCCAAAAAACAAAAAACAAAAAACCTGATAGGCTTAATAGTATAGTGCTGATGACAGAGGATAGTCTGTGATATCAATGAACTTGTGGTCAGATCAATTTATTTTACCCAATCAGAGCAGAGAGAAAATAGAATTTAAAATAAAAATGAACAGAGTCCTAGAAACCTGAGTAACAAAAATAAAAGAGCTAATATTCCTATAATTGGACTCCCAGATGGTGAAAGACGTAAATCTACAAATTTAAGAATTTGAATCTCAAATAGGATAAGCCTAAAGAAACTCATGCCAAGACACATTGTAATTAAATGCCTAAAAACTAAAGATAAATAATCTTGAAAAAATCAGAGAGAAATAACACATTATATATAGGGGAGAAACATTTCAAATACAATGTATTTCTCATCTAAATCATGTAGGTCAGAAGGAAGTACCATAACATGCTTCAAATACTGAAAGAAAGGAGCCATCAACTGTGAGCTCTTCATCTGGCAAAACTATCCTTCAGGAATGAAAACAAAATAAAATAAAACAAAATAAAATTTGCTTCTCAGATGAAGCAAAACTAAGGATATTTATCACTAGCAAGCATACCCTTTCTGTAAACAGAATGAATTGATAATAGAAGGCTTGAAATTCCAGAAAGGAAAGAAGAACACTGAAATCAGTAAAACTAAGGATAAATATAATATTCTTCTCATGAGTTTCTTAAATCACATGTGAAGGTGTGATGTAAAACATGGATGGCTGAAGTAAAAATCATAACATCTGATGTTTTATAAAATGTATGCCAAGGAAATTATTAAAATAATTATATTTCAAATTGGGGAGAATAAAAGGGTCTAAATAAAGATAACTTTGACATTTACTTTAATTTGAAAAACATCAATACCAGCAGACAATAATAAGTTCCCTACATATATTGTAATACCTAGTGCAGCCGCTAAGAAAACTATACAGATCATCATATTATAAAAATACTGTAAGTAAATCAAAAAGAAATCTTAAATAATTTTCAAGTGACTTTCATATCTTAGACTGTATGGGCTACTAAAACAGATCACCAAAGACTGAGTGGCTTAAACAACAAATAGTTATTTCTCACAGTTCTGTAGGCTTGGAAGTCTAAGAACAAAGTACCCCGAGCAGATGTGGTTTTTGGTGAGGACCTTCTTTCTGGCTTGTGGACAGCCATCACCTTATTCTATCTTTACAGTGCAGATAGTATAGCTTTCTGAGAGAGCAGAGCCAAAAAGAACTTTTTTTATTGCTGAATATCTAATTTTCCAGCAGTGGGGACCAATGCTGAGTCTCTGATGTGGCACCATCCCTCAAAGAAACTATACTTGATTACAGTAGACAGACAAACTGATTCATTCTTACAGGGGTAAATACATAAGGCAGGGTTCTCTTTTCCTGCCCACAGGGTCTCAGCCAGTAAGACTATCTAAAGACTTATTGAGTGTTTGATTTACTAGCATGGGATCACAATTATCATCTATCTTTCCAGAGTTCTCACTTTACGCCAAAGGTTGGGAGTGGTCCTGTGACCTTGGGATCCAAAACGCTACACATTTGTTGGCTTGATAGCCTGTGACCAGAGGATGTACCAGCTTAGGGTCAATATTTTAGTAAGATGGAGCACGATCCTCCATCTGTGTAGAGCAAAGACTCTACGTTGTTATACATACACTTAAACACATATATACACAGATGCATATACATATATACTTCTACATAGTGCTGTTTCTATGCAGCAGGAACCATTGAGTCAAGAACCAAGAAGTTAGAAATAAAAGCTAGTGAATCATCAGCTGTGATTGCCTGGGCAACTGATCCCTACCATCAGAAGGAAATAAGGCTGCTTAACACAGTTGAAGGGGTGAGGAGAATCTTAGGTACCCAGGTGATTATTTTGAACAGCTCTTGTATTTCCCTTGCCCCAGTTTGACAGCAAATGCAAACATATAGCAACTGAATCCTGAGAAAGGAACGGTGCCAGAAGCTCAAATCTCTCAGAGATGAAGGTTTTGGACACATCTCTAGCTAAGCCACGGATACCAGCTATTATCCTAACCTAGGATGGAGGGAATCTAGCATGGGTGGAGAAGAAAGGAGATGATGAGTTTCAGTTTGGGTCTTGAGAGTAGCTGTAGTATTTGAGTTAGTAGCTCAACCCAGTATCATTCATTTCCTACATTTCTCCCCCAAGAGAAGTTTATCAGAACCCTGGAGAAGCTGGCACAAAAGATGATCTGTGTTGAACACTGATGCACTGCCCAGATCTCCCTTCAGTGAAGAACCTATCGTCCCAAAGACTGGGCATGCTCTAGGCAGACAGACTTCAGCTAAAAGCCCTTCTGCTATTTCCTTAGCTGCCTGGTACTTTCTATCCCAAAGCCACACCTTTACCTATGAAACCAACATCCAATAACCAATTGAACAAGAACAAAAAGAATGGTAATCTTAGCTCATTCAGGATAAAACTGAAGGATCTTTTTGCTCCAGATCTCCCCTTGAGGTCAGTCAAGACTGTTGCTGGGTATACATCACAGCTCACTTCTCCACCTGCTTCACTCCTCCTTCTTTCTCGCCATTCCACGTTCCACAGGTATTTTTTGCCAGGATCCTTTACGTACAAAATAATAACAGTCCACATGGTAAACTACATCTTGCAACCTGCTTTCCATGAAACATTTATCATGTGATGTCTAACTGGAGCTAGAACCACGATGGGGGCTGCCCTGTAGGACCTAGGATTGTGGAGGACAGAGATATCCGGCCGCAACTAAAATCCTGAAAGATCCATCTGGGTTTCTCCCTCCTCCCAGTTCTCCAGTTATCCTCTAGGAACTTAATTACCAGAACTTGGCCAGAAGCCAATTGGAAAAGTAGCATGAGAAATGATTCTGTCTTAAGATTCAGAGTAGAGCAGGGGAATAAAAAGTTATTTATCTGATAACAACTGGCAAAACCAACAGGTAATATGTCAGATTCTCAATTTATAGGACATAACATTTTTGCTCTTTTAAGAATAGAATAAATATTTTTTTAAAAAACATTAAAAAATCCTCATTTTAAAATAGGTTTTAAAAAAAACTAGTAAATGTTCCAGTGTATATTTATATGTTTTTCCTATGTCTCTGTATTTTTTGGAGGAGTACTTATTGTATTCAGTGAAATCAGGTGTTTGCCATACTTTAATATTTCTCTGTTTCTTTACCTGTCTACATATAATCTATTTTAATTTGGTGAGAAATAAGCATTGTAATAGTAGCTGCTAACATTGCAGATAGCCATATATGAGCAAGAAGGGAGTGGCTTCTGCTATCTGTAATACTGGAGATGGCAGTATATAATATTGGGGATTAAGATCACAGAAAAGACAAGAACCATCAACTGCATGCATAAAGAAAAAGAATGGTAAAGTCATCTTGGCAAAAATATGCTCAAGATTTTAGAAAATGCTATACTTAGATCCACAGTAAATTAAAAATATTTCTCTTTTCAAAATTCCTAGCACAGAAAGAGTAGAAGTATAACATAGCCAGTACTGCCTGTCAGCTAAAATTTCTACTGTGATATTGCATATGATCAGGGATAGGGGTTTTGTTTTGTTCTTTGTTTATTTCAGGTATATATACTTTAAACCTACTGGAGTATATTTACTGAATTTCCCTCAATATAATAAGAAAAACCTAGGTGATACAAGCACTTTAAATATGTCAATGACTTCTCAATATCTTATTTATTCTAAGTATCAATGAAAGCAGCTTTAATTAATTAGATGCAATATCTTGTAACTACTAATATAATAATTTAATGTTACAGAACACAATTGAAATATTAATTTTAAATAGTTACAAAATTGGAATCCATGCTTTGATTAAAATCAAGTAATCAAGATGTCAGGAAGCGATTTAAAACAATATATTTGAGTACTATTTTTGCATGGATACATTTGCAAGCAAAACATTTTTGTAATAGAAAACTATCTTAAAAATTTCTCTTGACAAAATATTTTATCAATTATTTAAATATTTCCCGTAATAAAGTTACAATGTAAAATAAGCAGGGTGTTCAAATTTTGGATTAGTTGAAGTATAAAGATATATTTCCTAAGGTTTCAACTCAATTTTTTTTCTTTTATGAAATACAGAAAAAATTTTCAAGGTGACAAATTTTTAAAAAGTTGGTTGAGATACCCAGAGGAGAGGATCTGTATCTTGAGTGTATGACTAATGATTACATTTTCATCTCATAAATCTGTAGGCAAAATTTAGTGTTTTACTAAAACTCCAATTTACAGCATCTATGGATTTCTCTTTGAAGCCAGGAAATCAGAATTACGTTAGGGGCAAGGTGCAACAAAGAAAATATGTTGACCTTCATGTATGAAGATGACACTTTTGCTATTCCTTGAATTGAATAAGAACATTGAGCTATTTTTTCTGCAAATGAGATGGTTGTGCTTTAAATTATGTAGTTTCTTTTTCTGTGCCCTGAGTTAGCTGTGATTTTTTTCACTCTGTTTTTCTATTGGTTGCTGTCAACATTTTAAGATTAATATTTTCAAATTCTAGTTTTTGAATTTTTGTATTTCAGAACATTTCACACATATACACAAAAATACTGAGGTATTAAAATGTTAAAAGGCTTGAGTAAATACAAATGCAACAACGATCAAATACATTAGGAAAGTGATGCATGATAAAAGTATTTATTATTTACAAGTGAACATAAATCCATAAGATAACTGCTATTCTACACACATAACTCTGAAAACTGTCTGTGGCTTTTCATTAGATCATCATTTCTTGATATTACAAATTACATATATAAGATGACATCTACTTCATATTTGCTATACTCTCATTATACTCTATTTTATATTTTAATGATATATAGAGCAAAATCCCTTGTGTCTTGCAATGACTAGAAATGTAAAGTTCTTTGATATTACAAAGACTTATAGTCCATCAAATGTATGTCATTGTTAAGGGATTTTATGTGATAAAAATATAGCTAAATATTAAAAGAAATGGGAGGAATATTTATCATGAAAATAAACTATAATTGACAATATGAGAATAATTAAAATATTTATTACTTAATTTTAAAATGTTCTTAATATACATTTGTACTTCTACCTCTCTTTCACTCTATCTCTGTATCTAAAGCTATATAAACAAGAGTTCATACTGATGTCTCTAATATGTGTGATAAATATTTAGCCACAATATGTCCACTTATTTGCTCAATCCTAGAATATACATGTAACACATATACTCCGAGTAACAAATGTACTAACTGAAACCAACACAGAGCACCAAGCTGAGCTCCCTGTGCTATACCGCAGGTTCCCACTAGTTATCTATTTTACACATGGTAGTGTATTTATGTCAAACCCAATCTTCCAGTTCATTCCACACTCCCCTTCCCCCTCTGTGTCCACACTTCTGTTCTCTACATCTGTGTCTCTATTCCTGCCCTGCAAATAGGTTTATCTGTACCATTTTTCTAGATTCCACAATATTGTATAGCAGTTATACTCCGATTAAAAAAAAAAAAGTACTAACTGAGGTACAATATTTGCTTACTGTTCTTGTTGGCTTTAGCCTCACATAGATGGTCAAAATGCTATGTTCCAGAGTTACCTAAGTTTGTCCCTCCTTCCTGTTTATATGTGTTATGTTTATGTTATTTATTTAAAACTGAATGATTCATTTATTTCTATTTGTATTCAATTTTGAGCTTACTTTCCCTCTTTGATTTTATTTTTCAGTATGTGAAACATGAATATGGCTCTAAAAGATCTATATAAAAAGGTATATTTTTATATATATCTAAAGATATATCTTTAGATATATATAAAAATATATTCAGAAAACCATTATCTCCATTCCTTTTCTATTATTTTATTATTGAGATATAATTCACTTGCTATAAAATTCATTCTTTTAAGAATGTACAATTCAATGGTTTTGAGTATACCTACCATATTTCATTTTCCCATTCATTCCATCCTGTTCCTTATCCATACCTAATATTAAACAAAGGTAATAAATTATTTAACTTTAATTCTATACCTGCTATTTTGTATTACACTTTACATCTATTACATCACTCTTACATATATAAACTTTATTTATAGATGAGGATCCTGAAACTAGGAGAGACTATGTAACTTTTACAGTATCTTAACACTGTGTTTATAAGTTGGGTTTAGAAACCAGGTCCTCTGAGGCCAAGATCCATGTATTTAATAACTCCTAAACTCCTCCTTTATTGCTGTGATCCTGGTCTAGATTCCACAACACCTCACCTGGATTTTTACAAAAGCACCCAACTGGTGTCCTTGTTTCTGTCCTTCTTTGCCTATTGTCTGTTCTTTGCAATGGAATCACAATGATTTACTGAAAAACTAAGGTCAGATCATGTCTCTTCTCTGCTTGAAACCATGCAAATTTTCCCATTTCAAAGAGAGTAGAAGCCCAAATACTTAAATGGCCTAATATTTGAGCATGGTTTTTCCCACCTTCATTTCTATGGTTTCATCTCCTAACACTCTACCTTGATGCACCAGCCACACTACAGTAGAGATAACACACTATCACTGATGCATCAGCTGCACTGGAATCATTACTAGACATCAATCAGTTTCTCCCCTTTAAAGCTACTGTTGTTATTCTTATTATTTAATTTATTTTTAATGTTCATATCTTCATGAGTTGTCCACTCTCTTCTCATATGTCTTAACTTACCAGGGAGTCATTTTCTCACAACAGTCCACTTTTGCCCTGTTCCAGCATTTTTCTTCTCCTCACTTGGTTATTTTTCTCTGTAGCACTTATTACTGACTGGCATAGGTTAAAAACCTATCTTCATTCTTCTGCCTCCACCACTAGAATGGCACCAGGGAATATGGTGGTTTTGACATATATTCCTCCAACAAAACAAAAGATTAGGCTTTTATAGACCAAAGACAATGATGTATAATACTATGAAATGTGGAGTAGATTTAGTTTAATTGTCTACTTCAGAAGTACCAAAGAAAAGAAATAAACAAAATAGAGTATAGTAACATCTGGTATTGAATTGATTCTAATCATACTAATGAATTTTGATATTGCCATTTTCTATCACACCAATAATTATATAATAGCTTAATTGCATCTGAATGTATATAGGTATAAATTAATGCACATAAGAAACTAAAAGAAGAATAACTCATGTAAATTATTTTGGCCAATTAATTGTATAAGATTTTATTGTAAAGCATTTCAGAGCTCTATGAACTTTGTTAAAATTAGCTTATTGCAGTAAAAAATAGAAGTTAAAGCAACCTTCTGTTGTTGGGTGTCTAGTTCTGAATAACAGACATTCATTGCATGAACAGCTTTAGCTAAATATGGACTAATGAGGATCTTTGGAAAACAGAAACTGCTAAATATTCAAAAGTTATTTGTTCACATCTAGTTGAAAGGTAAAGTTGAAAGAAATGATGTTTAATAGACTCTGACAAGTATTTAGAATAAAAGCATGTCATGAATTATATTACAACCGTGGAGGTGCTTATCACTGATGAACTAAATATAAAATTCTCTTCATTCCTTTTGATTGATAAAAGGAACAGTAAACACATTTCATTAAAAATCTACCTTGACTCTTTGCTCATCTGCTGAAATTTGACTTTTGCTAATGCATAGTGATAGAGCTAAGCTTGATATCTTCCTTTACTTTTTTTAAAATTTATACTTCCCCAATGGAGCATTTCAGATAACTGAAAAAAAGTTAAGTATGTTGATGAATATCTGTATCTTGTTGTTTACCTTAACGTAATTTTGTGTTTTTTTAGACAATAGACTTGCAGATCAAAAAAAAAAGAGAGAGAGAGAGAGTCAAGCAAGGGATTGGCAGATGAAAATCTTATAATTTGCATACTACTTTGAAATGCTCGATTTTGCTATAAACAATATAAAAAACAATGAGAAGGGTAAAATTCATAAGAAAAGTTAAACAGAGATAATAAGTAATCTATTTGCTGACAATATATAGATGCATTCATAGGATGCTTTAAGTATACAGAGGGAGCAAGTGACAAAAGAGACTTAGATTCCATGAGTGTGTTAAATGTACAGTAAGTTAAATGTAAGAAGCAAGGATAGTAGCAATAAATTTAAAAAACTGATGAAAAAACAAGCGTGTCATCTTTAGATAGAAAGACATGAACAAATAAGTCATTATTATGGCACATCTGGGCTAATGGCTTTGTCTCTCATAAATTGGCCACCCATTGAGAACACTTAGTATGTTCCTATTTTGGCCATATATGCTCAGCTCAAGAAATACAGATGAGATCATCTATACTAAGTTTTTCAGATTCCACATATATGCATTAATATATGATATTTATAAAGTAGAAATAGAGACAAAGATGTAAAGAACAAACGTATGGATACCAAGGGGGAAGAGGGGAGTGGGATGAATTGAGATTGGGATTGACATATATACACTATTGATACTATGTATAAAATACATATCTAATGAGAACCTACTGTATAGCACAGGGAAATCTACTCAATGCTCTGTGGTGACATAAATGGGAAGGAAATCCAAAATAGAGGGGATATATGTATACATATAGCTGATTCACTTTGCTGTACAGTAGAAACTAACACAACATTGTAAAGCATCTATACTCCAATAAAAATTAAAAAAAAAAAACTTTTGCAGAAACTAACACACCATTGTAAAGCAATTATACTCCAATAAAGATGTTAAAAAAATTTTTTTAAATAAAAGAATCTTTCATATAGAACAAAAAAAAAGAAATACAGATAAAACTCATAACTGCTGGCAGGATAATTGGCAAGCTACAGCTTGGCAAATATGCTTGGCAAAGCATATTTTCACCTATTTTTGTGCAGCACTGTAATAAAAGATGTGTGTGTAGCATTGGCCCAGTCATGTTCCATCTGTTGGAACCCATTCGCTCAAACCTTGACTCTGGTTCTTGTATCCGACCTGTCTGTGGAGAGGCTGATGAGAAGGAGAGGGTAAGGGAGAGATGGAGAGAAGGGTGGGGGAGGGAGAAAGAGAGAGAGAGGGGGAGGGACAGAGAGAGGGAGGAGAGAGAGACTGAGAATGAATATGAACATTACATATCTCAGGATTCATATAGTATGCTCTTCTACCAATGAGTACATTTCCCTAAGTGTATTTACCTCGCTAGTATTTTCCTTCTTGCTTCTCTCTGTGAATTTCAATTCAATTCGGTAAGTAATATGTTTAAATCACCTTAAATCAGTCTGTGAGTGTTGCTGTTTCATGACATCTGGGATAGTTCTCTTGGTACTGCACTTGGAGGCAACAACTCCATCAAGGCACCGCTACCCTTTGAGCCTGGCAAAAGGTCAAATGCATCAGCCACTTATTTTGGAGGCTTACTAGATTCCATTTCTACTCATACCACTCCCCATAGGCCAGGGGCAAATTCCCACTTAGAGCCCATGCCTCCACTTTTGGAGATCATGCACTGGGTACCTGAGACTGAAATTCTAAATTCAGATGGTTCAAATACCAATATCAGAGTCTGCATGGGCCTTTACCCCAGGTCTATCCTCACAAATGGTGGCCAACTCGCCTTGTTTTCAGGGTATATGAACGAAACTTGGTCCTATGGGCAACTGGTCCACTTGCATGTGTTCAAGGCTCCACACAGTGCAGGAGGGAGCCACAGATGGGAACAGAATGTGGGCGGGAGGCAAGCCGGCTCTCCACACAGTGCCATAGTTTATTCTGGCACTGAAAGAAGTCCAATGTTTCCAAATTCAATCCTGGGTTTCCAGGACTTTATGAAGGTATATTTGTCAAAGCAGAAGGATAGAATATACTTTATTTCACAATCTGTTAACTTGATTTTTAACTTTTAAGTATTGGGACATATGGTATGTGGGCTGCCATTTGTACCCAGCCTTCTTGCTAGTGCTAAGACTGGGTCTGCCTTTAGGCCTTTATTTATCTATATAAAGAAAGAAAGTGTAATAGCATGTGAAAGCAGGATGGTTTTTTGAAACAATAGCAGAACATTGACTAAACTATTACATAATTTTCAAACAATTTCTTTCATCTAAAAATTATTTAACAAATAGGTTGTTTTAAGTTTGGGAAGCATTTCAAGCAGAAAAACTGGTATTTAAGGAAAGGCAGGTTTAAATAGATAAATGATGGAATGGAAAAAAAATAGGGTTTGGTGGGACAAAGTAATGCTTTCCTGAAGGCTTCTGGAAATGGGTAGATGTTGAAACAGTGTATGGCTAAACTTTGGTATAAATACAATATTTCAGTCAGTTGCTCAGAAATCAAATTTTATACCCTAACACTTGAGTAAAACAAATCCAGAGCAAAATCTGTTACTCATCCACCTAGCCTGGTACTTGTAACAAATTTCATTAACTATCAATTTTTTTCTTAACAATTTCTATTGTTAATGTTATTTAATATATAGAAAATTAATGATCATATGTGCTTGTGAATTTTTGATTATGAAATGTAGAAAAGTATTTACAAACTCTTTGAATTTCCTGACATTTTCTGAAGATGTTGGAGAATGTGGTCATATTTATAAGAAGTTTAGACTGTTGACCAATCTTTATTAAAAACTTAAGAATTCACTTTCTGTCTATAATATAATTTATCATTTTATCATCTGTAGTAGATAAAAGTAAATTGAGAACCAGGAAAAGAGAAAAACAAAACGCAAAGAAACAAAGACAGTTTGAGGCACTAACAGAACTTTGAAAAATAAGAGCTTCTGAAAGTTTTCAGGGAAGTTTTGCATAACTAAAGACAAAGTAACTTCTATGAAAAAACAGTAACTAAGGAAACAATGGGTTCCTGAATGTTTTTAAAAAGGTGTATCCTGTGTTTAAGAATTGTTGAAGAACAGAAAAGATATATCTAAAGAATCAATTGGTATCATATAAATGATGAAAAATATAAAAGTATGAGAACCTATATGTCCTACATTAAATTACCTTAATTTTCAGAAAAACAACAAAGAATAAGAAAGGAACCAGAGTAGGAAAAAACAAATAAAATGTTACATTAAGAGTTACTGAAGTTAATCTAAGAAAATTACATATTTTCAAATAGAGAAACACTAGCAAATGTCCAAACAATTCTAATGAATTTTGTCATATATAATGATGTATCCTGGAAAAAAAATGAACATTAAAAAACCCAACAGTTATGCAAATATACAGGCACACCTGGGAGATATTGTTGATTCAGTTCCAGACCACCATAATAAAGTAAGTGTTGCAAGAAAGTGAGTAACAAATTTTTTGGTTTCCCAGTGCCTATAAAAATGATGTTTACTCTGTACTTATATAAGTACAGAGTAATATATATATATATATTTGGTTTCCCAGTGCCTATAAAAATGATGTTTACTCTGTACTTATAGTTATATAAGTACAGAGTAATATATATATAATATATAGTTACATATTAAGTGTGTAACAGTATTGTCTAAAAAAACAATTTATGCACATTAATTAAAATATTTTATTGCTAAAAAATGTTAATCATCATCTGAGCCTTCAGCAAGTCATAGTAATAACATCAAATATCACTGATCACAGGTCACTGTAACAAATACAATAAGAATGAAAAAGTAAGAAATATTGCAAGAACTACCAAAGTGTGACACAGAAACATGAAGTGAGCAAATGCTGTTGGAAAAATGGTCCTGATAGACTTGCTCGACACAGGGTTGTCACAAAAGTTCAATTTATGAGGAACATAATATTTACAAAGCACAATAAAGCAAAGCATAGTGAAACAGTAAAACAGTAAAAGTCTATATAGTCCTTGAGCATCACAAATCAATCAAAAAGAAAGATGACTAAGATAAAGGAAGACATATCAATAAACCAATGGTGGGGGGGCTGGCAAAAATAACAGCTCTATAACAATCTAGAAAATGACCCTAATTAATGACCTGAAGGGGAAGGTGACTATGGTGTTAAATTTTAAGATTAGAATTTAGTAGGAATTAATGATGTATGGATATTCCAATTTGTACTGGCTGCAGGAAACATGTTACTTAATTTAGCACTCTTGGTGGTAAAAGGAAAAAAGAGCTTTACAAAGAAGGTGTAATCACATTATGAGAAACAGAAGAAAATATAGTCTCATTTTTGTAAAAAGTGATGACTTGCAGGAACAGACAGTCCATTTCTTTTTTGTTTGTTTTTTTGCGGTACACGGGCCTCTCACTGCTGTGGCCTCTCTCTTTGCGGAGCACAGGCTCCGGACGCGCAGGCTCAGCGGCCACGGCTCACGGGCCTAGCCGCTCCGCGGCATGTGGAATCTTCCCGGACCGGAGCACGAACCCGTATTCCCTGCATCGGCAGGTGGATGCTCAACCACTGCGCCACCAGGGAAGCCCCAGACAGTCCATTTTAACACTACGCTTAAAACTCTTTCCTTTGAGCAGCACAGGGCTAGTAAAGTAGAGCTGTATTTCTTACTGTCTTTATTCATTCTACTGCATTGGTTAGTCAATAATATTACACAGTCGAAACTGTAAGAGTGACTTATTGTGTGTTAAGAATGAATCTAAGAAAAAAAAGGTAATTATGGAGAAAGAAAAGGCAAATGCAGTTTAAGTATGTAATTTGACTTTCACTCTACATTTCCATTGTTTCTTTAATCTTTCTCCATACTTCCCCTACCATATTGAATCAGTCAGCTGCATTCAGTGCTTCAGTATCATATATTAGCAAGAGGAAAGCAATAAAAGGAAGTCAGAGAGAACCAAAAAGTGAACTTCCTAAGTCTGTATTGTAAAATAGATATTTTAAAGCTAACACTTTTGAAAAGTAAGAAATATTTTGCAATTTAAAATGCTATACTCAAAAAGAATAAACACATAATGGTTATGCCATAAAAACAGATTGGAAAGATAATCAGTAAAATAACAGACCACCTTTGAAAATTATTTCCATTTTTCTGGTGAAGTAAAAAAAGTTAGGAGCTGAGAGGAGATCTAAAGAATGGTACATTCCTCTGATTTAAATCTCGGTTGAAGATTTAAGTGGGAATATAAAATTCCCATAGAATTTGGGAATTCCAGGTCAGTTCAGACTGCATCTTGCTTCCTGGATGAAGCTGAGTATGTGACAAACCTCACAGAGCAATCTTCCATTTAAAAGCATGGTGTGTGGACAAAGTATAAAAAGTGGCAAACCGTGTTTATGTATGGAGGTCCCTGGGTGACTTCCATATATAAAGAATGTATTATGTGTTAATAAAAGGGGTGACATGCCTAGTGTGTTTATGTATGGAGACACAGAGTAAACTAATTCTGAAACAATAGCCTGCAGTGAACACCAAAAAGACACACGCACAAAAGGAGGTACAGAACAAGGCAGGAGATGATGTTATAGCTTAATAGAAGCCATTTAGAAGAGGTAGTTAACTGAGAAGCAGTTTTGTCTTTTGTCTTTTTGCCAGGATGAAAAGGAAGCCCTCCACTACCACAGCTTCCCCCAGTGTGAAATTAGATCAGTCTTTGAGAAGACGCAGAAGTAACCAGTCAGGAAAAAGTGCTGAAAACAATGAATCTGAAAAAAAAAAAGTGACAGTTTCCTTTAATTCTGTGAAACATGGTAATGAATAGTCAAAATGAGGGTTTTGTCTGTGCTTTAAAAATATGCAATACTTTTGAAGATAAAAGATATTATTGTGTGCCTTTTCAATGTCAAACTAGGCTTTGGTAGTAACCTATAGTTTCCATCCCTACTCAAGATTCTCTGGTTGAAAAATGTACATTCCTTTAAAAAACCTTATTTACTCTTTACTATTGATTAGGATATTTTACATTTCTGTAATTGTACCTAGTAGCTAGTAAAAAACAAACAAACAAAGAAAACCTAATGAAGATGCAAATGAACCATGTATGATAGAATTGCAATTAAGTCCAGTTCATAAGAAAATCACCAAATTTAAAGTTGTATTGTACTGCAGAACTTTAGTTTTGAAGCTAAATTAGTAATCTTATTCAAACATTATTTCTTTCAACTACCGTAAATACTTCACAGTTCTACTTTCTTTTGGAATCAGACTTATTATCATGCTAGTGCCCCCATAAATGAGTTAATTGTTGTTGCTATAAAATTCCCAGGAAGAGGGGCTTCCCTGGTGGCACAGTGGTTGAGAGTCTGCCTGCCAATGCAGGGGACACGAGTTCGTGCCCTGGTCCGGGAAGATCCCACATGCCGCCGAGTGGCTGGGCCCGTGAGTCATGGCCGCTGAGCCTGCGCGTCCGGAGCCTGTGCTCCGCAACGGGAGAGGCTGCGACAGTGAGAGGCCCGCGTACCGCAAAAAAAAAAAAAAAAAAGATTCCTAGGAAGAAATTTTTAATATTGTTTGAATTACACAACTAAATTAATACAATTTGTTTTGTTGGTGATAATGTTCTTATTTCTATAAACTATTCCAGAAAAAAGATACTATGGTGCCTTTGAGTGACAAACCTTGAGGCACTTTGGAAATTAGTGTGTAAATTATGAAACCTACAAAAATAAAATAAAAGTAAAATAAATATATTTCATTCAACTCATCCAAGCCAAATGCTGTTGCCTTGAACACAAGCTCCTCATCTTCCCCAACTGCTTTTT
Source organism: Pseudorca crassidens (assembly GCF_039906515.1). Taxonomy (NCBI): domain Eukaryota; kingdom Metazoa; phylum Chordata; class Mammalia; order Artiodactyla; family Delphinidae; genus Pseudorca; species Pseudorca crassidens. Next base: position 22,225,025 of record NC_090313.1, read on the forward strand.
TTATAATCTCCTGGAATTTAGGCCTAAAATGCTAGCATATTCCCTGGAAGATGACAAGTCAAATGAAGTCCATACTGGAAGCCACGAGGAACCAACATTTTCAGATAATTTAAAATTGCACTTCTAAAATGACCATTATCTGATATAGATTACAGACCATTTTTAAAAGCGTATAGGATTTATACTCCAGATTTTCTAAAGGCTAAGTAACCTGAAAATCTGTGAAAATGGCAGGGTGCCAAATGAGTATGTGGAAAGGCAAAACATTATAATTCTGGATGTTAAACTCCTAAACACTCATCAAAAGGCAGAAGAAACTGCTCTAACAAGTGTATTGAACTAGAAAAAAAAAAGTTGCAGAAGGCAGAGAAGGAAGAAACAAATCAAGCTCATCTTTATCAAGTGGCAGTAACATCTATTCTTAAATATTCCACATGGGAGGGCTGAGTGCCCTCTTCCCACAATCCTCACGGAAGTTAACTTAAAAGAGGACCTAATTTCCATTAAAATAGTTGTACTTCATTTATTTCTGATACACACATACCTGTTCACAGTCTGACAAGATCACAGATACACATTGCCACCTACCACCAAACTGAAATTTGCATATCTGTAGAGTGCTTCTCACGGAACCCACATCACAAGAGTCTTTCTTTAGGTATTTTTACCAGACAAAAAATGAAAGTAGATTTAGTGCAGTTTAAACATTGGCAGTCAGAAGTAACATAGGTATGACCTTGCAGGGTATATTCACGATTATGAAAATATAGTATTCTAAAAGTGAAGGTTAGTTATCTCTGTAACCCAACCGTGAAGAATGAAGACTTACTAATTTCTATTACATATGCTAGATAAATATGCAATAGCTTAAGCACAGCACAGTGTGGAACACATAGTAGGTATTCAATAACTACTTTGTTAAAAAAAAAAAAAAAAACTGATTCCAGATACTTTGTGTATCTGTATCCAGGTGTCATTGTGGTAGCGGTGACATTAATTGAAATGAAATTTTTCCTCCTTAAAATTTGTCACATTACTGATGCATGATAATTTGAATGAAGACATACAAGAATTGAGAAGTGAAAACCATACTACCTTTTTATAAAATTGCACAGTGTGAAACTAGTCTTTAATATGAAAAGATTTCAGTACTAGAGGAGGTAATGAGTGGTCAAGATATATTCCAGTCTATTTTATGTACATGGGGAAAAATCTGTGCACGCATAACAATTAATCAGTGATTTGGGAAATTATTGTAAAAAGATTGCTTTGTTAAAGATTAATGCCCAATCGTATTATGTTAACCAGTTTTTAATGTAATCTGACATTAGTAACAGCTCTCCAGTTGAGAGGTAAATCAGGAGAAGATTAAACGTTCCAATTCTCATTTCTGGACATAAAAGTACATAATGTATACATTAAAAAACATGTATGGCTGAGAAAAATAAACTATGAGAAGTGGGAGTGAAGATTAAGAGAGCTGCATGCAGCTAGGTCAATAGGAAAACCATAGAAAGTATTGGTAGGTGACTATCACAGCACAAAGACATGCTGAAATGTACAAACACCTGGGAAGCTAGAGGGTGGTAGAAGATGCTGCAAGAAGGGATGAATATGTGCTTTGTATAACATGTGGACATCTTGGCAAGTGGGAAACAGGCAGTAGGATAACTAGTGGCAAGAGATGCAGTTTTACTCCACTTCACACAGCAAACACTAAGGTCATGTTTTCTTTAAATCAAGGCAAATCAAGTAGATACTTCTACAGACAGGCTATGGGGCACTTTTCTGGGCCCTTGAGAATCACAGAATAAACAGTGAAATAGAGGATAATATAGAATAAGTCAGTTAATGTTTCTGTATATTTTGACAATGATTAAAGTGTCAATGGCTGTACATTTTTCACTACAATACTGAGGAAATTTGAAGCAGGAGAAGAGAAAAAAAAAACGGCGAAGAAAAAGCTGGAGAGAAAATGAATAGCAACCTATTCACCCTATTAATCCTACTTCTATTAATTCACCCTATTAATACTACCTCTACCTGCACCCTGCTTTTGAGTAAATGCCACGTGTCATATATGAAATAAGAGGAGTGTCAGTGTCCAGGGATGTAGGATCGAATGGTAAGGCAGGAATTTTCATTTAGGGCACATCAGAGAAAGCTATAGTTCAAGGACTTCAGGTTCTAGTCAGCCTTTTCTGGGGCTAAAGATTACTCATAGAATGACGCTAATTTACCACATTGCCTTGGATGGTCTCCATTTCAAGGTCATAATCTAAAACAATATTTATGCTCACTTTAACTCTTGCAAGTACCTCATTTGGAAGATAAATTATAGGCTCAACGTAGCTTTGAGGTTATCGTGGCTCATGTGGACACAATGACTTGGAGGAAGGAGTGCAGTAAAATGACAAGTGGATGAATTGATAGAAGTTGGGCACTGGCCTCCCTCCCACTGTGTGTGTGTGTGTGTGTGTGTGTGTGTGTGTGTGTAAGAAAAGCAAACTGATGGGCATGGTATAGGGAGGTAAGAGATTTTGAAACTGTGACACTTGAGAAACAATTAAAATATGCCATTGTTCTTCATAGAATAAAGGTAGCTATTAATTTATTTCCAGAATAACAGTAATATACCATATAAGTACACCTGGCACTTCCCTGAGCACTTTACCTGTATTATACATTTAACCTTCATGTGAACCCTAGGAGATAGGTACTAATAGTAGTAGACTTATTTTCTGGAGGAGGAAACTGGAGCAGAGAAATCTGATTTTCCAAGGTCACATGGTAGTAAATGGACAGACAATATGTTAATGCAGGCTCTTTGGAGTTTCAGCAGGAACTTTCAAAAATAACTTCTTAAGCTCTGCTTAATGTTTATTCAGCACTGATGGAAATGTTCCACCATGTTGTTCAATATGATAGTCACTAGTCACATTCAGTGATTGAGCACTTGAAGTCTGGATACACTGATTGAGAAATTGAAATGTAATTCTACTTCATTTAATTAATTTTACTTTAAGTAATTAAATATGCTAGTGGTTACTGTATTAGGGCTTCTCTAGAAAAATGATTTATTAATAAGAAAATAATACATTTTGTGGGTTTAGTTGTTTACTCATGACATATCCCACATTATTAACTCAGAAACTTCAGTTATCTGTATGTCAACCAGATAAACCTTTTTTGGGAACAGAATATGCTTTGTAGATTATGATGACATATCAAAACACCTTTCTATGAATTTATCTATTGAAAATATTTTTGCTTTAAGCACATACTTATGGGAAATTTATATACAATGGTTGGACTCATATACTTTACATTGAAATGTTTATGTTTCAAAAATCTATACAATTTTAAAGCCTATTTTTAAAATTAGATAATTTTTTGCTAATTAAATATAACAATTTACACTGTATAGTAGCATTTTTTTCATTCTATCCTAACAAAGTCACAAACTACAAAATTATGATTTTCCTCTGGGTATTCTTAAAATATAGTTAATAATTAAAAAGTAAAACATCTTTATTCATTTGGAATATACTGAATAATCATTTGATTAGTGCCTTTTACAACACTGGGATGTGCAAGGTTAGTGTTGGGTTTCTCTCACCATCCTGGAGTGAAGTTTTATTTTTATTTTATTTTATTTTATTTATTGGAGTATAGTTGATTTACAATGTTGTGTTAGTTTCAGGTGCATAGCAAAGTGAATCAGTTATACATATACATATTCATTCGTTTTTAGATTCTTTTCCCACATAGGTTATTACAGAATATTGAGTTCCCTTTGCTATACAATACGTCCTTATTAGTTATCTCTTTTATATATAGTACTGTGTATATGTCAATCCCAATCTCCTAATTTATCTCTCCTCCCCCCTTTTGACTTTGGTTACCATAAGTTTGTCTTCTACATCTGTGACTCTATTTCTCTTTTGTAAATTCATTTGTACCATGTTTTTTAGATTCTACAAATAAGCAATATCATATGATATTTGTCGTTCTCTGTCTTAGGTTGATAATCTCTAGGTCCATCCATGTTGCTGCAAACGGCATTATTTCATTCTTTTTATGACTGAGTAATATTCCATTGTATATATGTATTACATCTTCTTTATCCATTCATCTGTCAGTGGACATTTAGGCTGTTTCCATATCTTTGCTACTGTAAATAGAGCTGCAATGAACATTGGAGGTGCATGTATCTTTTCGAATTATGGTTTTCTCTAGATATATGCCCAGCAGTGGGATTGCTGGGTCATATGGTAGCTCTATTTTTAGTTTTTTAAGGAACCTCCATATTGTTGTTCACAATGGTTGTACCAATTTACATTCCCATTAACCATGTAGGAGGGTTCCTTTTTCTTGGAATAAAATTTTATATGTGATGATATTTTACACATACTGACAAGCTAGAGAAAGATTTCATACCCAAATCCATCTGAAAACTATTTGTTTTTTATACCACTCTTGTACACAGTTCTTCCGGTGTTGCTTTTGTAATTGTTACTGTTTTTGTGACTGCTGAGTTGTTTTCTTTTGTTTTTTTAAGTGATAGGAATCAGGAAATCTAAGATACAGATATTTTATTATCAAATATTTTAAATTTTTTTTAAATTAATTAAAAGTTTGCTCTTTTGGCAATAGCCAAAGGATAAAACAAGTGAAAAGTGGTTTCTATAAAAATATGTACTTCCCATTCCTATGCAAGCTGTACATATATTCATCAGATATTTAACATAGCTTTCTACTGTTTGGGGGAAAATACATATTTTATATATTCATGCATATTGAATATATAAATAAACCTTTGTTAAATGAATGAATAGCAGAATAAATACCATGTTACCATTCAATATTAGTGTAGAATAATTTTCCTGCTAATGATGAGGAAAATTTGTTTCATATTCTGTGAAGTTTGAAATGAGTACCAAAAACATAGCTGTCATTGAAAAAAAGATAATTTCATTTACATACTTAACGCTGAAGACATGAATATTGGCGGAATATTTAAAATAACATACTGTGGTATTGTATAATAGAATATTACAAAGCAATAAAAATAAAATTACTGATGCACTTAAATTATAAACATTTATTTGTTTTTTACAATTAGGAGAGTTGCTAATAGCTCATAGTAGTAGAGGCAGAGCTACTAAGCACACAAGGAATAAGATGGTACAGGACAAAGCATTATCTGGCCCAAATATTAATAGTGCTAAGGTTGGCAACCACTGGTCTAGATATAAGAAGGTCAATTATTAAACTTCTAGAAAACCATTATAAGAAAAAATATTTACCTTGTGTTAGGCAACATTATCTTAATAGGATGATAGGCAGGAACAATGAAAGCAGAAAAAAAAGCAACATTGACTTCATAAAATATAAAAAAGTTTCAATCTTCAGTATACACTGTTAATAAAATGAAAAGGGAGATCCAACCAAAGATTAGGAGAGAAGATTTTAAAAAATATCTAGCAAAGTACTCGCAATGAAAATTTATGAAGAACACTTAGAGCTCACAAATGTGACAATCACAATTAAAATTTGATTTAAACAAATAGCTAACCCAGAGATACACACACAAAATACCTACTCACAAAAGAGGCATGAAAGCAGTATTATTTAAAGAAATGCAAATTAAAATAACAGTGACATATCACTATATCTCTAATAAAGTAACAAAAATTAAAGACTGAACATACCAACTGTTAACAAGGGTGTCATGTGTAATAGCTGGGACTCTTAGCCCTGCTGTTAGGAATCTAAATGGGGACAAATGTTTTGGATAAGAAACTGGAAGTTTCTTGAAGCGTTAAGAACATATCTACCGTAACTATTCCAGTTCTAGGTGTATGAGCAGAAGTAATGAAAACGTATTTCCATACAAAGGCATAGACACAAACGTTTGCAGTAGCTTGATTTTAATAGCCATAAACTGGAAACAACCCAAATAGCCAATGAGTGATTACATAAACAAATAGGGGTGTAGGCTAACATGGAGCATTGCACATCACTCAAAAGAACAAAGTAGTATTGTTGCACCTAGCAACATAAATGACTTTCAAAATAACTGTGCTGAGTAAAAAGAGACAGACACAAATAGTTCATAATTTTTATTCCATTATTATTAAATTATTAAACTAAATATAGCCATTTTTATTAAAGTGAGAGAAATCAGACTAGTGGTTACCCAGCAACTATTTTAGCTAAAGACATCTAGAAACTGAAGAACACAACTTAAAATATAGCAATACCTTTATAATATCTTTCCAATATGTAAGCTTTAACTATAATTAAATAGATATTACCAAGATTTTGCAATCACTAAATTCTAAGATACACACACATATGTGTACATGTGTATATACACATGCACATATATATACATACATATTTACAATTATTTTTTCTGATATGAATAGTTATGTCATGTTACTAATTTGGGGGGAATATGTATGCTAAATAGACTAATGAAGGTAATGGGCAGAAAATTAAAATTGCAGTTCAAATAATAAAAATAAGCATTTTCTCCTGAAAACATGGGTTCAACTTAATCTAGTATATATTAATGATGCCTCTTAAAATCAAATTTATTCCTTATTATAAAGCAATGAGCTATGAAAGGATTTCCACTTATAAATGTTATTTGGAAATGAGATGGACACAAATAAATAATTTGATAGATAAATAATGAAAGTATTGAGGCTCAATTAAATAAAAGACTTTCAGAACTTACAGAATTATAGAGATGAAAATACCAAATGCAGGAAATCAATTACACTGCTTTCTCTTCTATCAGGTGTTTAATACTCTAGTTGTTTGAGAAAGGCCAATATGCATGAAATATTTTGAAAATGGAAGTCATATACAAATATGAGGAAATTATCACCATTCTCTTTTAAATATTCAGTCCTATCTTTAATGAGATTGGGTGTAAGAGCTTAAAAGCCTGAAGTTTTTCCTGTGAGAAGGAACTGTTGTCTAATGAAAGGGATTAGTAATGTGTAGAATATTGTACATGTGAAGCCTCATGTGAAAATCTTCAAATGAATGGTAGAAGAGTTTTGGGAAAGTCCAAGGTCAGTGTTGTGAGGATAGTCTATGGAAGACTTATTAGAATATTCCTTGAAATAATGAGCAGTAGAATATTCAGTTATTTTTGATACAATATTAAAAAAGAAAGTTATAATTGAAGAAGGAAGGATCACAAGAAGGCAAGTGGATGGCATCTATATTGCTGTACTGTACAAAAATACATCCATTGTTGTATTGGTGTAATGCACACAGTTAACATTGATAAGCAGACAGTGTTATGATATGAATGTACCAAGGGTACAACAGCTAATGATGGTAATTTTAGCAAATGCAAAAGCACATACACTGCAGTATCTTTTAAAAAGTTTATAACATGGTACTATTTAAATAAAACACTTATTGGAGAAAATTCAGGCTCTCATGGTTGCCAATTTGCAGACTTGATGATTCATAGACCTGGTGTACTTTCTGGCTTTCTGCATTCTGGTGTGTAATAAGATTCTCTTACTTGCCTTCATCTGGTGGGGTGGAACTATGTGACTAGTTCTGGCTTAAGAGCTGGTAGCAAAAGATATATGTATAAATTCCTTCTGACTGAGGTACTTAATTGAGGCAAGAGGGAAAACTGGGTAAAGGTATACAGGAAGTCTGTACTCTTTGCAACTTTTTTGTAAATCTAAAACTATTCTGTGATAAAATTTTATTATTTTTTTAAATGTAGCAAATCAAATTCAACAGTATATAAAAAGATAATTTATCCTGACCAAGTGAGTTTATCACAGAAATGTGGAGTTGGTTTAACAGTTGAATATTAATAAATACAACTCATAATACTAAGTGAAAAAAATAATGTGACCATCTCAATAGGTCCAGAAAAAACATTTGACTAAATTCAAAACTATGTTCTTGTGACAAAATCTTAGCAACTTATGAGTAAAAGGTATTTCCCTTTACCTCATAAAAAGCATTTATATAAAACCTACAGCTAACATCATCTTTAATGGTGAAAGGCTAAATGCTTTTCCCCTAAGATAAGGAACAAGCCAAGGATGTTGACTCTCACCACTTCTAGGGTGGTTGTAGCCAGTGTGTTAAGGCAGGAAGAATAAATAAAAGTCATCCAGGAAAAAATATATTTTTATTTTCTATGTAGAAAATTGTATTAAGTCTACAGAAAAGCTACTAGAACTTACGAGTTTAACAAATGTGGTAGACAAGAACATTTTTGTGTTGATTGTGATGTCAGTCAAACCCAGCCTACCCTTTTATTTATGCATTTCCCTATTTACGAAGTAGACCATTATTGCTATACTACTGCTTGTCTTAGCTGATTCTTTTCTCCTAATGGCTGTGTATTCTGTCTCTAAGTCAACCTCTCATTCTCTCTCCCTTCCTCACTCACCCCTCCTTCCCTCTCTTTCATTCTCTCTCTCATTTTTCTATTTTTCATATACTCTCCATATTGATCTTATTAAGATATCTTATTGTGACTTTTAAAATGGAAAGGAAGTTGAGCTAAGAGAAAAATTCAAGTGAATGAACAAGACCCTTTATTACAAATCATCTAAAACCTTTCAACCGTGAGGGCTTTTTAAACTTATACAGTTAAAATGACTTGTAAATTGCAAAGGGTTAGAATCTTCAATTTTTAAAAAATTGTTTCAACTTATTTTAAGATCAATTTTCATTTTATTTATATGTATATAACAATTTGAGAATTTTAATTGCAGAGATTTAATGTTAATGTATTCTCTATGCTTTGCCACATTTTACTTGCTTATATGGAAAAACTATCATGTGTTGTTAAGAATTGTTAGAGGGCAATACTGTCATTGTATTAGTTTAAAATGACAGGTGCTACTTTGCAGGCTTAAGATACCATTGATTCATTTGGAGCTTATGTTGTTATATTAAAGTGGATATTTATCAATAGTATTAATCAATATAAGTGCAATGTGGGGGTAGCACTTAATAGAAGCATTATAAGTTCTCAGAAATATAATAGCTAAAGAAATATAGATAGAATATTAATAAATTTGGTGATATATTTATTGTTTATAAAAAGCAAAATAAAGAGGTAAAATCTCAAATGTCAAAGTCTGAGTATAATAGAAATACATAAACATAAACAAGAGTAAGTGTACCCTTTGAGGTAGTTTGTGTAACCTATGAAGTGGGTTCACCTATAGTGCTCCAATGTTACATGTTCTGTATAGATTAATTGTTAATCTATAGAATTGGAGCACAAGTCCTATGATTTCATAGTGTATAAGAAATATTAAAAGAATGTTTGAACCTTATCAAGGTCAATACAAATAATTGTATTGCTAATTCAGATAACGTTAGGTGGTTTGTTATATTCAAATTTATTTTTTAAAATGTCCATTCTTTCAGAAAGTAATTTGTACAGAACACAGTGAGTTATTTCTGCTTTTCAACATATTGTTGTCACGCTTTTAATTAGAGGATACTCGTTAATCATATAAAGAAATCTTTGTATTTGTTCTTTGAATGGATTACAAATAAGTAGTGAACATTCTGGAGGTCATTATTTCCAAATTGCAAAGAATCAAGCAATGATTATCAAGGTACAAGTGTGCTTGATAACACAATCAAGAATTTACATAATTCATTATGATCTCTTTATCCAGGAAGATGTAATGATAGCATGCAGTAGGGAGATAAATTATGGAAAATTGTCTGCTTACTGCTTCATACATATTTAAAAGAAAGATTATTTTTCTGATAAACCAGGCTCTGCATTTTCAAGGCTGTTTTGTGCAAAGTTATTATGCTCCTGTTGTTATACACCTTAATGCTCACCTTGATCTCAGTGCTCGTATTTAAAAGCATCTTTATTAATATTGTTACTTATAATGTATGTATACATATGTGTATACACACACATATGTATATAGTAGTTTTTTAAAGTTTAAAATGATCACTAGTCACTTTAAACTTTTTTTTTATAATTTTTTGCCTGTCTTTAATTATTGCCACGCATTCTAAAATTCCTTTAAAATCTTCAATGGAAAACATAATGATGAATTTAATAAGGCAGTTGAAGTTTAAACAATAGTATATAGGGGTGATCATTTGTATTTTAATTCCAGCTATAACATTAGAAACCTTTGCTATTTTACCCTAGTTATTTCTAATCTCAAATTAAAATATGAAATAAAAATTAAATCTGTAACTTCAAATTTGATTAACACCATCCCACATTTTTTAATATAATTAATGTTTTACTAAAAGGAAGATAATATTATTTTTCATGGATATATATCAAATGTCAAATAGTAAAAAATGATGAAACATTTTCCAATTAGTTAATTATATTATAAAGGCTTTGTTACTGAATAGTTTCTTATAAATATGTATATTTCATATTTGATCTATTGTTTTGTACAACTGATATCTCCTAAGATAGTATGTGCACTAACTTGGTTATAAATCAGGCTGGTATAAAGAACTAAAACCACAATAACAACAATAATAATGTCATTTTTCTTAATTAATTTGTCCTCGAAACAGATTTAAACAAGGGGTTGTCTCTATACGATACCTGAAAAGATTTAAACCACCACCCAATTTTTCTCTAGCGATATCAGTTCTTCCATCTGTTTTACTTCTTTTGGTAAATTATCACAATATCTAGACATTCTTATCAATCAGAGATCTGTTGGATAGCCCCAGGTCATCTCACTTTCCTCAGTATTTCATGGGATCAATCACTTGGCCAACTTGATCCTGTTTGTATCTCTTGACCTTGTCCACTAAATTCATTACCTTTTACTACTTTTCTGAGTTCCCATGTTGTTGGTGTCCTCAAATCCTATGGCCCTGCAACTAGAGATATACTTCTTTTTTTTTTTTTTTTTAATTATACAACAATATTTATAGGCTCACTTTTAAGAAATGGCTGACATTAATACTGTACATATTTTACATGTCAAATACATAGTCCAAGGGTTTATAAAATAAGTTCATGCATTATTACTTCTAATATCATATACAAGATACCCAGCCCTCCCCCCCACTCCCAGTACTTCTGACAACATTTCAGGTGTACACAGTCTTATATACAAAAACAATCCAGTTTCTCTGCTGTGTTAAGTATATAATTTAAAGAAACTTCAGAGATCACTGAGGAAAAAACCCTTAGTCCATTGAAGATTGATACAAAGTGTCAATCTGTGGGATTTAAAATGTTTCCTTTTAAAAAAAACACCCAGAATACATAACCTCTGTACAAAGAAAAATATAAAAATTCTGGATGATCACGTTTGATCACACTACATAATTTAGAATGAAATAGCACTGGTTAAAAGTTTTTCTACTTCACTCATTCCTTTGACAGCATTAATTTGTGAACTAATATTTATATTTAGTTCAGCTGCATTTATGGCACAAGATCTCATTTTCAAAACAGTGGCACCAATTTTCCTTAAGTGTAACAGCATTTTAGCAGCAATTATATTTTTAAAGGTTAACAATTTATAGAACAAATGTATAACTATGCTTATTTTCTACTTTATATTCCACCAGTTACAATTATTTACAAGAAGCTAACGAATGTCTACATATGGAATCATCTTTCACTTGCCCCACCTCATTTCTGACTTGGTCAGGGAAGTATAGGTGTTTCAGACAAGGTATTTATGTGTTTTAGATGGGATTCTTGGATTTAAGTGAATATAAAGACAAGTGTAAGACAAAGTAATTCTTAATTCAGGTATGTTCCAGTGCCCCAATATTTAGTTATATGATAAATAGTACCTACTAACCAGCTGTAAAAGATGAGATGTTCTAAGGTGCCTTAACAATCTAGGTCTGTAACAGCTGAACAAGAGGCCATTTCACTCAATTGTGATGCAGTCAGCACTGACTGGCATTTAAGGTGGTAACCAGCAAGTTTAACTAAAGAGATGTCACTAAATTAAAAAACTGGAAATATGTTTTTAAAAGCAATTTACATTGAGGGAAATGTGGTTCTCATGTATTCTGTGTAAGGAGAGATTATGGATGAAGGGGATTGGCAATGGAGCATGCTAACTCAAATTCCATGAATACAGTTTTCGTGATGTTATGTACTACATGCATTTTGCTTACTGTACCTGCCCTAACAATCACCAGCTCTACAGAGTTAAACTTTGTGTTAAAGAACTATTGAGTTTTAAGGGAATTGGCCATATCAGGTAGTTAGGGACATAACAGCGGTTGTGAAAATTGAGACAAATGAGTTGACAAATTCCCGAAAATAGGGCCATATAGAAATAGTCCAAATCTGGAATCTATGAATCAAAATTGTGATCCTATGAAACAAGTTTTTGGGTTGATGGACTGCTTTAATATCAAGAATTACTGTCGTAAATTACCACAACAGAAGGATTTGTTGAATATGTTAATACTGTGAATGAGAAAACAATTTAGGGGAAAAATATACCCACGAATAAGCTGATCTGACAAAAACCACAGACTGACATCAAATGGACAAAAAACTGAAAAAAAAAAATGCTGTGAAAATGCCAACCAAAATAATAAGGTTGGTGGGCTGGGGGCACAGTTAAGGCATCTAAAAAAAATTCCACATGGCTTTGGCTTATTAAAATATTTTACACTATTTTTTTTTTTTTAAAGAAGATTTGAAAGCATCTGAAAAACATGCAGATTGTTTGAAAATCCTGCATGGCAAATTCAGACAGTTTGCAAGCGTCATTCAGATGTTTGCCAAGGATAATAAAGCCTCTGCCCACGAGACTGCACATGGTGGAAGAGGTCCTTCCAATTCTCTCTATCTTACACTAGATGGCAGCCCAGAGGTCTGTGCAGCAGTTACAAACAGGGTGTTACTATCTGGAAGGGAAGGGACTGTGGAATTTCCATTGGTTGGAGAACAACCCAGCTTTAGTTTTTCCAGGTACTCGGCATGTACAGGCTTATGACACTGGAGAACTTTGATGGCATCTTCTACTTTGAACCACTCTCTCTTTCTTCCTATATTAACAGAATCTTCCCAGTCTTCTAATATTTCAGTGACAGTAAGAACATAAACATATGTTCTGTGCTTTCGGTCTTGGTTCTCAAATATGCCCAGGAGTCTGCCCAATTTTCCTTTGACTCCAGCCTCTTCATAAACCTCCCTCACGGCAGCACCGCCAGGCTCCTCCTCGGGCTCCATTCCTCCTCCTGGGACAATCCACTGATCTGGGTACCGACTGCTGCTCACCAACAGCACCTCGTCCTCCTGCTCGCTCCGGAAGCACAGGCACGCAGCCCGCTTCTTGAAGCCCTCGCGGTCATAGGTCCGCGTCTGGTTGGGCTTGAACTTCATCATAGAGGCGGGCTCTTGCTGCCGCTGCTGCTCCGGCCGCCGCCGCGGGGGCCTGGCCGCCGCCACCCGGCCGGGGAGTGGGGGCGAGGGCGAGTCGGGGAGCAAGAAGGCGAGGCGGCGGCGCGGCGAAGGGCAGCGAGGCCGGGTCAGTCCCGGAGCCGGCGGCCGTTCCGACGCGGTGCAGGGCGCGAGCGCCGGTCACTGGAGCCCGGGTGCCGGGGAGGAAGCGCCGCCTCTTCCCGGGCGTCCGCCGCTCTCCATGAAGCCCGCCTCCCGCTCGCCTCCGCTCTCTCCTGCTGCTGCAGCCGCCGCCACCGCCGCAGCCGCCGCCGGAGAAAGAGCGAGGCTCGAGGATCGCGCCACGAGGAGACAGCGACAAGAACTGGCGCCGACTGGGCAGCAGCGCCGCGGCCGAGATATACTTCTAAAGATATATTTTTACATGACTCCCATGCTTGAATACTCCAACAATTCTTTCTTGTTCTCAAAACAAAATTTAATCTACTTAACGTAGCATCCAACAACTTTATGACCAGAATGCCTCTTTAGTTTTTTCTGCTTTATACTCACACTCTGTTCTCTGCTTTGTCATCCATGTCTCATTTTGTCACTGTCTCCTCCTTGGCACGCTTGCCCTTCTTCCTGTGATATTTCTAACTCTGTTTTACCTAACAGCTGGAACTTTCCCCTTAGTTAATAGCTTTGACTTCAAATCCTCTGGTAACCTTGAGTCCTACAATCTGGACAATAATGGTCAAAATCTCCATAAGCCTTCAGAAGTCCCTATATTTCTATCGAGAGATTATGTCACATTTTTGGAATGCTTGTTTTTCATTCTACTCCACAAACAGATGCAAATATTCTATAAAGTATTAGGAGCCTCAAAGTTAAACAGGAGCTCATTAAGTGTTGTGTGAGTGAATGAGTCGAAGATAAATTAACGGAGTAACTTATTACTGCCTTCCCTCCTTTCTTTCCTGAGTAATTAAATCTTAGTGATAACAGCCCTTAAAATTTAGTGCTAAGATGCATGTTTCCAAAATGAAAGGAAAATTCTCTTCATTCTGTGATCCATATTCTCTTCATTCTGTGATCCAAGGTGTGTTCACTTTGTCAAACAAACTAATAAGCATAACGGACAGTCCATATTGAGAAGCCAAGACCAAGAAAGTTTTTTTTTTTTTTGAGTAAATGAATAAAAGAGAAAAGAATGAATGAGATACAGGAGCAGAAAATGGAGTTGTGAGATCCAAATTAAAACATGTATGCTTTGGGCTTCCCTGGTGGCGCAGTGGTTGAGAGTCCGCCTGCCGATGCAGGGGACACGGGTTAGTGCCCCGGTCCGGGAAGATCCCACATGCTCTTCCCACATGCCGTGGAGCGGCCGGGCCCGTGACCCATGGCTGCTGAGCCTGCGCGTCTGGGGCCTGTGCTCCACAACGGGAGAGGCCACAACAGTGAGAGGCCCGCGTACCGCAAAACAAACAAACAAACAAACAAAAACATGTATGCTTACAAGAGAGTAGATCTTAAAAGCTCTTGTCACAAGAAACAAAAAAACATATATGTCTAAAAGTGTGGTTATGTATGTTAATTAGAGTTACTGTGGTGATCATTTAACAACATATACAAATACTGAATCATTATTTTGTAGAACTGAAGCTAGTATGATATTATATTTCAAATATGTATCAATTAAAAAACGAAAAAATATATGCTTACACTTGAAGAAGAGTCTTAATGTTTCTTCTGATTGTGGCTAATTTCCGGAAATGAGATAATCTCTAGTCATCCAAGATGGAAGACTTGGATGACAGCTCTGTATTTTAAACCTGTTCTGCACTCCTCAGTCTTTTAATCATTTTAACAAATTAAATAATGAATATTGATGAGAACTACTTAATAGGGTAGTGAAAACCACTTTATATGTATGAAGTACCTTACAGGGTAGTCTCGAATGAAATACATTTAAAGAGTAAATGTTTTTCAATGAAAGAAATACACAATCTTGAAAAGGTATACCATTCAACCAGAGTACAAAAATAGCTACTGAGCTTTATTTTTCCCTTCTCCTTATTTCTCTTTGTATACCTTATGCTGGTAAAAATTAAGTACTTTCAACCTTCTTATTACCCCTTATTTTATGAAAAATCATTGAAAAAGAAAGGAAGAGACAAATCATAAATTTAAAAACAGGGGTGTGTAGCAAAAAAAAAAAGGTGGGGGGGAGATGAGAGATAAATCAAAAAAAGGAAAGGAGACTCAGAAAGAAGGGGTAGAAATTAAGGACTATGTGAATATAGTTGTTGCTAAATCATCATTTTCTAATTTATTTTAATATTTTAAAAATATTGTAATTATGTTTTATAATTTTTCTTCAAAATAAGAGTTTAAAAAGTAAGTGATTGAAGCAAGGCATAAAATAATATATCAGCATCCAAAATATTTACACAACTTGTCATTTTTTTCTAGATAAGCATTGTTCATTTACCTTCAGAAAGTAGACAAGTGGGATAAAAATAAACTGAACAAAGCTGTTGTCTGCTCTGCATTAACACTGCTCCCATGCTAGCTGAGGCATATGAACACATACTGAGATGAAATTGAGGATGTTCTGATTGGCTTAAATCCACTTCTGCATTAGCTGGTTGCATATCCTTGTGCAAAGCGTATCATGGGTACTTGGTGTCTAAAGAATGCAACTGGACCAAACAAAACAATTTTTTGTTGTTGTGGTTAGAATTTAGAAATATATATCACTGCTGTAAGTTAGAGAATGTTGAAAAAAATCTTATGGTTATAATTTAGTTATTTCCAATGTCTTTCAAAGTCATTCCTGCACTTCCAATGGTTTACTTCATACAAGTATAGCATAGGTTAATATTTTATTGTTTAATTGCCTTAAAGCTAAGAAGCTCTATGGATATTTATCCACTTTAGATTTTAAAATGTTTTTAATATTGTCAAAGCAACATGATACCAATGAATGATTTAACTTAAGAAAGGTCAGTACCAGTTGGAAAGAATTTTAATAAATTATTTTAAGGAATAGCTGAACATTGTCTAATGCACAAATTGTCCAAAAGCATATGTGACATCTAAATGTGACTTTCTAAATAAAGGAAACATTTTTGCAGACACTATAAATTTTAGAAAAGAAATTTTGATAAGCTTAAAGATATTTTATTTAATGAAAATTAGAACAACACCTGAAACTACATGCTTAAATTAATCTTTGACTATCATAGTGTATATATATATATATATATGTGTGTGTGTGTGTGTGTGTGTGTTTATAAAAGAATGCTCATCCAAAAAATATGCAGCCAGATAAATCCTTTTGTAGATGAATACTGCAATATGCCATACATTTAAATAAAAACAAACTTCAATGTAATAGGAAGAATTGCCCAGTAATTTAATATTTTTCATTGCTAGAATGACAATTGAAGACTTCTTGGTTAAACAACTGATTGACTACTAAAGCTATTTCATAAAAATTATCAGTAACAGTATAATGGTAGTACCTTTTCCATTCATCAATATAGCAGAATTTAAGAGTAATATCTTTTTGCATTCTACCATTTGGTTAGTTTTTGTTTGTTTGTTTGTGGTACGCGGGCCTCTCACTGTTGTGGCTTCTCACGTTGCAGAGCACAGGCTCCGGACGCTCAGGCTCAGCGGCCATTGCTCACAGGGACCAGCCGCTCCGCGGCATGTAGGATCTTCCCGGACCGGGGCACAAACCCGTGTCTCCTGCATCGGCAGGCAGACTCTCAACCACTGCGCCACGAGGGAAGCCCTTGGTTAGTTTTAAATAAACTTTTTAGAATATGTTTTACTTTAGTTCTTTTACAGTTGGACAGTTGATTCTATTAAATATAAACTTCTAGTTAATTTTGAGGACATTTTATGTTTTAGAAAAAAAGATGGAAGGAGGGGAGAAGAAAGAAAAAAAGTTTGAAACATATGAAGTCACTTTCTTTAAGAAATATATAAGCTCTTTTCTCAGGAAAGGGAAACAAAAACAAACATAAAAAATAGGATTATATCAAGCTAAAAAGCATTGCACAATGAAGGAAACTATCAAGAAAATAAAAAGGTCAAATAGTGAATGAGTAAAGATATTTGCAAATGATATATCTGATAAGGAATTAATATCCAAAATGTACAAAGAATTCATACAACTCAACATCAAAAAAACCACTGCCACTACGAACAAAAACAATTAAAATATGGGCAGAGGATCTGAATAGGTATTTTTCCAAGGAAGACATATAGATGGTCAACAGGCACATGAAAAGATGCTCAACATCATTAATCATCAGAATAATGTAACTCAAAACCACAATAAGATATCATGTCACACCTGTCAGAATGGCTATTATTCAAAAGGCAACAAATAGCAAGTGTTGGCGAGGATGTGGAAAAAAGGGAACTATAGTACACTGCTGGTGGGAATGTAAATTGGTGCAGCCACTATGGAAAACAATATAGAGATTCCTTAAAAAAATTAAAAATAGAAATACCACATGATCTAGCAATTCCTCTCCTGTTTATTCAGAAAAAACAAAAACACTACTTATAAAAGATATATGCCCCCTTATGTTCATTGAATCATTATTTACAATAGCCAAGATATGGATGCTAGCTAAGTGCTCAAAATAGATGAGTAGATAAAGAAGATGTGGTATGTAAATATAAAATGGAATATTACTCAGCCATAAAAAATAATAAACCTTGCCATTTGTGACAACATAGATGGACCTGGAGAGTATTATACTAAGTAAAATACAGCAGACATAAAGTGACAAACACTGTGTGAATTTACTTATATGTGCAATCTAAAAAACAAAACAAATAAACATACATAACAAAACAAAATCATAGATACAGAGAAAAAACTGGTGGTTGCCAGAGGGAAGGAGGGTGGGAGGAGGAAATAAGTACATGAGGGAGATTAAGACATACAAACTTACAGTTGCAAAATAAATGAGTCACAGGTATAAAATATACAGTATGGGGGATACAGTCAGTAACTATGTAATATCTTTTTTTATGGTGACATATTGTAACTAGACTTATCATGGTGAATCAGTTTGAAACATATAGAAATTTCAAATCACTATATTGTATAATAAGAACTAACATAGTGTTATAGGTCAATTATATTTCAAAAGCAAACAAACAAGTGAACAAACAAATAAACCTAGAAAAAGAGATCAGATTTATGGTTACCAGAGGTGAGGGGTGGGGGAGGGAAAAACTGGATAAAGGCAGTCAAACTGTACATACTTCCAGTTATAAAATAAATAAGTACTAGGGATGTATGTACAACATGATAAATTTAATGAACACTGCTGTAAGTTACATATGAAAGTTGTTAAAAGACTAAATAAATCCTGAGTTCTCATCACAAGAAAAAATTTTTTTAATTTCTTTAATTTTGTATCTACATGAGGTGATGGATGCTCACTAGACTTACTTTGATCATCACTTCATGATGTATATAAATCAAATCATTATACAGTGCTGTGTGTCAATTATATCTCAATGAATCTGGAAGATATATATATATACTGCACATATATAGTTTAAGCCTTAAGTGGCTGTTCATATGACTAATAATACATTTCTTTAAAAAGAATAAGTTGAAATGAAATTTAATAAATAACTAGACATATGGAGATTTGTTTTAGTGCCCTTTTAAAATGAGCTATTAACATACAATGATCACAAAATAGAGACTATAGAATAGTTACAGATGATTAACAGATAAAAAATAGCATGAAGACAATTTTAAGTATAATGCTTATTGCTCTACTCAATATTTTAATTGCTGTTGACTGAGTGAAATCTGTGAAATAAAATCTGAATGTGATTGACATATTATCTCCAATTAATGCTTAATAAAGTGTTGCATTAGCAAACACACCTATGCAGACTTGCCTTTAATATGAATAGTAGCCATAGCACCATAGTTTAGAAATGATTCTAAGTTAATATGAATTATGTTAATATGTAGTTATATTTATGTTTAACAAAAATCAACATTATAGATAAGATATGAGTCACATTCTGTGGTATTTGGGGTGACATGTGAGGAAGCCAAATCTTTTTAACCCACTTTTTTCATTATTTTAAGAGCTCTTTTGATGCCTTGCAAGACATTTGGTACCATCCAAACAGTCCATAAGACATTTGGTCCATGTCAAAAAGTCCTTGATATTTGGTCCTGTCCAAAACCATATGGCACAGACCAAATATTCTCATGGACATTCTGGACAGGGCCAAATGGACCTGTGAGTAATAAACTTCTATTTTACTTTCCCTTGCAGTTTTTGTTGAACTGTGGCTTAACATCCCACACCCCACTCACTCAGGTCTCCACTTAAGAAATGTTAAATTAACAAAATCACAACAACATGTAAAATGTAAAGTTGGTTCAAGAAGAAATAGGAAACTGGAATATCAATAACCAGTAAAGAAATTAGATGTTAAGCAACACCCCTTTCAAAAAAAATAAATTACATCCAACTTATATTTTTATTAGTTAAAACACATTAAATCTCTATTTCATTATAGAAAATAATAGCAGCAAACATGCCTAGTTCATTTTACGAACATTTGGTACCAAACTGGTACCAAACTTTTGAAAAGGTTAATAGTATAGGTCAAGTCACTTATTAAGGTCAATAAAAGTAAATAGGAGAAATATTAGCTAATTATAATAAACTGTTTAAACATTTGGCAACATAACTAAGTAGACTTTATTCTAGAAATGAATAATAATTTTACCCCAGAAAATCTATCAATGCAATCAAACACCTCAGTGCTGCCATATGAGTACTGTCTTTGATTAAGGAGCAGTTAGAAGAGGCAGTCCAAGTAAGTCCTCATGGCCTTTGTCACTTATCCACATCATTACTGACCTGTATTTACCCTTGTTTTGATATAAGAAGCCAATATTTATGCCATGAAGTAATATCATTTCCCAGCAATTCTTTAGCAAAGTATTTGACTCATATAGTAAATGTGGAGATCATGCCATGAGCTATTATTTGATTCAAGGGAAGAATCAATATGCCAATTTTAGAGATTAAAATACTATGTGGTATCTTGGGGCACCCAGGGCACTTCTCCACTATATTCTTAATCTATAAGTAGGAAGTCTTCTCTCATTTAAAATTGCCTGCTCTAGCACTAAAACAAGAGAGAAGAGCTAAGGATTAAAAGCCCGTCAGTCTTGGGGGAAAATCCCTTTTGTTCATTTGGAGAATGATTACTTGTGTTTACAGAGTATCTTGATACAAATAAAATAAAATAAAACGAAATAAAATAAAAACAACCCTTCTTTTTCATGGAACCTAATAATAGCTAATTTGTATTAATATATGTATCAATACTTACTCATCTGTAAAGCAAATGAGTAAGTGTATATTTTGAGTACATAAACTGATCAATCTGATCAATTAGAATTCTAGATTACCCCTTAATAGAGCAGTTATAAAGTAATAGAGAGGACAATTAATGCTAAGAGGCCACAGGGAATCTAGATGTGATGTCTAGTACTGATTGAGAGAAAATTGACATTGGCAGATACACTGGAAAGTATGGTCAGTATGTCCAAAATACCTAATTCCCCTCTTCTATACTCCATTAGATTGTAATAAATGTCAACAAAAGCATCAAATAACTTTCTGGATGTTTGATATTATTCTGTCATATTGTATTCATGCAGCTTTACATATCTAAATTACTTTTTTGGTCCTGTTTGCTTCCATCTGCTCAGTTAGTCCTATTTAAGTCTCCTAACAGTTATTCTATTAGATACAATTCCTTATGCTCAAAATACACTAAACTTTAATTTTTTGTTTTCAATCATATCTGCATTTTCTATCAGATTACTAAAAAACAAAAAGCAACAAAAGAACCCTTAACTTTTTTAACTACTTTAACAAATCATTCCATGTATTAGGCAAGTTTTGGCAAATAAAGCAATCTGCTATGCTTGCAGAAGCAACAAAATGTGTCAAAAAGATGCAACAAAATTTCTGCGTGATTTAACATCTAATAGAAAGGAAAAAGGAAATGCTAATTATTTTATGCATCAGATGAGAACCATCATGCTGAAACCTGAAGGAAATATTTTCAGAGAACATTCAGTTTAATAATATTCTCCAATTCAGTGGTTTAAGTTGAATTCTTTCTTGGATGAGCAGAATCTTCTCGGACTAAACATTATATTTAGTTTAGTGTGAAAATTGCATATTCAATTAACTTGGATTTATTTTTACCTCCTTTCATATACTTATGAGATTCTACAAATACTAATTTTATATTTGTCATTAAGTATTTTCAATCACATACATCCCATAGATAAACTGGGTAAATTAAAAGTGATTATTGACACTCTTCTGTCTTCATTTCTTGATAATATAATGAGATTCTATGATTTCCTTTAGCACCAACATATGATATGGAAGAGAGGCTGAAATTTCCTAAAATAATTTTCAAATTATTTCTGTCCTAATGTAATTGCTCCTGTAAATGTAATGCCCTGCTAGTTTATTGATCACAGTTATAATGTGCTTTTTATACTCCTGCACTGTTGACTACCCTTCATTGGTACATTAACTTACACCATTTAAAACTCATTTTCTTTTCCCTTAACTCTGTACTAATAAAGTCTGACAAAGTTATGAGTTCGTTAATATCCTTTCCTACCAACACGATTCCTGATATTGCATAGTAGTTAGGCAGATGGGCTAGGGAATTACATACATCTAGGTTCACATTTAAATGCTGCCATTTTTAAATTTAGGAAGTTGAGTAATTTAAATTTAGTTAAATTTCATAGCAACTGATCACCTCACTTCACAAAGGATAATTAGAATATATTATCCCACGTTTTAAGTATTATATGTGTAATATGTGAAAGTTATTTATCCTAGTCTTGGCTATAGTGAGTCGAGTTACCTTCTGGGTGATGTTGTAAGCCATTAGTATTTGTGCATTTGGTCATCTGAGCAATATGACAGTTCTTGTATATTTTAATGAACAAAGAATTAAAATCATCTATGTATGGTGTCTTTTTTTTTCTTATGACTTTTTTTTCCATCATTCGATTTACTTTCATAGTTATTAAGTTAAGCTTTTGTTCCTGGTGGTATGACAAGGTAAACTTCTGTTAATGTAAACTTCACTTTCAAATTATCATTTTATATAGTGTATGTAAAATAACCATTAGGCAATTCCCATTTCTATGAAATCCAAAACATAGAATATCTTTTAGTTTTCTCATGTAGTTAGGTAACTGGAAATCCTTACAAAATGTTTTTAGAGTGGACAAAGTGATCCATGGTGATAGTGACTTAATATGAACTGAAAACAATATTTTCTTCAATGACAGTTTAGACATCAATTATTGAGTATACATCAAATAAATGTTAAGCAATTATAATAGCTACTTTTTATAAAACCCAAAACCCACTCATCCTCTCAGGCTCTCAGAATTAGAACATGCGCCATGGCTTAAAAAATGCTCTGTATTGCTCTTGAAGGGAGTTGTCATCACTATAAAAACATAAAAATGCAAAAAAGGAAATTATTTAAATTAGAAGTGGAAATGACCATTTCCATCATTTTTAGTTTCTCTTTCTCATATTTCTAGCATTATACTCTATCTTTTGTTTAATTTATAGAGAAGAAGCCACTTAGGCATGATTCATTTGGTATTTTTGGAAGTTACTACATGTGTGAAGACCCTCAGAATTTGAGCAGTCAAAACTTGCTTTAAGTTAACTTCAATGGGTGTATCACCCCTGTATATCCTAAAACATCTTTTAACTGTGTATTTCTGTTCAGCCCGAAGTATCTATGACTATGGTTAGCTTCTTTATTTGTTAATTTTCAGCTTCTCAATAATCACAGGCACTTTTAACATGATTACACAAAAGACTAACTCAGCAATTGATTCAATAGGCATTAATGAGAGGTTATTAGAGACATAGTGTTCTGTTATTTGATCTTTGTTTTAAAATATATTGATTCTAATGGAGGCAAATGTATTGAGTAGAGGAAGAAATCTCAGGCACATATTTATAAGGAAGAAGCAAAATTTTGAATAATAATTCAATTATAATTGAAAAGCTATGTGGATAGTTTTCTGGGGAAGTGAAAATAGTGAGCAGAGTTATCAGTTAATGAAGAGTATCAACTGTCAAAATATAAACACCAAAAACATTGTTTCTATTTGTTTACTTTTTGTAGATTATATGTTTCTACCCTAAGAACATTAACTCGTTAATTTATCTTTATCATAATTTTCACACATTATACTCAGTAGTGATGTGATAAAGTCTGCATAAATATGACTTCTAATACCAAAAAAAGCCTTTAGGTTTATACAAGACAAAAAGAAGTTGATCTTCCTCTAGTAATGTGGATAATATTATGAAAATTACTACTTTTAATGAATTTTTATCACCTGTATTTCAACTGACTTCTGTTTTGTAATAACATTAGAGTGACATAAAACAATGTCACTTATTTTTCATGTACATTTCTCTAAGTTGGCTGGTGTAAAGCTCATCCAGGTTGGACTCAGCTGGCTTTGGCTCCAAGATGAAGGGTGGAGCCAAGTCCGCTAGAGACATGTATCATTCTCCTTCATCTAGAAGCTACCTGAACTAGGTTAATCTCATGACAAAAGGTAGGAGAAAAGAAGGAAAAGACCATACATACAGAGGCATTTCAAGCTTTAGCTTGAACCACATCTACACCATCTCATTGGCCAAAGGAAGTTACATACCTGCATCTAGCATCAATGAGATGGAATAGTACATTTCCCCCCTCCATGGAGACTGAGGATGGGGAAAAAGAATGCTTATTTGCTGTACAATAATTGTCTACCACAATCTGTACAGGAGTGATGATAATAATTTCATAGTGCTGTGTAGAGGACAAGAGCTGTAAAAGTGTAATGAAAATTTAAAGTACTAAAACATGTGAGGATATATTTATTAATATTTACTATTAGTAGAATGCTAAATGTGAGCCAATATGATCTATTAGTCAGTTTAGAACAAAAGATAACTTATTTAGTTATTTTGTAAAATGTCTTAGTTGGAAATAAACAGATAGGACCTGGAAATACATAAAACTTGGTGAAATAATTATTTTCTTAATGAGAATACAGAACTAAAAAAAAAGTACAGAACTGATTTATTGTTTATCTCTATAAACAGTAGTCTACAGTAATTACTCTCAAATTAAGTATAATGCTAATAACATTAATTTAGATAGATAGAAATGATACATGACAGATAGTCATTGTTATTAATCAGTGTGATATTGTAAAACCATACATAAAAACATGCTTGAGACTATTTTTGCAGTTTTTATTTTATATAATATCACTTTTAATAGTGAATTTTATAAAAAATAGTGTAGAATGATGAAAAATCATGGCAATACCATCAATAATTCATTTAAACTATAAATGTATTGAAGTCATTTATGAGCTACATAATGTATTTTAATTTCATTATCTGTGTATATGTAGGAGGTTAGTGTTTATAATGGATAGTTCACAAGTGAAGAAACTAAATTCAAGATTTTGTTTATTGCCCCAAATCACCCATCTTATCAAAGAAAGAAAAGCATTTCTCCATTGTTCATCATGACATTAAAATGATACTCTTGAAGATGATACCTCTTTTGACAGCTCTGTCAATTTCAGATCTCTCCTTCTCTCCCACTGAGGTATAGCTGTTATCTGTTTGGTGAGTAGATTTACTGATATTTTCCCTAGTATATCTACGTGAACATGTTTATTTACTTTTATTTTTTATTAATTTATTTTTTTTGGAATATAATTGACATAGCACATTAGCTTCAGATGTACAACATAATGATTTTATATATATATATATATAATATATACATACATATATATATATATATATATATATATATATATATATATATATATCCTTTTTCAGATTCTTTTCCCTTATAGGTTATTTCAAAATATTGAGTGGAGTTCCCTGTGCTATACAGTAGGTCCTTGTTGATTATCTATTTTATATACAGCAGTGTGTATGTGTTAATCCCAAACTCCTAATTGATCCTCCCCCCTTCCCCTTTGATAACCATAAGTTTGTCTTATATGTCTGTTAGTCTATTTCTGTTTTGTAACTAAGTTCCACATATTAGTGACATATGATATTTGTCTTTGTCTGGCTTTCTTCACTTAGTATGATAATCTCTAGGTCCATCCATGTTGCTGCAAATGGCATTATTTCATTTTTTAATGGCTGAATAATATTCCATTGTGAGTGTGTGTGTGTGTGTGTGTGTGTGTGTGTGTGTATACCTCATCTTTATCCATTCATCTCCCGATGGAGATGTAGAAATCCATACTAGCAGTTTGTGTGTGTACTTCCTTTTCCTCAATGTATAGTATAGTTTAAATTTAATGTATTCTTTGACTTTAGTATATATATTTTATACATTTAGTAATTTTAAATATGTATATATTTAAATTATTTCAATAAGAGTACATTGCTGTATTGTATTTCATGATATGGATGTACCCTAAGTTTATTTAATCAGTTTCTTATAATATATATTTATGTTTTCTTATATTCACTATTAGGAAAAAATGCTTCCCCAGGCATTAGTGTACATATGTTGTTAAGCATACATAAAGACAAATCTTTAGAGAATAAACAAAGTAAAGTAATTGCTAAAATATAAGATATACATATTTTTATTGCAATCTTTTTTTTCAAACTGCTTTCTACAGAGCAATTCAATTTCTTCTCTCAACAACAGTTGGCATTATTAAAAGCTGATGGTTAAAAGATGCTAATAGTATTCTAACCTGCATTCTTTTTCATTATTAATGAAAAAGACCATTTACTGACCATTTTTATTCCTTTTTCTTTGGCTCTATTTCATAATTGCTTCCCAATTATTTAATTGAGTTGTTTTTATTTTCTTTGTAGGAAATGTTTATACATCCTGGATATCAATACTGTGTATGTTAAACATGTGGCAAATGCTTCCTTTCAGTCTGTTGCTTGTCTTTTAACAATATTTATGGTGAATCGGAATTTTAATTTTGATATAACTAAGTTTATCAAAGTAGACTTTATGACTTTTGCTTTTTATGTCTTGTTGGTTTTTTTCTCTCCCATAGTCACAAATATTGCATACTAATTTTATTCTAATTCTTTTAAGATTCTTAAAGCATATACTGCAGAGTCAGAATCTTACGTTAACATCCTAATATGCTATTTAGTAGCTTTATGACATTTAGCAAGAAACATAATCCCTCAGTACTTCAGTTTCCTAAATTACAAAATTGGAATTATAATAAAAAATAGCATGCATGTTAATTGTGGTGATTAAGTGACATATTAGAGGAAAATATACTCACTTATCATATCGTCTTGTCTTGGAACCTTAAAATCTGTTGTGCAAAAAATGTATGGTTCTATTTCTGTATCTGGGAGCTTAATTCTTTCCATTTACCTATATGTCTAGCTAAGGTAACCAACTGTCTCAGATAGCTCTTGAATTTCATTTCAGTGAACAAACTTTGGGTTGCTAGTAAATAGGAACATGCTTATTTTTTTGTGTATTGGCTTCGTACGCTTTTTCCTTATTAAACTGAATAATTCTAGTAGGTTTTGTTTATGTTTTATAGGTTCTTTGGAATTTTCTATGTAGACTGTAATGCTATCTATACATAAAGATGTTATTTTTCTTTCTCTCTAATTGATTTGTTTTATGCTTGATAAGTTTGTGATTCATATTTAAATTACTTCCGTGGTTCATGAAGCTCTGTCCATGACTTAATTAAAGCTTTCCAATACATGCTTATACCTACCTATAAGCATTTGGAAAACAAGCAGTCAATCTCTCTCTGAATTCATCAATATTAACTTGACATAGTGTTCCCAAAGCTAAAGCACTGCTAAACATATGATTACATTCCAAGTCTTCAAAAAATGAGAAAATACATTATTAGTGTACTTTGAAAATATAGTTGTTAGTTAATATTTCCCTCAAAAAGACTTGGTAGATAAACATAGCTAAATGAACACATAAATATGATTCACTGGTATCTTAATTATATCACTATGTATAGCTGTAGATATGATTTTATATATTTTATATTTTGACAGACTAAGAAAAATGGTAAACCTATGCAGGGTTTATTTTAGGCTGAAGGACAATTATATGTATTGAAAATATGTAAAAATTGCTTTGAAAGTACATAAATCATAACATTTTTATAGACCATGAATACATTTTGAGATATTAAAATTTGCATTCTATATATATGTAAAACATGTTATCTGTGGTAACTAAGCTAGATACTGGATTTTTAAATAAGATCTTTTTCTCTTCTTTTTTAAAGTGCTATTGTTGGCCAGCAATTCATTGGCATATTTGAATTAGTTATTCCCATAATTTTGTAACTATCAAAACATTTCCTACAACTGAAAAAAATGCCAATTTTTTTACTATGACATACAGGGAAAGATTGGTTAAACTATTTTCAAAATTTCCCTCAAAATCATGTGGGCATTTTCCTTTAATTTTTATTGTTGATTTTCAGGGTCTTCAGTTCATATATTAATGCCCTATTCTGTGTCATGTACTGGTGTCCTGTGCAATCACTGCTTTTCAAAATAGCAATAGTTATAGCTACAGATTGATTATGCCTTTATAATTATAGGATCAAATTAAAAAGAAACTTCCTTAGTTCATGATTTGAAGCAAAAATAATATTATTATTTGTTCCTAACTTAATCATTGACTTTGGGATAAATAGAAGTGTCTAGATACACATTATCAAAATAATGCATTATTTTGATAGTATATTACAACTTTTAATATTTTAACTTCATTTGTAAGCTATAGAGTGAATTAGTTACTACTAACATTAATATCACTGCCCTATCCTATGTGATATTATTTTTCACATAATTATATGAAAAGTAATTCTGCCTTGTAAATGGAATAATAGCAAATCATTTAAAAATATTCATTAAGACAAAAAATGTATTTCACATATAAGAACCATGCTCAAAATGTTTTAATAAACTTGATATAATACATATAACATGTATATAAATATGTATAAATGAAGGCATTTCAGAGGGGAAAAAAAGAATATGGAGCATATGCTTGAGAACAGAAAATCACATTTTTTTATCATGGTGTCTGCAAAATTATACCAAATAATTTAAGTAGTTACTTTATTTATGAATAGTGATGAAAAAAATTATAATCGCTTTATAGAGTTCAAGAAAAATCTATTTAACAAGAGAGAATTTTTTTTAAACTCTGCTTATGTCTCCTTATATAATTCTTTGGTAATTATGCCCACATTTGGTTAAATACACTGAAATCTGTCTACAAAACCATAGCAAATAATTTAGATGGCTAACTTACTTATGGACAACAATAAAATGTTGGGTTATTTTTATAGTTTCTATGGAAATGAGAACAAGAGATAGTTTTGTTTTTCAACTCTGCTTCTTACTAACCATATTTATTTGGAATAAATTCACATTTTAGTAAATATACATTTATTATAAAACAACATACTTTTATGTTTTTAGAAAATGTGTGTTAAAAAAGTGCTATAGCACTTTTTTAATCTATCTATCTATAGTGCTATCTATAGCACTTTTTAAATCTATTTCTTCTTATTTAACAAACCAAAGCAAGAAAGAATGAAGAGAAAATAAAATAGTTTGCTGGTCATGTCAGAATGGCCTATAGATCATTTAGA
Source organism: Pseudorca crassidens (assembly GCF_039906515.1). Taxonomy (NCBI): domain Eukaryota; kingdom Metazoa; phylum Chordata; class Mammalia; order Artiodactyla; family Delphinidae; genus Pseudorca; species Pseudorca crassidens. The sequence goes on from NC_090313.1 coordinate 22,254,223, forward strand.
AGTGGGGGAAATTTTGAATAATTTAGTCATTTAAAATTATTCAATCTACTCATTTAATCTTAAAATAATTTATAGCAGTAATGGTTTTATCTGATAATTTGAAGAATTCAAAATATATTAAAGAGCTGTAGGTGGAACAAGGAACTGAACTTTCAAACACATTTTTTAAAGCATATATAGCCAAATATGATAAGTTGGAGGAAGAAGCTATTATATAATTTCATCAAAATGTTGAGTTTTGAACGGAAGACTTATAAACTGTAAACTGCAGCACTTAAATAGTTTGAAATTCAGAGGGTTTTAACAGATTTGTCCCATATTGAGTTTGAAATGATTATGTGTAATTATCATACTACTGACTGTTACATAATGCTATCAGTCACAGCATTGCATAGAATGAGATAAATGACATCACAATAACTATAACGCAGAATTATATACTAAACATAGAATTGCATGTGGTTTTAATTTCCTTATATATACCTCTCTTTATGTTTCAGAATTTCTAAATTAATCAAATGTGACCATACGAAGAATTGGACTAACAAGGATTATCAAATTAGACTTACATGAACCAGAGATTTTACCAGTCTCAAGCTTTACTAATTATTTAGGAGTAAAAGTAACTACAAGCCATAAGTGAAAAGGAAAAGGAATAGGAATAGGACTGCCAATTTAGCCTCCCAGCTCTATCCTTGTATTAGGATTCACTCTGACTCCCATTAAGTTATGAAGTTCCCAGTTGGTATAAAATGTCATTTTGTTGTTATTAAATGTCTCTACATTTTACTCAGTTCTATAGCTTAAGTAAATTTTTTCAGGGAGACATACCTCATAAATTATTTCATTCTAAATTTGTTTAACACAAGTAAACTTAGTCAAATGAGATTCAATCTGCTGAGAATATTTATTCCATAGATTAGGATCCTCCCTTGAGGAAATGATGTTGGCTTGTCTGCCAGGAATTCTATTTGTATGTATACAAGGAGATTAACTAAGCTAAATTCCTTTTATTCCAGAAAGGATCCCATAGTAAAGGGAGAAGATGGATGACTGTCTAACCATTTCTTCCTCATTGTGTAATGCCAGTACTACAAAAGATGGGACAGTGGGCATGTATATAAATCTGGGTTCTCCAGAGAAAAACAACCAATCTAATCAGTTGAAAGAAAGGCTTTGAAAGCAAAAATTGAATTTTCTGGAAAAGAAATTCTGTAGTCTAGAGGCTACCCAAGTTCTCCACCTGCTGGCCTGTGTACAGATTTTAAATTTACCAGCTCCCACAATCACATGAGTCATTTCTTAAAATAAATCTCTTTTCCAAGAAGGTTAGTTTTTGCTCTTAAGGCTTTTCAACTAGTTGAATGTGGCCCACCCACATTATCAGAAGTAATCCTATTTAAAGTCAATTTATTGTAGAGGTTAAATATACAGACAAAACACCTTCACTGCAAAACCTAGATTAGTGTTTGATTAAATAACTGGGTGCTATAGCCTAGCCAAGTCTACACATAAAACTTACCATCACAGAATGCGGGCCCTCTGCTAATACCAATGATTCTTGCACTGGAGAAGTAGTCAAGCCTTATTCTAGATCCAGGAATCTCACTTGAAGATGGATTTCTGTTGGGAAACCTGATTTTATGATATGACAGGTTAGAAAATATTCTGTTCACTATACCTAGTTTCGATCAATTTTCATCTAGAAACTCATCTCATAGTCTACTAGTGTTTAAAATATTTTTTGAGATGTTTCTCAAAAATGGCCACAGTAATATCACCCATCTCACATATATTCTACTTTGTGACCATGACATTTCTCCCACTGAGAATAATTTAGAGGAAAAACTATTATATAATTTTATCAAAATATTGGTTTTGGAATGGATAACATATCTTAAGATATTTGCTATTTTAATAACCCAGTACATTTTTTAAATTGCAGGTTTTCTCTTTATGTTTTTGTTAGATTTGTATTTTTTTTTTTACTATTCTTAAAGTACTTAATCTAAAAATTTTAATATACTTCTCTAATTTTATGGACTCTATTCTAAATGTCACTACCTCTAAGGTATATTGTACTGGCGGTTAACTCCATTTTTTTGCTTTACTACCCTATGTGACTATGAAAAGCTCTTAGCTTTTGCCTCCTGGTGCCATTACCTTATAAATTGACAAATGCCTTAGGGGAAATGATTTCCAGGATGCTTGTTTATTTCAATTTTTTTATTACTTCTCTTTAGGATTTTGTTTTCTCCTACATTTCATTAATTTTGTTTTGTTTTGTTTTCTATTTACTTTTACTATTGCTTTATATCAAACTGCTGTATTGAGGCTTAAGCAGAACTACTTTCTCTGTTTAATGTTAGACATAATTCCCTGAAACTTAATGATACATCATGCTCCATCTTTATATACAACAAAACACTATAAAGATGAATAAAAATGTTTTATTTATGTTGTCAGTGGCTTTGTTGCACACCTTTTTAATCGTCCTCATATTCATAGTGGTCAATGTCTTTTCACATAGATTTTTTCAAGTAGGGAATCCTAAATCTTAGTCTAGTGTATAAAAGCTGGCTGCCATGTTCTGGGTTATGAGAAGAAAAATGGAACTGAGTCACTCCAACCTTTAACCACAAATCTCCCTTCAACTATACTTAAAATAAACCTCCAAAATTCTGCTAACTTTGCATATTTGTTTTCACTTGGCTTCCTTGTTTAGAGAAGGGCATTTAAGAATCTTATTGAAAATCCTTATTAAAGATTCTTATTAAAAAATCAACTTGTTTGTGTTCAATCCAGATTTTAATTCAACTTTTATAAGTTGAAAACTTGATACCTCTAAGTTCTGAGCATGCGGGATGAGAGAGATGGCAGGTCTCTTGGGCAAACTGCCTAGCTTCCCAGAGCTCCCACTTCTTGTCAGTTTAGATTACATCTTTCCCTGGCATCAGATAATTGTGTATCTAATTTCTAGCTTCTTCTACTATCTCTGCTATCTTCTTCTCACCTATTTGTCTTTGCGGGTTCTTGACCTTTTATTCCAAATGGTTATTGCAGTAAGTTTCTCTGATGGAAAAGCTACACACCAATATCTAATTCACCATAATTAATTTTTAGTCTGCCTCAGACATTCACCTAACTTCTAAAGACCAAAAAAGCAACAAAAATACTCATTTCAAGTTATATAGGCACTACTCAAGTTCTGGAGCCTTTTATACCTGAGTCCTTATTGAAAAAATGAATCAAAAGTATTACACAGGCAGAGAAAAGTTGAGTCAAAATAAAACACTCAGTTACGCAAAAGTGATTTATGCTGTGTTTTCTTAGCTTCTGTATTTGTCCATTTGGCATTCGTTAATTACAGGGCCAGATTAATGGCCAGAATTATTTATATTCCCCCTGCTATCCAGGGTCCATATTCTTAACCACTCCCTTATCTAATTCTCACACACGAAGCCAATTTCTCTCCTATCCAGAACCAGCTATTAGACAAACTGAAGACCACCCCTATAGCTCAGAGCACACCTACATTATTCAAATTAACAAATCCTAAGCTATTTCCCCTGCCCTATTTGCCATTCCTGCAAAAAAACTCAATAAAGGCTCTGGCCTGGGCTTTCTGTTGTTGTTCCTCCTTTCTACTGCCTGACCAGACTCATGTGTTCCTGTGACCCCTCCTCTTAGGAAACTGAAGTAATAAATCCTTTCAATAACATTAGTCCTTCCATGTCATCACTCAGGCACCTCTATGAATTAATATCTTGCAGATGCAATTGCTACACTGTCATAACAGCATTGCTGGTGAGCATGGAATCCATTTAAAAAAATCAGTTTTTTGAAAATTGGGGACTTTGTTAAAACAAAATTTGTATATATTTGTTTTAATCTCTATGAAAGAAAAAGTAATATGAAGACATTTAATCTTAGAATCAAGTATTGATCACTAAAGCTTAATTAGGAAATATTTGCCAATATCTAATATAGAAACATGCATTAAAATAAAGATGTTAAAACTCTAAGATATCTATGTTTCCAATAATTTTTTATAACCTTAGTGGAAATTATTTTAAGGAGTTGATACATTATGTAATGAAGCAAAACTTGCATGAATTTTGGAAATTTTTATTATTTCTCTCTTCCTAAACACAAATATAATCAATATATAAACTTTTAAACAAGTACGTATCATAACTTTATTCTCTGAAGACCTTTCTTCCTTCCACCAATTCCCTCCCTTTCTCTCTCTTCCTGTATCTCCATGGGTGTCTTGAATGCTACTTGTAGAATGATATCACTAGTGACTTATAGGGGACTGGTTTGACCTAAGCCTTCATTTCTTATTAAAAAATAAATTGATTGTATGAAAACAGAAAAAAGACAGATATCCTTTTTAATGTGGTCATAGAATTTGGGGACAAGCGGAAATGGAAAGAACATTGAGTTTAGTACATTTACAGATAATACGTGGGATGAATAATTGATAAGCACTACACTAATAATTAAATGAAGGAACTTTTCAAGAGATAAATATGATCAAAATTGATAGTGTTGATACAGTAACAGATATAACCTTAACTCCATGCTCACTGCTGAACTTCTATTGGGGCTGGTGTTAAGGTAAGTCTAAGAAGTTGATTACACACCCACAATTAATGCCCGTGTTAGTAAAAGAGTAAGAAAGAATGAAAAAGATGCAGAAGACACTGCAAAAGAGGGTGAAAGGCAGAAATGGAAAGATTAAGAGGTTTGCTAAGAAAAGAAAATTCAAGTTTCTTCTGGGCAGAGGTCCAATGTAACTGTTACATTTATCAAAAATCATGAGATAGGTATAACACCCTCCTTTATCAATTTCCCTTGTCCTGTTTTTCCTATTATTACCTTTACCTCTCTTTTTTCATGAATTTCTAGCATTTGGTCAATACCATTTGGAAATAACTGCTGCTGCTGAATTTCATTTAGAGATAGTGACAACACACATCTGTGACTATGACATTTAACCTACTAAATATAAAAGAGCATATTAACAAATGCCATTGCCAGCCTAGGAATCAAGAGAAGATTTGCTCAGGGTATACTGAGAATATTAGAAAACACAAATGTATTATAAACCTGAAAATACAGGAAATTATATTCTGTTTATATGGTAATTTATTCACCTTAAGTGAATACAAACACTGTATATATTTTATGGGTTTATAATTTTGGTAGTTAATTCTTTAAGCTTTCATGCCACTATAGCTTCTCTGATTTGTCAAATTATTTTACATTCCATTAGAGTCATACATTACTGGGAGGGACAATAAGTAATTTATTCATACTGATTTATGTCAGAGACTAAGTGGTATTATTTTGATGTCTGTGGTGAAATAAAGCACTGGGAATCAACAAATGTTAATTTTGTTTCTGAGGTCTTAAATAATTGTTCAGTGTGGAGAAAATATACATGTAATTCAAATATCTTATTTCTATTAATGTGGAAGGAATTCTACATTAATGTAGAATTGAATCATTACTACTGTCTCATCCATTGGGCTTCAGAAGCATTTGCTAGGTAACTTCATTTATCTACAGCCAATTTAAACTTTGTGTATCCTAAACTCATTGAACAATGGAATTTAATGCTTTGTAATAAACTGGGATTTTAAAAGGAGGGAAAAATTGTATTTGTTTTCTACTTCTTGACCTTGTAATGGAAGACTCTTACAGATCAGGAATTCTCCTTCACAGGAGAGATGTGACTTAGGATAAAAGAGTTGTTTATTGAGTTCCTTCTAAGTGATCTTTCAGCTGTGCAGAACTCCATATATGTTAATTAGGATAGGGTCTAAGAAGTGTATTTGTTTCTAATTCCATATTAATGTGATTAATGTAAAGCCAACTACAGCATCCTATACCTGTTTCTAGGCTCAGAACATTTGTATCTTCTCTCAAATTTAGCTTTTTAATGTTGAAATAGCTTAGGAGGAAAGAGCAGTAATGTGAGTGGGACACCACTCATTGTCATATTTCCTGCTAATATTCTAGGTAGAAGGAAAATTCTATCAACCATTTACTCAACTGCTTTCTATCATGTAACAACATATAATTAATAAAATATTATATAAGTCTGATTTAATCCTGCTGAAGATTCAGTTAGCCTATTTATTAATCTTACCAGGCCTGACAAGAAAGAGAAGGCATAATCAAAAAGTTATTTAAGAATAATTTAATGAAATATTACTTACAGCAGTGGATGCAGAGTTGAGAAATAAAATGGATGGCAAGTCTCCCAGGGACACACAATAACTAGAAGCTATTATCATACCTAGATTTAAGGGGGGGAGAGTACTTTTATCAGAGCCTAGTAAGTGTTACAACCATGGAAGTGGGGCCACCTGAATGTCACTGGGGTCATAGAGAATGCAGCTACTGACGAACCAGTGGTGCAGCATTAACAGAGCAGGCAAAATGTGTACTAAACTCTCTCCACATATGCTTTGGCCAAAACTATAACCAATGGACAAGGGATCTAAAGGTTAACTTCCTAAAGTACAGAGAAGTCAAAAAGGTCTGGAAAACAGTTCTGCACAGCAAGTCAAGTCAAGTCATCACAGTAGTATACTGCAATTAAAACATAGTACAGATCTAAATACTAAACATTTATGTATAGAAAATCTCATACACATATTGGAACTCTCTTAATTAAAATTTGTTTCTTAAGGTTAAATCATTGCATAGATTATTTTAAGAAATATGCAAATCATAGTTCAAACAATTTGAACATTTATATTTTACTTCCAATAACAGCTATTTAATAGAAGAATAAAATGAACAGACTCATTGCTACTTCACAAGTTATCTCAGAGTCCATTCCTATAAAGAAAATGGACAATGGCATATATCCCTAAACTTACTGTAAGAACTCTATGTAGTCATTAAACAAAATATTTAGTAAAGAAATGTGATAAAATCTAAAATATGTGTTATCTAATACCACTATTGAAAATTTACTTTAGGCGATATATCAGACCAATGTACTGGGGAGTCCTCTTACCACCAAATGAATGGATCCTGAATAATTAATAACCATTACGTTGGATGAATCTGTATCTAAGAAAAATGAGTGGTAAGCACATGAAGATGATGTGGTTTCCTTGAAGGATGTAAGCTGTAGAAACAATGGTTACAGGTAGGCAAGGAAACACACACACGCACTCACACACACACACACACACACTCATATTGAATTCTATAATCAGAAAGAAAAACATTATTCAAGTGTAAAAGAAAAATAAAAACTCTCTCAGACAAACAGAAACGGGATATTCATCATTAACAAAAGTGCCCTTCAAAAAACATTAAAAGAAATTCTTCAGGGAGAAATAAAATGATGTAGGTCAAAAACTGAGGGTCCATAAAGAAAGCAAGAATATTGGAGAAGGAATATATGAAGGTAAAATAAAATTTTTCATAGTTCTTATTCTTCAGATTAAAAAAATCTGCTTAATGACAATAGTACGAATGTATTCAGTGCTTTTAGTATACAGCTGAATGAAATGAATGACAGTAATGCCTTAAGAGACAGGAGGGATGAACTGGAAATACTCTAAATTAAGGACGCTGCACTACACATGATGCATGTTATTTGAAGGTGGACTTGGATTAGTTTAAAATGTATATTGCAAATTCTAAAGAAACCACTTTTAAAAAAACACTAGAAATGAAGTAAAATTGATTTGCTAAGAGGGTAGACAATAGGGAATTATACAAAATACTCAGTTAAACCAGGGAAGACAGAGAAAAGAGAGGAGATAACAATAGATATACAAGTCATACCTTTTTTAAAAGTGGACTAATAACATCAGTTATAGAATGGAGATGACTACATTCATTTTTCAGAAGTATAATATGTTGTTTTCAAGAGATAAGAATGAGGAACGGATATACATGAAGGATGGAAACATGCTCACTAGTCACTTAATAAAGAAAAAATAAGTTAGAAAAACACAATTTTTTTTTGTTTTGCCTAATAGGCATTATTTGGGATAGTAAATTTTATCACACAATAATACATAATTTAATTAATTAGATATTTTCATAGTTCTAAATCTTTAGTTAATAAGTCTTAAACAATTCACAATAAAGTATATTGTGGATTGCTATTGACAAACCTCATATCTTCCTGATTTCAATACACCTCCCACAATTAGATGAGAAAATAAATTGTCCAGTAGACAAACATAAGTATCATTTGAAAATATTCTAATTAAATGAAAGGTTTTGTTTTAAAAACTTCATAGAAATCAACAATGTGAAAATATGCATTTCAAGTTAGGAGTCATGAATTATGTAAATAGAAATAAAAATCATATATTTGAAATTATAAAAACAACTTTAAACATTTTAATTCATTTATTAAAAATTAATATGAATCATAAAAGGCAGACACTTAATGATAATGTAACTACAACAATAAAGACAGGATCAGTAGGTGTGCCTCCCTGATACATACTGGAGGCTCCCAATAAAGTATAATAAGCCTGAGTGATGTAAGCAGTCTACCTTTCAGCCTCAAGTGCTAGCGGTTGTTACAGCTTAACTTTCTTAAAAATGCTTGGTCATAGCTGATTAAATAAGCATCATTTCAAATATTACACTCCAGGGATGGCGTTGGTTGCATAATAAGTTATTACAACTATAAATTGCTTAGAAAGGGGACAGATTCTTTTTTTTATTTACATCTTTATTGGAGTATAATTGCTTTACAATGGTGTGTTAGTTTCTGCTCTATAACAAAGTGAATCAGTTATACATATACATATGTTTCCATATCTCTTCCCTCTTGCATCTCCCTCCCTCCCACCCTCCCTATCCCACCCCTGCAGGTGGCCACAAAGCACCAAGCTGATCTCCCTGTGCTATTCGGCTGCTTCCCACTAGCTAGCTACCTTACCTTTGGTAGTGTATATATGTCCATGCCTCTCTCTCGCTTTGTCACAGCTTACCCTTCCACCTCCCCATATCCTCAAGTCCATTCTCTGGTAGGTCTGTGTCTTTATTCCTGTCTTACTCCTAGGTTCTTCATGACAGTTTTTTTTCTTAAATTCCATATACATGTGTTAGCATACGGTATTTGTCTTTCTCTTTCTGACTTACTTCACTCTGTATGACAGACTCTAGGTCTATCCACCTCATTACAAATAGCTCAATTTCGTTTCTTTTTATGGCTGAGTAATATTCCATTGTATATATGTGCCACATCTTCTTTATCCATTCATCCGATGATGGATACTTCGGTTGTTTCCATCTCCGGGCTATTGTAAATAGAGCTGCAATGAACATTTTGATACATGACTCTTTTTGAATTATGGTTTTCTCAGGGTATATGCCCAGTAGTGGGATTGCTGGGTCATATGGTAGCTCTATTTGTAGTTTCTTAAGGAACCTCCATACTGTTCTCCATAGTGGCTGTACCAATTTACATTCCCACCAGTAGTGCAAGAGTGTTCCCTTTTCTCCACACCCTCTCCAGCATTTATTGTTTCTAGATTTTTTGTTGATGGCCATTCTGACTGGTGTGAGATGATATCTCATTGTAGTTTTGATTTGCATTTCTCTAATGATTAATGATGTTGCGCATTCTTTCACGTGTTTGTTGGCAGTCTGTATATCTTCTTTGGAGAAATGTCTATTTAGATCTTCTGCCCATTTTTGGATTGGGTTGTTTTTCTTTTGTTATTGAGCTGCAGGAGCTGCTTATAAATTTTGGAGATTAATCTTTTGTCAGTTGCTTCATTTGCAAATATTTTCTCCCATTCTGAGGGCTGTCTTTTGGTCTTGTTTATGGTTTCCTTTGCTGTGCAAAAGCTTTGAAGTTTCATTAGGTCCCATTTGTTTATTTTTGTTTTTATTTCCATTTCTCTAGGAAGTGGGTCAAAAAGGATCTTGCTGTGATTTATGTCATAGAGTGTCCTGCCTATGTTTTCCTCTAAGAGTTTGATACTTTCTGGCCTTACATTTAGGTCTTTAATCCATTTTGAGCTTATTTTTGTGTATGGTGTTAGGGAGTGATCTAATCTCATACTTTTACATATACCTGTCCAGTTTTCCCAGCACCACTTATTGAAGAGGCTGTCCTTTCTCCACTGTATATTCTTGCCTCCTTTATCAAAGATAAGGTGACCATATGTGCGTGGGTTTATCTCTGGGCTTTCTATCCTGTTCCATTGATCTATCTTTCTGTTTTTGTGCCAGTACCATACTGTCTTGATTACTGTAGCTTTGTAGTATAGTCTGAAGTCAGGGCACCTGAATCCTCCAGCTCCGTTTTTTGTTATCAAGATTGCGTTGGCTATTCGGGGTCTTCTGTGTTTCCATACAGATGTGAAATTTTTTGTTCTAGTTCCGTGAAAAATGTCAGTGGTAGTTTGATAGGGATTGCATAGAATCTGTAGATTGCTTTGGGTAGTAGAGTCATTTTCACAATGTTGATTCTTCCAATCCAAGAACATGGTATATCTCTCCATCTATTTGTATCATCTTTAATTTCTTTCATCAGTATCTTATAATTTTCTGCATAAAGGTCTTTTGTCTCCTTAGGTAGGTTTATTCCTAGATATTTTATTCTTTTTGTTGAAATGGTAAATGGGAGTGTTTTCTTGATTTCACTTTTAGATTTTTCATCATTAGCGTATGGGAATGCCAGAGATTTCTGTGCATTAATTTTGTATCCTGCTACTTTACCAAATTCATTGATTAGCTCTAGTAGTTTTCTGGTAGCATCCTTAGGATTCTCTATGTATAGTATCATGTCATCTGCAAACAGTGACAGCTTTACTTCTTCTTTTCCGATTTGGATTCCTTTTATTTCCTATTCTTCTCTGATTGCTGTGGCTAAAAATTCCAAAACTATGTTGAATAAGTGAGGTGAGGGTGGGCAACTTTGTCTTTTTCTTGATCTTAGTGGAAATACTTTGAGGATGATGTTGGCTGTGGGTTTGTCATATATGGCCTTTATTATGTTGAGGAAAGTTCCCTCTATGCCTACTTTCTGCAGGGTTTTTATCATAAATGGGTGTTGAATTTTGTCAAAAGCTTTCTCTGCATCTATTCAGATGATCATATGGTTTTTATCCTTCAATTTGTTGATATGGTGTATCACATTGCTTGATTTGCGTATATTGAAGAATCCTTGCATTCCTGGGATAAACCCTACTTGATCATGGTGTATGATCCTTTTAATGTGCTGTTGGATTCTGTTTGCTAGTATTTTGTTGAGGATTTTTGCATCTATGTTCATCAGTGATATTGGCCTGTAGTTTTCTTTCTTTGTTACATCCTTGTCTGGTTTTGGTATCAAGGTGATGGTGGCCTCGTAGAATGAGTTTGGGGGTGTTTCTCCCTCTGCTATATTTTGGAAGAGTTTGAGAAGGATAGGTGTTAGCTCTTCTCTAAATGTTTGATAGAACTCGCCTGTGAAGCCATCTGTCCTGGGCGTTTGTTTGTTGGAAGATCTTGAATCACAGTTTCAATTTCAGTGCTTGTGATTGGTCTGTTCATACTTTCTATTTGTTCCTGATTCAGTCCTGGCAAGTTGTGCATTTCTAAGAATTTGTCCATTTTATTGGCATAGAGATGCTTGTAGTAATCTCTCATGATCTTTTGTATTTCTGCAGTGTCAGTTGTTACTTCTCCTTTTTCATTTCTAATTCTATTGATTTGAGTCTTCTCCCTTTTTTTCTTGATGAGTCTGGCTAATGGTTTATCAATTTTGTTTATGTTTTCAAAGAACCAGCTTTTAGTTTTATTGATCTTTGCTATCGTTTCCTTCATTTCTTTTTCATTTATTTCTGATCTGATCTTTATGATTTCTTTCCTTCTGCTAACTTTGGGGTTTTTTTGTTCTTCTTTCTCTAATTGCTTTAGGTGCAAGGTTAGGTTGTTTATTCGAGATGTTTCCTGTTTCTTAAGTTAAGATTGTATTGCTATAAACTTCCCTCTTAGAACTGCTTTTGCTACATCCCATAGGTTTTGGGTCATCGTGTCTCCATTGTCATTTGTTTCTAGGTATTTTTTGACTTCCTCTTTGATTTCTTCAGTGATCACTTGGTTATTAAGTAGTGTATTGTTTAGCCTCCATGTGTTTGTATTTTTTACAGATCTTTTCCTGTAATTGATATCTAGTCTCATAGCATTGTGGTCAGAAAAGATACTTGATACAATTTCAATTTTCTTAAATTTACCAAGGCTGATTTGTGACCAAAGATATGATCTATTCTGGGGAATATTCCATGAGCACTTGAGAAAAATGTGTATTCTGTTGTTTTTGGATGGAATGTCCTATAAATATCAATTAAGTCCATCTTGTTTAATGTATCATTTAAAGCTTGTGTTTCCTTATTTATTTTCATTTTGGATGATCAGTCCATTGGTGAAAGTGGGGTGTTAAAGTCCCCTACTATGAATGTGTTACTGTCGTTTTCCCCTTTTATGGCTGTTAGTATTCGCCTTATGTATTGAGGTGCTTCTATATTGGGTGCATAAATATTTACAATTGTTATATCTTCTTCTTGGATCGATCCCTTGATCATTATGTAGTGTCCTTCATTGTCCCTTCTAATAGTCTCTATTTTTAAGTCTATTTTGTCTGATATGAGAATTGCTACTCCAGCTTTCTTTTGGTTTCCATTTGCATGGAATATCTTTTTCCATCCCCTTACTTTCAGTCTGTATGTGTCTCTAGGTCTGAAGTGGGTCTCTTGTAGACAGCAAGTATATGTTTCTTGTTTTTGTATCCATTCAGCCAATCTGTGTCTTTTGGTTGGAGCATTTAATCCATTTACATTTAAGGTAAATTTTGATATGTATGTTCCTATTCCCATTTTGTTAATTGTTTTGGGTTCGTTATTGTAGGTCTTTTCTTTCTCTTGTGTTTCTTGCCTAGAGAAGTTCCTTTAGTATTTGTTGTAAAGCTGGTTTTGTGGTGCTGAACTCTCGCAGCTTTTGCTTGTCTGTAAATGTTTTAATTTATCCATCAAATCTGAATGAGATCCTTGCTGGGTAGAGTAATCTTGGTTGCAGGTTTTTCTCCTTCATCACTTTAAATATGTCCTGCCAGTCCCTTCTCGTTTGCAGAGTTTCTGCTGAAAGATCAGCGGTTAACCTTATGGGATTCCCTGTGCGTTATTTGTTGTTTTTCCCTTGCTGCTTTTAATATGTTTTCTTTGTATTTAATTTTTGACAGTTTGATAATATGTGCTTGGCATATTTCTCCTTGGATTTATCCTGTATGGGACTCTCTGTGCTTCCTGGACTTGATTAACTCTTTCTTTTCCCATATTAGGGAAGTTTTCAACTATAATCTTTTCAAATATTTTCTCCGTCCCTTTCTTTTTCTCTTCTTCTTCTGGAACTCCTATAATTCGAATGTTGGTGTGTGTAATGTTGTCCTAGAGGTCTCTGAGACTGTACTCAGTTCTTTTTATTCTTTTTTGTTTATTCTGCTCTGCAGTAGTTATTTCCACTATTTTATCTTCCAGGTCACTTATCCGTTCTTCTGCCTCAGTTATTCTGCTATTGATCCCATCTAGAGTATTTTTAATTTCATTTATTGTGTTGTTCATCATTGCTTGTTTTATCTTTAGTTGTTCTAGGTCCTTGTTAAATGTTTCTTGCATTTTGTCTATTCTATTTCCAAGTTTTGGATCATCTTTACTATCACTATTCTGAATTCTTTTTCAGGTAGACTGCCTATTTCCTCTTCATTTGTTACGTCTGGTGGGTTTTTATCTTGTTCCTTCAACTGCTGTGTGTTTTTCTGTCTTCTCATTTTGCTTATCTTACTGTGTTTGGGGTCTCCTTTTTGCAGGCTGCAGGTTCATAGTTTGTTATTTTTGGTTTCTGCCCCCAGTGGCTAAGGTTCGTTCAGTGGGTTTTGCAGGCTTCCTGTTGGAGGGGACTAGTGCCTGTGTTCTGGTGGATGAGGCTGGATCTTGTCTTTCTGGTGGGCAAGTCTACGTCTGTTGGTGTGTTTTGGGGTGTCTGTGGACTTATTTTGATTTTAGGCAGCCTCTCTGCTAATGGGTGGGGTTGTGGTCCTGTCTTGCTAGTTGTTTGGCATAGGGTGTCCAGCACTGTAGCTTGCTGGTCGTTGAGTGAAGCTGGCTGCTGGTGTTGAGATGGAGATCTCTGGGAGATTTTCACCATTTGGTATTATGTGGAGCTGGGAGGTCTCTTGTGGACCAGTGTCCTGAAGTTGGCTGTCCCACCTCAGAGGCACAGCAGTGACTCCTGGCTGCAGCACCAGAGCCTTTCATCCACACAGCTCAGAATAAAAGGGAGAAAAAGTAGAAAGAACGAATTGGTAGAAGTAGAAAGAAAGAAAGAAATGAGGGAGGGAGGGAAGGAAGGTAAAAAAGAAAGAAAGAAGATAAAGTGAAATAAAATAAAGTAAGATAAAATATAATAAAGTTATTAAAATAAAAAAATTATTTTTAAGAGAAAAAAAAGAAAAAAAAAACGGACGGTTAGAACCCTAGGACAAATGCTGGAAGCAAAGCTATACAGACAAAATCTCACACAGAAGCATACACATACACTCTCACAAAAAGAGAAAAAGGGGAAAAAAATCATAAATCTTGCTCACAAAGTCCACCTCCTCAGTATGGGATGATTCGTTGTCTATTCAGGTATTCCACAGAGGCAGGGCACATCAAGTTGATTGTGGAGCTTTAATCCGCTGCTTCTGAGGCTGCTGGGAGAGATTTCCCTTTCTCTTCTTTGTTCGCACAGCTCCGGGGGATCAGCTTTGGGTCTGGCCCCGCTTGTGCGTGTAGGTCGCCGGAGGGCGTCTGTTCCCGCTCAGACAGGACGGGGTTAAAGGAGCCGCTGATTCGGGAGCTCTGGCTCACTCAGGCCAGGAGGAGGGAGGGGCACGTATGCGGGGCGGGCCTGCGGCGGCAGAGGCCGGCGTGACGTTGCAGCAGCCTGAAGCGCGCCGTGCGTTCTCCCGGGTAAGTTGTCCCTGGGTCCCGGGACTCTGGTAGTGGCTGGCTGCACAGGCTTCCCGGAAATGAGGTGTGGAGAGTGACCTGTGCTCGCACACAGGCTTCTTGGTGGCGGCAGCAACAGCCTTAGCGTCTTATGCCCGTCTCTGGGGTCCGCGGTTTTAGCCGCGGCTCACGCCCGTCTCTGGAGCTCCTTTAAGCAGCGTTCTTAATCCCCTCTCCTCGCGCACCAGGAAACAAAGAGGGAAGAAAAAGTCTCTTGCCTCTTCGGCAGGTCCAGACTTTTCCCCGGACTCCGTCCCGGCTAGTCGTGGTGCACTAAGCCCCTGCAGGCTGTGTTCACGCCGCCAGTCCTCTCCCTGCGCTCTGACCGAAGCCCGAGCCTCAGCTCCCAGCCCCGCCCGCCCCGGCAGGTGAACAGAGAAGCCTCTCGGACTGGTGAGTTCTGGTCGGCACCGATCCTCTGTGCAGGAATCTCTCCACTTTGCCCTCCACACCCCTGTTGCTGTGCTCTCCTCCGCGGCGCCGAAGCTTCCCCCCTCCGCCACCCGCGGTCTCCGCCCGCGAAGGGGCCTCCTAGTGTGTGGAAATCTTTCCTCCTTCACGGCTCCCTCCCACTGGTGCAGGTCCCGTCCCTATCCTTTTGTCTCTGTTTATTCTTTTTTCTTTTGCCCTACCCAGGTACTTGGGGGAGTTTCTTACGTTTTGGGAGGTCTGAGGTCTTCTGCCAGCGTTCAGTAGGTGTTCTGTAGGAGTTGTTCCAGGTGTAGATGTATTTCTCGTGTATCTGTGGGGAGGAAGGTGATCTCCGTGTCTTACTCTTTCGCCATCTTCACGGAAGCCCAGATTCTTATTAGACCTGTGCAAATAACCACATTGCCGTGGAAATACACTCAAAAAGGAATTCCAAATTCTGGAGGGGTCAGGTAGGAAGAAAAAGGTAAATGGTTCATTTCTATTTACAATAACATGGTCTACTACAGTTATGAGTTATGGATAGTTTAAGAGAAATGTGTCCCTTGTATCCAGAAAATAATATATTAAGACATCAACAACATTTGAAAAAAAGTTGCAATCATCCCCCATAGGTTAATTTATTCCTTTGCAATTAATTCTTGTTCCATTGGGTCTTGGGTTACTAATCTTATAGTCCCTTCTCAGTTAATGTTCTGGATATTCTGATTCAGTCCAATGGTATGGTCTTAAAATTACTTAAGTGATGACATAAGAAGCTGTACCAAAAGTACCTGGCATACTCTATTTCCACAGGACTCTGAGACAGTCCTTCTTTGTTGGAAATGCACTCTGGCAAGTAGCTGATTAATAATCACTGTCATGGAAGCATCTATGTAAAAACAAAACAAACAAACACCTACTTGAAGGTAGATAACAAAAGACTTAAAGTGGCTATAATTAAATTATGACTGATGATTTTCAAAAGTGAAAGATCTGTTGAGAGCTCATTACAAGAATGAAGCAATTGACAAGGGAATTTGTCTTCTGTGGCATGTCAGTCCAAAAAGTTTTAGACAAAATATTTATAAATATGATAAACTATATTTTCAGAGTGAATATTATATCAAATTTATGAAAATGGATAAGCATAATCCTTACAGAGAAAAAATTCTTAAATGTAAAATATAGTAATTATGAGACATAATATATCATGAATATACTAAAATATAGCTAGAATATACCAAAAATATATCATCAAATAAGATACAGTAAGTCTGGAGTAGGTCATATATATATATATATATACACACTATATATATATATTTGTCTGTATATTAATAAAGTTTCATGTGTTCATAGGTAAGTGATGTAAATTCACAGTTGAAAACTAATGGCTTAGAATATACTGGATTCAGAGAAAGTTGTGATCAAGTTAATATTTAAAAAAAATAATTGAATTTATAATTGATGACACTATAATGTTGTTATATAATATAAGGAAAAGCAGCATCAGGACTTTGATAAATAGAAACACATCATTGAAAATGAAGAAACTGACATAACTCTAGTAACTTCCCATGCAGCATACAAATTCTGAAATATTTATTTTACTAATATTTTACCAATCACATTTAACTTAAGAAAGGCTGAGCAACATATCTGAATTCATGACCACTCCCAAGAAACTTATCAATAGTAACATATCAAATAAGCCTATTTCTAGCATCTCTCTTTTTTAAAAGTAAAACAAAAAATCTATTCTGATGTTCCAGGAGTCCTCTGGGAAATCTTAAAAACAGTTTTGGTTCAAAAGATATAATTTAGGATGTGATTTTGAAAAGGCAAAATATTAAAACTTGTCAGGAAGTTTGAACGCTGGATTCAATAAGATCCTGGTTTATTAAGAAGCAATACGTAGCTAGCTATTCAATGAAAATGACAAAAAGATATTAAAAGTAAATATAGGAGGCAATATGATTGTAAAGAAACTAAGCTCATTCAAAAGTGAGAAGTCTTTGCTTTCTCAAATAATATGATAAAGTCAACATAAAACACAGGAAATTGTCACAAAATGATTGCCTTTTATGCAGATTATTCAGAAGGTAAAGAAAAACCATTTTATAAGCTTTTATTAAAAGCAGACCAATAATCTAAGACTTTTTAAGAAAAATTAAAGGCAAGAATATCTAACTACTAATTTTGTAGTAGTATAATATTTGATACCAAAGGTATTTTTGAAAATCTTATAAGCTCATCAAATCTTAGCCAGTTTTGATCAAGAAAATTAAAAATCCCTTTCCATGAATCTTCTACAACTTTATATATCTACTCAGGTTTTGTCCTACACTTTTCTCTGGTTCTTCGAACACCCAGTCATTTCTCTTTAGGACAAAACTACTTCTTTTTCCTTGATAAAAGACACACCCGTGTACTTTGTATACAAAGTTGTTCCTTTCTGCTACTAATACTTCTATTCATATATATTGGTTATAACTTATAACCACAGTATCTTCTCTTTCATGGAGAAAACTTAGAGATGGATAATAGTGAACTGCCATACACCAGCATTTTATAGCAGACTAGAAAAGCTTATGAATATACAATTCACACATTTTTATAAACACATGTGTCACCTATATTACAATTACTATAAGTGGCAAAAATGAACAAGGACATAACCAACTCAAATATATGTACTCTATAAAAATAAGAGATAAACAATACATCATTTTTTAATATTACAAAGTTAGCAAACAGATGGTGCTTACATGCAATTATATATTGCATTTTTATAAATAAATTTATAATTTTATGAAAGAATGTTCAAAGCAGCCACTCTAAATTCTTGTGAATTTAACATGATGTTTTTAAATTCAGTTAATGCAAGTTCCAAAGGCAATTTGAGTGTAACAGGTGTTTAATGTTTTTATTTTTTTTTCTTCTTTTTAAGCAGTGATGTTTTGCTAAACCACATATAATTGTTATATACTCAAAGCCAAATATCTGGAAATAGCTTTGGTATGAGAAAAACAGTTGACTACCAACTGCTTCATCTGCCTTATCTTCAGGATTTACAACTGTTTCTGTATTTTAAAATAATCACATAAGAACCCTGCAAAATCTATAAAAATATTATTTTGAACAATTTTATTACTTTTAAAAAAGTAAGCATATGTATTTGTTTCTTTTTTATTTAAAGAGAATTCCATTAATTTATGTTGTCACCAAGGTACAAATGGATCTCACAGGAACTATCAGAATTAATTTTTTCAAGTTTACAGCTGAGATGTTCACAAGCCATATCTAATAGTCTATCTTGGGAATAATAACTGGTAGTGGGTATCCAAGGGAAATTACTGCCTGCTGCTGTGAATTCGGAGTGCCACAGGTGGTGTTCATCAATTGGAATGGTTTGGAGGAGAGTAGTAATCTGAGCCCAAACTACTTAAGCTTGATTTGTGGAACCATTGTCTCTGGATGCTTCAAACATAAATTGGTTACTTACAGCAATGACCTACAATTTTTTTCAAGCAAACCAAAATGGTGCATGTATTTAAAAACAAACCCACAGATTTAGCATCATGTTTTTAATGTGTGACAGTGGAATGCCTTCAGGTTGTAGAAGAAACCCACTTTACGGCATATTTCTGAGTAAATACAAAGTATTTTAAATTAAGATTACCAGTGGATATTAGAAGTCTCTGGTTTATTTTTCCATAGATTTAAAATAATTACTAACAAATTGCATTAATTAGTGAATTACTGGTATGTGTTCCTAAACATTTCAGGTGTCTGGTGAATTTATAAACAACACTATTTGACTCTATTTTTGTTACTATTTGTCACCCTAGTTGAGGAAAATTTATGAGTTATCATCAGTAAATTGCCTTATTATGGTCTGATGGCTCAATATATATAACTATATATATTTATATTTAGTTGGATTTTCTTTAAAACATTAAAATTAGAGATGATTATTTCAAATATTTCTAAACAGATTTGTGTTAATTCCATGATTATAAATTTTTTTCAGAGAAAATATTTTAAACAAATATCAGGTCAGTCTGCTAATTTAAAGTAAATAAAATTGAAAATACCAAATACAGTATCCCTATGATTGCTGATAATTTTACTTTAAATATAACTTTGAATTAGAAGAAACATTGAATACACACGTGTTATAGTATGAGAACTGAAAAGCTGGAGTATTTGCAGACTGAAAAAACAAAGAAAACAGAACAAAAACTGGAAAGTCCAATTTGGATAAGATGTTGATTCCCATTTACCTCTGCCATCATATCCATTCATGCCAAATTAATGCAAAGCTAATTAAATTTTGTTTTGAGGTCTAAGATAATTTTGGACTGCTTTCCAAAGATAAAATAGGTACATTGTGATTGAAAGCTATTTCAAATATGATGTAAAATAAAATAGAAAAATGAGAATGTTAGAACAAATTCAGAGGGTAAGCAAAAATTCAAAACAGAAGGAAGAAAAGATTAAAATCCCATGAGTGATTTTAGTGAACTTCTTCACATGCTATTTTGTAAAACTGATTCATAATGAGTCATTTATATGACCCACTTGCATGTTGAAAAAATGAAAATACCATTCTTGCCATTCAAATAATTTGCTTTTAAGATAGGTAGATAATTTGAGATTTATCTGAGTTGTATAAAGTCAAAATAGATGTAATAAAAACAAAATGCACTGAGATTTTCCTATAAGGAAAAAAAAAACTTATTGAGACAGTATTTTCTCACAGGGTGGTTAATGCAGTTTCTCAGAAGTGCTTAAAGTACTACCACAGCTATAACATGATTTAGTCAACATTAGTGAAGGATCTTGAATTAGGAAGGAATAGAAATTTTCAAAAAACATTTGATTACTGGAAAGGGAATTTACTCACAACAACCTTGGGATCTAATGGTAGTGTCCCCATGAAGTCCTTATAAGTGTTTCCACAAAAATAAATTGTAAAAGGATATTAGTAAGGTAGTTTTAGATAAATACTAATTTATCAGAGTCCAGTCAGAAAGAAACCTCTCTGAGTATTTAACAAAGAGGAAACTGAATGCAGAGAATTACTGATGTGATAGCTTGAGAAATTGAATCAGTGTCTGTGAAGCAATCCAGACACAGAAGTCAGGATACTTCTTCAATTCCTAGGATCTAGGGACAAATGGAGGATGGAGTGTTACAAGAGCCCAGAAGCCAGAGTCACTTGCAGAAGTTGGATTCATGACAGACCTACCTGGCAGGAGTTATGCTATAGACTGAGTTCATATGTTGAAGTTAATATGAACTTCATACAAAGCCCTAAATTCATATGTTGAATTCTAGTCCCCAGTATAGTAGTATTTGAAGATTGGGACCTTTGAAGATTATTAGGTCATGAGAATAGAGCCTTCATGAATGGGGTTAGTGGCATCACAAAAGAGACCCCAGAGAGCCCCCTCACCCTTTCAGCCATGTGTGAACTCAGGGAGAAAGAGAGTCATGCATGAATCAGGAAGTGCGCTCTCACCAGATACCGAATTTGCTGGTGCTTTGATCTTGGAATTCCCAGGCTTCAGAACTGAGAGGATCATTGTTGTTTAAGCCACCAGACTGTGGTATTTTTGTAATAGAGGACCCAACAAAGACAACCTACAACCACAGAACTTTCCCAGCTACTGCTAGAGATGCAATGGGAAACAAAGAAGGAGGGAGAAATCCATGGGCGCCCCTCTTCCTCATACTCCCCAACTTCCCACACTTGCTTTCTATTGACCAAACGCTGCCACATGCCAGCTGAAATGAGAGAAGTCTGTTCATCCTGAGATACAGTACAAAGCAGAATGACAGGACTGTTACTGAGGAAACAGAAGCACAGCTCCAGCAGAGGTATAAAAAACACACAATATTGGGAAAGGTGGGAAGAAATTTTAGATAAGGTAGTAAAGGAAAGCCTTTCTGAGCAAAAAATACTAACATGATTCTTTCAAGGTTTTCCAAATTTTACTTAGCTGTTCTTTCATTGTTAGATTGGTTCAAAGTTCTGGTCTCAGAAACTGCTGTAGATGAACCTAATTTTCATTTGTTTCCTTTCCTCAATTCCTTCCTCACATATTATAAAACTGCTGGGTCAATTTATTAAGAATCTTTATATATATATATATATATATATATATATATATAATAAAAGCATTTCCAAAAAAAGATTTGTCAATTTATACTCCAAACAATTTAAGAATGTGTCAAACTTCTAAAAATTCAGTGACACTGGACTTTTTTTTAATCACTGATTTAAATATATACAATTGAGGGCCAAACCCTGCTCCAGGTGTATAAAATAAACTATGCCCATAAAGAATTGAAGACTCTATCAAATCAAAGGAATATTTTTTAAAAATTGGAAACTCTACATATTTCAAGGTTCTGGCATAAGTTGGAGATAGGATATTTATCTAGTTCTGAATATAGAATTTTAAAATGTTAAAGGACAGTCCTCTATAAAATTACAGTCCCAAGCTTCAGTTGTGAATTACTTCTAAAATTCACTATTGTACAGGACAGCTCTTTGGGATATGTTACAAAAGAATTCCCTATAGTCAAAGAATGGTGCCTCTCTAACTTTTCAGCTGTGTCAATATCAGGACAATTAATATAGTGTTATTAGTCATTTCTAGTCAACATAATAGTGTTGAATTCTCTCTTATTAGAGGGTGGTTAAGGATTTAGTGAGATACACATTTATTTCCCTCAACAGTGAAAGCTTTTTGATTTGCTGGCTTCTGTAGATTTAACCAATAACTGCATCTGACCTTTATTTCAATGCGTGGCTCCCTGTTCATCCATAGTGAAATGTACCATGTTGGTAATCATTTTCTTTTGAAATCATTTTAGTTCGTCAAAAGGGTAAGTTTTAAAGAGCAGGGACAACCCCCCTTAGGAATACTTAGAGGCTGTATAGACTGCCTTTCATACTATTCAACCTTTTACTTACAAAGGGCTCTTTTAAACTCCAAGTCTCACACCGACTGCATCAAAGAAAGTATGAAACAATGCCATCTGTCAGTCATTTTTTGCAATGGTTGAAGGGACTCCCATTTTTAGCTGCATGTTTGAAAGTAAACCTGAAGAGATAATGTCACCGAAGTAGGTCCTTAAAAGGAGCTTCCCAGTAAATTGGATTTATATAATTTAGATAATATTTGTGCCTAAAGTGGTAAAGCCACATAATATATTAAGAGGGACAGAATGTGCTATAATCCAAAGGACATTCATTGCTCCAATTTCCTAATTCAAAAACGTTTTGTCTTAATGATAAATATTCTATGCAAGTTTGTAGCTTCATTTATACTTCTGGATCACCATATTGTACCTTTTCCATTCCCCCTATCAATCTGAGATTTTGATCTTACTTTATGTAAATGTAACATTTATTCTGACTGTGAAAATAAAGACAATTACTTGGAGAAAATTTTCCTGCTAGGAAAAAGTGATGAGCAATAAAGCTTGCTTTGGGTTAGGAAAAGCTACTGTAGACTGTCTCTTTTAAATTGATTAAAAAGAAAAAAAATGGTGAAAATATAAATCCCATCCCTTGGATATTGTGTTCCTACTCATGTTCATCTAGAACAGCACTGTTTTACTTGCTTTAATTAACTTACTTGTCAGATGAAAGAGAGTTTGAAGTATCTCCAAGCTGTGATTGAGAGTTTTGTCTTGTATGTAGTATGGTCATGACTGAGATAGAATTTCAACTGGAGGCAGAGTAATATGTACAAATCCAGTCATGGAGTCAGAACAATGAGGTAAGTGTAAGAAATGCAGTCATGGGGCCAGTTTAGGATAGAGCACAGAAGGATTTTGGACATAGGCAGAGCAGAAAGTGGTCTGTATGAGTTTTAAGACTTGAGTCCCTGAACTGGGGTCAAATTTTAACTTAGTAGTTAATCTGAATTACACTCATTAAATGAGAATTAACTACAATTCTAATTGCTAACGATGAACAAATAAATTTTCATTCTGAGAATGTATGTCAGTGACAGACACAATGTGTTGCTAAGGATCCATAAACGTGCCATATGAACAGATAAGAATTATTAAACTTGGACTTTTGACAAAAAAATTTTGAGAAAAACTTTAAAAATCTTTTTCTTTATTGAGGTACTTTGATTTATAACATTATATAAGTTTCACGTGTATAGCATTATATTACTGCTTCAAGGAGCTCACCACCAAAAATTTTGTTTCCATCCATCACTGTACACTTGATCCCCTTTACCCATTTCACCACCCCCCTCACCCCTCTGGTAAACACTACTCTGTTCTCTACATCTACGGGCTTGTTTTTGTTTGGCTTGTCAATTTTATCTTTTCAGAGAATCAGGTCTTAGTTTCATTGATATTGTCTACTGTCTTTTTAGTGTTTATTTCATTTATTTCTTCTCTGATTTTATTATTTTCTTTCTTCAACTAACTTTGGGCTTCATTTGTGCTTTTTCTAGTTCTTTTAGTTGTAAGGTTAGATTGTTTATTTGAGATTTTCTTGTTTCTCAAGGTAGGGCTTTGTAGGTTACCATCCTTTTTTCTCCCTGCTGTCTTTAAAATTCTTTTTTGTCATTGACTTTTGACAATTTTAATATGTGCGTCATAGAGAATGTCTTTTTGCATTGAGGTAATTAGATGTTAGCTTCATGAACTTGTATATCCAGTTTCCTCACCAAGTTTGGGAAGTTCTCAGTTATTATTTTATTAAAATAAACTCTCTGATCTCTTTTCCCTCTCTTCTCCCTATGGAATACCCAGACAGTCCCTTTCCTAAAATGTCAGATAGATCTTGTAGAATTTCTTCATTTTATTTTACAACTTACTTCTCTTTCTTTTTATACTTGTATCAGTTCTAGCTTTCTATCTTCAAGCTCACTAATTCTTTTATACAATATGCTCTATTTCCAGTGCTTTACAATACATTTTTCATCTTGTTTATTGAGTTATTCAGCTCCAGAATTTCTGTTTGGCTTTACTTTAGAGTTTCAATCTCTTTGGTAAAGTATTCCAACAGTTCATTAATTTTATTCCTGAGCTCATTAAACTGCCCTTCTGAGTTTTCTTGTAGCTTACTGAGTTCCTTCATGACAGATATTTTGAAATACCTACCAGTTATATTTCAATATTCTGTGATTTTAAGTTTGTTATCTGGGGATTTGTCATTTTCTTTCTGTGATTTAGTGTTTCTGTGGTCCTTCCTGGGGCTTGCTGAACTGTTCCTAGGCTGGTGCATTTGGAGTTTAAGTTGGCAGTTGGCATTCTTTCTTTTGTTTTCCAGAAGATGGCGCAATTACACAAGATTTTGGTTTCTTTTACCTGAGCTGCCTAGGGTTATGCTTGAGAGTGGCACTTTCCATCCACCACTGTCTCTGTAAGAGGTGTGACTCCATGCCTTTATCACCTCTTGTCCTCTGGGGTTCTGGCTGTGTTGCTTCTTCCAGAGCCACTGCCATTGCCAGGATGGTGAGCAATTCCCTTGCCTCTGGGATTCCCTGTGTTGCTGGCGCAGTCTGTCACTGTGTGTGTGTAGGGGGGAGGGTAGTGGTTCGGCAGGGAGGCAAGTTTGCTCAGGCACCTCTACCATAGTGTTGTGGTAAAGAATTAATATGAGAAATACATAATCAAGTACACACACATGAAAAGTTACCAATAAAATCTACCATCTCATAGTCCCTTCTCAGTTAATGTTCTGGATATTCTGATTCAGTCCAATGGTATGGTCTTAAAATTACTTAAGTGATGACATAAGAAGATGTAAAGCAATTATACTCCAATAAAGATGTTAAAAAAAAAAAAAAAAGAAGCTGTACCAAAAGTACCTGGCATACTCTATTTCCACAGGACTCTGAGACAGTCCTTCTTTGTTGGAAATGCACTCTGGCAAGTAGCTGATTAATAATCACTGTCATGGAAGCATCTATGTAAAAACAAAACAAACAAACACCTACTTGAAGGTAGATAACAAAAGACTTAAAGTGGCTATAATTAAATTATGACTGATGATTTTCAAAAGTGAAGGATCTGTTGAGAGCTCATTACAAGAATGAAGCAATTGACAAAGGAGTTTGTTTTCTGTGGCATGTCAGTCCAAAAAGTTTTAGACAAAATATCCTTTAGATGATAATCAGTATGATTGTCCTTTAGATGATAATCAGTAAATCAGTATGATGTCCTTTAGATGATAATCAGTAAATGTATTTATATGCAGATGTTTAAGTTGTGAACAAGTTATCCTGATGGAAAAAGTATAAATCCTATGTATGTGATAGTAATTATATTTTTGCATAATAATTTATTCATTTATTTTTTCATCCATATATCTATACATTCATTTCAAAATATTTACTGGGCAGCTGCAATATTATAAGCACTTTCTACAAGCTGGGTGCAAAACACAAATTGTCCCTGACTTCTATGGAATTTAGGTGTAAAGGGTAAAGTCCATAAAATGGACACAAATGAATGTGTACCTAATGCATGTTTTAAAATAGATGTATTAAAAATGCACTTTAGGTCTTCCCTGGTGGCGCAGTGGCTGAGAGTCTGCCTGCCGATGCAGGGGACACAGGTTCGTGCCCCGGTCCGGGAGGACCCCACATGCCGTGGAGTGGCTGGGCCCGTGAGCCATGGCCGCTGAGCCTGCGCGTCCGGAGCCTGTGCTCCGCAACGGGAGAGGCCACAACAGTGAAAGGCCCGCGTACCGCAAAAAAAAAAAAAAAAAAAAGATTCTCCTCCGACTAGTATTTTACCTATGAATGAATTGTTAGCTTTGAGTATGATTACCAAAATTGGAAAAATATTTGACAAGTCCTATGTGGATTATCCAGAAATGTCAAATAGAAGTATTCTATACTCACATTATCCAATAAAGTAGCCATTAGTCATATGTGACTAATGCAACTGAGGAATCAGATTTTTAATTTAATTTAAATTAATTAAATTTCACATTTCAGTACCCTATTGGCTAGTGATCACCATATCAGGCAGTGCAGATCTAAACACTTACATTTGAGTAAAGTGGTAGATGTGTTTTATAAGTTCAGACCAATTTGCAAGATGTTAAAATGTACCTCAGGTCTTCAGTTTCAGTAATTAAAATCATATCAATCTTCACACTGTAAAATATCATAAAGCTAGAAAAGTATACAAAACTACTGCTAAGAGTCATTGAAGAACATCTAGGATAGGCAGTTTGAAGGTCTAAAATATCTGAGAAAAGAGTGACACACAAATGAGACTGGCACATTCATCTTTTTTTTAGTATATTGATTTTTTTGTGATTGATGGGTAAAGGAAATACAGAAAAAAACTGAAAAGAGCAACAGGACGTTTGCAGCACTCTCTCTGAGATGGGGATTCAGAATGTGTTCAAGGTTTTCACAGAGACTGAGATTTGAAGATGAAAAAATGTCTTAGGGAAGGTACTGTAAAACACTGAATGTTATTTTTTCTCAAGTCATTTTCCAAACCTTAGAATATAAGAAGCATGAACCTCCCCTGAATCAACAGATGAATGTTAAACACAAACTGACAGACAAAATCTCTTAAGACTCAGAATGAAAGTGCTTACAAATATATAGTTTATTGCAGAGAAAATGACACAATATAACAAAAGTGTGCAAAATAGCTAAGGCTGCCTCAAACTAGGGGTTAAGAAGAAGCCAGGTGCAAATTCCAGTCTCCCTTTGTAGGAACCATGCTGAAAGAGTTTTCTCTCTTGGATGGAGAACTGCTGATGTCCATGGAACGACTCAGAATCAGGGAGCCCAGAATAAAGTCACATCCAGAATTCCTAATACCCTGCTGGTCTAGAAGGTATATTCTTTTTTTTTTTAACCTAAAATTTACCATCTTAACCATTTTAATTTTTTTAATTTTTTAACATCTTTATTGGAGTAGAAGGTATACTGTTGCTATGTAATGAGCCTTCAGTGGCAGTGCACATAGAGTATTTACTGAGAACAGGTTCAAATCATTAGTCTCATGGTTATCCATAAAAAATACTGTCAGGCTGGTATAAACCATCCCATATTTCTTTAGACCCATGGTTACAGAACACACTATTAATCAGCAAATTTCACGTCTTCACCAGGGGTCAGTGGCAAGGAGATACATATCACATTTCAATAAGACAGCTCAGCCTAATTCTAAGCCAACTGATTTACCCTTCCAACACACGGGAAAAATAAGACACTGCACAAAGATTTCAGCAGTCTCAGATTCAGAATATGGCAAATTGGCAGGACCCTGAAATATAACAGGATTTCATTGTGAACACAGACTTTGCTTCTTGCTGAGATGTAGTAGTGGGACTCATATTTACTGTAAATTTACTTCTTTTCTCTAACACCCCAAGATGACAGAGTCAGTGAAGATCAGTGATCCTAAAGACAAAAGAAGCAAACAATGTGAGCCCTATACTCACCCAAATGTATTGCCTTGAGGGAATTTCCTAGAAGCAGGTCAAGGAGGATAACCAGGTAGAGCCCAGTGGACCCCATGAATAGAAAATATGGCGCTGAGGACCTGGATAGGACAAGGCAGAGTAATACAGAGGAGAGGACAAGAGTAATATAGAGAAGAGAGGTGCACACAAAGAGAAATCCAGCCATCTTCAGAGAGTATTCCTTTGTTATTCATTAGAGTACTGATCAGAACATGCATGTGAGAAAACTACTTGACTCTGGGGAAGAACCACAGAACTAACATTTTTAAAACATCTACACAAAGCTGGGTACATTACCTGTTCATAAATAGACAACAAAACCTTGTGACTCACAGATCCAAGAAGCTCAACAAACTCCAAGTTTCCACAAAAAATATGAAGACAAATACACTAAGGCACAGCAGGATCAAACTGCTCCAAACCAGAGTATTAAAGAGAAAATCTAAAAAGCAGACTGAGTAAAAAGACACATTATGTACCGAAGAACAAATATAACGATGATCTTGCAGGTATGACCCTTTGGGCTAATTCAATGTCCTGTTATTGCTTTTCCATGAGAATGTATAGCAGTAATTGACGTGCTGTACACTTGTAATTCCCCACTCCATAAGTGTCAGAATGAATTATATTGATCGGGAAGGGCTGCATGTAGAGAATTGTATTCCTAATGACCCTGTAGAGTTTCAAGTCTATGAAACTGATGGGTTTTTTTTTTTGTTTTTTGGTGGTTTTTTTTTTTGGATTGTAACTTCTGAAAAAAAACAAGCAGCTACCTCACAGGTATCTCTTGTAGTTTGGGCTTCTAGCCTTGATGATATGACTCAGCTATTAGCTTATGAATGGGGTCTTTTTGCAATCAGAATGCCAGAACCATGGAGACCTTTTGATTCTCCGACCTATTATTTAAATTCTTGTGTGGGAAGGGCAACAGCTTGCAGCAATTTGCCTTTTTAGCATAAAAGTAGGTTATCATTTCCAACCATGACCCTTTTGAAAGTGAAGGGTCTGTCCAGCACAAATGTGGTTGTATTGTCATCCTAAGTAGAAGCAATTCCTCCAACACGTGCAAGACAATGGATCCATGAAAATGTCAGTATATTGAAATATCTATCAATATTCATGGAATTTATTTTTACTCCTTGGCTTGAATTTATCTTTATGGAGCACCCAGGATATCTAACAGACATCCAGGTAACAACAGATCCTCTTAACCAGAGTGAGCGGAAATGTTATCAATTTAGAGGTCTAGTATGTTGCTATGTGGAATGTCAAGTCAATCAAAATTGCTGTGGACTATAAAAAGGCAGATAGCAGGACAGGTAAATAATCTTGGGGATACACAGTAATGTGCTGCTGTCCTTTTTATTCCATTGGAAGACAAACTGCTTTTGATTCTCCCTGCTGAATATTTGAAATAATACATTCATAGAATCAATAGCTGCATATCACTTTCACTGATTTGTTCCTGTGAAGATCCCACATCCAGCAGAGTAGAGCAGTGAGGACAAGACTTTGTTGTGTTGGTAAACACCATGATCTGCCTTGACCCATCTGGCTTTCACAGACAACCAATAGGTGAAGACACAGAAATGCACTGGTGAGGGAAGAACTGGCATCATTAAGTAGCTCAGTGGTCTATCTTTTGTAGACAAGGGCTGATGATGACAGATGCTGTTGCAGAACTTGGTTCCTTGATAGTAATGGGCTTGATAAGATCCAAAAAATAATGGAGACCAGGTGGTGGTGCTTAATCAGATGAAAACAAGTGAATCCAGTTATTGTAATGAAGAGAGATATAAAACTGACAGGATGGCTTGACTCACAGAGAGCTATGGACATATTTAATAGAACATGGGCTTCCCAGGGGTAAGATACATGGACAGTCAAAAAGGATACTGTTATGTATAAAACACAAAATATATTCAGGATGGATGATCAGGAGGCAGTAGGCAGCATTGCCAATAAAGTGGCATAGTCTTTTGCCCTGTTTCTAAACTTGAACCACTAAGAAGCTCAGAAACCGATTGACTGAAGGGAAGCCTGACTCTCTGTGAGAAAGGATGCAAAAACACTATAGCAAACATGCACAATAATAATTCCTATATTCATTCCACAAAGTATCCTATATCCTATAACTATTTACTCAGGCAAACATACATTAAGTAAAAAGGAAATACTAAAACATACCAAAAACTATTAAATCCAGTGTCCAGCTGGACATTGATAATTAAGGACTCAAAGCATCATCATCATTTCTCCCTTATTAGAGTAGGAATTTAAAGTGCTTAGGTGATAAATCGAGCTTAGTTCTGGGTCTGGTTCACAGTGAATGTATTGGGTCCATGGGCACACATGATGGCACTTTTCCCAGTGCCTGAATATATAAGCAGAATGAGCACACTTGGGACTTGGCAGAATGACTACATTGGTTCCTTGGTCTGTTGTATGAGAACTATTACAGTGGATGAGACCAAGTGAAGCATACTGAAACTGACTTCCCTTGTCTTGGCTAAAAAAGTAAAAATAATAATTTTATCCTTGTAGGAAGGTAGTGATTACTGCCCCCTTAAGTTACCTTAGGCAGGCATGGTGATACCCTTCAGATATTCACTTAAATCATCACTTTGGCACCAAGGAAAACCTAATGCATCCCTATCGAGCAAGAGGACTACTTTGTGTTCACATCAGAAATACGAACATACACTAAGGACTAAATTGACTGTCTTCTGCCTTCTCCCATCATAGTATTTTCCAAACCTCTCAGAACATCTTCACTTTATACAGACTGTCACAGTATTCCACCATTTTGATGACCGCATGTTATTTGAGTAGATGTCCAAAGGGTGTAAAAACATTGAAGGTTTTCATAAGACACCTTACAAAGGGTGGGGGACAAACAGAAAGAAATTTTAGGAACCTGTCATGTCAGAGGAAATTTTAGTGTTTCTAGTTGTACAACAAAATATGTTCTCCAAAGCAGACTATCTTTTAACATCCTTTACCTTCTACTACTAAGAAAGAAGCACAACACCTAGAAGACCTCTTTGGGTATTGGAAGAAATAACACAGTCTACACTTGAGAATACTGCCTCCACCAATTTATGTGTAGAGAAAGGCTATTAAGTTTAAGTGTTGCCTGTAGGAAAAAAGGATTCTGCTATGGGTCCAGTCCATAGTGTAAGTAGACCTGTTGCTTGGGCCAAGATATCAGTCAAACCCTATGGTTTTAGAAGAATCTGTGAGGAGATAAGATACCATGTGGGGATTATGGAAACGTCCAAGAGGAGAATCACAAAGTAGATCTCTAGGGTATTAGAGCAAAGCCATGCCATCTGCAGCAGAGAAGTTTATACCATTTAAAAAGTCTCCTGATGGTGCCCTGGACTTGGCGTAAAACGTCAAGTGACCATGATACTAGAGTGTCTGATCATGAGCTGGATTCTATCAGACCCACCGTATCAAAAGATCTGATATGTCCAGTAGCAATCCATCATAAGATCAAAGTGATACATCTATAATCAAGCATTTGAAAAGCCAGAGAGCAAGTAAGGTTCATAATTAGGTGGTCCAAATTCCCATGTTATCCTCCAAGTTTCCATCAGTATCTTTCCCTCAGTTCACACTTATGACCATATGGAGTTGGTATGTATGACCAACTGACAAAGGAGGAAAGTAGCTGAGCTTGGTTCATGAATTGGTCACCACAGGAGTATAGCCGCAGGCTAAAAATGGACTTCTTCACTATAGCCTCACATAAGAATGCCTCAAAAAGTCAGCACTGAGGTTAATTTTCCCAATGAAGAGGGCTTTGGGAAGTTTATCTGGTCTCTAATTTGTATGGAAAGAGAATTGTCCAGAACTAAGAATATATATGGATATATTTGGTATGTTTATGTACTCATAAGAACTGGCAAACATTGGTAGAACAAAGACTGGAAAAGCAGGGACATATGAATGCACCTATGGAGGCAGGAAAAAATTGAAATAACTTTTTATTGCAAATAAACACCCACAAAGCAATATTTGCCATAGGAAAGCATTAAATGGCTAGTAGAAAGAATTACCTAATCAGTTGACAACAGGCAAAATGGGTGCATAATGTCCTTTCCTTGGGGAAAGACCTCGCCCAAGGAAAGGACACTCGTATATGTGCCGAACAACTTTGCCTCAAGATTGAACAACTTTTAATGGGCATCCTAGCTTTAGAGATCTCCATAGCATTGGTTAAGACCTCTGTTGCAACTGCATCGTAATTTGGCTCAGAGGGGCTGTTCTCAGATCACTCCCCAATTACACTTTTTCATACAAATCTCTGAGTCTCAGTCTGTTTACTTAGGAAATCTAAGACATATCTTTAAAACTATTATTCTGGAGAATGAATGTTTTTTTGGCAATTAAGCCCACTTTTATTGTTCCTTCCTTTTCATATTCTGTCTCCTTTTTTTCAAAATAGGCCATATTCCTATAAGTTCTATGTGTTTTTAGTGAGCATTTAAGACTTCTTTATGTAATATATTTTCTGTATCTATCATCCTGAAAATTAGGATCAGTTAAGCCTTCATTTTGACACTGCCTGAATGCCATAGCTATCTGGGATATCAGTGGCAGGATGGGATTTCTCAGCTCTCCTGGGTGTAGCCGACTCCAGTTGATTCTGGTACATGTAGATATGGCATATCTCTTTTACACTGTCTTTGTCTGTCAGTGCAGCTCTCTAATCTAGTTTAATTTCCTATTTTTATATTTGTGTGTCACAGTGATTTTATCGCCAAGGGAAGAAGCTTAAAATGTAATAAGGTTATGTTCACTGTCTAGGTAAGGTTATACTGGCCACTCTGATGCAAATTTGAACAATTTCAATATTTACCAGTGTATTGCCAGTTTGATTACAAATTTGTATTGAATGTAAAAATCAAAAATATATTTTACCCATGGGGGAAATGTAGGTAATTTCAGACTTATCTTAATGTGTATGATATTTATGTAGCAGTGTTTAGAATATGAATGACTTGCAAAACATCAAACTGTTTTACATTCTGACATTTTTGAAAGGCATACATGATTTTATTTTATTAATATAGTTTTGAACTCTCTGAACATATAGAAAATAGTGATTATTTTCTAAACTAATGTTTTAAATGCCCTATTCATTTTCACTTTCTTAATAAATTATTTAATGAAATACTGTCATGCTCAAAAATGAAACTTGAATTTGAAACAATCAAAGCAAAAACAAATAACATAATTATGGTTTTAGGATGGATTATTAGCTTTAAATAGAATATATTATTGTATTGAAATAGTAGGAAAACTAAATATTGGTTAAATCATAGTTACAAAGTATACTTTGAAGCAATGATATAACTTAATGTTTAAAGAGTTATAAATTTTTGAAACCAATAACAATAAAAATATGACAAGAATATTAACAAATATTTCATATTTCATGAAATTACATTTAACAAACCATTTACCCATGTTTCATTTTCTTATAATTAAAGGAATATGAATAAAACAATAGTATAAAGTGAAATTTTAACCAGTAATCTTGGCAATGAAAATAATATTTAAAAATTTTAAAAGGAGTTTTGGGGCTTCCCTGGTGGCGCAGTGGTTGAGAGTCCGCCTGCCGATGCTGGGGACATGGGTTCACGCCCCTGTCTGGGAAGATCCCACATGCCGCAGAGCGGCTAGGCCCGTGAGCCATGGCCGCTGAGCCTGCGCGTCCGGAGCCTGTGCTCTGCAACAGGAGAGGCCACAACAGTGAGAGGCCCATGTACCACAAAAAAAAAAAAAAAAAGGAGTTTTGCAGAACCAAAGCTATAGATATTTTCAAAGACCCATGGTGAATACCCAAATTGTTATATCCTCTTTACAGGCTGATTCCCTAATATTTATCTAAATTAAAAATGCACATGCATTTTAACTAGAAGTTCCCTTCCATGTCTTTAATTCTACTGGCATAATCCCATTTATGCCAAAAGAAAAAAATGTTGATATGTGTATTGCAATATTGTTTTTACTTTCCAAGTTCAGGAAATAAACTAAAAGTCCATCAATAAGAGTCTGACTATAAATTATATTTCACTTAATCTAAGACATTATTGTAAATGGCATTATTATTTTATGTACTACTAGCAAATGAAAAAACAAAAACAAACTTACCAATCATACAAAAAGACACGATCACTATAAGATACAATTTAGCTTCATAGATGTTAAAAGTGTCTCCAAAATCAGTGTAATATGATATACAGTGAAAGGTCAAAGGATAATAAAAAATATTAAAAAATAGCATAAACACAACACAGTGAAAGGATCTTAAAAATGTTTTCATGAAAGAAAAATGAGTGGAGAATATTGTGTATGATTTTTCTCATATACATAAATGCAATTTTGGAAGTAAATGGAAAAATTTAACCAGAGCTTTCCTTTTGAAAAGTCATTTTACAGTCTACTAGGTAGATGAGTGTAGCAAAATTTATTCTATTAAAAATAATATGGACTATTTATATTATATTTTCTTTAAGGTTAAATTGTTTTAAAAGACTCATAGAACAACCATTTTCTCACCTTGCTGATCTCAGATTTTTATTCTTCCTTAGATAACAACTTTCACTGCAGTAATTTCTTCTTTTATATACCTCCATGTTTTTAACATGTATGCTGTGGTCTAAATGTGACCCCCGGAAATTTGTATTTTGAAACCTATTGCCCAATGTGATGGTATTAAGAAGTGGGAACTTTGGAAAATGTTTAAGTCATGAGGGCAGAGCCTTCATGGATGGGAGATTCACAACATCAGTATCTGTGGTTTATAATCCCTTATTCCAGGAAACAACTCTCCCCAGGGAAATGAGCAATGCTGGCAGCATACTGAGTGCCTATTAGGGGGTGAGTAGATGATTATTAACATTTGGGAGATTTAGTCCTTTCATTCCTAGTTTGGTACATCTACTATCTCTGATAATATCTTTCCTGAAAATAAATCTTCAGTCTTCTGTTGAAATGGGATGGGTATTGCTGTGCTTATTTCTCAGGATGATTCAGAAGGAAAATCTGAAAACTCCTATAACTTCTTCTTATACATAATTTATAACCAATAAGTTGTCTTTAAGTGTTATCTCTATTTTCTTTCTCAAATGTGTCTGGGGAATCCAATTTTTTGAGAGTTCTGAGATTTGGGTAATATGATTTGTCTTTGGCTCTTCCTAATTAGAGCTCATGTTTCAGCTGCCTCTATTTAACTTGATCAATTACCACTGTTCCCTCTGCTCCTGAGATTGCATTGTGTGTGTGTGTGTGTGTGTGTGTGTGTGTGTGTGTGTGTGTGTGTGTGTGTTGTCTCTTCTTGCAGTTGATCATTTTTTGGTTACTTATATTATTTCATCATTTCATGCATCTCAATTTCATTTTAGTAGTTATCAAAGTTATCAGAAGTAAAGTTTGATTTAATTCCTTCATGTTTAACTGAATGCTACATATATTATTTCTAAATTACTTTTTTTTCTGTTATATTAACATATAACATGTTAGTTTCAGGTGTACAACATTATGATTCAATACTTGCATACACTGAGAAATGATCATCACAATAAATATAATTACCATCCCTCACCATACATAGTTACGATTTTTACTTGTGACGAGGACTATTAAGATTTACTCTTAGCAACTTTCAGATATGCAATACAGTGCTATTCACAATAATCAGCATACTGTATTAAATTTCAATATATTGATACAAAGTAAGGTAAAGTGAGACATATGACTGAATTGTTAAGCAAAGATCAATGAAAATAGTTGTTTGTATATATTTCATTACATTCAAACTATACTTGAAAAATATATTCAATAAGTGAAAAGAAAAATAATGATTTAGTTAAGGGTAGTTTGTAAGTAACATGTTTTGTGATTTTCAGTACTCAGCAATCTTCTCATATTGGTCACTTTATATTCATAAAGTATACACAATTAATCTATTTTAATAATGAAGGAATTGAGACAGAAAAATCTTTAGAGTTCAGCTTAAAAATATTTATTGAGTTCCTACTAGTGATTCAATTATCCACTGGGCTCTCAAAGAACAAAATTTATAGATTTTCCTTTTTCTTAAGGAGGTCATTTGGTGGGCAGTCAAACAAATACAACAGAGTTTCAAAATACGTTAAGCAATATGATAAATACATGAAGAAGATAAAAGAATAGATACCACCAAAGTTCTGGTAGTACTGTCCTAAATATTTAATGCATATTATACAACTTAGTAAAATATCTTATTTTCTAACATAGAAGAAACATGTGAATGTTTTCACCCTAATAATTTTTCAATGTTTGTGTACTTACAGAGTGGATATTCTCTGTATGCACCTGAAGACCCACTCTCTATTCTTTCTATCATGCTCTGTGTTCCTGAAGGATAATCTCTAATGATTGTTTGGACTTCAATAACATCAGGTTCTTTTTCCTTTAGTTTCGAGTTGCGTTATTCGCAAAGGATGCACCAACAGGAGAATAAGGTGATTTACTCTAGGATTCCTTTTTTAAGGGTCCATCATTAGGCATTGGCTCTGTTCCTCTACAGGAGGCCACAGCTGCTGCAGGCCAGCCTCCTACCTTCAGTGACAGCTCTTACTGAATTCCAATAACAATTCAGCACCCCTCCTCCCCAGTGTGCCTTAAAGAGAATGATAATGTCTTCTTATTTTTGTTGATCTTGTAGTGCTTTACTATTTCTTATTGGTTCCCTGGTCCTGTCCATATCTATAAATAAATTTTCCCTTCATTAAATACTCACGGTAATCCACTTTGAGCATGTAACCTTTTGGAGGAGTAGAGAGAGAGCTGCCAATTTGATTTAAAGTGTAATTTGTACTACAAGTGTTCCTGTGAAGTATAGACCCAAAATTGAATTGTGGAATTGCATAGCACACAATTTTTATAAGAACCATTAAAAAATTTTTTGTAAAGAAAAAATGAGACACTAGTAGTCATTGGCATAACAGTTATCCACTACTGGCATGTGATAATTGAACAAATAAAGCACAACTTGGTGGGATATTGTATACCTACTACACTTAGTCACGAAGACTACAGTTGTGATTGTAAGTATTATGACATAGGGCTGGCTGCTTCTTTTGATCCTGGAGTGAGTATTGAAGAAAAGGATCAATTGACTTTAAATACCCAACTGAAGGTATGGGAAGAAAATCAGAAAATTATAAAAGAAATTTCATTTATTGTAGTCCTAAGGGCAATATGGTTGGGAAACAAATCCAGGGCCTCTCTGTCAATGTGTAGAGTTAAAATGTTACATAAATGTGCAACACCAGAGAATCCCTTATAAGGACAGTGGTGGGAATTAGTGGAAAACTAACATGAAATGAAGATACTGGAGAAACACAGACCAAGCTGAAAATATTAAGCCAATATAAAGAGCAGGAGTGACACTGGCAATTTTACTTTTATGAATTAAAGAAATGCATTTATAACAGCTAGGTCAGTTGGTCATCTGACCTGCCCCTACTAATACAGAGCACAACTCAATAGCAGCATTTGTCATGGAATAAACACCCAAACTACTTTCTAAAGAGAGTGCCAAAAAACAAGCCATTATAAACAGGACCAAGAATTACTGATAAATGAAGTGGTATTTTTGGATATAAAACAAGCTCAACCTCTGACCAAGAAACTGCTGAGCGTTCACACTTAGATATTCCCTCTTTGCTCCAGAGTAAAGAAGGACTTTTTCAAAGTCATAAAATGGTTCAAAGTAAGAAAAATACATTTATAAGACACACAGCAATACCTGGGGCTGAAACTCAGTTCTGCAGCAACAGCAACAGTAAACATAAGCAGTGTGGCAAACCAGATCCAGGACTACCATTACGCATGGTCTAAGGAAGTACTCCTGACCTATGAAAAGATGGAGAAAAAAGCTAGAAGCCTTACCCTGAGAAGGACTAATATAAATATCAGTACTTCCTGTGGTAAGAAGGAGTTGCAAAAACTACACA
Organism: Pseudorca crassidens; assembly: GCF_039906515.1. Classification (NCBI taxonomy): domain Eukaryota; kingdom Metazoa; phylum Chordata; class Mammalia; order Artiodactyla; family Delphinidae; genus Pseudorca; species Pseudorca crassidens. The sequence goes on from NC_090313.1 coordinate 22,292,169, forward strand.
GATAGGATTTTTACTAAGCTCTCCACTGACTCAGCGACTACATCTGCAATGTCAAATTTACTGTGGGAAGGAGTCTTAGCCATAAATACCAAACAGACCTCAACATATACAGGATTTTGTGACTACTAGGTAGAGCCAAGAAATCATTAAACATGGTGAAGTTAGTGCAAAGAAGAAAAATCTACAATTTACACTAAAATTTTGAAACACATAGAAAACATGCTAAGCAAGATAGCTGTAAAGAATGTTGGAGCCCAGGGTAGCCCACCCCAAAATGTGCCTTAATGGTATATTGATTATTCTGAGTTAAAGTTACTTAAGAAATGGGCAACGTAAGAGGGACACTTTGCCTCTCCGTTCTATCTCCCTGAAAGCAAGAAATAAAGCTTTCATGTGAAAAGTACACGACCTGCATCTGGAGGTAGAAGGCCACACTTATAGCCAAAGATAGGGAAGTCGGGTTTCTTCTGCTGCTCTCCATTTCTCCCCACCATCCCATTACAGCCTGACCCATCCCCCCCGCCCGCTGTCCATGGAAAAATTGTCTTCCATGAAACCGGTCCCTGGTTCCAAAAAGGTTGGGAACCGCTGCTATTGCACTTGTGTCACAATAGATATTCCCCTGATTGGAGATCATTGCTATGCCATTTAGAAAAGGATTGAGAAGGACATTTTTTCTGTACTCTAGAAATTGTATAAGAAGCATACTGATATGTAGAATCAAAGAAGTAGATTGGTGATCACCTGGAATCCATTATAGACAGAATAATGGGCCTTAAAAAACATGTGGAATCCTTTGTAGGTGATGGAAATACTATACCTCTTGGTTGAGTTGGTGGTTTCATTGGTGTAAACACCTGTGCAAAACCCAGATAATAGTCCACTTTAGAGGATGCAGTCTATTTTATGTAAATTTTTTCTTCATAAAGTTAATAAAAAAGGTGAATTTCACTGTGTTTCATATGCACTTCAAACTAATGCATACTATTCTCAGATTCTGGGTGCAGTTCTCTAAATATATAAATTATATTTGTTTCTTATGTAGTCTCAGTGCTGCATGATACCTTATATCTTTCCTGATTTATTTCTCCTTATTTTGTCTTGCTGTGTTTAAATTCACCTTTATAACTGAGGATTTAATTACCGATGATTTTATTTCTATTACATATACAGTTGATCCTTGAACAACATGGGTTTGAACTGCATAGACCCACTTACACTTGGATTTTTAAAAAATAAACAAGTACTACATTACCACAGTACTACAGGATCTGCAGTTGGTTGATTTGGAAAATGCAGAACTATGAATAGGGAGGGACTGCCTATACATACAGAGGGCTGACTATAAGTTATACTTGGATTTTCAACTGCATGGGGATCAATGCCCCTAATCTTGGCACTGTTCAAGGGCTAATTATAAATATATATATACACATATATTTTTATATATATAAATTATATATATTAATATATATAATTAATTTTCCATACACATTTAATAGTAATATAAATACCAAGTTTATTGTCCTGATTAATTATATCCATCCTTATCTAATTAAGAATTATTTTCTTAATTCTCTTATTCCTGATAACTGGTGTTAGTATAGCGTCATGCAAGTTTTAACTCATTTCACCATTTGTGGTTTTTCCTATATCATTATATTTTAGGGTTATCTATTTTAAACAGCATATAATTGGATTTTGTTTTTGTGTACCATATGAAAAATTTTGTGTTTTGAATACTAGTTTATTTTTTAATACTCATTCTGATTACTAAGGTAATTTATGTAATTCTACTTTTTATTCTTTGTATTCTCTTTGTTTCATGATTATATGTTCCTCTCTCCATTCTGATTTATTTTGGAATCTTTTAAAAATTATTAATTTTTTTCCATATTATCTTTTGGTGTATATATTATTTTATAATTATTTTCTAATTTCAGTGGAAATTCAACCAGCATTGCTTTATTATATATAAATGTAATATGTATATTATAAACATGTAATTTTTCCAGTAAATATTCATTTAGAGTTTCCTATGTATTTATTATTGTTATTGGCTCTTCATTTTCCTCTTCATCTCCAAGCTTCACCTGGGATCATTTTCATTCTAATCAAAGAATTATTTCCCAGATTGTATTGGCTGTTGCCTAATCATCTCAAGCGTTGTGGGGTTTACGTTGATGATGATATTTTTATTGTTGTTTTCTTTACTTAATCATTACTTAACCTTTATTTTTAAAATGTATTTTACTCAGTACAGAACTCGATGTTTGTTATAGAAATATATTTTGAAGATATGACTTCATTATCTTCTGGATTTCATTTTATTCTATTGGAAAGTAGGCTGTCATTCTCAACTGGGAATGTAGTTATAAGCAATAGATAATTGTTTCTTTTCTACTTTTGACTACTACTTAGAATATATTTTAGTCTTTGTCATAATTTTTTCTACTTAGTGCTTAGTTGTGCTTTACTTCAGATTTTTATTTCTTGGGTTTTGTATTGATTCTTGAAACTGTAACTTATTATGGTTTCTTCTTTTGGAGTATGATCAGCCACTATCTCTTCAGATGTTTTCTACTTCAATATTTCTACCTTTGTCTGGAATTTAACTCACACATGTATTAGATGTTTCACTATATTTCACATGACTTCTTTATTCTTTTCTATATTTTCTATCTTTTGCCTCTTTTGGACTTGTTATCTGCATTACTCCTTTTGAAATATATTCAACATCACCAATTAGCTCTTCAACTGTTCCTCATCTGCCATGAAAGCCATTCACTCAGCTGTTAATTTAATCAATTGTATTTTCAGTTATATAATTTCCATTTGTTTCTATCACATAGTTTTCAGTTATTATAATCTCTATTGTGTCAGTTAATTTCTTATCATATTAATCATAGTAATTTTAACTTGCATGACTGGCAACTCCAATATTTAAAATTATTATGAATTTGTTCTATTTTGCTTTTTCCCTTTTTAAAATTATTCTTATTTTCTGATATATTATTTCCTTTTTTTTAATTTTTGAATTTTATTTTATTTATGTTTTTTGCATAGCAGGTCCTTATTAGTCAACAATTTTATACACATCAGTGTATATATGTCAAACCCAGTTGCCCAATTCATCACACCACCACCCCCACTCCCCCACCGCTTTCCCCCTTTGGTGTCCATACGTTTGTTCTCTACATCTGTGTCTCAATTTCTGCCCTGCAAACTGGTTCATCTGTACCATTTCTCTAGGTTCCACATACATGCATTAATATACGATATTTGTTTTTCTCTTTCTGACTTACATCACTCTGTATGACAGTCTCTAGATCCAGCCACGTCTCAACAAATGACTTAATTTCATTCCTTTTTATGGCTGAGTAATATTCCATTGTATATATGAACCACATCTTCTTTATCCAATCGTCTGTCGATGGGCATATAGGTTCCTTCCATGACATGGCTATTGTAAATAGTGCTGCAATGAACATTGGGGTGCATGGGTCTTTTTGAATTATGCTTCTCTCTGGATATATGCCCAGTAGTGGGATTTCTGGATCATATGGTAATCTATTTTTAGTTTTTAAAGGAACGTCCATACTGTTCTCCATAGTGGCTGTATCAATTTACGTTCCCAACAGTGCAAGAGAGTACCCTTTTCTCCACAGCCTCTCCAGAATTTGTTGTTTGTAGATTTTCTGATGATGCCCATTCTAACTGGTGTGAGGTGATACCTCATTGTAGTTTTGATTTGCATTTCTCTAATAATTAGTGATGTTGAGCAGCTTTTCATGTGCCTCTTGGCCATCTGTATGTCTTCTATGGAGAAATGTCTACTTAGGTCTTCTGCCCATTTTTGGATTGGGTTGTTTGTTTCTTTAATATTGAGTTGCATGAGCTGTTTAAATACCTTGGAGATGAATCCTTTGTTTGTTGATTCATTTGCAAATATTTTCTCCCATTCTGAGGGTTGTCTTTTCATCTTGTTTATGGCTTCCTTTGCTGTGGAAAAGCTTTGAAGTTTCATTAGGTCCCATTTGTTTATTTTTGTTTTTATTTCCATTACTCTAGGAGGTGGATCAACAAAGATCTTGCTGTGATTTATATCAGACTGTTCTTCCTATGTTTTCCTCCAAGAGTTTTATAGTGTCTGGTCTTACATTTAGGTCTCAAAACCGTTCTGAGTTTATTTTTGTGTATGGTGTTAGGGAGTGTTCTAATTTCATTCCTTTACATGTAGCTGTCTGGTTTTCCCAGCACCACTTATTGAAGAGACTGTCTTTTCTCATTGTATATCTTTCCTTCCTTTTTCATAGATTAGTTGACCATAGGTGCGTGGGGTTATCTCTCAGCTTTCTATCTTGTTCCATTGATCTGTTTCTGTTTTTGTGCCAGTGCCATATTGTCTTGATTACTGTAGCTTTGTAGTATAGTCTGAAGTCAGGGAGTCTGATTTCTCCAGCTCCGTTTTTTTCCCTCAAGACTGCTTTGGCTATTCAGGGTCTTTTGTGTCTCCATACAAATTTTAAGATGATTTGTTCTAATTCCGTAAAAAATGCCGTTGGTAATTTGATAGGGATTGCATTGAATCTGTAGGTTGCTTTGGGTAGTATAGTCATGTTCACAATATTGAGTCTTCCAATCCAAGAACATGGTATATATCTCCATCTGTTGGTATCATCTTTAATTTCTTTCATCAGTGTCTTATAGTTTTCTGCATGCAGGTCTTTTATCTCCCTAGGTAGGTTTATTCCTAGGTATTTTATTCTTTTATTTGCAATGGTAAATGGGAGTGTTTCCTTAATTTCTCTTTTTCATCATTAGTGTATAGGAATGCAAGAGATTCCTGTGCATTAATTCTGTATCCTGCACTTTACCAAATTCATTGATTAGCTCTAAGAGTTTTCTGGTGGCACCTTTAGGATTCTCTGTGTATAGTATCATGTCATCTGCCAGCAGTGACAGTTTTATTTCTTCTTTTCCAACTTGTATTCCTTTTATTTCTTTTTCTTCTCTGATTGCCATGGCTAGGACTTCCAAAACTATGTTGAATAATAGTGGTGAGAGTGGACATCCTTGTTGCATTCCTGATCATAGAGGAAATGCTTTCAGATTTTCACCATTGAGAATGATGTTTGCTGTGGGTTTGTCATAAATGGTCTTTATTATGTTGAGGTTAGTTCCCTCTATTCCCACGTTCTGGAGAGTTTTTATCATAAATTGGTGTTTAATTTTGTCAAAAGCTTTTTCTGCATCTATTGAGATGATCGTATGGTTTTTATTCTTCAGTTTGTTAATATGGTGTATCAAATTGATTGATTTGCATATATTGAAGAATCCTTGCATCCATGGGATATATCCCACTTGATCATGGTGTATGATCCTTTTAATGTGTTGTTGGATTCTGTTTGCTAGTACTTTGTTGAGGATTTTTGCATCTATATTCATCAGTGATATTGGTCTGTAATTTTCTTTTTTTGTATTATCTTTGTCTGGTTTTGGTATCAGGGTGATGGTGGCCTCATAGAATAAGTTTGGGAGTGTTCCTTCCTCTGCAAATTTCTGGAAGAATTTAAGAAGGATGGGCGTTAGCTCTTCTCTAAATGTTCGATAGAATTCACCTGTAAAGCCATCTGGTCCTGGACTTTTGTTTGTTGGAAGATTTTTAATCACATTTTCAATTTCATTACTTGTGATTGGTCTGTTCATATTTTCTATTTATTCCTGGTTCAGTCCTGGAAGGTTATACCTTTGTAAGAATTTGTCCATTTCTTCCAGGTTGTCCATTTTTTCGGCATAGAGTTGCTTGTAGTAGTCTCGTAGGATGCTTTGTATTTCTGCAATGTCTGTTGTAACTTCTTTTTCTTTTCTAATTTTATTGATTTGAGTCCTCTCTCTCTTTTTCTTGATGAGACTGGCTAATGGTTTATCAATTTTGTTTATCTTCTCAAAGAACCAGCTTTTAGTTTTATTGATCTTTGCTATTGTTTTCTTTGCTTCTATTTCATTTATTTCTGCTCTGATCTTTATGATTTCTTTCTTTCTACTAACTTTGGGTTTTGTTTTTTCTTCTTTCTCTAGTTCCTTTAGGTGTAAGGTTAGATTGTTTGAGATTTTTCTTGCTTTTTGAGGTAGGATTGTATAGCTATAAACTTCCCTCTGAGAACTGCTTCTGCTGTATCCCATAGGTTTTGGATCGTTGTGTTTTCACTTTCATTTGTCTCTAGGTATTTTATGATTTCCTCTTTGATTTCTTCAGTGATCTCTTGGTTATTTAGCAACGTATTGGTTAGCCTCCATGTGTTTGTGTTTTTATGATTTTTTCCCTCTAATTCATTTCTAATCTCATAGCGTTGTGGTCAGAAAAGATGCTTGATATGATTTCAATTTTCTTAAATTTACTGTGGCTTGATTTGTGACCAAGATGTGATCTATACTGGAGAATGTTCCATGTGCACTTGAGAAGAAAGTGTAATCTGCTGTTTCTGGATGGAATGTCCTATATCAATTAAATCTATCTGGTCTATTGTGTCATTTAAAGCTTCTGTTTCCTTATTTATTTTCATTTTGGATGATCTGTCCATTGGTGTAAGTGAGGTGTTAAAGTCACCCACTATTATTGTGCTCTGTCGATTTCCTCATTTATAGCTGTTAGCAGTTGTCTTAAGTATTGAGGTGAACCTATGTTGGGTGCATATATATTTATAATTGTTATCTCTTCTTCTTGGTTTGATCCCTTGATTATTATATAGTGTCCTTCTTTGTCTCTTGTAACATTCTTTATTTTAAAGTCTATTTTATCTGATATGAGTATTGCTACTCCAGCTTTCTTTTGATTTCCATTTGCATGGAATATCTTTTTCCATCCCCTCACTGTCAGTCTGTATGTGTCCCTAGGTCTGAAGTGGGTCTCTTGTAGACAGCATATAGATGGGTCTTATTTTTGTATCCATTCAGCAAGCCTGTGTCTTTTGGCTGGAGCATTTAATCCATTCACGTTTAAGGTAATTATCAATATGTATGTTCCTATGACCATTTTCTTAATTGTTTTGGGGTTTTTTTTGTAGGTCCTTTTCTTCTCTTGTGTTTCCCACTTAGAGAAGCTCCTTTAGCATTTGTTGTATACCTGTTTTGGTGGTGTTGAATTCTCTTAGCTTTTGCTTGTCTGTAAAGCTTTTGATTTCTCCATCGAATCTGAATGAGATCCTTGCCAGGTAAAGTAATCTTGGTTGTAGGTTCTTTCCTTTCATCACTTTTAGTATATCATGCCACTCCCTTCTGGCTTGTAGAGTTTCTGCTGAGAAATTACCTGTTAACCTTATGGGAATTCCCTTGTATGTTATTTGTCATTTTTCCCTTGCTGCTTTCCTTGTCTTTAATTTTGCAAGTGTGATTACTATGTGTCTCGGCATGTTCCTCCTTGAGTTTATCCTGTATGGGAGTCTCTGCACTTCCTGGACTTGGGTGGCTATTTCCTTTCCCATGTTAGGGAAGTTTTTGACTATAATCTCTTCAAATATTTTCTCGGGTCTTTTCTCTCTCTCTTCTCCTTCTGGGACCCCTATAATGCGAGTGTTGTTGCGTTTAATGTTGTCCCAGAGGTCTCTTAGGCTGTCTTATTTCTTTTCATTCTTTTTTCTTTATTCTGTTCCGCAGCAGTGAATTCCACCATTCTGTCTTCCAGGTCACTTATCCTTTATTCTGCCTCAGGTATTCTGTTATTGATTCCTTCCAGTGCAGTTTTCATTTCAGTAATTGTATTGTTCATCTCTGTTTTTTCTTAAATCTTCTAGGTGTTTGTTAAACATTTCTTGCATCTTCTCGATCTTTGCCTTCATTCTTTTTCTGAGGTCCTGGATCATCTTCACTGTCATTATTCTGAATTCTTTTTCTGGAAGGTTGCCTATCTCCACTTCATTTAGTTGCTTTTCTGGGGTTTTTTCTTGTTCTTTTATCTGGTACATAGCCCTCTACCTTTTCATCTTGTCTATCCTCTGTAAATGTGGTTTTTGTTCTACAGGCTGCAGGATTGTAGTTCTTCTTGCTTCTGTTCTTATTTCCTTTTTAAAAATAGAATTCCAGACCATTGGAAAGAAAAATTCAAAATAATGTAAAGTTCTAGGTGATCTTAATTTTTCCAAGTGGATTTACTTTTACTTCCAGAAGGCAGCCAGAATAAAGTCAGATTTTCTTAATAGACTAGGTATTAAGATGATTTGACTCTGGGTTTCAATTATTGTTGGAGGGTCTCTTTCTAAACCCCTTCTACTCATAGGATATGGCTGTTAAGTTCACTTCTAAAAACGTGGAGTATTTACCAGAGTGCTCCATATTAGGGAGACAGATGAAAGCTCTAATCACTTACTCATCCTCTTAGTCAATAATTTTACCTCTCGTATCTGCAATTGCCCTGAGAGGAAAAGCATCTTTGTATGCCAAATTAAGTTTTTTTGACTTTCCTCTATTTCGAGGTACTGACCCCACAATTTCTTACTGCTTTCGATCTCTCTAAATCCTTACAAGGGAAGATATCTGTGTTATGTCCAACTTTCTGAATTGTGCTCTGTGAGAATCTTGGCCTGAAAAAAATTACTTATCCATTGCCTAATGCAGAATTCTTCAAAGTTAATCTTATTGATAATCTATCATTCAAATTAGTAACTGTATTAATTATTGGCTTCATGACCTGGGTTTAAATAGTCTTTATTTTTTATATTATTGAAAACATTGAAAAAGTGATTTACAACATGGTCTTAATTAAAGAATACTTAAATAAAAGTGATTTGTCTCACAATTTTACTTAAATTAAGACTCTTACAATGAGACTCATATTTCTCATTTAGTATTTCTGCTTTTAAGGAAATGAGTTGCTAGTTATATTATTCCATTTTGTATTTATCCCATAGGATTATTATTATGATTAATTGTGATATATGGTTTCCACAAAACTTGAAGCATATTACAAATTCAAAAATGGCTGCTATAAATATAATTGAATAATATTAGTATCACTTCTTAGTGCCTTTAAATATAATGAGAAACATTTACCAAAGGCAGAAGTTTGCTTGCAAACTCTATTGATTACCTTATTGGAATCCATGGTTATAACAGGATGGAAATAAATGCAACTTTATTTCCATTTTGGATCATGATTATCTGAGACACTCTTGGTAGATTTCTACCTTCCTTTGAAATAGGAGAAAACACAGTAAAAATTAGAAGAAAACATTATTAATTCTTATACAGTTTTTTTCTACATGCCCTGATTGAATCTATAACACTGAAAGAGCTTTGGTACCCCCAGACAGCATACAGGATGTAACACGTGTCAGATATCATTATAGAAGCCAGCACATTTGTTATCATATAAAAATGTTGAACAATGAAATATCTATATCCTATTTGATGTGATAATAAAAGTTCATAGTGTTCCAGGAAAAGAATGATTTTTTCCCTGGCCAAGATAAAACATAACCACTGAAACTCGTTTATATTCATTTCATAAATCAATGACAATTCACTTCAGTGAATGTGTCTGGAAGTCAGCCAATAAGCAACAGCAACAATCCATTAAACATACTTCTCAGATAAAGGTCAACCATTCCTAAAAACTTCCATTTCTGAAAGTCTGCCAATCCTTGAACTTCATTCATGCTTTCCAAGCCCTACAGAAGATCGGCATTTCTGCTGTGCTCAGAGACTGTAATTACAACACAGCTTTCCCTTTATAAACAAACAACCCATTTTGCTTTATTGTTTCAGATATTAGAGCATCAACAATTAGCGGTTTCACCAATATTTTGTTTTGTGTTGAAGATCATCTATTTGAAATTTTCTTCTCAAGAAAAAAAGTACCCACAAGCTCCTTTATGTCCCAGTAGTCCTTCAGATTTGGTGCAGATCAGATTTTTCAACAACATGAGTTTTGATTTGTTTCAATAAGATTTTGTTTCTTAATTTATATTGTTATCCTAGAATTTATAACCAAATACGTCTTTGTATAAGGTAATTAGATCCCTAGATCAGAAGAACACTGTTAGCAAATAGTCTTGGTATTAATCTGTTCATTCTTTCATTGATTTCTCTATTCTTGCTTTTTTTTTAAATAAACTTTTCATTTTAAGAAAGTTTTAGACACACAGAAAAATGTAAAGATGGTACAAAGTGTTCCCTCATACTCCACATTGAGTTTCCTTATTATTAACATCTTACATTACTATGGCACATTTGTTACAATTAATGAATATATATTGATACATTATTACTACTTAAGTCCATAATTTACTCAAAGGTCCTTAGATTTTACCTAATATCCATTTTCTGTTTCAAGATCCCACCTAAGATACCATATTATATTTAGTCACCATGTATTCTCAGGATACTCTTGGGTGTGACAGCTGATGCTTGCTTGCTTTTTGTTTGTCTAATTGTACAAAATCTCATCTCATTTATTTGGCTTAGCACTTAAATATCTTGTCTCTGTTGAGCTTGTGAGGAAGTGCTCCACAAGAATGGATAAAGGCATAGATCTGATAAGTCTCATACCTAAGCCAGCACAAAAGCCTAATATTTTAATTGTATTTCTTAAATCACACAAAGGCAATTTCTCAGACTTTGCCTTGGATTCCTCAACAGAAATTCCAGAGTATTCTCTCACTTGAAAAATCACACCAGTGTCACTTTCCTTAGTCTGTATTCTGAGATCAATGATAGTTGAGAGATTAGTTCTAAAATTGATTCTTGACTCTGCTTACTTGAGAAATAGAAATTCCTTTTATAAGTATATGTGCTAGAACTACAGTGGCTTCCATCCTGTGTGTCATGGTTTCATCTACAAGAAAACTGAATCTCCTGTCTGGGGTAAAGTTGTGTTTTCCTAAATATACTCTCAATAATAGCCTCACTTCTTTAATTACCTTGATGTTATTGGCAAAGTTTTACTAAAAATATATAGAATAACAATAATGATATAGCAGCTTTTGCCATGTTAAAGATATTATTTTAAAAACTTTAGAAAAGAGAGAAAATGAAATAAAAACTGATCAGTGGTCAACTTTCTGTGATTTACAGCTTGAGGTCTCAAAATATCCTCTCTTCAATACTCTGTAGAGATGTCCTATTTTAAAGACCCTAATGAAAGTCAAATAAGATAATTCACACTCAAACCATTTTTTAATTTTTAAATTTTTAATTTAATTTTATTTTTTTATACAGCAGGTTCTTATTACTTATCAATTTTATACACATCAGTGTATACATGTCAATCCCAATCGCCCAATTCATCACACCACCATCCCCACCCCACCCCCTCAGCTTTCCCCCCTTGGTGTCCATACGTTTGTTCTCTACATCTGTGTCTCAGATTCTGCCCTGCAAACCGGTTCATCTGTACCATTTTTCTACGTTCCACATACATGCATTAATATACGATATTTGTTTTCCTCTTTCTGACTTACTTCACTCTGTATGACAGTCTCTAGATCCAGCCACGTCTCAACAAATGACTTAATTTCATTCCTTTTTATGGCTGAGTAATATTCCATTGTATATATGAACCACATCTTCTTTATCCAATCGTCTGTCGATGGGCATATAGGTTCCTTCCATGACATGGCTATTGTAAATAGTGCTGCAATGAACATTGGGGTGCATGGGTCTTTTTGAATTATGCTTCTCTCTGGATATATGCCCAGTAGTGGGATTTCTGGATCATATGGTAATCTATTTTTAGTTTTTAAAGGAACGTCCATACTGTTCTCCATAGTGGCTGTATCAATTTACGTTCCCAACAGTGCAAGAGAGTACCCTTTTCTCCACAGCCTCTCCAGAATTTGTTGTTTGTAGATTTTCTGATGATGCCCATTCTAACTGGTGTGAGGTGATACCTCATTGTAGTTTTGATTTGCATTTCTCTAATAATTAGTGATGTTGAGCAGCTTTTCATGTGCCTCTTGGCCATCTGTATGTCTTCTATGGAGAAATGTCTACTTAGGTCTTCTGCCCATTTTTGGATTGGGTTGTTTGTTTCTTTAATATTGAGTTGCATGAGCTGTTTAAATACCTTGGAGATGAATCCTTTGTTTGTTGATTCATTTGCAAATATTTTCTCCCATTCTGAGGGTTGTCTTTTCATCTTGTTTATGGCTTCCTTTGCTGTGGAAAAGCTTTGAAGTTTCATTAGGTCCCATTTGTTTATTTTTGTTTTTATTTCCATTACTCTAGGAGGTGGATCAACAAAGATCTTGCTGTGATTTATATCAGACTGTTCTTCCTATGTTTTCCTCCAAGAGTTTTATAGTGTCTGGTCTTACATTTAGGTCTCAAAACCGTTCTGAGTTTATTTTTGTGTATGGTGTTAGGGAGTGTTCTAATTTCATTCCTTTACATGTAGCTGTCTGGTTTTCCCAGCACCACTTATTGAAGAGACTGTCTTTTCTCATTGTATATCTTTCCTTCCTTTTTCATAGATTAGTTGACCATAGGTGCGTGGGGTTATCTCTCAGCTTTCTATCTTGTTCCATTGATCTGTTTCTGTTTTTGTGCCAGTGCCATATTGTCTTGATTACTGTAGCTTTGTAGTATAGTCTGAAGTCAGGGAGTCTGATTTCTCCAGCTCCGTTTTTTTCCCTCAAGACTGCTTTGGCTATTCAGGGTCTTTTGTGTCTCCATACAAATTTTAAGATGATTTGTTCTAATTCCGTAAAAAATGCCGTTGGTAATTTGATAGGGATTGCATTGAATCTGTAGGTTGCTTTGGGTAGTATAGTCATGTTCACAATATTGAGTCTTCCAATCCAAGAACATGGTATATATCTCCATCTGTTGGTATCATCTTTAATTTCTTTCATCAGTGTCTTATAGTTTTCTGCATGCAGGTCTTTTATCTCCCTAGGTAGGTTTATTCCTAGGTATTTTATTCTTTTATTTGCAATGGTAAATGGGAGTGTTTCCTTAATTTCTCTTTTTCATCATTAGTGTATAGGAATGCAAGAGATTCCTGTGCATTAATTCTGTATCCTGCACTTTACCAAATTCATTGATTAGCTCTAAGAGTTTTCTGGTGGCACCTTTAGGATTCTCTGTGTATAGTATCATGTCATCTGCCAGCAGTGACAGTTTTATTTCTTCTTTTCCAACTTGTATTCCTTTTATTTCTTTTTCTTCTCTGATTGCCATGGCTAGGACTTCCAAAACTATGTTGAATAATAGTGGTGAGAGTGGACATCCTTGTTGCATTCCTGATCATAGAGGAAATGCTTTCAGATTTTCACCATTGAGAATGATGTTTGCTGTGGGTTTGTCATAAATGGTCTTTATTATGTTGAGGTTAGTTCCCTCTATTCCCACGTTCTGGAGAGTTTTTATCATAAATTGGTGTTTAATTTTGTCAAAAGCTTTTTCTGCATCTATTGAGATGATCGTATGGTTTTTATTCTTCAGTTTGTTAATATGGTGTATCAAATTGATTGATTTGCATATATTGAAGAATCCTTGCATCCATGGGATATATCCCACTTGATCATGGTGTATGATCCTTTTAATGTGTTGTTGGATTCTGTTTGCTAGTACTTTGTTGAGGATTTTTGCATCTATATTCATCAGTGATATTGGTCTGTAATTTTCTTTTTTTGTATTATCTTTGTCTGGTTTTGGTATCAGGGTGATGGTGGCCTCATAGAATAAGTTTGGGAGTGTTCCTTCCTCTGCAAATTTCTGGAAGAATTTAAGAAGGATGGGCGTTAACTCTTCTCTAAATGTTCGATAGAATTCACCTGTAAAGCCATCTGGTCCTGGACTTTTGTTTGTTGGAAGATTTTTAATCACATTTTCAATTTCATTACTTGTGATTGGTCTGTTCATATTTTCTATTTATTCCTGGTTCAGTCCTGGAAGGTTATACCTTTGTAAGAATTTGTCCATTTCTTCCAGGTTGTCCATTTTTTCGGCATAGAGTTGCTTGTAGTAGTCTCGTAGGATGCTTTGTATTTCTGCAATGTCTGTTGTAACTTCTTTTTCTTTTCTAATTTTATTGATTTGAGTCCTCTCTCTCTTTTTCTTGATGAGACTGGCTAATGGTTTATCAATTTTGTTTATCTTCTCAAAGAACCAGCTTTTAGTTTTATTGATCTTTGCTATTGTTTTCTTTGCTTCTATTTCATTTATTTCTGCTCTGATCTTTATGATTTCTTTCTTTCTACTAACTTTGGGTTTTGTTTTTTCTTCTTTCTCTAGTTCCTTTAGGTGTAAGGTTAGATTGTTTGAGATTTTTCTTGCTTTTTGAGGTAGGATTGTATAGCTATAAACTTCCCTCTGAGAACTGCTTCTGCTGTATCCCATAGGTTTTGGATCGTTGTGTTTTCATTTTCATTTGTCTCTAGGTATTTTATGATTTCCTCTTTGATTTCTTCAGTGATCTCTTGGTTATTTAGCAACGTATTGGTTAGCCTCCATGTGTTTGTGTTTTTATGATTTTTTCCCTCTAATTCATTTCTAATCTCATAGCGTTGTGGTCAGAAAAGATGCTTGATATGATTTCAATTTTCTTAAATTTACTGTGGCTTGATTTGTGACCAAGATGTGATCTATACTGGAGAATGTTCCATGTGCACTTGAGAAGAAAGTGTAATCTGCTGTTTCTGGATGGAATGTCCTATATCAATTAAATCTATCTGGTCTATTGTGTCATTTAAAGCTTCTGTTTCCTTATTTATTTTCATTTTGGATGATCTGTCCATTGGTGTAAGTGAGGTGTTAAAGTCACCCACTATTATTGTGCTCTGTCGATTTCCTCATTTATAGCTGTTAGCAGTTGTCTTAAGTATTGAGGTGAACCTATGTTGGGTGCATATATATTTATAATTGTTATCTCTTCTTCTTGGTTTGATCCCTTGATTATTATATAGTGTCCTTCTTTGTCTCTTGTAACATTCTTTATTTTAAAGTCTATTTTATCTGATATGAGTATTGCTACTCCAGCTTTCTTTTGATTTCCATTTGCATGGAATATCTTTTTCCATCCCCTCACTGTCAGTCTGTATGTGTCCCTAGGTCTGAAGTGGGTCTCTTGTAGACAGCATATAGATGGGTCTTATTTTTGTATCCATTCAGCAAGCCTGTGTCTTTTGGCTGGAGCATTTAATCCATTCACGTTTAAGGTAATTATCAATATGTATGTTCCTATGACCATTTTCTTAATTGTTTTGGGGTTTTTTTTGTAGGTCCTTTTCTTCTCTTGTGTTTCCCACTTAGAGAAGCTCCTTTAGCATTTGTTGTATACCTGTTTTGGTGGTGTTGAATTCTCTTAGCTTTTGCTTGTCTGTAAAGCTTTTGATTTCTCCATCGAATCTGAATGAGATCCTTGCCAGGTAAAGTAATCTTGGTTGTAGGTTCTTTCCTTTCATCACTTTTAGTATATCATGCCACTCCCTTCTGGCTTGTAGAGTTTCTGCTGAGAAATTACCTGTTAACCTTATGGGAATTCCCTTGTATGTTATTTGTCATTTTTCCCTTGCTGCTTTCCTTGTCTTTAATTTTGCAAGTGTGATTACTATGTGTCTCGGCATGTTCCTCCTTGAGTTTATCCTGTATGGGAGTCTCTGCACTTCCTGGACTTGGGTGGCTATTTCCTTTCCCATGTTAGGGAAGTTTTTGACTATAATCTCTTCAAATATTTTCTCGGGTCTTTTCTCTCTCTCTTCTCCTTCTGGGACCCCTATAATGCGAGTGTTGTTGCGTTTAATGTTGTCCCAGAGGTCTCTTAGGCTGTCTTATTTCTTTTCATTCTTTTTTCTTTATTCTGTTCCGCAGCAGTGAATTCCACCATTCTGTCTTCCAGGTCACTTATCCTTTATTCTGCCTCAGGTATTCTGTTATTGATTCCTTCCAGTGCAGTTTTCATTTCAGTAATTGTATTGTTCATCTCTGTTTTTTCTTAAATCTTCTAGGTGTTTGTTAAACATTTCTTGCATCTTCTCGATCTTTGCCTTCATTCTTTTTCTGAGGTCCTGGATCATCTTCACTGTCATTATTCTGAATTCTTTTTCTGGAAGGTTGCCTATCTCCACTTCATTTAGTTGCTTTTCTGGGGTTTTTTCTTGTTCTTTTATCTGGTACATAGCCCTCTACCTTTTCATCTTGTCTATCCTCTGTAAATGTGGTTTTTGTTCTACAGGCTGCAGGATTGTAGTTCTTCTTGCTTCTGTTCTTATTTCCTTTTTAAAAATAGAATTCCAGACCATTGGAAAGAAAAATTCAAAATAATGTAAAGTTCTAGGTGATCTTAATTTTTCCAAGTGGATTTACTTTTACTTCCAGAAGGCAGCCAGAATAAAGTCAGATTTTCTTAATAGACTAGGTATTAAGATGATTTGACTCTGGGTTTCAATTATTGTTGGAGGGTCTCTTTCTAAACCCCTTCTACTCATAGGATATGGCTGTTAAGTTCACTTCTAAAAACGTGGAGTATTTACCAGAGTGCTCCATATTAGGGAGACAGATGAAAGCTCTAATCACTTACTCATCCTCTTAGTCAATAATTTTACCTCTCGTATCTGCAATTGCCCTGAGAGGAAAAGCATCTTTGTATGCCAAATTAAGTTTTTTTGACTTTCCTCTATTTCGAGGTACTGACCCCACAATTTCTTACTGCTTTCGATCTCTCTAAATCCTTACAAGGGAAGATATCTGTGTTATGTCCAACTTTCTGAATTGTGCTCTGTGAGAATCTTGGCCTGAAAAAAATTACTTATCCATTGCCTAATGCAGAATTCTTCAAAGTTAATCTTATTGATAATCTATCATTCAAATTAGTAACTGTATTAATTATTGGCTTCATGACCTGGGTTTAAATAGTCTTTATTTTTTATATTATTGAAAACATTGAAAAAGTGATTTACAACATGGTCTTAATTAAAGAATACTTAAATAAAAGTGATTTGTCTCACAATTTTACTTAAATTAAGACTCTTACAATGAGACTCATATTTCTCATTTAGTATTTCTGCTTTTAAGGAAATGAGTTGCTAGTTATATTATTCCATTTTGTATTTATCCCATAGGATTATTATTATGATTAATTGTGATATATGGTTTCCACAAAACTTGAAGCATATTACAAATTCAAAAATGGCTGCTATAAATATAATTGAATAATATTAGTATCACTTCTTAGTGCCTTTAAATATAATGAGAAACATTTACCAAAGGCAGAAGTTTGCTTGCAAACTCTATTGATTACCTTATTGGAATCCATGGTTATAACAGGATGGAAATAAATGCAACTTTATTTCCATTTTGGATCATGATTATCTGAGACACTCTTGGTAGATTTCTACCTTCCTTTGAAATAGGAGAAAACACAGTAAAAATTAGAAGAAAACATTATTAATTCTTATACAGTTTTTTTCTACATGCCCTGATTGAATCTATAACACTGAAAGAGCTTTGGTACCCCCAGACAGCATACAGGATGTAACACGTGTCAGATATCATTATAGAAGCCAGCACATTTGTTATCATATAAAAATGTTGAACAATGAAATATCTATATCCTATTTGATGTGATAATAAAAGTTCATAGTGTTCCAGGAAAAGAATGATTTTTTCCCTGGCCAAGATAAAACATAACCACTGAAACTCGTTTATATTCATTTCATAAATCAATGACAATTCACTTCAGTGAATGTGTCTGGAAGTCAGCCAATAAGCAACAGCAACAATCCATTAAACATACTTCTCAGATAAAGGTCAACCATTCCTAAAAACTTCCATTTCTGAAAGTCTGCCAATCCTTGAACTTCATTCATGCTTTCCAAGCCCTACAGAAGATCGGCATTTCTGCTGTGCTCAGAGACTGTAATTACAACACAGCTTTCCCTTTATAAACAAACAACCCATTTTGCTTTATTGTTTCAGATATTAGAGCATCAACAATTAGCGGTTTCACCAATATTTTGTTTTGTGTTGAAGATCATCTATTTGAAATTTTCTTCTCAAGAAAAAAAGTACCCACAAGCTCCTTTATGTCCCAGTAGTCCTTCAGATTTGGTGCAGATCAGATTTTTCAACAACATGAGTTTTGATTTGTTTCAATAAGATTTTGTTTCTTAATTTATATTGTTATCCTAGAATTTATAACCAAATACGTCTTTGTATAAGGTAATTAGATCCCTAGATCAGAAGAACACTGTTAGCAAATAGTCTTGGTATTAATCTGTTCATTCTTTCATTGATTTCTCTATTCTTGCTTTTTTTTTAAATAAACTTTTCATTTTAAGAAAGTTTTAGACACACAGAAAAATGTAAAGATGGTACAAAGTGTTCCCTCATACTCCACATTGAGTTTCCTTATTATTAACATCTTACATTACTATGGCACATTTGTTACAATTAATGAATATATATTGATACATTATTACTACTTAAGTCCATAATTTACTCAAAGGTCCTTAGATTTTACCTAATATCCATTTTCTGTTTCAAGATCCCACCTAAGATACCATATTATATTTAGTCACCATGTATTCTCAGGATACTCTTGGGTGTGACAGCTGATGCTTGCTTGCTTTTTGTTTGTCTAATTGTACAAAATCTCATCTCATTTATTTGGCTTAGCACTTAAATATCTTGTCTCTGTTGAGCTTGTGAGGAAGTGCTCCACAAGAATGGATAAAGGCATAGATCTGATAAGTCTCATACCTAAGCCAGCACAAAAGCCTAATATTTTAATTGTATTTCTTAAATCACACAAAGGCAATTTCTCAGACTTTGCCTTGGATTCCTCAACAGAAATTCCAGAGTATTCTCTCACTTGAAAAATCACACCAGTGTCACTTTCCTTAGTCTGTATTCTGAGATCAATGATAGTTGAGAGATTAGTTCTAAAATTGATTCTTGACTCTGCTTACTTGAGAAATAGAAATTCCTTTTATAAGTATATGTGCTAGAACTACAGTGGCTTCCATCCTGTGTGTCATGGTTTCATCTACAAGAAAACTGAATCTCCTGTCTGGGGTAAAGTTGTGTTTTCCTAAATATACTCTCAATAATAGCCTCACTTCTTTAATTACCTTGATGTTATTGGCAAAGTTTTACTAAAAATATATAGAATAACAATAATGATATAGCAGCTTTTGCCATGTTAAAGATATTATTTTAAAAACTTTAGAAAAGAGAGAAAATGAAATAAAAACTGATCAGTGGTCAACTTTCTGTGATTTACAGCTTGAGGTCTCAAAATATCCTCTCTTCAATACTCTGTAGAGATGTCCTATTTTAAAGACCCTAATGAAAGTCAAATAAGATAATTCACACTCAAACCATTTTTTAATTTTTAAATTTTTAATTTAATTTTATTTTTTTATACAGCAGGTTCTTATTACTTATCAATTTTATACACATCAGTGTATACATGTCAATCCCAATCGCCCAATTCATCACACCACCATCCCCACCCCACCCCCTCAGCTTTCCCCCCTTGGTGTCCATACGTTTGTTCTCTACATCTGTGTCTCAGATTCTGCCCTGCAAACCGGTTCATCTGTACCATTTTTCTACGTTCCACATACATGCATTAATATACGATATTTGTTTTCCTCTTTCTGACTTACTTCACTCTGTATGACAGTCTCTAGATCCAGCCACGTCTCAACAAATGACTTAATTTCATTCCTTTTTATGGCTGAGTAATATTCCATTGTATATATGAACCACATCTTCTTTATCCAATCGTCTGTCGATGGGCATATAGGTTCCTTCCATGACATGGCTATTGTAAATAGTGCTGCAATGAACATTGGGGTGCATGGGTCTTTTTGAATTATGCTTCTCTCTGGATATATGCCCAGTAGTGGGATTTCTGGATCATATGGTAATCTATTTTTAGTTTTTAAAGGAACGTCCATACTGTTCTCCATAGTGGCTGTATCAATTTACGTTCCCAACAGTGCAAGAGAGTACCCTTTTCTCCACAGCCTCTCCAGAATTTGTTGTTTGTAGATTTTCTGATGATGCCCATTCTAACTGGTGTGAGGTGATACCTCATTGTAGTTTTGATTTGCATTTCTCTAATAATTAGTGATGTTGAGCAGCTTTTCATGTGCCTCTTGGCCATCTGTATGTCTTCTTTGGATAAATATCTATTTAGGTCTTCTGCCCATTTTTGGATTGGGTTGTTTGTTTCTTTAATATTGAGTTGCATGGGCTGTTTATATACCTTGGAGATGAATCCTTTGTCCGTTGATTCATTTGCAAATATTTTCTCCCATTCTGAGCATTGCCTTTTTGTCTTGCTTATGGTTTGCTTTGCTGTGCAAAAGCTTTGAAGTTTCATTAGGTCCCATTTGTTTATTTTTGTTTTTATTTCCATTACTCTAGGAGGTGGATCAAAAAAGATCTTGCTGTGATTTATGTCAAAGAGTGTTCTTCCTAGGTTTTCCGCTAAGAGTTTTATAGTGTCCGGTCTTACATTTAGGTCTTGAATCAAGAGTTTATTTTTGTGTATGGTGTTAGGGAGTGTTCTAATTTCATTCTTTTATTGTCCAGTTTTCCCAGCACCACTTACTGAAGAGACTGTCTTTTCTCCATTGTATATCCTTGCCTCCATTGTCATAGATTAGTTGATCATAGATGCGTGGGTGTATCTCTGGGCTTTCTATCCTGTTCCATTGATTTCTGTTTTTGTGTCAGTACCGTATTATCTTGATTACTGTAGCTTTGTAATATAGTCTGAAGTCAGGGAGTCTGATTCCTCCAGCTCTCTTTTTCTTTCTCAATATTGCTTTGGCTATTCAGGGTCTTTTATGTTTCCATACAAATTGTGCAATTTTTTTGTTCTAGTTCTGTGAAAAATGCCACTGGTAGTTTGATAGGGATTGCATTGAATATGTAGATTGCCTTGGGTAGTAGAGTCATTTTCACAATGTTGATTCTTCCAATCCAAGAACATGGTATATCTCACCATCTGTTTGTATCCTCTTTAATTTCTTTCATCAGTGTCTTATAGTTTTCTTCATATAGGTTTTTTGTTTCCATAGGTAGGTTTTTTCCTAGGTATTTTATTCTTTTATTTGCAGTGGTAAATGGGAGTGCTTCCTTAATTTCTTTTTTAGATTTTTCATCATTAGTGTATAGGAATGCAAGAGATTTCTGTGCATAAATTTTGTAGCCTGCTACTCTAGCAAATTCATTGATTAGCTCTAGTAGTTTTCTGGTAGCATCTTTAGGATTCTCTATGTATAGTATCATGTCATCTGCAAACAGTGACAGTTTTACTTCTTCTTTTCTGATTTGGATTACTTTTATTTCTTTTCCTGCTCTGATTGCTGTTGCTTAAACTTCCAATACTATGTTGAATAATAGCAGTAAGAGTGGGCAACCTTGTCTTGTTCCTGATCTTAGTGGAAATGATTTCAGTTTTTCACCATTGAGAATGATGTTGGCTGTGGGTTTGTCATATATTGCCTTTCTTATGTTGAGGTCAGTTCCCTCTATGCCTACTTTCTGAAGGGCTTTTATGATAAATGGGTGTTGAATTTTGTCGAAAGCTTTTTCTACAACTATAGAGATGATCATATGGTTTTAATCCTTCAATTTGTTGCTATGGTGTATCACACAGCTTGATTTGCATATATTGAAGAATCCTTGCATTCCTGGGATAAACCCCACTTGATCATGGTGTATGATCCTTTTAATGTACTGTTGGAGTTTTGGCCTGTAGTTTTCTTTTTTTGTGACATCTTTGTCTGGTTTTGGTATCAGGGTAATGGTGGCCTCATAGAATGAGTTTGGGAGTGTTCCTCCCTCTGCTATAATTTGGAAGAATTTGAGAATGATAAGTGCTAGTTCTTTTGTAAATATTTGATAGAATTCACCTGTTTAGACATCTGGTCCTGGGCTTTTGTTTATTGAAGATTTTTAATCACAGTTTTAATTTCAGTGCTTGTGATCCTTCTGTTTATATTTTCTATTTCTTCCTGGTTCAGTGTCAGAAGGTTGTGCAAAATATTTTTAAATTCTTAAGGAATGGTTGCATGTTTCAAGGGCAGTTTTAAGGGCATCTCTATTACCACTGTAATTTTGATTAATAGACTTATGTTAAGAAATAATAGAATTATGTCAAAGGAAATCTAAATTAGAGTGCATTTGAATTTAGCAAATGCGTGTTCAAGGAACACTAAAATCTGTACCTGTGTTTTTAAGAACCATTTGTTTGCATTTTAGTTTGCTCTCTTGATCCCTTAAGTTGGCCAAATGGAAGATTAATATACTAGTCTCAAATTTTAAGAATGCCTTATTTAACTAATCAAATAAAATTTGCCCAGAAAATGCCAAGATACCTTGAATATATACCCCACAAAATTTTACTCCAAGATGTCAGAAATTTAATCATATTTATATTCAAATATTTTAAACTCATAAATATATATTTTATTGCAAATATAGTGATATTTTTAAGATAAAGGAAAAAACATATAAAATATTCTAAGCTTATTTTCAACAGTTCGTGTGAAATTGTTGTTATAATAGACAACTAAAAAGCCATAATTAAGAAGACCAATATACAGGACTGGATTGTCAAATCAGACTTTTATGAAGTACAGATCTTGCTTTATTAATAATTTCAAGGATACTGGAAACAAAGAGACTCAAAAAAAACATCGGTTGTCTGGGACCTCAAGGTCAGCTTTCCACATTTTTTTCTTCCCATATCAGACATGTGTTCTGATATCATTACAATATCATAACTGTAGAAGAAATCTCCAAATGGGATTTTTTGGGTTTTCCCACATAGCAGGGTAGTGTTTCATCTGTGAAATTTATACATATATTTTAAACTCCAACTTGTGTGACCATGCCCCATGTATCTATAAATTCTGGGTTATTTTATTAAAGCATTCCTAAGAGAAACATTCCAAAAATAAGGAATCTTCTGCTAGCAAGTATTTTTAGTCTATTTACCTAGAGTTTTAGTTATTATGTTGACAAAGAAAGTACATGGATCATCTGTCTTCACTTTTTTTCCCTAGAACATATTCCCAGTATTTAGGAAAGAAATGTATCACAGGCCAGTTAAACTCTTTGACTTCTAGTAGTTATGTAACTTTATGTTATGAAATATATATATTTTTAAGTTACATCACTATACATAAGTAAATATACACAAGTAAATATAATATACACAAGTAAATAAGAATCATGAGAACATTATCTAGTCTTTATTTCTTTTATACTTCTTTATTGGAATATAATTGCTTCACAATGCTGTGTTAGTTTCTGTTGTACAAAAATGGAGTCAGCCATACGCATACATATATCCCCATAAACCCTCCCTCTTGAGCTTCCCTCCCACCCTTCCTATCCCACCCCTCTAGGTCGTCGCAGTGCCCTGAGCTGATCTCCCTGTGCTATGCTCCTGCTTCCCACTAGCTATCTATTTTACATTTGGTAGTGTATATATGTCAATGCTTCTCTCACTTCTCCCTAGCTCCCCCCTCCCCAAAATGTGTCCTCAAGTCCATTCTCTGTCTGCATCTTTATTCCTGTCCTGCCACTAGGTTCATCAGTACCACTGTTTTTTAGATTCCATATATATGTGTTAGCATGTGCTGTTTGCTTTTCTCTTTCTGACTTACTTCACTCTGTATGACAGTCTCTAGGTCCATCCACCTCACTACAAATAATTCAATTTCGTCTCTTTTTATGACTGAATGATATTCCATTGTATATATGTGCCATATCTTCTTTATTCATTCATCTGTCGATGGACATTTAGGTTGCTTCCATGTCCTGGCTATTGTAAATAGTGCTGCAATGAACATTGTGGTACATGACTCTTTTTGAATTATGGTTTTCTCAGGGTATATGCCCAGTAGTGAGATTGCTGGGTCTATGGTAGTTCTATTTTCAGTTTTTTAAGGAACCTCCATACTGTTCTGCATAGTGGCCGTATCCATTTACATTTCCACCAACAGTGCAGGAGGGCTCCCCTTTCACCACACGCTCTCCAGCATTTACTGTGTCTAGATTTTTTGATGATGGCCATTCTGACTGGTGTGAGGTGATACCTCATTGTAGCTTTGATTTGCATTTCTCTAATAATTAGTAATGTTAAGCATAGTTTTTGAAATAAGGATTCAAAACCTACATAGCTTCCCAGGATTTAATTATATCTAACTCTTAATTCTGTACCTAGTCTTTTCTTTCACAAATTTAGATCTCCTTTAAATTCATCATATACACTCCACTTTTGCTCATCTCAGGCATTTGCACATTGTTTTCTTTCTATTTAGACTCTCTGCATCCATTGTTCCTGTAGCTAATTCCTATTCCTTCAATCTTCAAGATAAGCATATCTTCTAATGGACTTTCTCTCTCCAGCCTACCTGAGATGATTTAGCAGACGTTCTCTGTCATCATACTCTGGAACATCATACTCATAACTCTTTAATGGCATTAGAAATATAATGAATATGCTTATTAATATTTAACTTATTTATGTCTGTCATCTACTAGATAATAAACCCATCAAACAATGACCTTTCATATAGAGCAGCACCTAACAGATTATATTTTTGAATATACATTGAAATTAATAACACATTTCATGGTTTTGAATATAAAACAAAATAATATAAAATGTGTTTAGTTATTTAAACAGATATATGTGATGCTTTTAATGAATAAATAAGTAATTAATAGTTAATT
The DNA here is from genome assembly GCF_039906515.1 of Pseudorca crassidens. Classification (NCBI taxonomy): domain Eukaryota; kingdom Metazoa; phylum Chordata; class Mammalia; order Artiodactyla; family Delphinidae; genus Pseudorca; species Pseudorca crassidens. The sequence continues at coordinate 22,316,871 of NC_090313.1, forward strand.
AGAATTTTATTCTATGTAACCACACATAGATGCTTTTTTCAACAATTACTCTGTGAATATGTTCTCTTAGTTAAAGTATATTAGGTAAAATATGTAAAAATATTTGATGAATACCATAGTGAGTTTAAAAATATAGTATATTTCTAGTTTTAATAAATGTGTATTGGGCAATATTATGTACTAGATACTCTTTGGACCCTAAGGATAAAACATAAAGAAATTCTATTTACTATGACAATCAGAGACAGTTAAGTTAGATATGTCCCTGATAGCAATGGCTTTTTCCTATAGTGTATATTAGTGTACTTTACAGAAATTTTTCATGTTAATCATTGGTTCAAGGTATACTGGGGTTAAAAATACTACTGATCTATACCAATCTATATAAATTGCATAAAATAAGTATATATTTTTACAAAGTACAATTTTGAATTGTGGGACTGTTAGTATACTTAGTCACTTTAGATGCATTCTTGGGTCATTGGTGGAAGAATCAAGTTAGTTATAGTTACATAACAAAGAATATTTAGCATTTTTACTCGAAGAAAGGATATCTATGTGAGATTGTGGAAGTTAGCTAAGCTTATTGTGCTATCACACAATATTGTGTTATCATTTTACAATATATATAAACAAACCGTCATGCTGTACACCTCAAAGTTATAAAGTGATTCTTCATTAAAATTGGAAAAAATATGTGAAAAATGTTGCTATAAATTAATAGGCAGTGTGATGTTCTCAAAAGAAAAAATACATAAAAATACTTGTGTTTAAAACATATGAACAAATTGTAACCTAAGTCAATTGTTGGGTAAGATCCCACAATGCAGTGAAGTAATGAGGAAACTTATTGAGGAGACTTATTTGCTGTATATCAAGAATTTGAGAATTTACAAGGCAATTAATTGAAAGATAGGAAACTGTATATTTAATTGATGTATTGTTCAGATAAAGTGAACTGTACAAATCTTAATTACATCATTCAGTGAATTATTATACCCATGTGGACATAAACCCAATCAAGATATAGAATATTTCCAGCACCACCCTCAGGGTCTCTTCCAATCAAGCCCTTCCCAAGAATGTAACCAAAATTTAAAATTCTACCGCTTGATATCAATGTCAATGTTTTTGAATTTCACATAAATAGAAACATAAAGTTTGTACTTATATTGTTGACATTTTTCCCCCACAGTAAAAATTTGAGATTTATTCATGTCATTGCTAGTATTAGTATTTAAGATCTTTTTATTGCTTTGTAATATTCAGTTGTGGAAATAGACCAGCATTTATTTTTCCTTCTTCTGTAGATGAGCATTTGGGTAATCCTTATTACTTGGGCAACTAAGAGTAGTCCACTATAAATATTTTGGTATGTGTCTTTGATGGACATAAGTATTCATTTCTGTTGGGTATATTGCCAGAGAACATATTGCTGAATTGGCATATATTAGCTTTAGTAGATACTGCCAATCTTCCAAAATGGATGAGTTAATTTACATTTCCACTATCAAAGTTTGAGTTACAATTCCTCAAATCCTTGTCAGCACCTATTATTTTCATTTTCTTCAATTTTAGTCACTCAGGTAAATTGTTTTAATATTTATTTCTCTGATAATAATGTTGATAATCTTGTTTGTTAAATGCTGATGGTTTTTGCACATTTTAATTACTTTTTATTTTATTAATTTAGAATCACGTTATATACTGAATTAAGTGCTTTATTTGCATATAAGTGCTTTATCTGTATATAAGAGCAAGTATAGCCTTCCAATCTCTAGCTTACTGTTTTACCATGCATATGGCTTATTTCCATGAAAATAGTTACTTATTTTATGCACATCTATCAGTCTTTTTTATGATTTGTGTCCTGTTTAAGAAACGTTCCCTACCCATAGTTTATGAAGTTATTTCCTTAAGTATTTTTCTAGACTCTTATTTTACTTTATTATTTATGTTTATCACTTATCTCAAATTCATTGTCTATGTTTGAAGTAGGGGCTGAGGTCATTTTTACCATATATATGTCTAGTTGTTTCAGGTCTACATGTTGAATAGAACATTTCTTTTTCCCACTGAATTACTGTGGAATTTTTGTCATAATCAGGTGATTATATATGTCTAGGTCTCTTTCTGACTCTGTTCCAATTATCTATTTGTCTGTCTTGTATAGTAAATATATATTTATGTTTTAATAAAGTGATTAAATCACTTTTTCATTACATTAATTAGCATAGAGCTATGTTCCATTATTTTATACTCTTGCAGATTTCAGGTACTTTTTCTGAAGAACCATGTATTTTTTAGTGAATATAAAAACTTTTTTAATCCTATATTTTCTACTATACATAAAGTTAAAATGATAGTATCCCTCTATGTAGAACAGTATATGCCTTAACCTTGATTTTTTATTATTATGCATTTTATGAATATCCATAGTTTTATTTTCCAATTAATAAGAAAGAACTTTCTTTACCTTGTCACTGGATTTTTAGCTAAAGAAAATATTTCGCAGGCCCCCTTGTGGTTTATTTTTACCCTGTATCTGAATTCTAGTGGATGGGATGCAAACATATTTCTTTCTGTCATTTACAGGTGAAACTCTTGTAACATATGGATAGGCTCTTCTCTTTCACTCTTCTTGAGAGAAAGTGCACGCAGTAATTAAAGTCATGTATTGATAATGGTAGATCCACTGCAATAAATGTGGAATATAATATCTTGTTTTAGACTCTTGTTTTAGACTTTTTGTTTCCTTAGGTTAGACATAGCATAGAAAATTTGGTACAGAGGGGTAAAATGTTGTTACATATCATAAAAATTTTATAAACTGGGTTTTAATAACCATGGAATAATAGGAGGGAAGATTCATAACTATAATTTTGGAGAAAAATATTCCTTGTTAACAAAATCCCAGGTGAAGAAAATTTCTCTTTTCCCCCTCTCCTCTTCTCTCTTATCCTCTTTTCTTCTCTCTCTCTCAGTATCCTGTCTCTCCTTGGCTTTAGTTATTTTACTTTTTATTCTAGATCAAACTTTTATGTAAATTGAAACTCTCCTTTCTTGGATCATGGCTCTTTCTTGCCAACTCCAAATCGCTCTCTCAATACTGTACATTTTCCAAGGCAGCTATTATTTCTGGTGAAATTTCCATCTTAGATTCCATCATCCTCCTGGTGATTTGTTTGTACCTATAGGTAAACTAGAAGATGTTTGTCATGTTTAATTCAGGATTTCAGTTGTGTTGATTGGGGAAACTTTTTCATATTATTGAGTAAAAATTTCATATCTGAAAAGAAAATAACTTTCTAATGTTATAATTTCAGGTATCTGAATCATTATTGAAGGAGATATTTTTATGCAAAACAATTCAAATTACATTTAATGTTGAAAATCTATAAAGCTGAAAACTAGCAGTATTATTTTTTCATAGCTTTCTATGATAAGGAAGTAAAAATTATTTCTCATAATTTTTATATAATTTTAAAATAATTTTTCTAATAATTTCCATTTTTTACTCTGATTGGTATTATATCTTGTCCTTATTGCTCTGTGGAAGCCAGCTGATGTTGGCGAAACATTACTTTATTCATATGTAAAATGACATTTTTCCTTGTTTGAAAATAAAATTAGATATATTGCTCCTCTTCAATTCTCTACCACTTGATTTTCACCATTATATAGACTGGGAAATTTGGCTAGCTTAAGTAGCTCCCACAGAATTTAAATGTTAGCAGTTTAAAACAGCTGACAAGATTTCCATCACATTATACCCTATGTTCCATAGCTTCTTCTTCATTGGAAATTTAAAATTTATTCCACCATGTCTGCATAATAGTGGCACCTGCACCTTATAAATTAAGAAATAGAGTCAAAAAGAAGTTAATTGCCTTGTTCAAGGGCACATAGTAAATCAATGGTAGAATCAGTAATAAATGGATTCCTTGGTCACAAAATAACCACTCTTTCCTACAAGAACATAAAACTAATGTGAATTAAACTTCAGTCAGCCTAAATAATAAAAAAGCTCTAAAATCCAATGTGTTTTAAAACAGCTGAGCCAAATAGAAGAGGCTATTGCAATAAAAATATATTCTCTCTTTTATATTTTATTCCAGGAATATCTGTGGCATTATTCCTGATTAAAGCACTCCATTTTCTGTGTAGAGAACAGACAAAAAGCTCATATATTTTACATGATTAGCAGGACTAAAAATTATACTGATTTTAATAATCCCTGTATGATTTTAAAGATTACATCTTAATTTAAAAAATCCTCCCCTCCCAATTAAGTCAAGCTTTAAAAAAATTTTTTACTCTGATATTTAAAGTAAATATTATGTAATTATTGTTTTATGTAATTAGTTACCCCAGAATTATCTAAATTTTTTAGCTGTGTTTCTAACAGAAATGGATGGAGAAGGTATTAAGACTCCAAATTTATCAACTAATTATTTATAAATGTTGACTTTTTCAAAGTCTATATGAAGGAGGCATGCCAAGAAAAATTATTTGTTTTTCACTACCAATATTTGGTTTTAAACCTTTATGTAAACTCTTTTAGGTGACGTGGGTTAGGCCTTACTGGAATTTCAATGGCTGTATTTATTCCACTGAACTAAGAACTTGATTAAGGATTTGTCAATTATTTATATTATAAAGTGTGTAGTAAAAATACTTCTCTGTGAAGCCAATGGAGAGGCTCCCTTACTTAGCAGGTGAGTTGTTACATAAAAGGCTCTGCAAAGGACGAGAGGGCATAGTCCTTCCTAAGAAGAGAACATACTAAATGCTCTAGAGGTAAAACATCCTCCTCATACTGCCACTGTCCTTAACTACTGCAGTCTTATTGTGCAAAAGTTTATGAGCATCTGCACTATGCCAAGAGGTAATTCTCAGGGGTTCAGATTTCTCATTAGCTGTGGATGCAGCTGTTAATGGGCAGGTGTCATCCAAATAAAATTCCTCTGATGCTGAGTAACTTGATGAGAATATGAGGCTGGGCTTTCCAAGAGAAGCTGCAGATTTTCATGAGCTGTAAGGGACAAGGAGAATGTAGCTATTTATATATCTCATCTATTAATTGATTTCATTTTGGAATCATTTATTTTTTTCTATATTCTTTTGAAATATCACTTGCTTATATTAGCCAATATGTTATAACCATTTAAAGACACCTGAAATTCCAGCCTTTGAAATTGGCACCATGTTTCCTACCCATCATGTTACATCTCTGAGTATAGGAGAAGTATACCTATCTCTTCTTTTAATGAGTCTCTCAGACATAGTATCCTGGAGAGGAATTTGCATCCGTGCGTCTTGCTACCTTAATATCTTTTCATGTCACATTTGCCACAGGATGTCTTCTATACCTCATTCCTCTGAATTAATCATCAATATTAGTCCAGGTATATTAAAATTTTTATCCTAATGTTTTAGTTATCTGAAGCATAATTATCCTGTCTCTATTCTTTTCTATTTCCCAAATGTACTAAAAAAGAAGAAGAATGATATTCCTGAAGTGATATTTTGATTATGTCAAGACATTCACTTTTCTGAAATCTCTCATGGTCTTTAATTGCCTCTTACATGAAATTACAACTTTTAACCAAAGACCAGAAAGGCTCTTTTTCCCATTCTTTACTAAAATACTCACATTTTTTACCTTTTTCTGGCCATATCACTAGTTTCAACTCAATAAATGTCATCACTTAAGCACACTTTGTCTTTCCTATTAAATATTTACAATGCTCAACTCTGTATTGCACATTTTCAAAATTTTACTTAAATTTCACTTTATTCAAGAAACAAATTTTAACACAATCTTCCTGAAAGCATGTGTCTGTTCCAATAATGGCCTGTTTTTCTTTTGTCGGCCAAGAAAATTTATCTGTAACTGTATTTTTTTCTCAAGTCAGACACATAATATCTAGTTAATATTTATTAACTTGTATCCAGGATTTTCTTTATTTTCAAGTTCTTAAGGTGTTTCCAGAGCAGTGTGATCAATTAGGGAACTCAAAGGCCACGTGTCATTCTAGACATTCTGGAATGAGGAAACACAATGTCACTTTCACCAATGTTTGTTTCTGGCACATCTACTTGCCTTTTGGATCTTTACCTCTTAATTTTAGTGTTCTCGATTTTATTTACATTAAAAGTGAAAATGTGCCACTTTTTCTATATATTGCCTGCCATATTTCATTGTCAAAGTGGCAATTCAAGTTGTCTTTGTGTCATTAATTTGCTCCATCTTTTATTCATCGAATAAAAGCATCTGTGATATAAAAAAATTCAGCATCTGTGATATAAATTATAAACCATTACATTAGTCATTTTTAGCAAATTTGGCAGATGTAAATAAATGAAGAAACTGTAGCTGAATTTCTGACAATTACATACAAAATATTTACATTTTGAGAATTTCAACAATATTTTTTAAAACTTCATGTTGTTTATAATTTATTTTATGGTGGTCAAAAAATACAAACTTCTAGTTACAGAATAATTAAGTCATGAAGGTGTAATATACAGCGTGGTGACTATAGTTAATAATACGTTATTGTAGATTTGAAAGTTGCTAAGAGAATAGACAGTAAAAGTTCTTATCACAAGAAAAAAATAATTTGTAACTCTCTATGGTGATAAATGTTAACTAGAATTATGGTGGTGAGTGTTTAGCAATATATACAAATATAAAATCATTATGTTGTATACCTAAAACTAATATAATGTTATATGTCAATTATATCACAATAAGAAATAAATAAAATGTTTAATTTTGAATTAGTAACATTTTATTTTAATATTTAGTTTGCTTTAGCATAATTTTTAAATCAGGCCAAGAATTATATTCTGTAGAAGATTGAATAATACTGGTATAACAAAATTTGAAGTGACAGCTCTGTTTAAAACGATATGCTTTTCATTTCAATTTGTTTTTTTGGCAAACTTTCCATGATCAATGATTATTATTATTTATATCAGGGATCAGCAAACTTTATCTTTAAAGGGACAGACAGTAAATAATTTAGGCTTTTGGGGATAGTTGGCTTCTGTTACAACAGAAGCAATAAGCCATAATGTGGAAGCAGCCATAGAAAATTATAAACAGATAAGGTGGCTGTATTCCAATAACGTTTTATTTATAAAAACAGGTGGTAGACCAGATTTGACTCATGGGCTATGGCTTGTAAATCCCTGATTTAGATCATTCCATAAATTATATTTTTATACAGCCAACAGTTGAATTTCAGGAATTATCATACTTTTTTTTTAGAAACATGTAATATTAAGGATGCTTCCATTTAAATCTGTCTAAAAATAATTTAGGAATGGATTATAAATGATTAAAAGGATGAATTGCTAAGTGAGACTGGACATTTTCCAAGAGAATAAAAATATACTGAACACAATGAAGAAAAAACTGAACTGAGGAGAGTTATTAACTTAAAAACAAAGTATTTTTCTCATAAACTCAATGTACAAATAATAGTTGTAGGGTATATTTTATGAAACAGGAGAAAGATCTTTAAATAGAAAGTAAAATAACATGGTCACATGGGACTTCTGCTTTCCAATACAACATCTAAAGAGCCTGGAAGCAATCACCCTCATCGTCATATGAAAAAAAAAAAATACTGAACAAAGTGAAAACCAACAGCTCTTTTAAAATCCATCAGATAATTAAGGTCACAGGCAAACAGTTGCCCTGAAAACTGGACAGACAGGCAGATACACAGAATCACAGCATACCTGGAGCCAAAAGCTGCATCTGAAACTAGTGTGGAAGGAACACTTGAAGCTGTACTTAATGAATTACCAAAGACTTCGTGAGACTAATGTGAGAGTTAAAAACTCTAAGGAAGGCCTTTGTGGGTTTTAACTTCAGGAGCCATACCAGGTTCTCAGGGTAAAGTTGGACTGCTAATCCAAATCTGAGAAAGTTACTTTATGAATATCAATGCACTGATTTTAAAGTTTATTTCAAAAGCAAGAGCAGAATAGCCATCATAATGTTTAAGAAATTCAAAGTTGGAGAACTGACACTTTCTGACTTCGAACTACAGTGAGGTAGGCAGTGTGCTACGGGAAAGAAAAATAAAAGTGAATAGATGAATGGAACAGAAAAGAGAGCCAGAAATAGACCCACACCCAAATAATAAACTGATCTTTCAGAAAGGAGCAAAGGCAAACCGATGGAGAAAAGATAGTCCTTTCATCAAATGGTGCTGGAACAGTTGGGGAAAGGCCAAAAAAATAAACCTGGACACAAACTTTACATGTTTCCTAAAATTTGCCGCTAATTTTTAAAGCACAAAACTATAAAAATCCTAGAATATAACGTAGGAGAAAATCTAGACCTTGGTTATGATGATAACTTTTTAGATAAAACATCAAAAGCATAATCTATGAAAGAAAAATTGATGAGACTTTATTAAAGTTAAAATCTTCTGTTCTCCAACAGACATTGTCCATAGAATAAAATAATAAAACACAGACTGAGATAAAATATTTGGAAAAAATCATATTTGATAAACACTGTTGATCAAAATATGTAAAGAACGCTTAAAGCTTCAAATTAAGAAAATAATCCAATTTAAAAATGGGTAAAATATCTGAACCAAAGAAGACAGATTACAAAAAATCATACAAAAATTTTCAATATCGTATGACATTAAGGAATTACAAATTAGAATGAGATACCACTATATATCTATCAGAATGGCTAAAATCCAAAACATTAGCAAAACCCAACACTGATAAGCATATGGAGCAACAGAAACTCTGATAGATTGCTGGTGGGAGTGCAAAATAGTACAGCCACTTTGGAAGATGTTTCCATGGTTTTTTACAAAGCAAAACATAGTCATACAATACGATCAAGGAAGCATGCTCTTGGGTATTTACACAAATGAGTTGAAAACCTATGTGCACACAACTTCAGTAACAATGTTTATAGCATCTACATTTATAATTGCCAACTAGTAATAATCTATTGGTCAAAGAGGAAGTTTCAAAGAAATCAAACAAGACATTGAACTGAATGAAAATAAGCATAAAAAATACCAAAGGCTGGGCTTCCCTGGTGCCATGGTGGTTAAGAATCCACCTGCCAATGCAGGGGACACAGGTTCAAGCCCTGGTCTAGGAAGATCCCACACGTCGCAGAACAACTAAGCCTGTGCGCCACAACTACTGAGCCTGTGCTCTAGATCCTGCGAGCCACAACTGCTGAGCCCATGTGCCACAGCTACTGAAGCCCAAACGCCTAGAGCCTGTGCTCCACAACAAGAGAAGCCACCGCAATGAGAAGCCCGCGCACCGCAACTAGAGAAAGCCCACGTGCAGCAATGAAGACCCAAGGCAGCCAAAAATAAAAATAAATAAAATAAATAAATTTTTTTAAATTACCAAAGTCTATGGGTTATTGTTAAAGCAATGTTTAGAGGGAACTTTGTGTCACTAAAGACTTGGATTAGGAAAAAATAAGTATTATATCAACAATCTAAATTCCCACTTCAAAAGCAAGAAAAAACCAAAAAATGCAAAGCAGCTAGAACTAAGAAAATAATAAAAACAAAAGCAGAACTTAATGAAATCGATTATAGAAAATAAACACAGAAAAGGAAAATGAAAAAGAAAGCTGGTTTTTGAAAAAGTCAATAAAGTTGACAAACCTCTAAGAAGACTAATAGTAAAGAAAAGAAGGCAGAAATTACTAACACTAGGAGTAAAGTAAAGGACGGCTTTAGGACCATACAAACATAAAAAGGATTATGTTATATTATTGCTACAAACAATTCTAAACACATAAATTTGACAGTTAAGTTAAAAGGCATTGATTCCAAGAAAAGTAAATACTATCACAAGTTTCTCAATATGAAATATATATTTGGAAAAGCCCTATAAATATTAGGAAAGTTGAATTTTTAGTTAAAAATATGCCCCCGAATAATATCTTCAGAAGCAGATAATTCTACTAAATGCTTTAAGAAGTAACACCAACTGCAAGTGGTGCAAGAAAAATGAAGCAATTTTTAATAAAATTAATGGTATAAATTTGGTTGTACATCTTAGAATACAAAAATAAATTATAGGTGTTTTAAATACAAAGCCAGCCAAAAAATCCCTTAGCATGCATGTACAATCTTAGAGGAGGAAATACACTCTTAACTGAAAAAATATAATTGACATAAATTAAAATGAAGACTTTTTTCTTAAAGAAAAATATCATGATAGTAACTAAAATGAGCAGATTAACAAAAGATTTACTTTAAGAAAAACATTTGCAATAAAAAGACAAGGTGTGTCACAAGAACAAGGCAGAACCTGTAATAGGAAAATTGGCAGGAATGTGAAAATACAAGTCACATTATAGCAAATCCGAATGACCGACAAATTCAAACTCAAATTCAAATGTGAAAAGATGTTGAAATGCATTCCTGGTAAGAGAAATGCAAGTTAAAATAAGCATAAACTATCACTTTATACCTATCACACTTGACAAAATTAAGATGAGTGATAACAACTATTGTCAGCAGGAATGTAGGCAAAAAGTACTCTCCTACATTGCTTGTAGAGATGTGAATTGTTAAAAAAAAATCTTAGAAAGCCATATGGCAACCTCTACAAAAATTAAAAATACATTTACACTTTGTTCCAACAATTCCATTTCTTGGAATACATCCTTCAGAGTAAAAAACTGCACTTGTACATGGGCATTGCTTTCTTGATGTTTCTATGATCTCTTTCGTGATCACTATGTTCTGAAAGATATCCATAGGCATTTTAGCTTAAGTGAAATTATATAAAGTTTGTTAAAGAAGAATAACTACAAAGATTTAGCAGAATTACATGTTTTCTTTAGTTGTATATTGAAGTAGTAGTTGTATTTAATCATATTTTAATTTTTTATATGAAATAATTTAAGGCATAATAATTATGAAGAAAATGCTTTAATTTTGTTCAGCTAGGTAGCTTTAATTTCCTGGTTTAAGAACTAAAAGGCATTGCAACTGTAAAAATGGTACTTTGGGGAAAATAATCTATCTTCAGTGTGAACATTAAAACTTTTTTGTGTTTAGAAAACACAAGTGACCCAAGTAATAATCTTTTCAGGAATTCTTAGCTGTCCTTAACAGGGAACACAACTAATGTAATTTGCAGATATACCAAAATCTCATTTTCTGAAGCACACTTTTGCAGCTTGCATAGTACATCCTAAGAAAGGCAATAAGCCATATGGGCCTTAAGAAGGAAGTATTGTTAGAAATGCAACTCCTGTCAAAATATATAACAAAATTACAACAAAATTATATATAGCAAAAGCATATCAAAAAGAAACCATATGATAGAAGAGTTCTAAGTTAGATTTTATACAAATGAAATCAGGATTCATCTGCCAATACCTAAATATTTAGAATATAAAGACAGTGACACAATATTCACTAACTTCTGAAATAAGAAATTTTATTCAGTAATCTGTTACTCATAAGGACCAATTGATGGTAATAAAGTGATAAAAATTAAAATGCAAAGTGTTGGCTAGAAAGATTAGCTGTAATAAATATTCCCATTCACCCACCACTATGAATATCCAACTAAAGGTGGGGAAGGTTTGATCACTCTTTTTTCTAATTTATCCCACACATTCACACTGATATCTTTTGGTGCATCCATTCTGGAATTATACTTTCAAGAAGTATAATTTTGATATGGAGTGAATACATGAGGTTGTGTCATATTCTGAATGTGAAATCACCAAGTAGGAAAGTTCCCCATTTTCTGATATTGTGTAAATGAGATAGTCTGAAGTTTGGAGTATTTCATGAATTATTTATGGTAATAACAGATATCAGGAAAGTCTGTACACTTTAATGAGCCTTCTGCATGAAGACCTGAGAGTAGTAATCTATAGTTATGTTAGATGATAAAAGATGTTATTAAGCAAGAAGCAGATCTGGGGATACCCATTTTTTACAAAATGAGTGAGTGGCTTAAAAAAAGTGAGAAAGTATTTTGTTGTAGTTGAAAGAAATATTACAGTTGAAAAAAATGTACATAATTAGCAAAATGTACATAATTAGCAAAAGAATACAAATGTTCATTGTTATGTATTCTCATAACAAATGTATTTTTGTTTCTCTACAAAATTCAAAGAAATACATACTTCATCATATAAGAAATTCAATAAAAGAAAATAATTGATACAGTAAAAAGCTCTTACAATGATGGAGGAATGTTAATTAAGTTGTGTAGAAACTAAAAAGTCACAATACTATCAGTATTAGGAGTAGTAAAGAGCAGAAGTGGCCCTGTTTGAAAAGGAAGTTAGGAAAAAATGGTCCTGTAAGGAAGTTAGAAAAAATGGAAATATATAAAAAAGGAAATTATGTAACTGAAATATTGTAGAAAAATAAAGCTCTAAGTAGACAGAGCAGCACAGTGTATAGCAACAGTGGGGTAAAAAGATACAGATTATGATTAAGAAATTATAAAATATTAAAGCTAGAATGAGAAATTTCACAATATACCTAATGAGAATTCCAGAAAAACAGGGTAATTAATGAGGGAGAGGCATTATTTGAAATTCTTATTAGAGTATTTTAGAGAACTTTTTAAAAGTACATAAATGCATGGATTGAAAAAAATCACAAAGACTAAGGAGTAGGATGAGAAGGAAAATAATGCTAGACTTATAATGGTGATATCACATATTCTCAAAGAAAAAACAAAAATTAAAGAAACTGCAATAGATCAAACACATATTACCATAGAGAAACATTTCATATAACCTGGCTGACAGGTAACTTCTTATCATAAATTAGAATAATACATTTACATTTCTGAGGAAAATAATTGTAACTTGGAATTTGGTACCTAGTCAAAATGTAATTTATGAAGCATAGCAATGTAGATGACAGATAGATAGATAGATAGATAGATGATAGGTAGATGAAGAGAGTTTCTCCCACAAAAGTCTTCAATTAAGATAAAATTAAAGGATATTTTTGAACAGAAAAAAATAACAACAAATCATCTGAACCCCATAGGCAGAACTGGGATAAAAGAAACAATAACTTTGAACAACCACAAAGATACAACGTTTTGGTAACCTAAGGAGTAAATTAATGAAAAAAATGTATACCTATTTTTCTGCTATAGAAACAAGTTGGATATAACAAAATAAATATAATATGAAACACTGAAAAGAGACATTGCCCCAAGGCAATCTAAAGAGTTTAAACAGTATTGCATCATTTAAAAGGAAATTGAGATATTGAATATAATTTAAAATATTTAGGAAAATTATGGAAATTAGCAGTAGAAATAGAATAGGGCTCAAAACTAGAAAAAGAAAAATCTTTACACAGAAAACTGTTTAGCCCAACATGATAGCAGGGGAGAAAAAAATAGAATAATGAAACTTGATAAAGAAAACTGACTTGTGAACTAAACAAAAACACAAAATAATAGTATATATAGTTACACATAACTATTATGAAGCTTAAGAATTAAAAAAAAAAAAAACTGTAGAGGAAGGAAAGGGACTGATGGTATCTACAAAGGATCCTACAACCTTACCTGTAATGTTTTCTACATTGTTTAAAACAACTTTCTTTATTGAGTATAATTCATATACCTCCCTTTCATCCTTTCAAAGTGTACAACTCTGTGGTTTTTAGCATAGTCACGGAGTTATGCAACCATCATCACTATTTTTGGAACATTTTTATCACCTCATGAAGAAACCTCATATCCGTTACCAGTCACTTCCCAAATGTTATCTGCCTCCTAGGCCCTGGTAAACATTAATCTGTTTCTGTCTCTAGGGATTTACCATTTGTGGCTATTTCATATAAATGGAATCAAATAAACTGCATCCTTTTATGTCTAGCATATTCCACTTAACATTATTTATTCGAGGTTAACTTATGTAAATACAACTGATATTAATATTTCTTAACTTTTGGTAGTAAGTTATTGTTTTTCATCTCAAAATAACAATTTGGAATAATAGAATATATATTAAAAAACTCAAATATAAAAAATTTACACTACATTGTATAGATGTTTGTAATATAGATTACATGTTGAATGTAAATAGAAATTATATTCTTGAGTATTGAATAAAAATATAAAATTTGATAATAACCAGAATATAAAATTCCAGGGAACGATACAAAATAAAAATGGTTAAAAAGACTTGAGCATATCTATTTCTTTATCTTTCATAGGAAAATTTATTTGATACTGTCACTGGAATAACTTATGATTTTAAAAATTAAAAAATTACATGGTAAATTAAAAAAAATAGGTGCAAGGAAATAGGTTTCAATATATACTAAACTGCATTAATGAATGACACATATCTCTGGAAAGAATAATTGGCAAAATGAAGAAAAGAAAAAATTAAAGAAAATTAGTATAACAGAAAATATCAAACTTTTAATTGGAGAAGATGAAATACAGTCATCCCTCAGTATCCCAAGGGAATTGGTTCCAGGACTTTCCCTTGGATAACAAAATCAATGGGTGCTCAATTTCCTTATGTAAAATGGCATAGTATTGATACTTGCATACAACCTATGCACATCCTCCAGTCATATACTTCCAGTCATATACTTTATCTCTAGATTGCTTGTAATAACAAATACAATGTAAATGTTATATAAGTAGTGTAAATAGAATGTAAATGTTATATAAATAATAGCCAGAACATGGAAAATTCACATTTTGCTTTTTGGAGCTTTTGGGAATTTTTAAAAATATTTTTGATTTGTGGTTGGTTGAATCTCAGATCCATCAGGTATGCAGGACTGACTACATTTCAGTAATCCTGACAATCCGTTTCCATAATAAAATAGAATATATTGTTTGGGTAAAAACAAATTTCACACAGAATTAAAAAAAACTTCACACAGAATTAAACATAATAGAATTAAACTCCTAATACTTCCTATAATCAAACATCTTCTATGGATACCCACTCATCCTCCCTCCTTCCTATAATGACATTGGCATTTCTTAAATAGTTTCTGTGCTTACTCTCTTCTCCTATGCTTGGTATCATTTCTTATTCAGTCTCCTCAGAACCAGATCTTTATTTATTGCCTCCTTTCTTATTAATATCCTAAGCTTCTCTCTCTTTCACAACCATAATTTCATCTGAATGACTTAACCCATTTACACAACATCTCGGTTTAGCTTTAGTTCCCACGTAACATGGTTTTTTTTCTGATTCTTCCCCTTCACAACTTTTCAGAAAGAACTGCTTACACACATAGGCCTCAATCCTATGCATTTCTTTATTATTCAACCTTCCAGATGTGCCCTCCACTAAAATTTCAATGAGCTTCTGGCAGTAAAAACTAGTAGACATAAAATCTAGCACCTGATCTGTAGGAGAGTGTTACATATTTCTCTCTCTGCTGAAATATGCTCCACAAAATTTCTGGGAAAATACACTCACTACTTTCCTCTGGAAGTTCTAATTATCCTCTAAACTTAGCTTCTTCTCTCTGTCTTCTTAGAAATCTTGTTTTTCCTAAGCTTTTTTTTCTCTTCTCCTTCTACTCATCTTCAATCTTCTTAAATCCCATGGCTTTATTTACAATCTTTATGCTGACAAGTTGTCAAGTTGACATCTCTGCTACAATAGATGTCAGAGGCTGTTTAAAGGCATACATTAATTTGCTTTTGGCAAACTGTCTTTCCTAAGACAAATTGTTGTTTATATCAATGTGGCTTGTATCAAATAGTTCCAGTATTGAATTCGACCTCTTAGACCTGAAATTTGTGCCTTTCCCAAGCACATCTCAGTACTATAAATGGTTTTACTCTACCCAGTTAACAAATCATTTTTTTTGACCCTCTATTTCTCATGTTTTACATTCTATCAATTATGACATCTCCTCAGTTTTAATTTTAAATGTCCACTTATCTATCTATTTCTCTCTTCTCTATTATCCATGTACTGGGTCAGGAGCAATCATCTTTCAATTGGATTACTGAAAAAGTCATGCTAATACCTCTAATCGTGAGCTACCTCAAAATTCTTCCCAAAATGTTTTAATTACATAGATAAGTTTAATGTGTTTTTCTGGCTACTGTAGTGGATATATGATATCTATATATTAATATTATATTGTAATATAGCCATGCAAACTTAGAGTAAGAAAATTCAAAACATGGGTTTCAAGGTAATTTATTTTTCTTATTTCTATTCCTCTCATATCAGGAATTGGACCATGCAGTAATAGCTGATTTCCTAACAATAACATTTTTTTAATAAAAAAGACTTAATAGGAGTATATATTGGATACTTCAAAAAATGTGAAGTTTTTCATAGAATATCGTCTGTTTTAACTCAGAGCAAGAAAAAGATATAAAAGGCATATCACAACTTAATCTTAAAAACATGAACTTTGTTTTCTATTTTCATAGCACTCTAGTCTACCTCAACCACTTGGTTTCACTCGTATAAAATGTAGTTATTTGTATGCAGGACTTCTGAGAATTTTTTAACATCTGCATCATTTGGGGTATTATGTTTCTGCTTATGAGCAGAGTGGTTTTGTCTGGGATGTCCTAGATATATAATATCAATAGTACAATACACGCAGAAGTCCATCTTAAGAGACATCCCTCCATTTAAAAGTAGAGATGTATCACCATAAGCACTCTAGTCAGTTGTTGTATTACCAAGTTTGCTATCTCTATCTCAAGATGTACATCTCACACGTAGAATTTGATACCAGAAAAATCTTTTAAATCTTAGATATTACAAATTATATAACACTCCCCATGTTTCAAATATAAAATGAAATATAGCTACATTAGGAAGATATAGCTTTAAAAACCATGATTTTATAAAATTCATGTTTACAAATTTGAATAAAGAGGTAGAAGTTCAGAGGAATATTTAATAATGGGTGAGTTATTTGTATTAGAGCAAAGTTTACAAACATGATACAATATGGAGAAAGAATGTTATATAAGTATACACATTACATATAACATGTTTTCATTTCCAGGTGGTAGAATTAGATTATATTCCTTATGGGATATTTTGCATAAAAATGATAATGTGCGTCAATAAATACGAACACACATATTTTTGTAAGAATGTCCATTATTATATTTAAAAATCTCTTTAGAAATTCACGCTGCTTTGACAACCCTCAAAAAATCCATATCCTGAGAGCTGTTCCAGCAATGAAGAAACCTTTCAGCATGGGGCTATTATCTTGGCTGGCACTGCTGATAGCTCTGCTTGTAATAAAAAGCCACTGCTGGGAAAAAAACATGTCGTGGTCTTGAGGCTTAAATCTCACTGGCAAACAGAAGCCTATTTTGTGTGAAAGCACTCGGAGAAAAGATTCCAGGCAGTGGGTAGAAAATGTCTTGCCTTCACACAACTACATTTACAGAGAGAACATAGAAACCTATAATGTATTATGCTTCCTTTGCTGCATGTCTGGATCAAGAATCCTAACAATCCACATGGCAATATACCTTTAGTAGATTGACAACATTATCATTTGAATATTCCGACAAAATCTGGCTACTTCTGAGATCCACCCACAAACTATGCAGCACTCTTTGCTGTTGATTAATGGCACACATTCTTATTAAGAGTTGTAAAGGAAGAAATTGAAAAGAACGTCAAATGATTCATCATCATATTATCAGCCAGCTGTCTATCACTTATGTTCAAGGGCACTATTTTTGTCTCCTAACATTTGAAACTTTTAAAAGAGCTGAAATTTTGTTCCCCTGTAAAAATCATCTAAAAAAATGACTTGTCATGTATTATCATCTATTCATTCTCTCTGACCCTTTTAATAAACCCATCAATATTTATTGAGCACATATTTTGGGTCTAGTTCTGATCTAGAGACCATTAGAGACTCATAATAAGCATAATACTGTGTTCCTGATTTGAAGAGCTTAAATCTAATAATAAGGACAATATGAGTCATCAAGCAATAGAAGATAATATATAAATGCTAATCACTGGAATGTTTAAAATAGATACGTCTAAGAATATAGTAGAGAAACATCAAGGATGACTGGAATAATAAGTTGAAGTAGTCAGTGATGGAGGGAAATGTGAGCCTGCAATTGAATAATGGATATAACATAAATAAGAATTATCATAAGCATAGATATTTTAAGATAAGAGAACATGAAAGGTAAGGAGGTTAACATAAACTTGAAATATAATTAACTACTTATTGGGTGAATACTATGTGCAAGTTCCAAGATACAATACAAAGAGGCACAGGCCCTATGTATTGACAACTAGTGGAAAAAAATGGCTCAGTATAAGAGACATTATAGTTCTCTGATTACAGTAAGTAAAATGCACTATAAAACACACTGTATGGGAATTAACAGAGTGAGAAAGAAAAGAAAAGCTTCCAAGAGAGTAAGACACAAGATATAAGTTTTATACAGGATGAATATGTGTTTCCTGGAAAAAATCCTAGGGTTCAGTCAGTTCTAGGCAGTAAACACAACTGCAAATGTAGCAGGATATGCCAGAGTGTGAGACATAAAGGCATCACAATAAAGCAAGACTGGGTCCTTGGGTGTTTCTGGATTTGAAGTAACGGAGTACTTACTAAAGGTTAAGAGCTAGTGACCAGGTGATAAGATTACTTAATGTCATCCCAAAGTATTTGAATTTTAATTTGAACACACTTGAGAGTGCTTGAAGGATTTTTATGAGAGTGATATTTCCACTTTGAAGACAAATAATTCATCTTAACTTTTGCATCTCTATCTTGAGCATTCTTTTCTCATACTCCTTTCAGAAATATTCTCAAATATATACAGATATCAACTTGGCATTGTAAAACTATTCTTTGATTATGACTGGGAACACTTAATACAAAATGAGAAGGAAGGAGGGATCTCAGACTTTTCTTTGGAAAGGTAATAACCAATTAGAAGGAAGGTTATATGGAAGGAATATTGAATATTTAAAATGAGGTTGGATAGAGATGATATATTTTCCTGTAGATTATGAAAAAAGTGTAAAATATGGCATAAAATAAGATGGAGATGAAGATTTAGAATTGTCATTTTTTCACATATTTTACTATAGCCTGCCCAATTCACAAGTTCATTATTAAAATAAGTCAATTAGCAAATAATCCCATAGGAATATTTTTTCACCCTGTGTGTAAACTTTCTTCAAAGAAAGCCCATTTGGGTAGCATGTCTAAATCAGTACTGTATTTTCTTTAACAAGAAATTATTCCAGAAAACAATTAGCACTTAATTTGGTGCAGGTGTTAGCATTTCTATAATGTTGACAGTGATTCACAGTGCTTAACACACTTTTTTTGAGAAAAAGTTTAGGTTCACCATCAGTAAGTTTAGTTTTGGTATTTCTCTGAAAATATTATTTGTATTTCAACAATTCTGACATTGACATTTCAGCCCATAATTTCCATGCAGTTCTGAAGCAATGGGAATAGCAAGCTGAGGAAAAAGTGGATGCAAACAATATGAAAATCTGTGCTAACGAGGCACTGCTTATTCCTCAGAGTAACTTCTGGAAACTCAAATAAAGCTGGTGAAAAATATAGGGCACATGTCCATATTGCTTCAGGGAAATAAAAAGATTTGGCAAAAGAATACACGATGAAAATAATATGTAAATTAGTATTGGTTTTTCACATACTTTGTACTTAATAACTGAGACAAGAAATTGAAACAGGAGAGTGTAGAAATACAAATTTAATGTCAAGATAACTGCAGAGGAAAACAAAATAACATAGGGTTTTGTGTATGTATGCTCTTCCTGAAAGATCCAGACTGCCAATATTGAGACTCATGGGCTAGTTAGCTGTGTAAATAACAAATGTGTTTTGCTGTGATAATATCTTTATAATTAAGCATACTAATATACAGTATTAAATCTATTGTCATTCCTTCTCATCAGAAAAGACAATGGAAAATTATTCATTGCCTTTACTTATTAGGAATTATTATGATTTATATAAAAATACTTTAAAAATTTATTTGAAATTATTTTTATTTAGTAGATTGTTCAGTAAATAAGAGTCAAATAAAAAGGTATATTGGTCTTACATATAGATAGATATTTAGAAATAGTGCATGATTAAGTTAAAATTATTTCAGAATATTGACAATTGTTTCTATATTATTCTTAAACAATTTTAACAAAAACATTAGTCATCTCACGATTAGTAAGAAAATATATCTTAATGAATTATTCCTAAAGTTGAATACTAATTTCTATTTTAAATGACTGATAAAATATTTTTTAAATGTTTGAAAAATTAAGCACATGTTTTAGGGAACATAAATAAGACAAATAAATTGATATAAAAATCTTAACCTCATATAGCAAAAGTACCTGTGATAGATCATAGAGTAAGATAAACTTTTAACCACCACAGAGATTTACCATCTATAATTCCTATATATTTAAGATGATATATAAAGGTCTTTTTTTCCTTTGTTTTATAGAATTCAATTCATTCACACTGAAAAAAACTTTTCATTTGAGAGTAAACATCTCCCTCTTCTGGAATTTTTATTAAATTCAGGAATCTAAAGATTTTACTCAAAAAACTAAACAATTTTAGTTCACAATGTAGATATATGTGAAAACTTATCAATATGTTTTAAATATAGCTCATTAAGCCTATGAAATTCTATACATTGTAGATTTAATTCATTTTCTCTTTTTTTGGCCCATTACTTATAATTTTACTCTTTTAATTAGGAATATTTAAACTGAGCTGTTAAAACAATATTTGTGTGTGTATATTTTAAATTTAGTTCACTTTCATGGTCTTTATTATGTTCTCTTTAAGTTTTCCTTAGGTTATATTTATTTAAATAAAGCTCATCCATTTCCATGGTACTTTTTCTTTTCTTCCAGTTTTACTGAGATATAATTGACATACAGAACTGTATAAGTTTAAGATGTATAGCATAATGATTTGACTTACATACGTCATGAAATGATTACCACAAGTTTAGCAAACATGCATTACTTCATATAGATACAAAATTAAAGAAATTAAAAAAAATTGTTTTCCTTGTGACAACTTTCAGGATTTACTATTTTAACAACTTTTATATATAACATACAGCAGTGTTAATTACATTTATTATGTTGTACATTACATCCCTAGTACGTTACATTCCACAGTACTCTTAACTAAAGACTCAGTCATATAAAAACAAGTATAGAAGTGATTTTTAAAGTGAACTCAAAACAAAATAATTAAAATACTAAGCACTTTCTTTCGTTTTCCAAACCGAAATTTAAACACATTTGAAAAACAACATATAAAGTGACTTTGAAAACTAAGTTTTTCACAATTTTTGGAAGATTTTTTTCTTCCTTAACCAAAACTATGTGTTTAACTAACATTGATTAATAAAGCTTTTAAAAGTGAAAATCTACAAAATCATCCTTAGAAGCCTTAAAATGTATTTCTGATACATACAAGATTTAGGTCAATTTATTTGTTAGTAAAATTCCAGATAAAGATTAAAAAATTTAAGTCATTTTAGAAACAATTTTGGTTGCTCCTATATCATAATGCCCTGTGATGATTTGAATTAAAATCATAGGTTTTGTAAAAATATAAATATATATTCTTAATCTATAAAACACTGGCATATAAACATGAGAATAAAGGTTATCCAAAGTGATACAAATGTTCTAAATGTTATAGAAAGTTAAAGTTACCTTTTATATTCATAAACAGAAGTGAAATAAGACATATTTGGATTTTTTTTAGGAAATTTGTTTTGGAAACTTTTAAAATTATTTCTAGTAATTCTTTATATCCTTTGATATTACCTAAAGTAGAGGGTCATTTTTCTTCAATTTATAAAAATAACTAAACTAATAAACTACAGGTTAGTCATCACATATTACAATTAAGAGTGATTCCATGACAATAGCAGAAGTGGTCACACATAGTAGTGACTCAGAATTGGTTGTGCTCTTAAGTTCTCACTCAAAAGCTATGGGGCTCACCTACCTTTGAAGCCATTTTAGCAGTAGGTAGACATTGGGTGTCTTTCTTCCTGTTTTGTCAAAGTTTGAATCACTAGTCTATAACAAATAGCTTTGAGAAATAGTAATAAATGAAGCAAGAGTGTTAATCATGTTCTAGAAGAAGTGGTTATCTGCCTTTTGATCCAAGCCTCTCAACTAATTCCTGGTGCCAATTTATGCCTATCAATCAGGTTGACCTCCTGAGTAAAGAAATAAATGTTTACAGGAAATGTGAGTTAAGTCTCCTCTCACAGTTGCATTACAAAATGAAAGTGCAGTGGATAAATACAGGTATAAACACTGCAGTTGTATTACAGAATGAAAGTGCAGCTGAGAAGTACAGGTGTAAACCCTGAACAGACACATTAAAATAGTCTTTGCCATAGATAAAGTTTTGGGTAAACAGGACACCAATAGTAGAATGAAAATGTTTCATCATCCAGCTTACCAGGAACAAAGTCATCAAGTAGTCAATGTATATTGGAGCAGAGTATTTGATTGGCTTTTTAATATTAGTGTCACCTGCCAAATTATATTCATATGTTGGGCATGCAGACATGAGCAGACAACTTTCTTCGGGACAGAATTCTGTAATACTCTTGTTGAAGAAAGCCACAATGTTAACTGTGATCCATTTTGTGGTTCCCTCTCTCTTCCCCAACATAGCAGCTTGTCTCAGATTCCAATTTCCTAGTGCTCTCTCTGCAGTTTTTAAAGAGCTCATAATGAAAAGCTTCAGGAATATACTTCTTTGAATGTTTAAAAAGATCCCTGTTAAAGAGGAACTCATCTCTCTTTAGAGGGGATGGGAGGGGCAAACTATTCTCAATGACCAGTGGAAGCCCACTTGTCAACTACTTCCCTCTGGGGTCCAACTGGCGCAGGCTGCTGTGGCCTGCTCCCTGCTTCACCAGCTATAAATGCAGAAACAGCCACATTTTACCAGGCTCACTCTGATTTTAATATAAAATATCTCATACATAAAAATATATATGACATAATGACAAGAGAATAGAGCAAATGTCTCAATACTCATGACCCAAGTTAAGAAATAAAACATTACCATCTTTGAATCTTCCTGTGTTTTTCCCTTTCTAATTAGTTCTCTACCTGCTGGTGGTAAATGCTTTCTGTTTTAGAGTGTTATAAGATATTTTGAGTGTATATCCATTTTAAAGCATATTTTTGCTGAATATAAAATTCTACTTTCATAAATTTATCTTCTTTAACCACAATTTGCAGGTGTCACTTTCTTTTGGCTTCTATTTTTCCTATAAAGTCACTTGTTATTCTTGTTCTTATTTTTTTAAAAAAGCTCTTTCTTTGACTGCTTTTAATATTTTCTCTTCATCTTTGACTTTCTTTAGTTTTACTATGATGCAGGCATAGGAATAATTCCCTTTATATTTTTCTTGTTTGTTATATAAAGTGCTTCTTGCGTCTGTAACTTGATATCTTCTTCAGTTTTTATCTGTTACATATTGCTTTTTGTGCTGCTCTCCTACCTCCATCTCACTCTCATTCATTTCTTGGAGTCCAATTATCCATTTATTAGATCTTTCAACTATATGTCACATGTTTTTTATGATCCTTCCTAAATCTTCTATCCTGGTCTTTTTGTAATCTTTTTTCCTTTTTTGACTTATCTCTTAATTATCTAATTCCTTCTTTATGTATGTACAATCTATTGCTAAATACAAACTTGGAGTTTTGTTACTAAATTTAATCACTTCTAAAATTTGCTTATGATTATTTTTTGTTTCCACTTATCTATTATAATTCTCTACCATAATATTTTATTCTTTGTTCATATTAAATGCTGACTTAAAAAAATTTTATCTGTGAACTCCAATATCTGGATATCTTTTGGGTCTGCTTCTATTGTCATCTTTTTTCCTCTTGTTTGATGAAATCTGTGATATTAATACTAGATGTTTTAAAAACTAGATGTGAATATTATTCATGAAAACTCTTAGGTATAAAGTAAGGCTATGGATATTGTTATCCTGTTGCAGTGAAGATTCACCATACAGCCATTAGGCTAGTGGCAAATCACCTGTTACAACCAGGGACTAAGAAGACTCAGTTTTATGTTTCAGGCTTTGTGGTGGTTCATCTATACCCAGTGCAGCCTCACTCCTAAGGTGTATCTTTTGGGTGAAAGAGTTGAGTGCTTAACAACTTCTTTTTTTTTTTTTGGTTACCCTTGAATTTTAATGTTTGTCTTTCCAGCCAAATGTCACTTGTGAAAATGGGATAATGATATAGAAAATGAGCCTTACAGCTATTGCTGTCGCTTATATTTATGTATCTATAACTTCCTCAAGGGGGAAAATGACCTCAAATATCAGCCTTATCTTGTGGTT
Organism: Pseudorca crassidens; assembly: GCF_039906515.1. Classification (NCBI taxonomy): domain Eukaryota; kingdom Metazoa; phylum Chordata; class Mammalia; order Artiodactyla; family Delphinidae; genus Pseudorca; species Pseudorca crassidens. The sequence continues at coordinate 22,341,300 of NC_090313.1, forward strand.
TTGTTCCTCTACCAGACTGTGACCCAACATTTTAGTATTGCCATTATTGCTATGAGGTTTATTAAAAGTGGTTTTGTTTTTGTTTTTATCTTATCTAGTCATGCTAAGTGAGAGAGTTCATCCAAAACAAGTTTTTCAGCAATTGAAAGAGTAGACCTTTTTCTTTTGAATTTTGATGGAAAAAATTCTGGCTTTCATTTTCAGAATTTGTAGTGTTTTGGTTTTTTTTTTCAAACTCCCCTTGTCATTTTTGATAATCTCATACTGTTTCTCATTTTCCTCTACTAGCTTTTATTTCATTAAAGCCTTATTTAAAAATAACTTCCTATTCTATATGTTACAATTCCAACATCCAAAGTCTAGTCTTTCAAGCCCTAGTATCTAATACGTTGTGGTTTTTCAGATTCTTAACTATGATTGCTTATTTTCTTATATATCAGTTGAGGTATGATTATGAAGTCATACTAAGCATATTTTAATGTGCAAGAATCATGGAAAGTTCTGAAATGAGGATATCCTTCACCAGTGTCAATGTGTGGTACTAGTTGTATTTATTCAAATATATTTTAAAAATTTTATTTCATTTAAAAAGTATTAGTCTAGGAAGTCCCTAAATATGTGGGTATTACAAGTCCAAAATTATTTCAAGTAATAGTAAAAGCTCAAGGCTACAAAATCTGGGAACCATTTACCTTATCTGAAGTCAGGGAATACATTGCTTTGATGGTTGCTTTACTAAGATTAATTCCTCCACATGTCTGTTAATCTCACAAACCTTCATTATTAAATTGTGTCCCTGAGTAAGCATTTGCTTCAGTGTTTCAGTGTATCTACTTCTGCAGTTTCAGTTCAGTTAGAAGCATATAAAATTGTTTATTTTCATTTGTCTGTCATCTGGGTATTTTGTGATTGTGGAGAACATTTCATAATACCAGAATTGCTATATTGCTGGGAGAGAAGTACACTTATTTTTGTTTTGAAAAGGTAACTTTAGTCTCTATAAGGAAGATGAATTGTGCAAGAGTTGAAGCAAGGAAAGAAGTTGGGTAGCTATTGCAACAGCCTAGGTTCTTACCTGATGTTGATAGCTTAGACTAGCGTGATAGAAAAGGAGATGGAGAAAATTTAATGGATATATACTGGATATATTTATGACTATGGAATGGGCTTAACAAGAAAAATGAGAAAAAGAGAGAAATGGTCTTCTTGGGTTTTGGTTTCAACAACTACATAGGTGGTGGTACAACTTTTTTAAGAATGAGAATCCAGATATAGTCAAAGAGCTTGGGGAAGCGGATACACATGAGACCCAAAACAGGTTGTGGCAACCTCTTCAGTATATTGTGGACTGAAAAGATTCCAATTTAGTGTATGAGCTAGACCACAGGTCACCTAATCTTTGAGTATAAGCAAGCATGCAACATTCACCTTCTACTGGGGCTTCTGTGATAAAATCTAGCTCAGGGATTTGATATTAAGAAACAAACACATCTAATAAATTAATAGAATTATTAAGCATCATTAAGGATTTAAATTTTAATCTATAATCCTAATAGCACATAGAATGTTGCAAACTGAAATTTATGAGAATTTAATTTCTATATTATGTGGAAACTGAAACATTCAGCTAAACTTTGTTAATACGTGAGTGTATATTTCTTTAATACAAACAGCAGCAGAAAAAATATATAATATTTTCTAAATATATTTGTGTTTTATAGCTAAATATAATTGTTACTGTTTTTAATTAGATGTAGACTATAAGAGTGATGAATACATATTAAACACATATACAAATAAAATAGGGCAACACTGATTTGCAATAAGACCTTTACTTTCTTGTCTTGTGGTCTTATGCAAAGGTTATAAGACATGAGGACCAGAAAGCTTATTTTTTGTCTGAAATCACCCACATGTTCAGCAGATGCACCTCCAAGTGAAGTAAAGAATTGATGGCATTAAAAACACACTTCTTGCGTCCTTCTAAATTTGACTTGAATTTGACTGTGTGCCTGCTGTTTTATATTTAATAAATATCTCCAAGGTCTGAATCACTCTGACATTAAAAAGTAATAAAAACAAAGTTAACTTTGTAGTCAGTAATAAAAAGACTAAATTAGACTAATACTAGACAATAAACAAGACTAATTTACTTAGTATATATTATTTGAACTATATTTTAAAATAGTCTATTGAGATAACTATAGGAAATTATTTGTATAATCTAAATTACTTCATACATGTAAATTATGGTGTTTATTATTTTCAAAAAGTGGAAATTTTAATTATTTTAAAAGCAAACCTATTGATTTAAGAAAAATTCTAAAAATGAAGGTAGAGGTAAAAACTTTTTCAGTCCTCCCAAGTAACTGTATCTTCTTGCATTTATAGAGTATGATTTGAAAAATGTGTTTATACTATTTTATTAAAGTGGATAGACTCTGGTAGTCAGTTGCTAAGTATGCCCAGAAATACTCTTAATCAAAATATTCTGGGGCTTCCCTGGTGGCGCAGTGGTTGAGAGTCCGCCTGCCAATGTAGGGGACACGGGTTCGTGCCCCGGTCCGGGAAGATCCCACATGCCGCAGAGCGGCTGGGTTCGTGAGCCATGGCCGCTGAGCCTGCGCGTCCGGAGCCTGTGCTCCTCAACGCGAGAGGCCACAACAGTGAGAGGCCCGCGTACCGCAAAAAAAAAAAAAGAAAAAAAATATATATATTCTGTATGGGACACATACATCAGAGGCAGCCAATACCATGCAAAGGAGACAAGAAAAGAAACTTTATCTAACAAGGACTATTAGATCCTCACTGATGCCAGATAATTAAGGGTAGTCTTTAAAGATGTGAGGGATAAGGTGGAAGATAGATCTGTGGCAGGAACCCAGAATGGAATTAGACAATAAATTGGAATAGAGAGAAGTATACAGTAAACAAGCATTCAGTGCATATGTGCTGAAAAAATGACTGACCCAGACAATGAAGTAACGTTACTACATAATGTATAGATAAATTATATAAGACAAAATATTTTAGTTAGCACATTCCACATGCATTCATACTAACTCAGGCCTTAGAGAAATGACTATTTCTTTCCAAGGATTACTACGCTCTGCAGTTTTCTGAAATTATTTTGTAAATTTCTAGAAATTGGGATATTTTTCAACAATAAACCTAATAATGTAATATTCCTCAAAAATACACTTATGTTTATATATATCTGTATGCTGTTATTTTAAAAGTCAAATTTGAAAGTTAGGGTCATTATTATTCAAAAGAGATGCTAAGTTTGTTGAACAGTGAATAAAAAGATATATGAGAGGTTAGAGATTCTTTGTAATAATTATTCTTTGAACCATAAGCATAACACAATTTAAGATTTAAATTATCCTTTACTATATGGGTAATCATTTCTCATGAGGCTGTAAATCACTTCCAAACAATCTAACACTTTTATTGACATTCAAGAGGCAACACAGATATTTTACAGTCTGTCTTAGGTTAGTCAATGACAATGCTTGTCAATGGCAGAATGGAAACTTTTTCCTAATTTTCAAACTTATTTTATGTGTATTTTTATAATAGTAACCAAAGAATATCAAGATATACGGACAGCTAAATAATCTGTAGAAATAGATCAGGTGAAAAACTGGCAATATAAGAATGCAGTCAAAATAGATTGCACTTAAATTCATGAAAATTTCAATGGTATAATCTGAGTATTCATTGAGCATTATTTTAAAAATCTTTCCAATAACGTATAGAGATAATATATTGTGAAATAGATTTACCATTACATTACTATTAAATAATAGCTTATAGCTATGTATTTTAATTCTGAAATAATTTTAATATAGTTTTTTAAAAATTTAATATTCTTACATCTTTCATCATAATATTACCACATTTATATATCTCTATCATTTAGTGAGCTTGTAGGGACATCCTGTATTGTTAATGATTCTCAAGACTCTTTTATCTATGACTAGGCTGAGATAAATGAATTGAGGGCTTTATAGATTTTACGATGACTTGTTTCAATAAACTCTGCCTCAAGTTTCTGATTATCAGCACACCTGCAATCAGAACATGATTTACTGAAATTTTACTTTTTACAATACTTAAATAAGTTTAACATATGTAGAACAATACAAGGACATTTGCAATATATATTTATGATTGTCACTTATCGTAGTCTATAACATTTTGTAACAAAGTTAAATGGTTTATCTGTCAGAAAGAAGGAAAAATGATTTCCTTATTTCAAGTTTGAAAATAGCATCTTATGAGGCAAAGCACAAGTACTTTGAAACAGTTTGAAGGAAGTTTTAATTTGTATGGGAAATAAGCATTCTATTTTTGTGGTTTGTCATTTTTATACTTAAATCATGAATCCTGATAATACCAATAGCTGTTTCCTAATTTAATAAAGTACTTCACTAAAAGTACTAAAAAGACTTTTGTTTTCTCAAGGTGAAAGATGCTAATTGATTTTTTTTCTTTTTTCTGCTTTTGAAATAAAAAAATATTAAGCAAATAAAGAACCAATAAAGAAGCAGATTCTGCCTCTAATGAGAAAAAATAGTGAAAAAAAATAAAGCTAAAGGAAAAAGTGTCTCTGGTCATGAAGTGAGACTGTTGTAGTATATGTTCTGCTTATAGGATAATATCAACAAAATCTGCACTTGGAGTCACTAGGCAATAAGCTGATGTTCAGAAAATTTTCATATTTCATGATAACAGCTTTTATTAATCCAAATAGCTAAGGAAAATTGTAGCATGCTTCTACTGAAAACACTAGATAGAAAGATTTTTGTTCTGTTTTGTCTTGTTTAGTTTGTTTTTTAATCTCCTTGTAATACACTGGTAAATTTTCCTGCTATTAATGCCCAGAAAATAATTTTAATTAGAACAACTTAATGGCTGGTAGGAGCACATTATTTACAAGTATACAACACAAATGAGTTGGAGACATGCTTTCTAGTACTGGAAGAACCCAATCAGAATAACATTTGCCCAAGAGAAAGTTGTTTGCAGACTTTGCTGGGAAAGCCCTTCTGCAGATCATAGTAAGACATGGACACACTTATTGACAAATAATTCTGAGTGGAGATGGTTGCAATGAAGGAAACTGACTTTGTTTAGGTGGGCTCACTTTGTTCTGTGCTCTCAAAGAAATTATCACCACAGGTCACATTTGATCTTTCAGGTTGCAGTTATTTAGAAGATGTTTGTGTCTCAGGTTAAAACAGGATTTCTTTAATGTCACAGACTTAGTTTTATTCATCTTTACATCTTTATCACCTAACACATTGTATATCAGAGTTTTAGAGACCAAAAGTTTTAACCAATTTACCCTATCTTTATCTCATTGTTAAAAATCATACATAAGTGTAGTGCAATTATCAAGATAAAAAATATGAGATTACTCCATACATAAGTAGACAAAATCTAATGGCATGCCCTAATTTATACTTCTGGTCTCGAAGGAAACTCCACAAGACTAGACTGTTGTAGTACCTCCAAGATGAACCCCCCAAATTGAAATCCATAGTCTAAACAACACAGTAATGTTAAATTCAGTGACTTTGGGAGCAGACCTTTTAAACCATAAAAACATTCCAGAGTTGGTGGTATAGTGATCCAGTTCTGACCAGAGGCTTCTTCCTGTTGGCAGTGCCTCCAGGGTGTGTGTTCATCTGGGTGGCTACAGTTCCACATGATAAGGTCCACCCTGGCCCTGGGATGAAACATTTTCCATTTTGGACCCAGTGCACAAGTCCAATGATGCCCTCCACACAAGGTTCTCTTTTTCACAGTGGTGGACCCATTCAACCATGAGACCACCAGAGCCTCAATGCCTGACCCCCATATCAATACTGTTCAACTTCCTACTGTCTGGTAACCCACCTAAGTGCATCTAGCCATAGGATGTCATATAATAATACAGATCTTATTATTTTTTTTAAAGTGTAGACAGTATACAGTATAGACCAAAATCCATATTCTATATGTTCAAAAATATAAGGTTATCTTGATAAGTGTGCATAACATAACAGTGTTATGCTTTACATAAGGAACTGTACTTATTATAAAGAAATACTTGAGGTAGACATAAAGCAGAGAGAAATTCTCTACAAAGCCTAATCAACTGATCTCATGACTTAGGTTCTTTTATAAATCCAATTCCATTTTATCTCTTTTTTTGAAACATCATGCATCCTATATCTTCTGTAATTTTACTCATTTGTCTACCCCATTATGAAACAAATTTTAACCACCACTATGTTCATCCAAGCCATATAGACCTCTTGAGGTATTCTGCACATAATTATTTAATCATGCAGCATGCATCAAGAAAACTAAACTAAGCATAATCTCAATTTCAATGGGTTACCTTTCAGTTTCCCAGAAATCCAGGACTGTAAATATCATCCAGTCCTCAACAATATTTTAAATTATTTGCCAAGTTTTGCTTATATTTCACATTAACACATACTCTTTATCTTATTACTTATTTAGCATAATTTTTCCAGTTTCCACAATGTTTGCCATGAGAAGAGAGGTTATTACCTAAATTATTTTGTGTTTCTCAACTGGAAATCTCATCAGATAACTTTCCGTTTATATTTACTATGTTAGTCAGGCAGGCCATAATCTGTGTTAATTCTATCGAAGTTGTTTTAATTAGACAAAAATATTATATAAATACTGAGAGAAAGGAAATATGATTTACTGAGACATTAACTTAAAATTGAAGTAAATATTTTTAGAGAAGGATTATATGTGTAAACCATTCTTTTATCTTTAATTCAGTTTTCTTTTATTTATATTTTAATGCTTTTAGATAAAAGACAGGACAAAATAGCAATTTTTCAATAATTTTTGGAAATAATCTACTGGGCAACATAAAAGCAAATATAGAAAAAACAATTCATTATGCAAAATTAGCCTCTCAATCTTAGATTGTATGACTTTTCTAGGTCTCAGACACCTCGCTTCAAAAAGTGAAGGAGGTAATACATTTCTAAAGTCAAAGCCATGTCTAATGTGTAAAGAGCCAACATGTAAAGTTTTATTCCTTTTTAATTGTTCATTTCTGATAACTTCACTCTATTTGAGGGACTATAATAATTCCTTGGGAGAAAAAAATTGTATTTTGATACATTAATTCAAAATTATATTAAAAATAATTAGCAATAGGTATTATAGAATACAAGGATTTGGAAAATATATCATTATTAAGATATTGCAATTAAGATTGATTAATTTAGCTGTGAGAATAAATAGCTATGAAAACACGAGGATGCTCCCTCAAAACAGGAAGGATGTGTATCTTAGAGCATGATTACCATTTTGATAAACAGATTGTTCCAGAGTATTGATAATTTCCTAAAACAATTTTATCTTCTCTATAAATCAGAATGAATACATTAAGGTAATGTTGAGAGGCAGTACTATTTAATGTTTGAAAATAAATCAATAGGAAACAATGTTTCTTTACATTCTCTTAAAATTTGTACCTGTACAAAGGATCTTTGTGCCTCTATATTTGTGTTTTTCCTATTAAGATTGCATAGCAATTATTAGTGTGTGTTTATATTTCTGTGTATTTGTGCCATGTGTTGGATTTTTATTTATTCTGGCAACCTCACTTATTGAAAAAGTTCTGTCTATAAAATTTTGGACTGTATATTAGCTCTTTATATATTATTTATTCATTTACTAATTTATTTTTGCAGAATTTCATTGAGTTCACCATGTGTTCTTAAATTCCCCTTTTTTACTCTGCTAGTAATAAATTTTAACTGTCCTCTCACTAGAGAGAATAATTTGTTATACTATGTGTGGGTATACATTTATACACACACACACACACACACACACACACACACACACACACACACAAACACATACCGGAAGGACTATATAATAGGATAACTTGGCTTTCAAAATATTTGAATATTTGATTCAGTTAGTCAGTGAATGTTAGTGCCCAAATGGAAACAGATATTTTAAAATCCAAGTTTTAGATGTATAGCGAAACAGAGGATATACTTTCATATTTGTACCTTTCAACAACACTGTAATTTTAATGTATTTGTAATACCATATTTGGAAATGTTATGTTGTTAGTATAAAAATTCATATGAATAAATGTTTTAATTCCATCACCAATGTTAAGGGAAAAATAGGGTATTTTATCTTACTGGTATTTCACACTATGTAGTAAAATACTGTTAATGGGAATATCACAGATAATAGCTGTTATACTCTATGCATATGACCTTTTACTTAATGGAGTAAGTAACTGAAAAACAAAATTGTTTAATACCAAAGGAATGAGACCTTTAGTTTCAGTTTTCCAAAGACTGAAGCCAAATCATCATAATCCTTGATGATTTTTGGTTTTCTTTCACTCATTGAAAGAAGCCACAAGTTTGAAGTAACTACATATTTTAAACCACTATAGCTAAATAAAAATAAACTACTGGCATATTATTTTTTAGGATTAATACATGCCATATGGCTCACTGTAGTTAAAATAACTGTGTTGAAACTAATGTAAAATTTTCTTTTTCATCTTATTATACTTTATAGGCAAAAGCCTCAATTTTAGCAAAATTCATTGAATATAAATACATAGGAAATACATTAATTCTATGTTTTTTGCAGCAATTTCAGTGAAAGTTTGAACTCAGGAGAAACGTATGAATGAATGAATATGTAGTGATATGCTGTCTGTAACACTTGAGCCCTTGAAGTATGGAAACTCAAGAAAAAATTCAATATTCTTCTATTTCCATTTCATTAGTATAAGAAAATTCTGAAGTAGTCACAAACCAGTGTGTGTGTTAAATAGATTACCTTGCACACAAGTGTTTCTAAATGTTTGATTATTTTCTTAACCAACTTTTAAATTTATTTCCATTATTTAATTACTTAATTGATCACACACACACACATGCATGCACACATGTGTGTGTCAAACATGCAGCCTATCAAAATGTCAAACATGCAGCCTATCAAAATACAAATAGGATCTGCTGTAGACTGAGGTTTGTGACACTCAAAATTCATGGGTCATGAAGATGGAACTCTTATGAATGGCATTAGCACCCTTATAAAAGAGACCCCAGAGAACTCCTTCATTCCTTTGGCCATGTGAGGATACAGGGAGAAGATAGCCATCTGTCTAGCAGGCTCTCACCAGACACCAGATCTGCCAATGCCTTAAGCTTGGGCTTCCCAGCCTCAAGAACAGTGAGCAATAAATTTTTGTTGTTTATTGTCATCATTTTGCCAGCAAAGGGTCTCATTATGTACACATTCTATTCCAAAATTTCACACATAGGTTAGAATACAAGCTTAAAAGTATAAGAAGATTGCAAAGCCTTGTAAGGAAATATAGTATAGCAGGGTATAGTTTTTCTTCTTATCTCAACAAAAGGTGGAAAAAGGTGAAAGAAGGCAAATGAGATAGAAAATTTGAGGATTTATTTTTTGATTCCTCTGACAGATTATTTTCTTTAAAATGCTAAATCCTTTTTGATATTGAGAAGTAAGCTTTTAGAGATTGACATGTCATTTCAAGATGCTAACCAGAAATAGCACCTGTCATATTTCATTTCTAAAGTGGTTATACTTTACTCAGCAGTTGAGAACAGGTTTCTATGTTCTAACTTTCTAATTACCTTGTGACAGTGTTTTACTCAAATATTTGAAAATTTAAGGAAACAAAATAATAAACTGTGTTAATTAACAACACATTAATTCTAGTGTTTTGACTGCTTTTGTCATTAGAATAACACTTTTTGCATGGTACACAAAGGATTTGCTTAAAAGATTAAATTAACATTAAGGTCAGGCTCATAAAAGACATTTCTGATAAAATGAAACTGAACATATATGTAGTAAAGCACACAAAAGGAAGAAAAACTAAGACTCAGTTTTAAATGCATTTAAAAATACACTCATCAAATTTTATAATAAAATTAAAAATCGATTGCCATTATCAGAGAATTAGGAGATTACTTAACTTGATCTATTAATTAATTAAACTTTGCTAGTTATCAATAACACTTATGACCATAATTGTAACCACATGTTATGTGAGGACATTTGAGAACTTGGCATTGTCACCAAGATCAGGTAAATAATGCCAGGAATCATTTTAATCCAAGCAGAGCAGTGAAAGGAAGGAAATGCTATTACTGCTGTTGCTGATAAAAATTTATTTCCTAAGCATTTCACTGTTTTGACTGTCTTGTAAAAAACTTACCTGCTTATAAATAAGTATAATTTAATATTTTCCTGAGATTTATTAGTAAAATTTGTATTTTTTAACAGTAGGTGTGAGGTATGGTAGAGTCTAATATTTGACTACTTTAAACTGAGCAAATATTTGTAACTAATTGTATATAGTATTAAACCAATAAAATATAATTTGCTTTTCAGAAGTAATCTTTTAAGTCACTCCATCACTCTACTAAAATACTGAACTGAGCAAATATGCAGTGTTCTGTTTTGATTCAGTCAGTTGTCACAATGGATTTTATCTCTAACACAGAGAACTCTGGAAAGTTTTTAACTTTTATCTATGAGGTATTTCCATTATACATTATCTGACCTTGATTCTTTACTGCTATAGTGATACATTTAGAATTACCCAGCCAACTGAAACAAACAAAAAGCAAACAAAATGCAGTTTGTAAAAATATTTTAAGTATAACATTTGTTGGGAGAAGCCGAAGAATAATTTTGATCATGAAGAGAGAAATACAAGTGTATATACTGAAAAATTAAATAGGAAAGGTTTTACTTCAAGAACTTTCTACACACAAATGTTTTTTGCAGTGTTATGGTGAAATTATTACTACATATAAACTTCGGGGTTGTCACAAGGAATCATATACTCTTTAAAACACTATTTTATGAGAACACGCCTAAAAGCATCCTTATTTGTGAAAAAAATGAGTTACAGTATACATTTTTGCTGTAAAAACTGTATGCAAGATATTACTACCAACTCATAGAATTTAGATATTGTAACACCTAGATGGAGAATCTTGCACCAAAAGATAAGCACTATTATATTTTTTCAAAAGCAAAAACACCTAACTTTTCAAGATAATTTTGAATAGATATTTTCCCCTGTGACACAGATTATCCAAGATGCTCATTGGCCTGAATAAAATTCACACATTAAATGATATATTTAATTATTACATCATAAGCTGCTTGGAGCACTTTAAAAATCTACATGCTGTTATTTCATTATGTAATTACATTTGAGAAAACTGAGGGAAAATAAAACTGCTTCTCTAGTCTATGCTACAATTATCTCATTTTCTTACCTTTGTTATGAGCATTTTTTTGACAGATTACATTTTGGGGTTGAAAGGAAATTAATGTTTATAAAAATATTTTGTAAGAAAAGATATATGCTTTTTTTAGCTTTCCCATATTGCTCCAAATACTTTTTTCATTTTTTTCTTTCTCCACTTTCATTCTTTGATATACATCTTTCATAAAAGTAAGTGAACATCTCTGGACCATAAAGCCATAGGCATAATTCAAGAGAGTAGGAAGACAGATGGATACTTGATGAGGGAATGGAACAGGAGTAGAAATTCTGGTTAAAGTGACACCCAGAGGCCGCACTGTTTAGAACTTCACTATAAGTACATTCAGTAATTCAATAAATATTTATCAACTGCTTGCTATATGCTAGGCCCTCTAAGAACTATATTTTGTCAAAGAGAAAGGAAAGAAAAAAATCTCTGCCTTTGTGAATCTTGCTTTCAAATAGTTTTGAGGAAAGAGTATCACTTTAGTTTGTATGCAGAACAGAAAGAAGAAGGGCAAGAGTGAATCTGGGAGACACATCAGGCAGCTATTGGAGTAGTTTTGGTGAGAGATGATAAATGAGACAATTGTAAAGGTAGTTTTGCAATAGTCATAAAAATTCGTTTGTTGTGGACTCCATCTGAGGAGTTACTGAAATAAACAAGATCATAAATATATGCATAACTACTGGGGGTATAACTTGTAGGAGATGATCTAATGTATTTAACTGTTAGAAAGCTACCTACTATTAGAATGTTATACAGTTATTTATCTGAATGTTTCTGAAGAACTGTATATATTATCAAAAATTTCAATGTATTGGCATTAAGTTTTCCTTTCCATTTCCACTTCTTAGAACTCCCTTGTAGATGTATATAGCCTGAATGCCCTCCTGTGTAAAATGCCTAGAAATAATAGAAAAAAACCCATAAATTCTTTTATAATGCAAAACTGAGTTCCTACAAAAGTAACTGATTATTCCACGACTCAAAACAAAAAAGTTTCTGAAATTCAGATAATCCTGACCTGAAGCAATAACTCAGTTGCGTAGAGAGAGAAAGGTTGTTCCTGGAATTATTTACCATAAAAATCACATAAATTCTAAAGCCTTCCTTGGGGTAAAAGACTTAGCCTTGAGTCAGCTCTAGACAGGAGCTGATACTAAGACACCCAGACAGTCCATATGCTACAAGGGTTACACCCTCATGTACATGGGTATTACTAAATATATATATATATATATATATATAGAGAGAGAGAGAGAGAGAGAGAGAGAGAGAGAAGAAAAGAAAAAAAGAGAAAAGAAAAAAAACAAAGTTACAAATAAATACCTGAAATAAGTACTTGAATGATAGTATTTTGTTAGAGAGGATGGGTCTTCAGGATTTCTTTTCAGGAAAAATGTCAAGGTTAACTATCATAAGAATAGAAATAGACATGGCCCTCCTGAGCTGAGGTGTTGGTGGCAGCCATTCTGCACTAGGAACTCCGTTCAGATGAGCCAGGTGTGAGATCTCCACACGTGGCCCCCTGTGAGCAAGTGAAACCAACTAGGCACAAAGGAAAAAAAAAAGCCATCTCAGAGCTGTGACTATTTTCAAGGCTACTGTTTTTCTCTGTGGAACACTGCCTTTGGAGCAAAACAAGGCAGAAACAGGTGATTCTAATGTGCAGCGAAGAGGGAGAGCTATTGCAGGCCAGCTTCTCCAACTCTGAAGGCACTCCAGCCATGTGGCTGACAGGGTGTTTGTGCTCTGGCCAGATGTCAGGCCTGAGCCCCTGAGGTGGAAGAGCTGAGTTCAGGACACTGGACCACCAGAGACCTCCTGGCCCCACGTAATATCAATCAGCAAAAGCTCTCCCAGAGATCTCTGTCTCAATGCTAAGACTCAGCTCCACTCAATGGCCAGCAAGCTCCAGTGATGGACACCCCATGCCAAACAACTAGCAAGACAGGAACACAATCCCACCTATTAGCAGAGAGGCTGCCTAAAATCATAATAAGGTCAGAGACACCCAGAAACACACCACTGGACGTGATGCTGCACACCAGAAAGACAAGATCCAGCCTCATCCACCAGAACACAGGCACCAGTCCCCTCCACCAGGAAGCCTACACAACCCACTGAACCAACCTCACCACTGGGGGCAGACACCAAAAACAATAGAAACTATGAACCTGCAGCCTGTGAAAAAGAGACCCCAAACACAGTAAGTTAAACAAAATGAGAAGACAGAGAAATATGCAGCAGATGAAGGAGCAAGGTAAAAACCCACCAGACCAAACAAATAAGAGGAAATAGGCAGTCTACCTGAAAAAGAATTCAGAATAATGATAGTAAAGATGATTCAAAATCTTGGAAATAGAATGGAGAAAATACAAGAAACATTTAATAAGGACTTAGAAGAACTAAAGAGCAAACAATGATGAACAACACAATAAATGAAATTAAAAATTCTCTAGAAGGGATCAATAGCAGAATAACTGAGGCTGAAGAACAGATAAGTGACCTGGAAGATAAAATAGTGGAAATAACTACCACAGAACAGAATAAAGAAAAAAAGAACAAAAATAATTAAGGACACTCTCAGAGACTTCTGGGACAACATTAAACATACCAACATTTGAATTATAGGGGTTCCAGAAGAAGAAGAGAAAAAGAAAGGGACTGAGAAAATATTTGAAGAGATTATAGTTGAAAACTTCCCTAATATGGGACAGGAAATAGTTAATCAAGTCCAGGAAGCACAGAGAGTCCCATACAGGATAAATCCAAGGAGAAACATGCCAAGACACATATTAATCAAATTATCAAAAATTAAATACAAAGAAAAAATATTAAAAGCAGCAAGGGAAAAACAACAAATAACATACAAAGGAATCCCCATAAGATTAACAGTTGATCTTTCAGCAAAAACTCTGCAAGCCAGAAGGGAGAAGCAGGACATATTTAAAGTGATGAAAAGGAAAAACCTACAATCAAGATTACTCTACCCAGCAAGGATCTCATTCAGATTCAATGGAGAAACTAAAACCTTTACAGACAAGCAAAAGCTGAGAGAATTCAGTGCCAGCAAACCAGTTTTACAACAAATGCTAAAGGAACTTCTCTAGGCAGAAAAAACAAGAGAAGGAAAAGACCTACAATAACGAACCCAAAACAATTAAGAAAATGGTAATAGGAACATACACAATGATAATTACCTTAAATGTAAATGGACTAAATGCTCCAACCAAAAGACATAGACTGGCTGAATGGATACAAAAACCAGACCCATATATATGCTGTCTACAAGTGACCCTCTTCATACCTAGGGACACATACAGACTGAAAGTGAGGGATGGAAAAAGATATTCCACGCAAATAGCAATCAAAAGAAAGCTGGAATAGCAATTCTCATATCAGACAAAATAGACCTTAAAACAAAGACTATTACAAGAGACAAAGAAGGACACTACAGAATGATCAAGGGATCCATCCAAGAAGAAGATATAACAATTGTAAATATTTAGGCACCCAACATAGGAGCACCTCAATACATAAGGCAAATACTAACAGCCATAAAAGGGGAAATCGACAGTAACACATTCATAGGGGATTTTAACACCCCATTTTCACCAATGGATAGATCATCCGAAATGAAAATAAATAAGGAAACACAAGCTTTAAATGATACATTACTCAATTTATTCATTGTATTTTGTCAAATGAATTACAATTTTGTCAAAATGTATAATAAATTTATATCATGTAAATTATTAATTAGTTACAAAAATAATATTAATAAAATTTGAAGCTAATGTAGATATTTGGATACTTAGCAAGTAGTATCACAACACAGGTTGCTTTTACTATTATACATTGTATTTGCATGTAAATACAGTGTTTAGCTTTTCATTTACTGACAATACATGGACTTAACAGTAGCTCCAGCTTGTAGAATAATGATAACTTTGAGTGTACATTTCCTATTTTCTTGAAAATATAAGCTTCATATTTCATACTTTACCCTCCACCCACTTGATAAATTTTATGCAGGGAAACCCATGTGGACTTAGGTTATTATTTATATCTTAAATGTTAAAAAATGGTCTGTTCTCTCCCTCACATTTTATGATTATGAATTCCATCCTTGTAGTAGGTAGTGTCACTCTTTCATTCATATTTTCAGAAAGATAGCAGTCAAGGCTTGTTAAGCTTTCTGCTGCAATATGAAATTTAAATTTTTATTAAATAAAGTAAGCATCAAGTTGATATAATAATGTCTTCCATCTTCATGAATAAGTGAGCTACAAAAACCAAAGAAAACTTGACTTAAAAAATTCGGACAACAGGGCTTCCCTGGTCGCACAGTGGTTAAGAATCCACCTGCCAATGCAGGGAACACGGGTTCAAGCCCTGATCCAGGAAGATCCCACATGCCACGGAGGAACTAAGCCCGTGCACCACAACTACTGAGCCTGCACTCTACAGCCCACGATCCACAACTACTGAAGCCCGCGTGCCTAGAGCCCATGCTCTGCAACAAGAGAAGCCACCATAAGGAGAAGCCGTTGCACTGCAACGAAGAGTAGCCCCCGCTCGCCACAACAAGAGAAAGCTCCCACACAGCAACAAGGACCCAACGCAGCCAAAAATAAATAAATAAATAAATATTTAAAAATTCAGACAACAGATTTCTAGTTAATTAGAATAATGTGAAAACAATATGCGTTATATCTGAACAAATGAAAATAAATACTTTTTATATATAAACATCTTTTTAAATATTCTGAGATCATATCAAAGTATCAAAAAATTCCAAGAAAGCCAACAAATGCTAGCCAATATATAATAGGTTCATTGAAAACTAAATAGTCAGGATCTACTACAAAAATCCTTCCTTGGATTGTCATAGTTGAGGCAACTTGAATTTCCCGCATGATTTACAATAATTACAGTCATTTAAAGTTAACGTCATTCTTCTAAGCTGTAGAGCCTAAGTTAATTTTTTTTAACAAGTCTGTAGAACAAACCTAGACATACAATCAGCTGCTGAGATTCATTGATCAAAGACAGAGATTCAGAGCACCTAACTAAAAGCAATTAAAGATATCTCAGAAAGATAGTAAGAACTCAAAAAAATTTTTTTTTTGTTCTTGGTATTCACCTACACAATTCTTGCCAAATTTGGTAACCTTGGAAATAGTTCTGTTCTATTGTCTACTTCTATGAAAAATCTCTGAGAAATCTGACACAAATTTTAACCATAGCAAGCATTAGCTGTCTGAGTAACCATGGAAATTATAGCACTTTGGTTATAAGATTATGTTGTGGAAATACAAAAGAGATTCTGAGATCCAAGTTTAGTGAAAATAGTTATATTGTATCTTTCCTGCATTTTTGGATATAACTCTAAGATGCATGATTATAGAATCACTTAGCATCTATCTCTGAATGAAATAGTCATATTATTTAATCACTAGAAAACCTGTGTGCATTTTCTTGTATGTAAATACTAAATACTGTGTAAAACATCCAAGCAACACAAACAAATATATATATGACCCTGGGGCTTTTATTATAAGCTTGGGATTTGTTACTTAGAGAGAAATAAAGAGAGAAAACTTTTTGAAAGATTGAGAAGCTAAGCATAGAATTTGGTGCTGCCATAGGAGAACTGGAGAAGCAAAAACTTGGATTAAGGGGCAAAAGAAAGAGAACAGCTAGTAAGCATGCAAGGCACTCAGTCAGTGATCTGAAAGGTTTATAGTTTATGATTACATAAAAGCTGGAAATAGACTAACCTTATTTGGATTAAGGTGATGTGCCTGTAATCAATCCCTCTGCTGCAAGGAACACATTGAATTCTCCTTGGATGAAGACGACATTCAGAGCCACTAACCTTTCAGGTACACAGAGTCTAACATTTCAGAGTAATTAAAAGACATGCCAGAATATGGGATTAACTGATGGAGAATCAAGAGAAACAGAGAGCTGTTCCAGGCGCTACAAATCTCAGGAAAAGTTTAAAATACCCATGGTGAATACGACGAAACAAAGAAAAGATATGCTGGAGAGTTTCATCAGAGAATTGAAATTACAAACAAATAAACCAAAACTGAATCAAATTATAATCCTTGAAATAAAAATTTTAATGACTGAAATTAATAACTAAATAGATTAGATAAATAGTAAATTGGACACAGAAGAGCCTTATGTCACAACGTAGGCAAGCAAGTTCCAGTCTGTGCATCTATATGCAAAATGTTATTTTAAAATAAGGCTTCTAGAAAAAAATACAGAAAGTTTTCTCATGACCTTTTAATCCAAATATAAAGGGTGCCACACATAAAGTTAAGGATAAATACGTTTACTTCATCAATAGAGTGTATTTAAGTCCTTTTATTACTTAAAAGGCTCTATGCAAAAACAGGCAAGACATTGAGTGAGAAAAGTTGTGTGTAATGCATATATTCAAAAAGAAATCATATTGAGGATAAAGTACTCTTCCATATCAAGTACAAAAAGACTGCCACCATAAGTTAAAAACTGGACATTCTGGAAGAACATTTCTTGAAACAAGATAGCCAAGATGGTTTATAAGATTATTTGAAGGTTCAACGTCATTGGTCATTATAAAAATGGAAATTTAAACCATAGTGAGGTGCGAGGTTCTCCAGAAAATCTAAACTTAAAAAAACCAAGATACCAAGTGTTGGAGAGGGAGAGAGGCACCTAGAAATGTTGTTTACTACTGTATAACATTTTGGAAAAATCTCTGTAATTATAAAACCCAGACATATGCATACCCTATGAATTAGCAACTGAACTTCTTGGTATATAAAAAACTAAAACAGATATGTGTTTGTGTTGTGTGTTTGTGTGCAAATTGTAAGCAAAACAAAGGTTTGCTAAGGGTCTATTTCTTAATATCTCATCCAGATTGTGATTACACATGTGTTCAATATATAATTTCATAAATCTGTACACTGAAGCATTTAAATAAATAAACGAACATATATATACATATATATATATACACATATAAACAAATAAAAATTTCAGCTACATGCTCACAAAAAGAGCAACAGGTTTATATTTCAACCCTTTAACTGAATTTATAATGAAAATTATTCCTAATATAAATATATTAATAGCATAAACTTTATTAAAAATTTTTCCCCATAATTATTCACACATTTTCTCATTCTCACTAATATAATTATTTTCTTAAATAAATTATATACTTAATATAATCCAAGTGCTTATATTTTTCTTAATCATATTTTTTAAGTTTAACAAATTAAAAATAAAATAATATTTTGTTATCTTTAGAAAGAGGCATGTAGCCCATATTTGTGTACGTTATCGTTTTCTATTTGATGATTACATGGGAGTTCCAGCTGACAGCCTGATGAGCTCCCAGGTGACAGCAGCTCTAACTGCCAGCCATGTGAATGAGCTGTCTTGGTCATCCTGTGCAGCTAGTCCTAGAAATGGCCTCTTTTCCAGCCGACAACTGATTCCTAATGACATCTGATTCCAAACACATGAGCAACTCAAAGAAATAATTTCCTGATTAAGACATTTCCCAAATCCTGACCCTCATTATTGTAAATGAAATTAAATGGTTGTTTTAACTGACTAAATTCTGTGTAATTTTACCAGAAGACTATTTTATGTATGGGAAGCATGGAGTGAATTGATATATGGTATTCAAAATGGTAGAGTAGACAAACTGAAAAGTAGTGCTAACCTGTCCCTGTATTCTTTTCCAGAATATACAGATAGTTTCCATGTCCCAGTCCCTTTCATGATAGTCTTGTGACTGAGCTTTGCCAATAAAATTTAGTAAAAAGTGACATAAGCGACTTCTAAATCTCTTTTCTAAATCCTTAGGCATCTAATTGACAGTTCTAAGGTTCAAGAAGGAAGACTTATTAGATGAAGGAAAAGGGGATCCCTAAATGATTTTGTGGATTAGAACATATATTGGACTGTGGCATAAGTGAGAAATTAACTTTTGTTTAAAAAATTGAGATCTGTGATTCATTTGTTACAGGTTAATGTGTCTCACTATAGTAAGCATGATTTTTTCTTTATGTTTCCACTTCTGATCACAGAAAATATCTTCATTTGTAATGGGAGTGTTTACCAGGGACTGCAGATTTGTCTCCTTATAGAGGCATAAGAAGTCAATTGCTTTAAAAACATGGCGATGATGTTTGAGACTTACCTTAAACTTATAGAATTAGTCAAAGCTATGTTACAAATAAAGGGAGACAATGAATAACCCTTTTATAGTTTGTACTAATAAATCTTCAACTTTACTGTTTTGATGATATTGTACAAAGAGATGGAGGAAATGGCCTAAAGCTACATCTGTACAAGTTCTTCATATATCCGAAACAGTACGATCTGTTCCCATCATGTGATCAGATTACGTTGAGAGGCATTAAGAAGGCCCTTTGGGGAAGTCCTGGTCCAAGTGAAAACACACACTGCATCTGTTTGCCAAAACAGTTCTGAGCATGTGAATATCTAGAACTCATTTTATTTAGCTTTGAGATGTAATGGTAGTGAAAGTAAAAGGAAAGTGGTTATATCATGCTATTTTTTTAATCACTCAACAAAAATATTCATTTTTAACTGTTGAGTGTTCAAATTGATTTTTTATATATCAGAAGAAATGAAGATTGATCCATTAGAATTTCCCCGGAAGAGTTTTGTATGGACATATGTTAATGTTATAAAAAATAACACATGATAAACATAACTTTCTGTGTTAGTCAACTTGGGCTGCTATAATGAAATACCATAGACTGGTTGGCTTAAATAACAGACATTTATTTTTCACAGTTCTGTAGACTGGGAAGTTCAAGATCAAGGTGCCTACAGATTCTTGGTGAGAGCCCTCTTCCTGGCTTGTAAATGGTTGGTAACTTGCTGTGTGCTCACATAACCTCTTCTTTGTGTGTGTACTCAGAGTGAAAGCTCTTGTCTCTTTCTCTTCATATAAGGACTAATCACATTATGGGGGGCTCGATTTTCATGCATCACACTGTATGTATGCATTGTACCACAAAAGCAGGTATAAACAATTCATAAAGGAATTGGTATAGCTGTGTTACAATAAAACTTCATTTAGAAAAATAAACAGCAGGCCAGATTTATCTCTTGAACTGTTATTTATTGACCCCCGCCTTTAGAGGCTGTAAGAGCAAAATCATGGAGGAACCGTGAAACTCAGAATATTTTAAAGCAGAGCTGCCCTTCCAGACTGCAGTTCAACTCCAGGCAGTTATATGAGAGAGAAAATTAAGCTCTTATATTTTAAAACTATCAGTTTGGGGGTCTCTTAACTATAGCATTTTAGCCTATCCAGATCTCCTTTGCATCTCTTCTACTTACAAAATTATAAACCTTTTAAGCCACTTACCAACTATAATTTCTGTGAAGTTCCCTATCTTCTTCTCAATTTATTGCTTTATATCTCCTTCATATTTTGAAATATTTTTCTTTAAAATATTTCATAGAAATTATCACATTGTTTTATAATTTTACAGGTTTTTAGCAATATATACAAGTCATGTTCATAAAGGTAAGTGCTTTAAATTTTATACCCATATAAGTCAAATGCCAACACATTTGGCTAAAACGAATGAGAATTTTGTCACAATTTTATTTCAATGGGCATTTTTTTTTTAACTTGAAAATTATCCTTTGTTACCAAGAAGTATATGTAACAGAAAACTTTAACCCATATTTCTGTGACTCAACTCCTAGGTCAGTATAGGTATAATTGGAAGCATTTTTTCCTAAGCAAAGATGGTATATAATCATCATTTGGTTTAAAAATCATGAATAATTAATAGTTAACTTTTGTTTTATCTCAAACTATGTATTTCTTTAAATACGCTGTCAAAGAAATATCATCAAAACCTTGTGTAACCATGATTATGAGATGAAAAGACCAGTCATCCATTAGAAACACTGGAGCAGCCAATACTTTACATTTGTCATGTTTAATTGTAAGTAAACTGAATGTTTCTAATCAATTAAATTGGATTACATGTGCATTAATTAGAAATAAAAATTCGGTAGTGTCACACTCATTTCTTTTCAAAATCTAATGCCGCCATCTGTCAAATTATTTAGTTACTAAGACTAAATTTTAAAATACGTAATTCAGGTAATTCTGGCAAAATATGTTTTAAGATTTTTCATATTAAAACTTGTTTAAGGTAGTTTCTTACAATCAACAAGTACTGATTATACTCCATGTTTTTGTTGTTGTTGCTTTCTGTATATAGATCCCTCTGGGGATATTCTGATATATTTTGCAAAATGCATTTCTAGACCAACCATCCACTGCAGTTAACCAGAGTAATCTGTCACTTCTGATTTAGCTCTCTGGAAAAGACCAGGGCAATTTCCCTGCTTTATGAATGACTCAAAACTAGAATGAGTAGTGGAGAAGAAACCTTGTTGGCATGAGCACCATCACAGAATTGATTTTGTCTGTTGCTAATCCCTCATTTTTTGGCTCAGAGTCTAGATACCAAGTGTATACAAAGTTGCAATATATAAATTTTTAGAAGCCGGTAGAAAACGTGCTGTTTATGTACTTTAAAGAATAGTGTGTAGGACTTTATATGTATGATATTGATGTCAGAAAACTAATTTAAATAGAAAACAAATGATCCCTCTAAATTTTTATTCAGTACTGTGGATATGTTTTGGGATGGGACAGTGTAGAGTTAGCAGTTACATGGTTTGTGTGTAATTGAAGCACTCACATTGTCAAGAAAATTGATAGGAAATCAGATTTGAGCTAGATATTGAGACATGATCCAAAAATGCATAAGCTGATAAATGCAATAACCTATACATCACATCTCAAAATAATAATGACAAAAATCACATTATCAATTTTCACATAAATGAAGATATTTACTTCTTGAGGTTTATATTTCATTAATTGAAGGTAGGAAATATTCAACTATATATTTTAATTAAAATAATTAAATAAAATATATAATTGAGTGATAAAATAGATCATTCTGGTACCAACAAAATAATACTATATTTGTTTTCTTCTGGGTTTGTATTATTTAATAAATCTCTCATATCTAAAATCATATTTCCTCTATATTATACTTTTATTCATCCAATTTGTATGAATAAGAATCATTACTATCATCTGATCTGAACTATATCATTTTATATAAGGAAATTGAGATATGAGAAATGAAATAATATAAAGAATCAGTATAGACTGACAGTGAAATATATTTTTCTAATGAATATTCAGTTCAATAATCCATGATAAAGAAAAATATATATAGCTTAAACGTCCTGTGGAAGGCACAGTAGAGGAAATGAGTTAAAGTCACTTAGAAATGTAAGGCTTTTTCCATGATGTCCACTGAGTGATTTGATATTTTTTACCATATATTAGTGTTCTGCAATTAATAATGCATGTGCCAAAAAGAGAAAATTTACATTTGGGAGTTGATTATTCTGAACATCATAAACACAGTCTAAAAATGACACAATTTTTCTGTTTAGGTTGCATGCTGAGAAAAGTCATGTACATTAACTGAGAAATAAGACACAAATTAAAAAATATATAAATCAGAGAAAACATTGTAAAGTAATTTGATCCTCAGCTATACTGTAAAATGAAAAACTATTCAGCTCCTATGTGTTATCCAAAGTATTTCAGGGAAGAAATATTTATTTTAAAAATATTACAATTGACCTTAGAAACAATTTTCTTAAGATGAGTATTCTAAAATTCAGTTAGCCTATACATGTTTAATTACTTCAATAGAGAGTATGTTGGCAAGGGGAGGGGAGTTGGGTAACAGGACTAAACACATGGGAATTTAAAATGTTTTAAAACAGTATGTCAGAAACGGGAGTTCTAAGAGAAATAGGGAATTTAATGTGTACATTGAGATGAGACCGTATGAACAAGAATTATAGTCACGAGGACCTCACCAGGCTTGCCTCCTTGTCAAATAACAAAAATACCAGGATTTTTTAATTCTACCCTAGCTCTCATTATAAAGCCCACTAGGGGAAAACAAGCAAGCAGAACCAGAGAGGAGCAAATTGGAATTACTATGTGTATGATTAAAATAAAATGCCAACTTTAAAACTCAGTTCTTTCTTTTCATAAAACAAGTTGATTAGACTGGGCTTTGTTTATGTTGCTCTTTGGAAGGGGCTGTTTTGGCCTTATTATATACACTCCCAGGATGTTACTAGCCAGAATAACTTTTTGGCCAAGCAATATAAATTCTAACTCAAATTGGCTGTAATAAAAATGAATTATATTATCTCACTCAACTGGAAGTCTAAAAGTAGGACCATGATTAAACTACGGCATATGTGTCTCCTGAGTCAATAGGAGTGGCAAGGGCAAATCCAGGCACTACTAAGGGTAGGATATCAATGATATTACCAAGTCTATGGCCCTTTCCCCACTTTGCCATTCTAAACAGCAGGCGTTTAACCTGGTCTCCACAGATAAGAAACACCCATGTGCTCCTTGACTAGGAAGATTGTGATGAGAAGTTGTTTGCTCAGAAGTTATCCAGGAGTCATCTTGAGAGACACGTAAGTTTCAGATGCAGTAGTGGGAGAAATTCTAGCAGAAACCCCTGTACAAAGAGCCAGCAGTGGTGAGTGCGGGGACCTTACCAAGCTTTTGGTGGCATGTTATTAACATCAGTTATTAGTGTAATTTGGGTAGTGTTATTGACTACAATGATTCTAAACCTAGTTTCATGCCATCAGATATTCCAGAAAATTATATGGCCTAACTAATAGTCTTTAATTATTATTCTGATTAAATCAGAGAGAACCTTGACTGACATGGATGGCAAATCTGTTTATTTAGACTACTACTAATAAATTAAGACCTGTTTGAAACTCTGGACTAATTATTGTTATGAAGAGTAAACCATGCAGTAATTTCCTTGGAAAAAAATTCATAGATATTCTGAAAAAGAAGACAATATTATTCCTTTCCTAATCAGGAGAGAGAAGAATGAATGTAAAGAAAATCGCATATTTTATAAAGAAAATAAAGGAGAGTTAGGGGGTATTTGAAAAGCAAATAATGGGTCAAATGCAAAAGAATTATTCCAAGAACTACAGAAATAAAGGGTTTAGTCTTTCTTCAGCCATCCTTGATTCCGTAGAACCACATACAGTGTATTAAAGATCCTCAAAAGTGCTAATTTCCTTTGGTACTTTCCTCTTTATACTGAGGTTTAACATTAACAGACCTTATTGGTAAAACTTACAGAAGATAAATATAAATAATGATGATGTAGTGATGATGGCAATGATGAAGCTAGGAAAAAGAGGAAAGGGAGGGCTTCCCTGGTGGCGCAGTGATTGAGAGTCCATCTGCCGATGCAGGGGACACGAGTTCGTGCCCCGGTCCGGGAGGATCCCACATCCCCCAGAGCGGCTGGGCCCGTGAGCCATGGCCACTGAGCCTGCGCGTCCGGAGCCTGTGCTCGGCAACGGGAGAGGCCACAACAGTGAGAGGCCCGCGTACGGCAAAAAAAGAGGAAGGGGAGGAGTAAATAACTTAACTGAAAAAAGTATTTAATTCTTTTTTTTTTTTTTAACCTAGTGACCTAAAGTAATTATCACATTACTAACATTTTTGATGAATCATAAGGTAATGAACATCATAAGATGGAAAAACATGATCTTTTCAAAATACATGTTTCAAACCTGCATCTGTATTTTTTCTTTATTCTTAGGACATTATCTTAATGTATGCAATATTTAAAAGTAAATAGATTTATCATTCTCTTGACATAACACAGTTATAATTGAGAAATATTCTTGGCACATAGAATTGATATTTTTATGATCTAAAATAAATATACTTTAGAAAATTGTGCCAAATATTGTACTGGTTTGTATTTGTCATTGTTGTTCTTTAAAGCAATGTGATTTCAAACTCTGTTGAGGGATTACTTCTAGCAACTGTTTTAGCTATGTTATCCTGATAGGACTTTCAAGGAAATAGAAACTGTTTTCCTCCTGATTCCCCCATGGAGTCTATGGCACACAACATGTGCCCTATAATCTGCTATAATGCAATACTGTATAAATGATGTTTACCCACACACATTTTTTATGGCCATTTGGAGGCTCCTATTCTGCAGGGAACCCCTTTCCCTTTTACTGGAAGATCTTTTTTCATCACGATTAAACAAAGGCTCTCGCACTAGCACAGCTGAGATAAAAGGATTTGTTGGGCCTCTATCACATCAGGCAGGTGATGACAGATCCATACCTATTTCAGGAACAAACTTCAAACTAGCCACAGGTGATTTCCTTTCCATGCTGAATGGCACAGTAGACATTATGTTTCCCATAACAGCAATATCTAGCTTATTATTTAGCTCTGTGACAAGAAAATAAGTAAAATCTCATGGTTTTAAAACATGAGCAAACATCAAAAAGGGGAGGTCATGTAGTTCTCTTGTATTCTCAAAAAGTGTTTCAATATGCACAATAACCTATATTATTGATTTTGCAAATACATTTCAGTTGCTTACTCATCTATATTATAGAAACAGAAAGGGACAGATAGGACAGGTATAGATGGATGGATAGATACGATAGGTGCAAAGCAATATGTAGCTGAGCAAGTAAAATAAATATCAATCCGTCTACTCCACACTAAGCAAACACTATTACTGAAGCAATATTCCAGAAAAAAAGAAACTTCTAAAATGAGTTTATGTAGGATTTAATAATTCCTATGTACATTCAATGTCCCAAGAGAACATAAAGGAAATAAATTGTAAAATTCAATCATCATCATCAACATAAACTTGACTAGATTCACAGCTTGCTGGGTCTGCTTCTATGTTTTTTTGCACACATTCTGGCATTTACTCTGCTTCACGCCTCTTTGAGGTAGGAGCAAACAGAGGGTAGAGATGTTAAATAACTGGCTAAAGGTCACAAAGCTAGAATATGTGATTTGTAATAAAACATACAACATCATTTTGTTTACTTGTGAACCAGAGCATCACTCATGATTTATATCTTGGCTGTTCCCTGGCTAGATTATTTATATTTTGAATTAATTATCAAATTCTTATATTGCCTCGTTATATGAAATTTTTGTCCTTAAATTATATCCATTAGAACATTAATTCTAAGAGATAAATAATAAGTATTGCATGATCAGTAAGTCTGAGACGCAATGTATTAAGGAAATTTAAGCATATTTATTTATTACAGGAATTATGTTAAGATATTCAATTGCTAACATGTATTGAGATTCACTGACAATGGCATGAAATCTCCAGTCATATTTGACCATGACAACACTTCTTTTGTTTTAATATAACATATTATTTTCTTAATGAATCAGTTTTCATTCATTGTATGATTTTATAAAATATTAGCAAAATGGTATACAGTATAAATAGGAGGATTGTCCTTCTCTATCGCACTTCATTTTACCTAAAGTATGGCCACAGATGTTACACAAAGCTAAGCAAGGAGTTCACTGTGTACATATATACCACAAAGCATGTGGGTCAATATAATGAACTACTGGGAAAAAATTAATTTATAACCACATGAGGAAAAGTGAATTCAAGGGATTTTCTTTAAAATATATTTATTAATATGATTAATATTGTGTTTTACTCATGAAGAGGCCATGATAAGATTTATTATTCAGTCCTCACATATTTCTATGTCATAGGAAAATAAGTAAGCTGAACATAAGGCCCATAGTACAATGATAATGCCAAGGAAAATGATATATAATTCTGAAACTACATGTTTCAGAAGTTGTTATTTATTTAAGTATTTATCCATTTAACAATTATCTAATAAATAGTTTTTGGTCCTCTATGCTATAGCCTAGGCTTGTGTAATAATGCAAAAAAAAGAGAGAGATACAAATAATTAGAATAATGATTAGAAAACAGAAATACTGGTCTTATAATTAACGGGTTTTAGCAATTATGCTTTTATTTATATAATTATTTCTACTACTGATGATTAAAATAATGGTTACCATTTACTTACTACATTAAACACTTGAAATGACACCAAAAGGGTTAGGAGCACAGACTTTGAGTCAAGTGCCTGTATTAGAATCAAATATGCATACTTATTAGCTGTATAGGCATGAGGAATTTAATTCATCTCTCCACACACTGTCTCATCTATTATATGAAAATAATAGAGCTGTATGAGCAATAACTGAGATAAAACATTTATATTCTTAAAATTAGCAACTGAAAAATAATAAGCAATTAATGTTAGGTGTTAGCTGCACCAGTGGTTTTTCCACTTGTTAATATACTCAAGACTTCTCAAAAACCTCCTCCTTTAAATTTAAAAAAAGTTTTCTTAAATTGGCAAATCTTTAAATGGAATTCAATTTGTCATTATATGCAGAAATAGATAAAAAGTTTAAATTTCTGGATTATTAGAAATAGTAACATTAATTTTTAAATGGAGCTTTGTGTGCAATATCAATGAAATGTCATTGCAATATAATACACTACATAGTCCTTAGAGAAATAAGCAAGTTCTTTAAAAAAATTATTTAAATAAGTGGATAGAAATGGAAGGTGTTTGAGTATAGATAGCCATTTCTCAATCTTTGAATTAAAATGTTATATGCCAAAAATTATATGGTGAGCAGTTACCAGAATGTATGCCTATTGACCTATCAACTGGTAGCATAGATGAAGTCCTCCTTCAATTATGTTGAAACAAACAACCAAAAATCTGCCCGACTTACAAAATATCTTGTTACCCAATAGTTAGTGTAGTTCACTTTCTTGATAACTGTATCAATATTTTAAAAGTTTCTCCTGTGTCTACATTTAATTTAACACCTCAGAACAAATCACCATAATGAGGTTAGAGGCATTCCTTGTTTGTAAAGTCTGGGGTCTGGACTTCAGTTTATGACAGCTGAGTTTGGAAAAGAGAACACACAGGAACGTTTCTGGCAGGTGATTATTAGGAATGAGTATATGGAATATGAAATTCTGGAAATATATTTCCCTAATGCTTTCCATTGCCAAATAATCATTAAAAAATTCTCATGTACTTGAGGAGCACATATCTCATTTTAAAGAAAGCACCATATTTAGTCCTCAGAACAATCCTGTGAGTAAATAAAATTATGTTCCTGCTTATAGATAAGAAAATAATGGTTTATAGAGGTTAGATAATCTGCTAAGGTTGTATAATTAATGAGTGGCTGACTTGGGATCTATGCCAAGGTAGTCAGATATCAGGTTTGTACACACACCATTACATGTGCTGGAACAAAATGTGTAAGAGACATCACTTTAAGTGAAAAGCACACAATTCCAGAGAAAGGAAAATTAAATAAAATAAAAAATAGTAAATTTATTTAATCACATTAGCTGAAGACAATCTCTGCATAAAATTTTCTGTATTTCTTTCTAGATCCATTATTATTATCAGAGTCAGTGAATGTCAATGATGTTGATTTCTTAACTACTTTCTGCTCAGCATCTGAGCTACTTTCATTGTTTTTTTAATAAAAGCAATCATATTTTTCTTAATTATAAATTTAATTTATGCACCTTAAAACAAAACTAGGATAATATTCAAGGAAAGTAATGTATGCCAAAAGTAAATGCTGCCAATTAGCCACTTGGACTTATTTTATTACAATAAAATGTTGTTATGTGAATGATATCATACATATAACACTGCAATTTTTACAGCACTAAATAATTTTATTGTCATTTATCCATTGAAATTAATAATAAAATAATATTGTATAGCTCATATTTCACTAAAATCATAATTACTTAACCTTATGTTTTGAATTTTGAATTACAAACCTATGTTTTCAAGTTAGGGGTTTTCCTCCTTCACCTATACTTTGATAGCTATTGACAAATTTCCATTAAAATCAAGGAAGATTAATTTCAGCAAGCTAAGGTAGTGTCCATTTACTTTCACCTATGTAAGCATTTTAATCTCTCATCATTTGACAGATAAAAAATAATGAAATTGAAACTGAAAATCAATTTGAAAGGAAATCAACAAAACCAAAAGATAGTTCTTGAAAAGGATTAATGAAATCAATTAGGTTCTAGTCAGGCCAAATAAGAAAAAAGAGAGAGGACACAAATTACTAATAGCAGAAACGAAAGGGGATCATCACTAAAGATCCAATGGAAATCAAAAGGATAATAAAGGAATACTATGAATGAGGCTGTGCTCACAAATTTGATAATCTAGATGAAATGATCAATTCAATGAAAGACACAACCTGTCAAAACTCACACAAGAATAAAAATATGAATAGCTCCTTATCTATTAAAGAGAAAGAATCAAGAATAAACTTCCACTACAGAAAGCACTATGCCCAGATGCATCACTGGTGAATCTTCCAAAACATTTAAGGAAGAAATTTTACCAATTCTCTACAATCTTTTTCAGAGGATAGAAACAGAATATTTTCTAACTCATTCCACTAGGTCAGCATTAATCTAATACCAAAACCAGAAAAGATGTTACAAGAAAAGGAAACTATGCACTATAACCTCCAATGAATGTGGTCCGAACGTCGGTTGGAAAAGAATTTCCAGACACAAAGCAGAATGAAAAAAAGATAGAGCTTATTAAAAGGAAGTGTCGCTGCTAGAACAGCTGAATTCCTGATAGCCAGGGAGAGATGACCTCGAGCAAGGGTTACTGGTTTGGTTTTATAGCCAGGGAACAAAGGAATCTGCGAGTCATCTGCTGATTGGGCAGGGTATGTATACTTCCAGTGTGCAGAGCGTGAGAAGAATGGGACAAATACCTTTCCTTATATGGGACAGGAAAGGGACAGAGCATGCTGCTTGGGAGGGCTCTGGGACATTGTAATGGTCACAATGTGACAGAGTGATAAGAGTCCTGTAACTGTGTTCCGGCAATATTGGCCCTTTGAGTTTAGCTTGTTCTTTGTCCTTACAGCACCACAGTTTGCTCCTTTCATAATTCTTAATACGAGAAATTTAAAGTTTCGTAAAGTTCTGGAATTACATGACCTGAGGAATTCCATTAAATGATATATTTATAAATGAAACAAGTGCTTATTTCAACTAGTATATGTATTTATTTGTATTTTTATTAAAAATGGATAACTTCTCTAAAAACATTAAAATATTATATCTGAAAAATGAGAGGTATCAGGGTAAGTAATACATAGCCAATAATTATTGAAGATGGTGTACTAATTCAAATATTAATTAGTTGTCATTATATTTTATGTTTATAAACAAAATCCAGCATATTTATACATCATCAAAACAACAAATAAACATTGAGTCCCTAGCATAACCCATATACTTTCGCTATTATCCTAAGTTCATATATTGTCTGAAATTCCTTAGATCTCAAACTAGGATTTTTTTTTTGTTTCTACTGCAGTTGTGTGATATTGTGCCTGAACCTAGGAAAGAAACTTTTATCAAAAAGCATTTCATATCCTATGAGATAGAGCAGAAAATCAAATTATCTTTATAAGTAGAATTCGTAACCTTAGATTTCCTGCTGGCTTTTGAAAGTATGTCTCTATACACATTTACATGTCACTGGTGTTCTTGTCATGCTAATTCTGGTCCAACTTTCTGAGAAACACTGCCAAAAATTGCTAACCAATTTCCCTAAGTAAACTTGAAAAGTAAAATTCCAGAACAGTTCCAGAATTTCATTTTTATCTGTTGTCTTTCTCAAAATCTTCTGCCTCTGCTTCATATTTCCTTATATTTCTTTGTGACATTCAATTATATTTTCTATTACCATCTCTAGTCATGGATTCCTAATAGTTACTTTGATTGATGCCTTTATTTCATATGGAATTCTGATTATACTTTGAACTTTACTTGAAGTTTATGAATATTACTCTCTCAAGAAGACATGGTCTTGCTTTCAAACCTTTTATTATTTTTAAGTGTCAACTTTAGCAACTCTTTACTTCTCCACTAATTAGGTCAATTTAGATCACATAATACTTTCTAAATGTAAATATATGCTTAAATACTTTTGATTTATAAAGAATAGTCACTTTAAATTAGGATTATTCTTTCCTATTGTTAAATTAATTAGTAAGGGGGCCAGTAGACTGAAGTGGCTCTGATGCCCTGGCAGTCTATGTAAGTAATCCAAAACCTAAAAGCTACCAGTCAAGATGCTTTTTGACCCACCTCCTAGAGAAATGGAAATAAAAACAAAAATAAACAAATGGGACCTAATGAAACTTCAAAGCTTTTGCACAGCAAAGGAAACCATAAACAAGACCAAAAGACAACCCTCAGAATGGGAGAAAATATTTGCAAATGAAGCAACTGACAAAGGATTACAAAATTACAAAATTTACAAGCAGCTCATGCAGCTCAATAACAAAAAAACAAACAACCCAATCCAAAAATGGGCAGAAGACCTAAATCGACATTTCTCCAAAGAAGATATACAGACTGCCAACAAACACATGAAAGAATGCTCAACATCATTAATCATTAGAGAAATGCAAATCAAAACTACAATGAGATATCATCTCACACCAGTCAGAATGGCCATCATCAAAAAATCTAGAAACAATAAATGCTGGAGAGGGTGTCGAGAAAAGGGAACACTCTTGCACTGCTGGTGGAAATGTGAATTGGTACAGCCACTATGGAGAACAGTATGGAGATTCCTTAAAAAACTACAAATAGAACTACCATATGACCCAGCAATCCCACTACTGGGCATATACCCTGAGAAAACCATAATTCAAAAAGAGTCATGTATCAAAATGTTCATTGCAGCTCTATTTACAATAGCCCGGAGATGGAAACAACCTAAGTGCCCATCATCGGATGAATGGATAAAGAAGATGTGGCATATATATACAATGGAATATTACTCAGCCATAAAAAGAAACGAAATTGAGCTATTTATAATGAGGTGGATAGACCTAGAGTCTGTCATACAGAGTGAAGTAAGTCAGAAAGAGAAAGACAAATACTGTACGCTAACACATATATATGGAATTTAAGAAAAAAAATGTCATGAAGAACCTAGGAGTAAGACAGAAATAAAGACACAGACCTACTAGAGAACGGACTTGAGGATATGGGGAGGGGGAAGGGTGAACTGTGACAAAGCGAGAGAGAGGCATGGACATATATACGCTACCAAACATAAGGTAGATAGCTAGTGGGAAGCAGCCGCATAGCACAGGGAGATCAGCTTGGTGCTTTGTGACTGCCTGGAGGGGTGGTGTAGGGAGGGTGGGAGGGAGGGAGACGCAAGAGGGAAGAGATATGGGAACATATGTATATGTATAACTGATTCTCTTTGTTATAAAGCAGAAACTAACACACCACTGTAAAGCAATTATACCCCAATAAAGGTGTTAAAAAAAAAAAAAAGCTACCAGTCCCCAAAAACCAAATGGGCTTTAAGCTGTAGCCAACCAATCATTTCCTTATTCTGCATCATTTTTTTCCTACAAATATCTCTCTCCTTAGTTCCTTTGGGTGGAGTACTCCTTACAACTTCCGGTTTGGTATTGCCCTATTCAAATGGATTTTTGCTC
Organism: Pseudorca crassidens; assembly: GCF_039906515.1. Taxonomy (NCBI): domain Eukaryota; kingdom Metazoa; phylum Chordata; class Mammalia; order Artiodactyla; family Delphinidae; genus Pseudorca; species Pseudorca crassidens. Next base: position 22,374,261 of record NC_090313.1, read on the forward strand.
AAAGAAACTTAAAATTTTAATATGCTTCAGTTTATATTTTAACACTATACTTGGTGAACATTACAAAATAAAAGTTAAATTTTACAAAATTATGGGCTTTTGTTTTATTCTTTTAAAATTCTGACCTCACTTTAGAATTTATTTTAAGAAAATACTATATTAAATGAATAATATCATTAAAATATGCTTGTTTGCTTAACATTCTCTTAATGCTTTAAAAATGTCAGAATATTCAAACAATAAGTACCTTCCCTTGTTTTGTAGCTCTTTCAAATGATGGGAAAATAATAGAGACTGAAGATACTATAACAAGATATTAGGCATTTTACATAATTTATTTGAGCCTTAATTTTCTCACTTTTAAAATATTTACATTGCCTAAAGTTACCATTCTACTTGAAGCCTTAGATATTATTATTTCAATTATGGGCCATTTAAAAGATTAACACCTTTCATGTGTCCTAAAGAAAATGTATTTTTAATGGAAATTTTCTTAAATTAAGATCATGGCATAATTTGAGGCATGTTTATGTGGTACTGTCCTGGTGAATCTAACAAAACTGTTCATTCTTAAAAGAAAGAAAATTAAGTCACGAGGGAAAATGAAGTTATGAGATGATGGTTGCTCTTTTCTATCTCTTTTCCTCTAACATTGAAACTGAACAAGACCCTGCCGGACCTTCCTGTGTCCCCCTCCTGCCTCTTGTTTGTAGAAAAGCTTTAGCTTAGACCTTCCCTGAGTTCCAAAGAGCAAAATTAATCAGAGAAGTGAGAAAATGCAGAAACAAAGGAAACCCATCATTCAAGACAAAATAATAATAGTTTAGCTATAAAACAAAGTCTAAGACCTTTAGTTCCTCCTCAAGGGCTATAGATAATACCCTGAATCAAATCCTTGAGTTGTTTTGAAGATACTAAAACCCCCACCAGATGGAATAAGTTAATTGAATGCTGACCACTAGCTTGTAGATTCTAGACTGTTTGGAACTAGAAAATTGATAATTAAGATTCCTGAAACACCACCCTGTTACCTCACCAACAACCAAACAGAAGGATGTACACGGGCTCATCAGGTACTCTTTGACCCTCTCCCTCACCTTGCCTTTATAAACCCTTCCTGGAAAGTCATCTGGGAGTTTGGGTATTTTGAGCATGAGTCTTGCAATAAATGCTGTACTTTCCTTCACCACAATCTGATCTCAGTAGATGGGCTTTGCTGCACTTTAGACAAGCAAACCCGTTTTGTTCAGTAACAACATTAGTGTGTGATAGACATTGTTTTAATTGCTTCAAGTAAGCTAACCCATTTAATCTTCACAACAAATCAAATAAATGTGGAAGTTGAAACCACAGAAAGTTAAGCAACTAGCGCAATGCAGTACAACCAGTAAAGGGAGGAGATGAAATTCCAAACCTCGGATCCTAGGCTCTGCATTCCTATTGGATATTCAATTTTAGAGTCATGCAGAGGATATATACACTCTGGGGTCCTTGGGAGACAGAGGCCTTTATTTCTTTTACATAATCTAGTATGAAAATGGCAGGTTGTCCTTAAAACTTGGAGAAGCCTCTGAAATTAAGTCTCAAGAGTACAGGCATAAAAGAAGAAATGCAGCATGCCAACTTACATATTACTTAGAAGAAATTGGGGAAGAAGCTGTCAGTACAAAAAACATATGCCTTTTGAATACTGTAAATAAAGGTGAAAGTTTAAAATGTTCTGAAGAAAGAGTGGCAATCTCTATTTTAAGAAGATTCTACAGAAATAAAAGACCAACAAAATAACAAAGCAAAGGCTATTTATTTAGAACTTATAAGAGAGTCAACCACCATCATATGCTTGTTGCAGTGATTCAAAGACAGGAAGAAGAGTGGGAGAGCTTCTCAGTGGTAAAAAGGATAGGCTTCAAATATGTCCTCATTTAAAGGTGTTGGCATGTGAAAGCTGTAGTTGTATAACTAGAAGTAGGGAATCCTATGTGATTGGTCAGGGGTGCATATTTGGCTTTCTCTGGTTGCTTTCAGTAAGAAGTGGGGACAAAATTAGGAAGTTGTTAGTTATGAATAAGCCCTGGCCATTTTGGCCCAAATCTTAGAGAAGTTACTGTTTAGCTTTCTGAATTGTCACTAGAGATAGCAATCTGGCTTCCTTCATGTCCAAGTGACAGCAGGTTGGCTTCCTGGGTTGTTTATTGTAGAGGGCTGGTTTCTTGAGCAATTTGCTGTAGGCTGTGGGTCAGTTTTATTTTTACATATCATCTAGCTATTGTCTGTTGTATATTCAGTCTCTCAATTCAATTACATGAAATGTAAACTAGATGAGTGAAGTTGTACCTTGTTACAAGAAAGCAGTCATAAGACCCATCTTGTTTAATTTTAATGCTGGAAGAATAGTGAAGACAATTTTTTTATTATAAACTTTTCCTTATTATTTTCATATTGCTTAAGTGACATCAGATTAGTATATATTTTTACAATATGTTGATCAACCTCGGAATATAAATTGCACAAACACACTCCACACACAAACAAACACACTGAAAGAGAGAATAAAGAAAGAGAAAAAGAAGAGTTTGCCTTCTAATATGGTAGTAAAAAAGAAGAGCTAGGGACTTCCCTGGTGGCACAGTGGTTAAGAATATGCCTGGCAATGCAGGGGACACTGGTTCGAGCCCTGGTCCAGGAAGATCCCACATGCTGTGGAGCAACTTAGCCCATGCACCACAACTACTATGCCTGTGCTCTGGAGCCCACGAGCCACAACTACTGAAGCCCACACATCTAAAGCCCGTGCTCCTCAACAAGAGAAACTACCACAATGAGAAGCCCATGCATTGCAACGAAGACTAACCCCTGCTTGCTGCAACTAGAGAATGCCCTGCGCAGCGACGAAGACCCAACGCAGCCAAAGATAAAAACATTAATTAATTAATTTTTTTAAGGGTTTGTTTAAAAAAAAAAAAAGAAGAGCTAGGTTTAAAAAAAAATTGTTGGGAAAGTTTTTTAATAGGGAACAGATCCACTTATTTTAGGATTTATTTCAGAACTACACATGATATATAACTAAAACCATTAAGATTTGTTAATTATGTTATGCTATTGTTTGGGTTAATATTTATGACATGATTCCTGAAAAAGTCCATAAGAATGTTAATAAAAAATATCAGTTAATATTTACTCTATGACAAAATGTGTCAATGCATCTAAGTTATCCACATAAAAATCTATTTATAATTTTAGGATTAAAACAATCTATTTTTAATACTTACAAGTATTCTGATTGCAGTAAGTTAGAGCTTATAAAGACACCCAATAGTTTATCAAAAGATGAATTGTACATGAATTTGGAAGTCTTAAGTTTGATCTATGACATTACAATTTATTAAATTGGTAATTTTGCATCAATTACTTAATCTGAAATCTTTGTCTTTAAAAGTTGTAGAATGATAATGACATGTCTACTCAGTATGTTGTTCTTAATGAGTCCCAAATAAGATCATATGCATTTAGGTAACTAAGTAAAATAACGTATGTTAAGGAATCTAGACATGCTATGCTAATATTTGGTTTTAATAACTCCATTTCCCAGAAAGATCAACTCATCCAAAGCTAAACAGGGATTGAGAAAATTGTAGCAAAATTTATTTAAACATAATGCTCAAAATTTAACTTTTATTTTAACAAAGAATGTGTTGGGTTTTTTTTCAGATTTTTACATAATATTTTTCTTTTGAGACATTTGATTAAAATTAAATTCACAAAAGTCTCAAAATAATCTACCTAGTACTTCTTGCAAATTTTTTTAACATTGTTTTCCCACAAATACACAAAACATGCTATTATATCAGCTATTAATACTTCAAAAATATATATCTATTAATATTAATCTGATATTATAAATGCAGTTTTATTTGAAAGTGATAACTATAATTTTCTAATATTAATATATATATATATATATACAGGAAGCCTCAGTACATTTTAGTATATTTGTTCTGTGCTTTTCTTTAAACCTCATTTATGAGATTTATTGCCATCTGTATTAAACTACCAATAAATAATAAAAATGAAATACTTGAATTATTAATTACTTGATATCCATCTTTTGCATCTTCACCATTCACACTGGAGGAAAATGTGCAGTAAATTAATTGCACTGGTGGTGCGCTATCATTAATCTTAAGTTATTTTGCTGGGAGCTGTTGCCCATTCTCACATTCAAAATTTACACATAAAACTAATAATGAAAATACTCTTCTTCAAGGCTGAAAATCACCTGCAAGCTCTAGCCAGCATGGAGTGGAAGAAGCTGAACCCATACCCATGAGACAAGATTCTGAGGATTTTTAACAAAAGTGCCGAAAGATAAAAATGGTTAAGGAAATATTTGTTGACTTGAGACAATTTTCCCAAGTTACAGCATTCAGCACCTGATGAGAACAAGAGAAGGCAATTGGAAACATGGAAAGAGTAATAAACTAAACGTAGTGAAGTTGAAATGCCTAAATTGCCACAGAGGGAAGAATAGGCTCTATGACAGAGAAATATGTGCTTACTCAAATGGATATAGTAATGTTATTAATGACTAGAAGACCCATCAGAGATTATGTTTCACTGGAAGATCTAGACGATCCTCCAAACACCAAGGCTATAAGAAGTTGAGGGGGCACTGATGTCATTAAAAAAGTTATTGGGGGCTCTTCTCTATAGGTTAGTATTTACAGTAGGAGAGACAGTACAGAATATGATGATTTGCTAGCAAGTAAGTGTAAGGATCACAAAATAAGAGAAACTAAAAGATGTCACTTAACTGACAGAGCAGGATTTCAGTTTCCATAAGGACTGTCAAGGTTATACATGGATATGTTATTTAATAATAAAATGATTACAATTGGCAGACTAAAACTAAAACTGACTTAAGGAAAATGACAATTTACTGTTTGATGTAGCTGAAAATCCAGGGGAAGAACATCTTTCTACTTCTGGCATCCCTGGATCCAGGACAAAATTACAATCAAGACATTATGTTAACTAAGGATAGCAATAAAATAGGAACACAAGGTTTCATCTAACTTTTTTCAACATTTTTTGGCTGCAATTAATATTCTAGAACAAAAGTTATTATTTTATCATTATAAAATAGTATGAAAAAATATGTTTAATCATCCAATATGTTCAAAACAAGTTAGTATAAATACTATAATTAGAGTAGTGGTACTAATGGAATTTTACTTCCCAACTTCATCAGATTTATAGAACATCCTGGGAGAAAACTAAGCATATGCTCTGTTCTCATAAACAAAGCAAATTTGCATGAAATTGCTACTTTAGGAGAGAACAAAAATACAGATTTTAAATGCTGTGTTTAAAATTCAGGTATAATTATAAAAGTTGACAGAATGAAATGATGAGAAACATCATAGATCTAGAATAAATTATGTCTAAACCAATTAAAATACTTACCACTATTATAGAACATTGCACATATTGTTAGAGTGTAATACTGACCACTATACAACTACATGGTAATACCGATATTTTCTATAGCTTTAATTATAGTAATTAAAAGAAAATATAAAATATATGGACTTATATAGGACAAAATGCAATATGGTACATTTTTATTTCTCCACATTTAAAAATGCCATCAGTACTGTTAAAGGGTGACTTCATCTATGAAAATCAAAAACATGGAAAAACCGTAGTAGTAACATTTGAGAGGCTTGACATTGCATTTATTGTTTTATTTTATATTGTAAAAGTTATATAATTGAAGGATTGAAAATGGAGATTTTTCAGCCAAATTGTAGATCTGTCAAGCTTCATAAGAATGCAGTTTTCATAAAAGTCATATTCCGCTTTTCAAATTATATGTTGGTATAGAATTCTCATTTGCATCTAGAACGAAATCAGTAACAACTCTGTCTTCATAGTAATTTTAAAACCCAACACTAGAATAATAGCTAAGACCTTGTCTTGAACATTATCACCTCTTTGTTTAGGGAAAGTGAATCAAGGTTTATTCTATTATCTTCAACATTTTCAAGATGTAAATAGATTTCCCACAGTCAGAGCATATAATCAATTATTTTTTTAATTAAATAGGCTTATTTTTAAAGCTATATATACAAACAACTGTACGCAAGGCTCTGAGATTCCTATCTAAATGTTAAAAAATACCCATTTATCTTTGTTTAAAATGATTTGTCCATGCCATAGTTCAAACATCTTGGAATAATCCAGTTTACAAAAAGAGCACAATAAGTATATAATAAATTAACAAGTCAATGAATAAGGCAAATTGTTCCAAAATTATTAACTGGAGTTCTTCAGTTATAAGCACCAAAAACCAACTATGCATAATTAAGCAAAAAACAACTTTTTGTGAGTTACCAGGCAGTGCGTACATTTCCTGGGAACTGAGGATAAGTCTTAGAAATAGTTCAGAATCTAGTGCAGCTTCTGTTTTAGGTAACAGGAACTGTTCCCTCATAGATGATAGATAGATAGATAGATGGCTAAATAGGTAGATAGATGATAGATAGATGGATAGATAGATGATAGATAGAGTATAATATAGACATAATCTTCAATAATTTTCCTCTTGGCCCTGGCTTCACTCTGTTAATTATTTAAAATTTTAGAGTATTAAATTATTGTCTAACTTGGGACACATGCCTTTGTTTAGGTGAGGTGGACATTTATCATTTTTGCCTTTTTTTGCTGTCTCATTTTGTTTTCCAAATTAGGAGATTGAAGCTCAGACAGAAAGGGTAAAATAATTAATATTCAATAGTTTGTATTAATTTTATGGTTACCTTATAACTTTCCAGACTAGAAATTAATAACTTGAGAGCAAAGTTGAAGATTAAAAGAATTGGTGTAATGTAGGTAAATTTAAATAGGCTTAAAATGAGGAAAAAACAGTAAGTATTTATACTTTAATTGAAGTATGTAATAATGAGGATAAATACTCATGAATTGATCAGGTGATTGTTTTCTGACATTTTCTGACATTTATATAGAATAAATTATTATTGAAGAAAGTTTTTAAAACAACTCTAATATATTTTAGGAGAGGCACTCAATTTCAGTTTAACGAAGGATATATTTACGAATTAGAAATTTTTTTTAAGATAGCTTGTGGCATTTTGCAATTCATGATCTAATACTCATTTCGCTCCAGGCTTTTAGATTTTCTTTGTCAATTAAATGAGAAACCTTTTAGATTACATTTATAAGTCCTTTTGTCTATAGCTAAAAGTCACTAATTTTCTTAAAGTGTCACAAGAATCTCTCTTGTGCTTGACATCTATTGATTTCATCTACTTCATGGTTTTCTTCTCTGCTATAAATCTATGTCCTGGTCTTATTTCAAAATGGTAATGACTCTCTCAATTTTCTTTTATCTTAAAAATAATTATGACATTTTAACATTCAAGCTGGACAGGAATATAATTAGATATCATCTCAGTTACTCTCAAGTAAATTACCTTGTTTTTTTACAGGTATACATACACATTCCAGAAACAACAACCTAATATTTGAGCATGCATAAATATCAATTAATATGGACTGGAAAGTACTAACAGGGACAATATATATTTATCTCTCATAAGCCTGTACCTGAGTCCACAAGTTCCTCCTCACAAATCCCAATATTTAACCATCTTATTTATACAAGCTTCCAATATTCCTTCCCTGATTACAAAGGGAGTAGGGACAAATTTTATAATGAATATTTTTATATCTATTTGGTAGCTGGACCAAAATGTCTTCTTATTCAACTTGGAGATTTTAGAACCAGATAAAGTATTTAGGAGACTGAGAGAAATTTCTCCAGTCATTAGAACAGAAGTTATTCCAAAGTGAGTAGGGAACAGCTAAGAAGCAAGTGATTTTTATTTTTAAACGGACATTCTACAGAATTGTCCTTAGTTATTGTTTAAATATTCGTAGAATAAAACTTACATGGAGAGAGGACTAAGAAAAATGAGTGGGGGGAGTTACAGAGACATCCAAACACTACTACAAGCTCTCTTTCCAGTTCCATTATGATACTAAGGGTTAAAGGCACACAACTAATTGGCTAGAGGCGCTTTAATTTTTTTTTTAATGCAGTTTGTACATTTTATAAAGGAAAATAGGCTTATCTCATTGTCATTCAAAGTTTATGAATGATGATGCCTGGGGGTTTGAAGACTGTGTCAGTTTGGTAATATGTCTCCTTTCCATTATGCCACTGCTTTATAGTATTCAAAGTAATACATTACGTATACAAAAAGATGATAATTAAAACTAAGAAGGTAACTCACATTTCAGAATACTGGTCAGTTTCCAAGTCATAGACATAATTTCAATTATCCTCCACTGTAAGATTGAAAGGAAAGTAGCAGTTAAAGACAGGTAAAAGGAAATCACAGTGAGAAAAAAGGATTTAATTTCATTAATCATCAATAAATAAAATTGAAATAAAAGTAATGTTACATGTACATATTTTTAATTGTGACTAAAAGTATATTTTTTAATTTATTGCACTTGAAAGTTTTTATTAAAAACTCTGATTTTTCTTTTTCTCCTTGCATGAAAAGTATTCTGAACTGAGTATCTGTGTTCTATGCAATCATACTGAAGCTACATGGTGATGTTCTCAGTGATCAATGATTTAAAGGTTTCAAAATTCTCCTATAGAACAATAAAAACTTTGTAAGTAAAATTTTCCATCATTAACATTGTAATAGTATTTTAGAAGTGTGTATGTGTACTTGTTGACATATGAAGCTAAAGGTGGATATTTGCACAGGTTTTCTTCCCTGGTATTTGCATAGCAATAATTTAACAATGACAATTTCGAATATTTACAAGTAGGTTGTTATTTATGTTTCATTTAAAATTATAAATAATTAAAAAAATAATAATCGCTCAAATGTACTGGAGAAAAGTCAACTCTGGGCAATTAAATAAAAGGGCTGGCAGAGAGAAATCTTATGCCAAATTACTACTTCTCTCTAAATGCTAAGTATATTTTCTCTATTCCATATTAAATATACTTTATTTAAAATGTTTTAATGATTAATACATTCATGTAATTTGTTCAGTAACTTTTCATTCAGTATTTACCATATGCTATCCTCCATTCTAAGTGCTGGGAATATGAAAAAAAGAATCTCCATTCTCATGGAGTTTATACCAGTAGAAACAGAAACTGATCCCCAGCAAATCAAAGATCAACTAGATTCTTTGATTGTGTTTTTCAAAATCGAATTGAATTTGTGATCTATTTTCACATCTGAACTTTCACTATGAGAATAAAAAAATAAGGATTTGCTAATGAGTGATCTCCATGTCATTCCTAATTATACAAAGTAGTATATAAAATTATTGTAGAAATTACAGTAAAAAATGTGTATAAATAATCTCAGCCAAAGTATGATTTTATTTTGCCCTCACTGAGATCTGATATAGAATTGTAAGAAATAGACAAAATAATTCATTCATTAATTTTTTACATTTCAGTCCTTTTTAATAAAACTCTGCTAGAATCTTTTTTTGTTCAGCATAATATTTTTTCACTTTAATGACACTGACATTACATCATAAAACATTCAAACAAACATAAAAAGTTAATTCTTCCTTATCAACACTAATCGACATTCCACTTATATAACAATGCATAGTAGTAACTTTTATTAAGGACTGTAACACTGATGTTCAGCTTCAGTCTCAGAATTTGACCAAATGATCTGTATTCAGCTTTAGCCTAAGCCTCTGAAGGCCAAATGCCAATTCCTACACTTAAACTTCAATTTAGGAATCCCTCAACCTGGGATGATGTAGGTACTCATCACATCCTATCATTATAACATCAGCAATTCAAACAAGAAATATTATTATGATTAATTGCCGATATTTAAATATTCTCTTTCAAATAGAAATAAACACTCTAGATGTAACTTAGAGTAAAAATTTTATGTAACATTAATATTCTATCAAAGTAGAAATGCTTGTTATTACAAAAGTAATAATCCAGTTATTCATTCATTTTCTAAACATTGCTTGACAAATTGTCATATACTGACACTGATAAGGCTGGCTTTTTTGGTAGAATTTAAGTATATTGGGGGTAGATGTATGAAATCAATAATTTAAAAAAATTATTATAGATATTTAATAGGTAACAAAAAGAGGGAAAACAGTTTGAAATAAGAGCAAACAATATGGACCTTTTATAGTATCAGGAACTATCAGAGAAAACATTGGTGACAAAGTGACTTTGAATCTGAACCCATAAAGAGTAAGGGTTAGTATTAGGGTTAAGGACAAATGGAGCAATATTCAAGGTAGAGGAAATAATAAGTGCAAAAGCATTGAATCCAGGGGGAGTCTGCTGCTTACCAGGAATTCAAAACAGCTAGAGTATCCCTGATTTTATAATGAAATGATATGATGCCTAAGGAATAGACAGAGCCAGATAATACAGAAATTTTAGGCTATATTAAGGATTTTTTAAAAATTATCTTAAGAATAACAATCTGTTGGAGAGTATTATAAAGAAGAGAATTGGTAATTTTGTCTTATTATCCAAAAAATATTACATTGACTGCTCTATAAAACTTGATTGACATTGAGAAAGATGGATATATTGAAATAAGTTTGAGGGTTATTACAATAGTGTAGGAAAAAATATGATGAAAGCTTGAACTAGTGGTAATGGGAATATATAGACATGTATGGATAAAAGGAAAAAGTTGAGAGAAATTGGTGATTTACTGGATATAAGGGTGGCATAAGTGTCTCTGGTTATAATACTGCCATTTTCACAGATAGAGGACTCTTAGTAAGGACTCAGTTGGGTAAAAACAACTTCAGTTTAGACTGGGTCTGAATTGATTTCAAGATACCAAAAGAAGCTATGAAGTGTTAGTTGCCATCTTGATTTGGAATCAGAAAAATAACTGGAATTAGCATTGATATTTTTCTTTTTGTTTAACATCTTTATTGGAGTATAAGTGCTTTACAATGATGTGTTAGTTTCTGCTCTCTAACAAAGTGAATCAGCTATACGTACACATATATCCCCGTATTCCCTCCCTCTTGCGTCTCCCTCCCACCCTCCCTATCTCACCCCTCTAAGTGGTCACAAAGCACCGAGCTGATCTCCCTGTTTAGCATTGATATTTTTCAACTGGAGAATTACAGATGGAATTTAAAGATATGGGATAGTTAGGATTGTCTAGATAAAGAGACACTAAGGTTGAATCTAGAGAAACTGTAAATTTTCAAGATTGGTTTAAGGAGGATGGCAATGAAAAATATTGTTAAAACATGCAGGAATAGGAGACATATGTGGTAACATAGAAACCAAAGAAAGAAGGCCAGGAATGTATGTAAGCAGTGATAATACTGCCAGCAATGAGCCACTTGGGCTTTTGTCTTGTCTGCCAAACCGACTTTCCCTGATCTGGAGTAAGCCCATAGCAATAGGTGCTCACCACATGAGTATGACCCTGGTTGTTATCACACTAGAGTTTATAGAATATTAGCTCATTCCTAGTGGCTTCTGCTTCAGCAACACTGTTAGTGAAGTGCTTCAGGGTAAAGTAAAAGAAAAAGCACTAGCTTCAGATATGGACCGTTTAAAATAAAGGTGCCAGCAAATAAGGCAATGATCTAAGGATGGCAATTAAGATCATTGAAATCATGAGAACAAATAAAATTAAACGAGCCAAAAAGTGGATGCAACTAAAAACAGTCTTCAGGGCATCAGCAATGGAGAAATTAACAAATTTGGGAACAGATTTTGTTGGTCAGTGGACAGCCACCAGGTGACACAGTTCATGGTTTTATGTATCAATTTGAAACATAACACGGCCTCTTTAAATGATGTGAGGACACCCTCTGTCTGTATACTTTCATAATAAATGTTATCTGCAATGACAGATCATGATTGTATGAAGTTTATCGGATCACTTAATGAGGGTAATAAATAAAATTATCAGAGACTATCTTCCAAAGCAACATATGGTGCTGAGAGTTCAGTTCACAGGTTGATACAATTAATTTTTATATGGTAAGCCAATTAAAACATTAGAAAAACTTTTGCCTTGCGGGGCTTTGTGGAAGAGAATGAAGTGCCCAAATATGAAGATTGAGCCATTCTGCCCATAATGGAACTGTCTAAACCTCCCATGTACGTATTTTGCCTAAACAATAAAGAGGCCCATGGACAGCGTCCTAACCACATTATGCAACCACAGTTTCTGTAGCCAATATTTGTCATCAGTAGAAGACAATGAGAAAATAGGAAGTAGAGTAATATCAGGGGACCTTAAGATTTGTTTAATATGATGCCACATAAGATGTGAATGAAATGAAAGTTGGCATGCTTATGAGAATTTCAAAACCATGGGAAGATTCTGAGGGAAATCAACTCTGTTGAATATAGTTTTCAAGTAAGTAAGATAAAAATCTTCATGCATCTATTGAAATGTTCAAAAATTTCTGTAAACATTTCAGGTTTAAGTTACAAATACTAGCTTTCTTTCAACAGATACTGGAGAACATATGGTTTACACAGCTGCAAATATTGTTCAGCATAACAGAGGCCAAATGAAGAAATGTCAAAATTATTTTACATGTTATATTTTAATTCCAAGGTTTTCAAGGACTTTAAATACCATAAAGTTGAAGAAAGTTTAATAAGACTTCAACTTTATGGTATTTAAAGTCCTTGAAAACCTTGGAATTAAAATATAACATGTAAAATAATAATAATTCAAAAGTTAATCACAAGGTAAGTCATTCAAGGTAAGTAAAGCAATATAATAATAATAATAATATGACAAGAAATACATTGGCTTTGCAGACTAATATTAAGGAACAAACAAAACATGTTATTCTCTTTTCTGACTGAAGTTTCTTTCATGTCAAAAAAATAGCTGCTTTATAATTTGTGGGGCTATTTATCTAAGGTCAGCATAAAATATACTTGCACACCTCTGCTCTTTTTTAGTAATTTCATAGTATATCATGCTATTCAAATTTAAGCTTCACCCTGGATCTTCCATGCATTCCATTAAAATTGATATTTTGACAATATAAAGGCTTATCTGTATTTTATAGATACTTAATAAAAACTTGAGAACTGACAAGGCCAAGATTTTGCCTTTTTCATGGAGATAAATGTCTTAATAAAACTCCCTTTCATCTTCATCTTAGTTTTACATGCATGCCTGGAACTTCATTTGAATGCAGAGATCTGTACAACAGTAATAATTAGTCTATAATGTCTGATTTTTAAATCTCTAAACCAGGCTAGTTGCTGTAACTACTAATAAGTAATGCCCTTAAAACCATATATTTTTAAATTAAAATTAAAGAACTGGATAAAAGTAAAAGTGAGTTAATAGATTTCCTTAAAATTATTATGCTAATTATATGTCTTCATTTTTTTAATAAGCTATTACAGCCAATTAAAATGTATGATTAAGGGTTAGAATACTGTAGACATATTTGTATCTTTTAAATTTAGCCACATTTTAAAATAAAAATTATTTTAAGTGGTTTTACAGATAACAGCATAAGCACAGAATATTGTAGAAAATGCTTTTTCTACTACCTTAGTTAAAATATTATATGAGTAAAATTTATCACATTGTGCTAAAGAAACAAGAAGGTTTTTTCTTGATGGGGCAGTCAGAACAACTGCCTCTGTACCCATTTGTCACTACACACACACACAGAGACACACACACATCCTATCTAAAAGTAAAATGAGAAGACTGGTAATTTAATGTTTCATGAGACAGGAGCCTATATTGTGAAGTCTTGGGCAGCTCCTAGGAATGCTTAGCATGAGTACATGCTCCATAAATATTTGTTGAATGGATAAATGGATGAGGGTCTGCTCTGTATGGTAGTTTTGATAATCTACTGGTGAGATAGTAAATTATTTGTTAATTATATGTGTAAGTGATTCATTTATACATAAATAAGTAATAACACACCCAGTCTCTAATGTTAAGCACTAAGATTATTAGAGTCCAGTTTATACAATTCTTGAAGTGTCTTAGTTTGTCTTTTATAGTTTGAAAACTTTACAAAAGGATTGTCATTGGGTATAGAAAAGTTCAGAAGACTGTTTTATCATATCAAGGATTTCCAGAAATAATGATTATATGCAGATACGATATTCCCATTACACAATCATGGAGTGATGGAACAATTGCTTCATTAATGTGAGCATGCTTAATAAAGTAATTATTAAAATATTTCACTGTATAATTCTTAACTATCATTCTTTTTTTTAAATTCAAGTAACATGGAGCAAAAGTTTTCTGACCCATGTTTTAAAATTCTAGCCTCATTAAAACTATAAAGTAATATAGGAAGAGCCTCATTCATTTTACATCACTATTTGTATCTTTTTTTCAATTCTTTTGCTATCATCCAAATTAAATGTGAAATACATTCCTACTCTCTTTTTTTCATAAAACATGGTTGTTAATGCATGAATTACTGTTGCTATGTATTACTATGCTAGGAATAAAGAAAATTTGCTCCATGTGCTTCAATGTTAATTGACAAAATATATATGCTTTTAACCTCTGGTGATGTTCAATAAAGTGTATTTTGCAACTGCATTACAAATTTAGGTTACTATTAGATGCTGTTGTTTAGCCTCTTTTTATATTTGAATTGTGAATAAGTGATAGTTTAATGGACAATCAACTTTTAACTGCCAGTTTTAGCCATTATAATATGTACTCAAATTCCTGCTTAGACCTGAAATACCTCTTTCCCTAGTTAGGTGCTGCCCTCTAAAGATGATCTCAAGTCATTTCCAAATGGAAATTAGTCCTGTGTCTTTCTATTCATAACAGGTCATTTTCTACTTTTAACATAATCTTATCAATAGAATTATATATTTTGGAAATTTTCTATGAATAAAAATCAGTCTATTTTTAAAATGTTTTTGTAATAAAATAGTTTTATGCTATTAGCATAATAAAGTATTTTACTTAATATAAAATATTAAAAACTATCATTTTTGAGAAATTATTAGAATAAATTGAGTGATTCATTAGTAGTATGATTTATAAGAATTAACATTTGGGTTTTATTGTTTATGCTAGGTATATGATGTATGTAAATATTTTAAAATATACTTTGAAATGTTTTCTGACATAGATGTTTTTGAAAAACACATCAAATATATATGTTAGAAAAGTGGACAAACATTCATGAGAATGAGAGAATTGTGCAAATACTTTTAGCATTACAGTGACTATATGGTATTATGCATTTTCACTGTTTAAGAAATCTTGTTCAACAGTTTTAATTGGGGGGATGTATTACTGAGTGAAAACCACATTAGCTAATCTCACAAAACAAGATTTTCTTTAGGGCTAATGTAAATTCTTTAAAGAAAAAGCATTGTATTTTATGCTTTTTAAAATGCCAATTTACAGAACAATACCCTTAAATGTATAATAGCATACTTCTCAGAACAGTTATAAACTGCTCTCTGGGTTTAAAATATATGTAGAAACAGAGAACAGAGAATTGAAGGTGCTGGAGAGGGTGAAATGAATGAAGGGGATCAACTGTAATGATGGATGGAAACTAAATTTTTGGTGGCGGGCACGTTGTAAGGCACACAGAAGTAGACATATAATGTACAACATGAAACTTATATAATGTTATATCAATAAATGTCATACAGAGTGAAGTAAGTCAGAAAGAGAAAAACAAATATCGTATATTAACTCATATATGTGGAATCTGAAAAAATTGGTATAGACGATCTTAGTTACAAAGCAGAAATAGAGACACAGATGTACAGAACAAACATGGATACCAACGGGGAAGCAGATGGACAGGTTGGGATGAATTGGGAGATTGGGATTAACATATATACACTACTGATATTATGTATAAAAAAAATAACTAATGAGAACCTACTGTATAGCACAGGGAACTCTACTCAGTGCTCTGTGGTGACCTAAATGAGAAGGAAATCCAAAAAAGAGGGGATATAAGTATATGTATAGCTGATTCATTTTGCTGTACAGTATAAACTAACACAATATTGTAAAGCAACTATACTCCAGTGAAAAAAAGAAAACAAAATAGATGTCACTCAATAAAAAAGAAATCTAAAATTTTAAAAATGAAAGAAAAAAATTCTGGATTTAATTTTACTAGACATTTGCTTGTAAAGTTTTTACTATAATGTTCAGTTTCAAGAAAATGAATTGGATGACTTTTCAACTTCTGAATAAATACTATCAAAAATCTTCTCACCATACTTTAACTTATTCTGAGAAATTTCAATTATTCAATAAATATTATCCACAAAATATATAACAAACTATAAATTTAGGGGCCTAGGGAAATAGTGTCAAAAATATGTCTATGGTATCATAGGGGAAAAAAAGTAATTTTAAGTTAATTAGCAAGCAAACTAAATTGTAAGATAATAAATTTGCATTTCCATACTGAAATGCATGTTATTTGCCTAGAAATTTATGAAAATGACGCTATTTTTCACTAATTCAAAGACAATGTTAGTTCAACTTTATGATGTGTAGGGTATTTTAGTTAAATTTGTAGTGAATAAGGTGGTTTCAAGCATTTAGGACACATATATTACATGAAGGAAAATGTAAATTAAGTGAAAAGAGATCACATACTCAGGTTAATTAGATTTAGATTTTTTTTCTAGAATCAAATCTTATATTATTAATCTTATCTGTCTATGTCAACCTGGAGAAATTATATTTGTAACTTGGTTAAATAAAGAGAAACAATTCTGAAATATTGTATCCAAATTTATGTTAAAATCTTTAAACTTAACTCAATTTTATCATACCTCTGTGTGTGTGTGTGTGTCTATATTTTTGACAAAGGTAACATGGTATCATAAGGAATTTAGTGAACTTGCACTTTATGATGACACTTAAGAACACTAATTTAAAAAATATATATTCCAAGACCAAACAGAATGTGAGGATAAAGAAGAATAAATTTAAAAACTTATTATAAAATATTGCTTTCATTTAAATATTTTGATTATCATCAAGTAACTTAATAGAGTCCCTTTCTCTCTGTCTTTCTCTCTCTTTCTGTCTCTCATTCCTCTATTATATATACCAGACACTACTATTGGAAAACTAAATGGTCTCCATAAAACAGTGTAGCTTTATGATCATTTCATATCAACTGTGAATTGAGAAAACAAATGTTTAGTAAACTATGTGTTTCAAAATCTTCCAATAGGTGTTTTAAAAAGCATAACATGTATTTGCTCAATAGTTTAGAATATATAATATACCAAACATACATTATTCATGTTCCCAATAGGTTAGCTAAATATTATTGTCATCTCCATTTTTTAAGTGCTGGAATTGATATATAAAATTTAAGTGACTTATTCATATTTATCATCTGTAAAATGAAAGAATTCAATTTTTAAAAATCTACTTACTTTCCTTAAGTTCTCCACAGAGGAAGCGAGAATTATTTCTCTCTTTTTTATTTGTGTTAAAAAGAGATTTTAAAAATATAGATTTTTATACACATTAAATAAAACCAGCAATTCAAAAACTGTTTAATTTGTGAATGAGCTGGGTGTGTACTTCATGTGTGCCCGAATGAGATAGCCCAGTTCTTCTCCTACTTGAAATTCTTAGCCAAGAAACATTTTATTAGAAAAGTAAAGTGTAAGGTTATTCTGCCCACTCTATGAAGAAGATTAAGTTGTTACTGTATGAAAGCATTAGGGATGAGATTACTTTAGGATCCAGAAAAGAACCTCAGACAGCTCATAATAGATTGGTTCTAAACCTAAGTAGGCAGGAAGCTAAAAACAAACTCAAGATTGATTTAGTTGTAGAACTAGCTGTAAGATAAGAACAAGGCAATAACACTAATTTTTCTAAAGCTTGACAAAAGGTTATAGGTGTTTTGTTCATTACTGAATACTGATCAATTTTTATCTGTTTATGAAAAGAGTTTAAAAAACAAAATCATAATAAAATTATTTGGACAGCAAAATTATTTTACAGATACACAATATGTCCTTATGCATTGCATTAAATTCTATATTTCTATGAATGCATCACAATTATTAACATAATTTGATATTATATGTGTTAGTTATAATACTCAATAGCTAGACTTTCAGAAGGAAATACACATCTCTCCAGTAAAAACCTGAGGGTATTATTATTTTACAATACAAAAAAAAAAGGAATGATGCACAGTTATTTTAAGGACATTTATTTTGCTTGAATTTCTTGAACCATCCTTTTCTTAGAATGATTAATTATAATGAGAGCCTACAATGTGTTAAGTACAAAGCAGTGACAGAGAGATTAAAAAATGTTTTCTTCATAGACTACGTTCTAATAAAGAGACAAAGACATCAAAATTATTAAATAAATAAAACCTGTATTATGTTAGATGATGATATGTAATATTAATAAAAAATAAGAAAGCAAATGGTGATAGCCAGTTGTAGGCTGATTGCAACTGTACATATTATGGCTAGGGAAGGTCTCACTGAGAAGGTGAAATGAAAAATGAACAAACAAAATAGACTGTGATACAATAATAGTAAACACACATCCAATAAAAGTCTCTTACACATCAATAAGATAAACAGCACAAAATGAGAAATCAAGAAATGGGAAAAAGATATGATGAGATATTTCACAGATGAAGGTATACAAATTGTTAATGAGGACATGAAAAAATAATATTCAATAGGGAAATGCAAATCAAAACTATAATAAGATGTAATTTTTTACCTACCAGAATGGCTATAATAAATAAAAACAAATGATGGTGAGGATATAAAGTAATAGGAACCCAAATCCATTGCTGGTAGGAAAGTAAAATGGTACAGCCACTTTGCAAAAGGTTGTTTCTTAAAGAATCAAACATAAAACTACCAAATAGCCCAGAAATTCCAATTATAGATATAAACCTAAGAGGAATGAAAACATAGGTTCACACAAAGTCTTGTACATGGATGTTCATAGGAGCATTATTCAAAGCAGCCAAAAATTTAGAAACAACCTAAATTTCCAATTAATTGGTAAATGGATAGACAACTGTGCTATATCATACAATGGAATATTATTTAGCAATAAAAAGGAATGAGCTACTGATGCATGGTATATTTATTGGATATCCTAAAATAAATGTCAACTAAGTAGACAGATATGTATCTGAAGTTCAGAGGTGATATAACAGGAATGAGCCCCAAGGCATCCAGTGTTAAGTGGTCTGGGAAATTTGAAGTACCTAGTTAATTGAGGTAGAGACTGAAAATTTAACTTCACATTTAGCAACATAGGTGGTATTGCAAAAACGGTTTCTGAATAGTGGTAGAAGAAAAACTACTGATATTACATTAAGAGAGAATGAGAAGAAACAAATTGGAGGCATATAATATACATTCCTTCTAGGAGGTTTTGTTTGTCTGTTTGTTTGCTTTTAATAGGAGAAGAAAAATAAAATAGTAGCTGGAGAGGGGAAGTATGGTTAAGAAAGTTGTATTTAAGATGGCAGAAAGCATGTCTATTGATGGGCATGGTCAAGTAGAGAGGAAGCAAGAGAAGAAAAGCGCTGCTCTAATGCTCTTGAATAAGATAGTGGGGATAGGCATACTACACTTGTGAAAGTGTTAGCTTTTTCATGAGTTTGGGTATCTCATGCAGAGTGACCAAATTAAGCATGTGGTCAATGCAGGCATGTTGAAAAATGTGCTGGTCTGCACCGAGGCACTGGTGGGTGTTCACTTCTAATTATTTCTCTTTCTGAATAATGTCAAAGTCAAAGGTTCTGGAGATCTGTTTTACAACAATGTAAATATATTTAACACTTCTGAACTGTACACTGAAAAATGGTGAAGATGGTAAATTTTATGATATTTTAAGCCCAATTTAGAATGTCAATACCATCATCCAAGAGTGAGAATAGAGGAAAGTTACTGGAAGAGAGAGAGAAGAAGCCTTGAAAAAAATCATAGACAGAGTTAATAGTGAGTAGATAAGGAGAGAAAAATATGATTGCTAGTCACCATAAGAACTCTACTGCTAAAGTTAGTGATACAAATATAGAATGAGATCAGTCAGCCTGTTTTTCCTCCGGCTTTACTCAACTACCCAGGAAAAGACGCTATTGAGAGGCACTATGATGAAGAGCTAATTAGCTAGACATGATAATGCAAAATAATTATAATAAGGGATAGAGTGATTTAAGTCGGTTGGAGATGTAGGCAAATGGTAAGTCAGTGCAAAAATTTAACTGGGAAATTAGGAAAGTGGATATATCCAAGTGGTGAGGTAAAAGTGGTAGGATCTATAGCATACTAGTTCAGGCGGGGTATGAGAATTTTCAGGGTCATAGGGGGAATGAACCCTAAATGTAGGGGATTATAGGTGGAGAGTAAGATACATAAAGTTGAAACTGTTGAGGTGATATCATTATTTGTAAGGATTCGGTTTCAGGAGTGCAAGGTTGAGGTAGGTGGTAGACCACAGTTGGAGGAGGCCTTCAAAAAGGCTTGACCACAAGTCAGAACCAGGTAAATGGAATTTCCCCACCCTCACCAAGCCCATCCTTGGAATGTGCAGTCCACTTGTCTTTCCTGCTCCCAGAAACTGCCCCAGGGAGACAGCCTTGAATAGAAATGTTGTATTGAAGCTACCTGGACTAGGTACATGACTGAACTCATTTAAGGCCTCTATATAAACTTTTTTAAGATTCTGGGGGCAGGGTATGGAATCTGCTTCTCTTGCAGTCACTGAGGACAAGCCTCTTTAGTAAATTCCCTTGCTTATTAAACCTGCCACCTACTAATCTGGAGTGGTTTGCCTTTTTCTTCAGTCTTTTCCTGCCCTCCCCGTACTGGGGAACTCAGTTTCAGGTTATACCCAGAAGCTAGGAGGAGGCTGCAAAGCAACAACTACATCAGTAATGAGAGGTCAAGAAACTGAGAGGGCCAGCTGTTGTGAGGGTCAATTAGTAGATGCTAAAATCACCAGCAATTCTAAAATGAGTTGTGTTGGAGACAATGGAAATGAGTAGGAAATAAAGTTTTTAAGATGAGGTACACTATGGTTGTCAGCAGAGAATTCCAATGAGAGATCTGGGGGTGTCTGAAGATGTGTGATTAAAAGATGGAGATTTCTAGAAAAGAGGAATGGAACTTCATTTAAAAAACAGCAATGAGGAACACAGAGGATTGCCTCCCAGTTTTAGATTCATAGATAGAAGGTGTGGTGGAGAAGATTGTGTACTATTTGAACAGTCTGCAGGAGTGCCCTCTGGAAAGAATTATAGCCAGAAGATGAAGAGACAAGTTTAAGGAATAAACTTTATTCTAAATGAATGCAATGCAGCTATTGTTACAGAGTATGAGAAATTGATTATCCCAAGCACAAACCACATATTTTAAAAAATTCTCTTCCTGAGCAACTGATTTTTAATAGATTCGAAATGAAAAGTTTCTGAAGCTAGCATTCCTTATGAATAATCTGCATCCTCTGTCCTTGTATCGTAAACAGAATATTTTAGTTATTCTTCTCACCCCAAACCTTGTTTTGCAAACCTTACCCACAAACGTTTTGCAAGATATATTGCCTATGTTCCTCTGTTTCCTACAAGAGGTTTCTGTCTTCCTGTTTGTAGAGCAGCAGTTATATCAGTCTAATTATTCAAACAGAAATTGGTAACAGAAAATCTGAGATTCAATTAAAATTCTACCTCCTACTTAGTCTAAAACTGTGGGAAACTCTAATATTCTTTTGAGTTTAATGTTCTACAAGGTAACTTAATGATGAGAAAAATAATGCTGAACCTTATAACTCTTTTGTGATAACTATAATCCAATAGAAGAGTTAAAAAGCTTATTTATATTGTGAGATGTTCTGAAAATAATCTCCCCTTATAATAATCTCAAAAAGACCAAAACTATTACAAAAATAAGGTTTGTAATATAAGCTCTAGTATTCTCTTGAGTAAGAGGCAATCATATATATATATATATATTACATACACTTATATAATATATAGATATATACTTTATATTTTATGTTTAAATCTCAGTTCAGTGGGTTAGTAAGAGATGCACTTTCAGTGACCTGACAAGTCCATCAAACGACCATTCTTAAGTGAATAATGGTGGGATCAGAGGCAAGTTAAACACTGTTAAATTCATGGAACATTTTGGAACACTATTCTTAATGTTTGTTTAATTAGAAATTACATTCTTAAAGTGTAAATACAAGATAAATAGAATGGATTGTCTCAAATACTCATGATTTTCCTAAGTTACTGTAAAACAAAACTTTGGAAAATCCAGGGAAAGGTTAATTTTTTTTAGGTAGTACTTAAAGGAGAACTTACTTTGACTCCCATTTCCAGCTTTTTGGTCTAGACTATTTTCTAATACATTTTCAACTGAAAAAATACATTGTGTTATTACAATCCAATGTTAATTTACTTGATTGAAATGGCAGTTCGTACAGACTCAGTCTACCAAAACAAAACAAAACAAAAACCACATATTAAGGGAAAAAAATTAGAATTTAAAAGACCAAAACACAAATTTTATACTATTTTATCCTTACTTTCATGGATCAGGAAGATTACTTCAACAAAGAGAAAAACTGAACAAGTTTCTCTTATATCGGAAATCACATATTTTGTGTGTAAGCATAATGGTCTTACTCTCTGGGCTATAACTTGTAAGAAGAATGAACACTTAAACATTCCTGAAGTGAAAGCTTGGTTGTAAAATTATAAAGCATGTTTGAAGAACCTTAATTAGGTAACTGTTCAAAGTTTCTAAGGTTATACAAGATTTCTGCTCTGTATAAAATCTGAAAAATGACAAATTAAAAGTGAAGCAAAAATTCTAAGGAATATAACTGACATTTAACAGCCTTGGTTTCTCACTGTCTAGAAAAAAATGATATTAAATTTAATATAAAGTGGAATACACAGTACTTTATAATTAGATACTTTAATTCAAATACCTAAACAGAACATTTTAATGTAATAAAATTGTTCTACCAAAATGCATTATTCATCTCAAATGTTCATCTCATAAAATAATGTGACTTTACTCTTTACAAAATGAATATTCTGTATTCACAGCTATTTATAGTGATACATGGCTGAGGGAATAAAACTTCATATGAAATCAACTTTATTATTCTATGTAAAGCTTATTAATTGGATCTACAAAGATACTAGATTAGATAATACTTTCTATTCTTTGCTCCTCTGTGTCATCTTCAAATAAAAAGAGAGTCTCTAACTTCAACCGGTGCCTTCCTGTTATCATGAGTACAATCTGAACATGTGTAAAAGGACAATGTCCTTGTTTATGTTGAAATAACAAGATGGAGTGAATCTGTGTCCTTGAATCATTTATCACCAACAAGGCCAAAAGGGCTTCTGTTACTGCTTCCAGCCTCCCTTAAGGATACATCTTATTAGGTCAGGTTCAACAGGAAAGTCTGCTCTTTTTATTAACTAAAATTCAACCGATTAGGTTTCTTTTTTTTTTTTTCTGATTAGGTTTCTTAATTACATCTGGAAAATCCCTTCACCATTGTCATAGGGCATAACCTAACTCTGGATGTCATGTCCTGTCATAAACTCAGTTCCTGCCCACACTCAAGGGGAGATGATTATGTCAGGGCATAGGCTATTTGAGGGGTGGGGTGGGGGAGTCTTATAATATTAAGAAAATAAGCTTCAATTTCTACAGATGCCATACAAAACAACATATATTGCAAGTAGCACTGTATTATTTAATACACTTTTCATCCCACAAATTGACTTTAAAAGTGATTTAAATGACTAACATATATCATGAATTGTCTTACTTACTGGGATTTTAGCACGTCACAATACAGAAAAGGTCCCTTTCTATTGAGGAGATATAATTTTAAAACTAGTAAATAAATTAACCAGATAAAATAAATGTTGATACATTTCATGAAGACAGTGAGCTAAGCAGAATTATGAGGCAGTTACTGTAGTCAGGGATGTCAGAGGATGTCTCTTTAAAGAAATAAACTTGAAACATTAAAAGAGGAAGGAGAAGTTACTATGTATATGGTGTAGAGATGAAGAAGGAATGTAGTATAAGGTAGCAGAGAAATAGGCAAGAACCAGATAGTCTTGTAGGCCATGAAAAAATGTTTGCTTTTTATTCTCATTGCAAAGGAAAAGTATTGGGGGATTTTGTGCAAGGAAGGGTTATGATAATGAGAGTATTTTTTTTTTTTTGAAAGATAACCTTGGCTGCTTGGAGAATAGTACTGATATTTTAGGAACTCAGAAATGGAAACAGGAAGAACAAATGGAAGCATCCATCAAAGTTTAGGAAGTTTGGGTTATATTGGTAGATGCTAATATGAGATGGTAGATGCATTTGGAATAAACTTTAGCAATATAGCAAACAGACTCTGAAGTAGATTGAACAGAGTAAAGGTGAAGGGAAGAACATATAAATGTATCTTTTGCTCACTTAAAAAACTAATTCTATTCAAAAGGCAATTCATTTTATTAAGTTCAGATTTATAATTTCAAGGGCAGTCTGCTAGAGAAAAGACAATTGATCAGCAAGAGAAAATTAAATTTTAAAAATGTCCAGAGTAAAATGCCTTAGCCTACTGAAAATTTACTTGTCAATGTTTAGTAATAAAATTATACAGAATTGTCAGAGATTAAATATAAAACTAAGGAAACATGATGACAATCTTTTTTCCTAAAAATTTAATGTAAAATATTCACAATTACCTCAAGAACCATAACAAAGAAATGCTAAAAAGTACAAATAACACTCTTGCACCAAACTTGAGTGACTGTGCTTGATGCTCCAGTCCGTGTCTTAAGATTTACAATGCAAGGTCTGAAGCCGAGACCTGACTCCTGAAAATTCATTAGGTAGTACCTTCTGCCCTTCAGAGGGAGAAGAGTAGAATTAGCATGTTTCTAAAATGACCAGGTGAGCTTCTCAACAGAATCAGTCAACTTCTGATAAAACTTAAGCTGATAAAATATTTAAACAAGCTGATAAAATATTTAATTCCTTTAGAAAAATTATCTATCTGCATGTCTCATTATTTTCATTTAGTAATTTTGTAGATAAATATCAACTATTAATCTCTGCTTAGTCTTTACAGATTAGAAAGCATAAATTGTCAGTTAATTATAACACTCTAGTATATTAGAAAACTATTTTAAAGTAGTTGCTGAATCAAGAAAACTGTTAGTGACACAAGCTGAATACCCTACTGTCATCCTTATAAACATTAAAAGCAATTAATTTACCCTTCATACTCTAAAGTTACCTTCAAGGATAATAGAATTAACAACCATGAAAATATTCATAGACAGTCTTATATGAGGAGAGGACAAATGAGACTAGTACAATGGACCAAATGAAAATTTAAGTGATCTGATTTTCAATTTCCTGTTTTATTGTTGTAGGTTCACTAGCAATATCTGGTAGGGAATGTGTATTTAAAATGAATAAATATTTGAAGAATAAATAAAATATGTTATATACGCATTTTAGATACTACTGTTACAGAAATTGTAATGAATGTGCAAACTTTCATCACCTTCAAGATCTTCTTTACTTCACAAAGTGAAAGTAATGGTTTCTTTTTGAATGGTCCTCTTGAACTTTGACTAAATCTCTGTGTCCTACACTGTAATGTAATGCATTAGTTAGGAACTTTTCCTTCTCTCTCTTCACAACCAGTAACCCCATCTCCTCATCTATGGTAAGTCCCTAAAGGGTTAGAATAAATCATTTGTCCTTCCCAGATGCTAGAAGAGTGCAGTTATGGGGAAAAAGTTAAGTAATGTTTGGTATTAAATGAAAAGTGAAGAACAGAGGGAAGAGATGGTGGGAAGGAAAAGAAAGGAAATAATGAATGTGTATTTCTCTTCTACTCAAGGTGTCTCTCACTGTATCACATATAGGTGATGGATACAAGTCACTTGGTAAGTACCATCATCAATGTGGCAGAGTGAATATACTCTGCCCAGAGAGGGAGGGCACAGCAAAGTTACCTTGCCGGAGGGAGTAAAGAGTCCAGGACAACAATCCTACAAGGTACCACAGGTACTACTAGTGCCACTACATACAAGTAGAAATGATTTATTTTGGAATCAACACATCTAAACACTTACCACAACACACAGGCACACATATTTAAACACATACTACACACACACACACACATGTGCATAATGATTTTGTTCTACTATTTATCCCAGAGATGGCGTGGCTGAGATATTTTTTAGAGTTTAGTAAGGAGATTTCATTCTTTGGGAGAAAAAAAAGGAATTTATGTACAAGTCTTCCTTCATCATGTAGTACAAAGAACATAAGCCTCAAATCTGATGATTTTCATTTCCTGGTGTCATTGGTAAGTCATTTAACCATCCTGAGTCCCAAGTTTAAATCCTTCTCCTTTTTTCATCTCCTACTAATTTCATCTTGTACCAATCTGTCTGAAAATGCTGTCTCCAGATGCTGATAGTCTTTGCTGGCCTGGTGCTCTGGAAATATTTAAGTGGAGAAATCTGAGCGTTTTGCAGGGATGTACTTAAATACATAAAGTTTATTGAGGAATCATTTAGGTTAGTATCTAAGGCAGTTATTTTGTGGATACATCAGAGAAAACAAGATTGCATGTTTCTCTAATACTACACTCTTAAATGTTATTATTAAATTAACTTAGCTTCCAAACAAAGCACATATGTTAAAGGTACTCAGGCATTGAAGCAAATTTTTGTAATTTCTGAAAATGCAATCAGATCTACTCTTAAAGGAGGTTGGATGTTTTATGTCATATTCTTGTGTTATTAAATTGTTTAGAGAAGGATTGATCATTTAAGTTATTTGAAAATTTAGCTTCTTACATATTAGAAGAAATTATCTCTGCTACATTACCAGTTTACTGAATTATACTAACAGCAAATTTAAAAGATGATTCATTGTTAAGTAAAGGACTTCATTTATGGTTTTCTTACATTATTTTCAAAACAGGAATAAGAGAACGGTAAATTCTAAATTTGTGCTTTACATCTCATCCTTTTTTAGCTTGGATGGGATTTTAATTTTTTTTCTGTAAAACAAAAATAATACATCTAAATGTTTGATTATTAATTTTTAACAATTATTCTGTCTATTCTGTGCCAGGTTGTAGTTTGAGCTACAAGGATACGATAGTAAAATATATATACATGCCTTGTCTCCACGGCCATGTGTACAGCTTGCAGGGAGACCCTGCAGCCACAGATGTGTGCACCAACAGGCTGGGCATGCTCAGCTGCTTGTGGACCCAGACCCAGCCCCGTCTCCCATCACTGACCTGCACCACCATGCCCACCTGCAATTAGCCCCTCCAGTTGTGCATCTGCTCACACCTGGCCTGATTCCAGATACCAGCCTCCACTGTCCTGGGCCTGTGGGGAGACCCAGCATCTGTGGTAATATATACCTACAGCAGGCACCCCGCAGCCACCAGTGTGCCTGCTGTTGGCCTCAGCCCTTGCCAGGAGGGTCCCTAGCTAGTTGAGCTCAATGGTGCAACCCAGGGACTAGAGATAGGGCTGAATCTGGGCCCACAAGCAGCTATGGAGGCATTGGCTATTGGTGGGCACTTTTGTGGCGGCAGGATCTCACTAAGGTCACACACATGGCAGTAGAGGCCAATGAGGTCAGGTCAGCAGCGTGCAAGTGCACAACTGGAAGGGCTAATCTCAAGCGTTTCCCTGGTAGTGAGGGATAACTGCAGGGGTCCAGGCTAGCATCTTGCACTCACGCAGCCACTGAGGCCAGGGTTGGCTGCCACGTGGATCCCAGGCTCTAGTGAGGGCGGAGAAAACAAAGCAGGGCTGGGGACCCAGATGGCTGGCATCTGCCAACACAAATACCTGTGGGGTAAAAACTGATGAAATCTGCAAGGAGTCCGAGGCAGCTGTGGTGGTCCTTGATTTCTTCCGTGGCAATAGCTGCTGCGGTCCTCTGCAGAGTAGCTTACTGGAAACCACAGTTCCTCCTGTTATAAGGCGGCTGCTCTTCTTCCTTGTTCCTAGGTGCCTCTACTTGTCTCAGCTTTGCTGGTCTCTGGGAGGGCTGAGACCAAAGCAGGTCCTTTGAGGGTGCTCTGAAAGGTTGGAGAAGCTGGTCTCTCATCTCACTCTCCCTTTCCCAGGGAGGGGAACTATTCTAGCTGGTGAGTTCCCTTTTGGTATTGCTGGGGGTGGGGTAATGCAGGAAAAATGAGGCTGTTCTTCCTTCTTTTTGTGTGTGATTATTCTTAGTGTTTTCTTTTTCCACTATCCTGTCGAAGTCTATTACATAGACTCATGAGCTCTCCCAAAGCAATTTTTGTTCATGAATAGTTGCCTAGTAATTGATAACCATGGGGGAATGGAGGCTGGGGTCCTCTTATTTTGCTGTCTTTGTGACATCACACCCCAACTTGACACTGTTTTATTAATCTCTTTGACATAAAATATATTTAATGACTATAGACCTAATAACTTTATTATCATGCATAGTAATTAAAAGGAGATAATAAAATCCAAATGTCATAATTTTCATGTTAATTTTTATTGTGTTACAATATGGTCCTTGAATATGTACAATCATTTATGTTTCTCTAATTTTACAAGTAGAAATAATTTTCCCAAGCATTGTATCTCAATATTTATCTGAGTTACCTAGGTACAACTATTAAAATAATAACCTGCTCTTTGTCTATGTGTTCTGCAAACTCTAATAAATTACCAAGTTTGCTTAGTTTCAGTAGTTTATCTCTGACAAACACAAACTGTTCGCAAACACTTCATTTGTAAAGTTTATTTTGAAAGGCCGCGATACTGCTGATACTTATATAACTCCTCTTTGTTTCATTCTTGCAAAACCCAGAAGGCACTAGGGAATGACTACAATGGATCACAAACATGAATATTTCAGTACTTTATAGACTCTTCCTCAGCATGTTGCAGAGTGTAAAACAAAGTTCTATTTAAACCATGTCAAGGAAAACAATAGCAAATCTAGGATTTTCCAAACTAAAGCCAACCAGTTCCAAATGTTTTTCTTAATGAAGAGTTACTATGAGAATATAATAGGATGAAGGATGATGACTAAAATGGATCTAACATTTTTTATAAACAAATAAAAGAAAATTTGGGGTCATTCTGGCAACTTCAGAAAAGGGAAGCTCGTGAGACCAACTGAAGGGTTGGGGGAAAATTGGGCTGTATTTTTACAGTCACTCTCATACATGCACATGTTCATATCTGTTATGTTTGCTAATGGATTCTAGATTTGACCCTTGATGGGTATTTAAAACATGTTAATATTTGTTTTCTTAAAGATTAAAATGATAAAAAATAAATGATAGTGAGGCTTAATATAAGATTTTTGAGAACCATGACAGCTCACTTATTCTTCTCCTGTTTCCTTTTCTTGTTGGAGACCAAGCAAGAAATAGGTTGCAGTAAAATCATGGCAAACTCTATTATAGTTAAAATGAGATGGACAAAAAATTAATAATTCTTTACAAAGAACACCTAAAGATATTAGCAAATCACTTGAGAAAGCTATTCTAAAGAGCATATTCTTAAGATAAACCTAATAATCATATTTAAGAACATGGAAAAATTTAAGTATAAATTAAAACACCTTAAATAACAGAATAAAGATCACACAAGAGGAAATGCCCAGACTGCAGTGATGGTTCAACATTGAATAACTTTACCTAAAATAACATGGAATTTCCTTTTTTGAAGATGTTCCGACTAGGTTATTTACCAGTCCTAGAAAGGAGTAAGTGGCTGCATATTAACATCGTCTCTTAGCCATAGGTCTACAAAGCATCTTGTTGATAAATGAATGGAAAGTCTTGCTAATAAATTAATTATTTGTTATCAGCAAAACAACAAAAGTGCATATGTGTGTGTGAGAGAGAGAGAGACCTCTGTTTCTTTTGTGTTCTAGATAGTTGCAACAGATTGTAGCTTTCACATAAACAGCCCAACAAGCCAGACCTGCTTAAATATCCTAGCTTCCCTGAAATCATCAGAGAACTAATATGCAAAAAAAAAAAAATAATAATAATAAGTGAAATACTTTATGGAAAGTGATCCACATTTAATAAGAGAGTAGAGACCTATGGCTCTTCTCATTATTGATAGAGCATTGAAAATAGGAAAATCTACTGTAGATGGAGGTAAGAGGGAGATGACAAAATTCTGAGAGAAACCCCTCTTACACAAATCCTTCAAAAAGATCTCTCTAGGCACAGAAAGGATAGTCAAGACTAAAGAGAAAGAAGAATTTCACATTGAACAGAAAGCTGACAGTAGGGTATAGAGCATAAAGAGAATTACAGTGCCAAAAATCGAGCCTCAGCTGTAAAGCACAAAAAGATCTATAGAATCTCATCTTTCCTCATATCTCCCAAAGAAGGAAAAGGTCTGACCTTATGGTTAAAAATATTTGAACCTGGGCTTTCCTGGTGGCGCAGTGGTTGAGAGTCCGCCTGCCGATGCAGGGGATGCAGGTTCGTGCCCCGGTCCGGGAAGATCCCACATGCCGTGGAGTGGCTGGGCCCGTGAGCCATGGCCGCTGAGCCTGCGCGTCCGGAGCCTGTGCTCCGCAACGGGAGAGGCCACAACAGTGAGAGGCCCGTGTACCGCAAAAAAAAAAAAAAAAAAAATTGAACCTATTAGTAAACTGAATCAAATTAAACATTCAAAAAATCCAGATCTTACTCATCTACTGATCAGATTGATTCAGCTCCCCACTCAGTCTGGCTCAAGAAAGGGTATGTCATTTTAATAGATTAACAATATTACACTAGTATCACAATACACAGGAATAAATAAGAACATATGACACATGGTCATAAAAGAAACTATCAGCAGAAGCAGAAACTAGATTTCCCTGCTACTGATGTTTTCTGAAAGTGGCTCTAAAGTAATTATAATAAAAATGCCCAAGTACATACTTAAAATTGTGAGCAATGTGTATTATGTTACGGGGAAATTATCAGAGACAAAGAAACCAATAAAAAGAATAAAATGGAAAAAAATGTTAAATTAAAATACATCATAAATAAAGAAGTCACTGATGAATTCTAAAAATTAATGTACTGAACAGTGGAAAAAATGAACTTGAATTAATAATAACAAAAAAAGTCTGTACTGAAAAACAGTTTTTAAAAAAAGGCTAAAAAAGAAAAAGAAAGAATTGGAGATCTATGGTAGAACATGATATGGCCTAGTGCACAACCAGCTTGCCAAAAAAGAAAAAGAGAGTGAAAATGCGGCAGAAGAAATAAAGACATAACAGCTGAGAGCCTTCAAAATGGATGAAAGACACCCACTACAAATTTAAGAAGCTCAGGAAACTCAAGCAGGATAAATACAAACATTGCCCCTATGATGGTTCATTTTATGTGTCAACTTGACTAGGTTAAGGGATAACCAGATAACTAGTAAAATATTATTTCTGAGTGTGTCTTTGGGAGTGTTTCCAGAACAGATCAGCATTTGAATCGGTAGGCTGAGTAAAGGAAATTTTCTTCACCAATGCAAGTGGGCTTCATCCAATACATTGAGGGCCTGAAGAGAACAAAAAGGTGGAGGAAGGGAAAATTTGCTCTCTGCTTGAGCTAGGACACCCGTCTTTTCCTGCCCTTGGACATCAAGGTTCTGTCGCCCTGGTTCTGGAGCCTTAGGATTCAGACAGGTACTGACACCGTTGGCCATTCTGGTTCTCAGTCCTTTAGATTTGGAATAAGAGCTACAGCACTGGCTTTCCTGGGTCTCCAGCTTGCAGTTGGCAGACTGTGGGACTTCCTAGCCTCCATAATCACATATGCAAATCACTCATGATAAATCTCTTCCTATATATCTATTTCTATATCTCTGTCTCTGTCTATATACATCTATCATCTATCTATCTATCAACTATCTATCTATCTATCTATTTGTCTATCATCTATCTCCCATTTGTTCTGTTTATCTGGAAATTCTGACTAATACACCCAGTAATAGGTGTACACGCAGATGTATACAGTTGCCAAAACTCATTAAACCAAACACTCTGCACTTTATTTCATGCAGATAATGCAATAAATTTTTAATAAGAAAATGACAGAGATGTATGGTAGAATAATATATAAACTCATTAACATTATATACTCCCCTTAGCATTATATAATTTCTTGATTCCTAGAAGATAGTCAAGTTCTATGAAAAATAGACTCAGAAAATTTAAATTACACTGAAGGAAAGGAAATTTAGAAAAACAGGTATAATAAGAAAAGTCAGTGAGAGGTAGAATATTGTAATGGGACTAATTGGTGGTCATGAGTCAATGTCAGGCAACATAGTATTTATAAGTAAATCCCCTAAAGGTGAGGAATTAGAAATGTGGATGAGAGAAACACAGCTAATCTATTAATATTTCTATTCTTTCACAGACATGCTATGCTAATGCATTTAGATATCTGCTCAGCTGAGTCTTGTTGAATTAATACAAAGATTTGTTTGTTTGATTGATAGTTGCTTTTTCCTGAATACTGGAATAATTCTGTCTTCAGAATGAGCAAACATGCATCAATTTGTTGCATCTGGTTTTCTTGGAAATTAAGATTTGAAGGGCCTATATGTAAAGTGGTTGCACTATTATAAACTTTACCTTATGTTTCAAACAACAATGTTGCATTAAGGTATTTATGAATAGCATAATTTATGTTCTTTCAAAATGACCCAAAATCGTAAATGTGTTATTGGACTGCACAACCAATGTACTATACACTTCTAAGTACAAGAGTTGATCCTTTTCTTACTAATCTACAAATTGGATATGTTTCTTGTACTTTAATGGAGGCTCAAAAAAAATGTCTTCATTGTACTATGAAATCAGAGAAAACAGGAAATTCATCTGATGATTATTTTATCCTATAGCCTAATCACAAGTGACAAATAGTTGCCCAATAATAGAAGGAATGGCTTGGGCAAAAAATGTTGAGAAATATCTTTGTACACTGTCCTCCATCATAGCAAGAATTTTTAGATTATTTCAATTCTGAATAAACGTAACTTATTTGAATCATATTCTCTTTCAAGTACTTTTCAAGTCAGATCATAATATTCTAGATTTAAGGTCAGTTTAGATAGCCACAGCATGAACTGTAAAAATATATGTCATATGTCAGATCTGTGTGTTTTCAATTTCAAGTTGTATTTTTTCCTCTTTTATTGACCAATCTTTCTATAAGAAAATATCAGAATATTATAAATTTACTAGAGGTAAGATGTGACTCATTTATTATAATCATTTAAAATACGCACATATACTGTTTTCCATAATACTCATTTGCATATATTTTATTTACTATAGATTTCTCCATACTTAGTACAAAAAAGAGATTTTAAAAAAAATTTTTTCTAGTAAAAGTCTAAAATAAAACAAAAGTTTCCAGCAAGTTCTCTTATGTTACTCTCAGTGTCTCAGATCCTGAAAATACTACTGAATTATTCCAATGAACATTTCAATGGAAATGAATTACTA
Organism: Pseudorca crassidens; assembly: GCF_039906515.1. NCBI lineage: Eukaryota > Metazoa > Chordata > Mammalia > Artiodactyla > Delphinidae > Pseudorca > Pseudorca crassidens. The sequence continues at coordinate 22,407,907 of NC_090313.1, forward strand.
ACCTCTAAAGTGAAGACAGTCTGTAAAGGATATAAAATGAAAAAGGGACATTACCAGCTTTGAAGTGAGCAGTTTCAGACAGCCCTATAGTGGTATTAGTAATTCTAGTGTCACTGTAAAAGAAAATGTCAGTGCAGTGATGTTGCTGTTTTTTTTTAAAGACAGTGAGGACTGCAGTATTTCATCTGAAGCACATCTCTCTGAAACTCAGGTTTAAAATAGAGGGTTGTAGATACTATTGGGTACTTAGGGTGTTAAAGACATTTTTTGTATTTTATACTTGCGTTTAGAAGGAAAAATCCACTTACTATTTTGCAAATAAATAGCCAGTAAAAGAAAGCAACTATTTTGTTGCTTAGCCAACACATATATTCTTCATTGCCTATGATGCAACTTCTTATAGCCTCTTGGTTGCTTTTACTGAAAGTTCAAAAGCAAAAGGAAAGACATTAGACTGAAAAAATTAAAAAGTGTACTGAAAGTTGATCGTAATACTTGACTTTATTATTCTGCCAAAAATCTAAAAAGGTTTAGCAGTCCTTTGAGGAAACAATCTTAATGCGGAATGTATCCATCCCTTTTATCTATGCAAATATACTACACATTATGGATATCCTAAATTGCTGGAGGTTATAAAAAGCGATATGCAAGATAAAGTGAAGCTGAACTTTATTCACACTTCAATTTTGTTTTCTACCTTTTTAATGGTATCTATAACTTCCTCTTTTTTTTAAAGGTTTTCTTCTAAGAGGACAAACAGCCTAACAAGAATGCCTCAAAGGCTTTTTGTTTTAGAGATTATAAAGTTGAACGTGAAGTAAAGATTAAGAGCTTGTTTTACAATGTTTAACATGATTTGGGTTAAGAAATCTTGAAGATACCACTCTAACTCATCTAGAAATAATAGCAATGGGAAAAGAATGGCTGTATGTTTTTGTGATCTAGATGTAATTAAACACATGATAGGTTTATAATGTACCTGAGGGGCCAGGTTTATAGAAGTTGCTGGTGAGGAATTAATAAAAAAAAAAAGCAGTATAGAATAATAAAATGACCCCTGGCTTTTGTGACAACGAGCACAAGGAGAAAAACAAACAAAGAGTAGCTTATAGGATTGTAAGTAACTTTTCTTCCAAAAAAATTGTGAAATCAATGTAAATGTATTCTAGTGAGTAGTTCATCTACATTTTAACTATATTAATTAAGCAATCACATAAATATAGTTCAGAAAAAGATTATACTTTTGGCTTTTTTTTAGGAAAACAAAAGCAACATAGGACTCTTTAGAATTTATTTTTAAAATATTTTGTAGAAAGTTTTTAAGTTATTATGATGTTACTATATGAAGGAAACTATTTTAAATAGACTATTTCTACTGATCCTAGTTTTATTTTCCCTGGAATGAGTATAGTATTTTTCTTGCATAATGGTAAAATAAGGTCAATTAAAATAAAATAATCTATATCCCAGAGTTTGAGAAGTGAGTGCGTGCATGCTTGTAAAATTTGATAATTCTTTTTCATTTTGAATGAGACAGTCTCCATATATCTTCTAACCAATTATTACTTGTATGAGCTTGTATGAGCATGCACACACACATCATTGTATATTTCTATATGCAGTTTTACAAGAATATGGTAACTTATTTTAAAAGTTTTAGATTTCCTCTTGTATTTTAAAAAATCTGCATTTTGACTATTAAAACTTGGATTACCTAGAACAAAAAATAATAATCAAGTCAAGTATTTGAAAAATTTGTTGTTTGCCTTATGCAATTCACTTGTGTGTGTGTGTGTGTGTGTGTGTGTGTGTGTGTGTGTGTGTGTATAGATGCATAGAGTAGCAGGGGATTATAGAATAGTAAGGTCCACAAAGATTCAGTGGACTCTGCTTACAGTGGATTAAGGATTTAGATAAAGTTTCAAGGCAAGCCCTTAATCTTCAGAGTATTCCAATGACATCTAATGAATTCCTCATATGATCCTCCTTACTCAGGTCTACCCTGAGAGCCTTCATACACACTATGATGCCAATAGATGATATCAACTCAAACTCCAATTTTCCTTACAGAAATTTAAATTTTAACTACCATCAAAGCTATATCCTAAATGGATGCCACAACATATAAGCTCTGTGTGTGTGTGTGTGGTGGGGGTTGTCTCAGGGTCTCCCTTATCCCCAAAATCATTCTGATAAGAAAATCAACTTTTCCCTCTCTCTTAATTGTTTTTCCCGGTCATAACTGGATGTACAGAATACTCTTCTGATCTCTTCTGATACACTCATATGATTATTTAAGATACCACTTGCCCTACCTTGCTCAGAAAAAATGCAATGTCTGATCCTGTGACCAAATAATATCTAAAACTTATTACTGATCCCCAGTATTATGTACAGAGATTCTTAGAAACAGATTAAACACTAGTGATCTCCTTTAGGATAAGGTATGAATAAGAGAAGATTATTTAGGAGGAAAAAGATGATAAATCTTCCCTTAAGATTTATCATATGCAAAAAGTCATATAGTAAGTATCCTATTTCATTAATCTCATCTCATCTCATTCATTCATTCAGTAGTACTTTTATTCAACAAATGAGTATTAAGTACTGTGTGCCAGGAATTTAAGTTACTTAGGGTCTTACATGGTATGCCTTGCTTAGAAAAGTCCTTACCCATTTTAAGATTTCAAGATTATAAAATTATTATGGATGAATACATTTCTAATTGGCTTTGATTTTATATTTTTAACCCATCTGAATATTACTAAGTATATGATATGAGGCAGAAATATAACATCGTTATTTTTATTTTTTAATTTAGGGTTTTAATTTTTGTCTGTTTGATTTTTATTTTGGTATAATGGATTAGACAGTTCTTCCTAACAGTTTGTTAAGTGGCCTGTCATTTCTCCATTAATAAGAAATATGATATTTATTAAACACTAAAAATGATACAGTGTTATGGTTATGGGCTCAAATTTTGAAGCCAGGTTTCCTAGGTTCAAATTTTGGTAATATTTATGTCAGTTTCTTCAGGTGGTTTAAACTCTCTGTGCTTCCAATTCCTTATTTTAAAAAATGATAAAAATAGCTCTTGCTGTTTAGTTTTATTTATGTAGTTTACTTAATATATAAAAATATACAGAGCAGAATCTAATATAAAAAGGAACCAATTAGCTATTTTTATTCCTGGATTCACAAATATTCCTGGTTACTTTTACTGGGTTTTTGATTCTATATATTTTATCTACTTGACAGTCTTGTGTTCAACTCCTGAATATACGTTCATATCAGTAGGCTTAGCTCTCCTCTTCCTCCACTTCCTCCTTCTTTTATGGGGGGGGTGGATTTGGGGACAAATTTGTTTGCTATTTAGCATATTTCCACCCCTGGTAAAACATTATTATCAACTCAACTACTTTAGATTTACATCAAAATTATGTACTAATTTTGGATAGAACTCACATTTCTCAATATTAGTTTCAGGAGCATAATATGCTTCTAATTAATCCAGGCATGATTTTCTGTCTTTTAATAAAGTTTTGCTCATTGATTTTAACAAATATTGCACAATTAGTTTACTAAGTTTAGTGTTAGGCATTTGATAATTTTATTTTCACTTCAAATGAGATAATTTCCCATATATTTTCAAACTAATTATTACAAACATATTAGAAATCCAATGTTTTTGCTTATCTATATTTAAACATGTTACACCCTCTCTTTAGATTTACAGGTTTCCATGCTGATATCTTATATCTGTGAATAGAATGTTTCCTCTGAGTACTTTAGATAATTCAATATGTGCTAAAGCACGCTCGGACTTTAGGTAGGGTTTCATTTATGCATATCATTTCCTCCTTTTTCCAGTACAATAGCTATTTTTTCCAGCTTTCTTTAATTTAGCTATGATTCCCTGTTTCCATATTTGCCTACTTAGAAATAAAGAGAACTGCATACCAGTGCTTCCTAATCATTTTAAATGTGATGGACGATTCACATGTGTTGACACATGACACATAGCCTGTGACGCTCCAGGGAATTGATTACAGAGACACGGTGTGGCAGTTTCCAAAGAAATAGTACTGGTGAAATAAATGGACTTAGACAATTTCAGAAGAAAGTGTTAAATTACATAAATTTAAACCTCTGTGAAAGCTGCATATTTTTATTGATATAAGTAAATGTATCTATACAATGGAAACTCATTCATAATAATCAGGAATAAATTGTTCATCAACACAGAATTTGCAACTTCACCTGTTTTATGAGATTTTTCTTTTTCCTTTCAATACCATAAGATTAAACTGTAAGATTCTTGTAGAATTACTGAAGGCCTAAACACTAAAAATTGCAACTTATGAAGGTGTAAAAATAATGAGAAATATAAAAACAACTGAAGTCCTTATATTAACCACTTCTGCTTTATGTGTGCATTTAGTTTTATACTTACAGTGTACATATATTTGGTTTTACTAGCCTTTTTAAAGTATGTATAACACTTAAGAGAATTGAATTCATTTGTTTCCAAATTTAAATTAAAGAGATAGACCATTTTGCTAAATAATTTTGTAATCAATTCATATATGTTTGGAAAATATTAGTTCATTTAATCAATAATTTTTCATTAATAATACATTTTAAATTTAGAAAGATGTAAATCATTTTACATTTAAATAATTGTTAATCATTTGAAAATCATATCTGATTAATTCAAAGCAAAGCCGAAATAGTTATGAGTGCTTTTCTTTTTATATGAGTTGTCTCTACATTAACTAACCTACTGACATCTCAAAAATATTTAATATTAATATTTTAGAACTGCTGGTGGCTCATAAAGACCAGAAGTAATTTTTATATCACATTTCTTCTGACAAGTACAAGCTGTAGATGAATATCAATCCCCTTTTTTTCAATATATTTTCTAGATAGTGTGTTTAATAGCAAAATCATGCCATAGAATTTACCATGATTAAAATCCACTAGACTAATCTCCTTAAGATTAACTCTCATAATAGAGAGTCAATGAATTGTGAATGCATGCAGGAAAGCAACTATTGCTGTTTTCTGCTTCATATAAGCTAGAAATTAATACTAGATTTTCTAGTGCCCAAACATCCTATGTTTTTAATTTAAATACATGAAGAAATTATGTGCCTTAATTATATCAAGAAGAAGAACTGGAAAGCAATATACTAGACATGTGAAATTGTTTTTTTTTTAATTTTTTTTAAGGAGAGAAATAAACTTCCCCCTCAACATTACAAAATATCTGAACAAAGTCCTGAAGAACATTCTTATTAAAGGGCTAGTCCAGTAAACTGAGAAAGCACAATATAATTAAAACAAAAACTAAGAGAGTACAGTGTCTTAGTATACTAAGACACTTAGTATACTAAGATGTATAGGGACCACAAATATTCACAGTGAACATCTTCTATAACTTACTTAGTCTCCCCCATGACTACTTTTTTGGTCCCCCTAGTTGAATAAGGTGCATAAAACATCTTAATATATGAATGAATTATCAAAGTCTTTCAGTTGGGTAAACATTAAGGTTTTTTTGTTCTGTTTTTGTATTAAGACTGATGGTCATTCTCTGCTCTCTCAGCCCCCAGTAGCTCTTGCCAGAACTGTAGAACCTTCTAAGTCACTTCAACTTTCTCCTTCAGCCACTAGATAAATTACAGTCCTCAAGGTATCTATAATGAGGTCATCTCACCTCTTGCCACTCAGGTGAAGATCCCAAATTACCAAGCTTTTGAAAAATCACAGTTCAGAGAAAGTAAAATATCTCCAGCAAGGACCTCAATAGATGCTATTGTCAGGGGAGGGCTATGAAGGTATAACCAAGCCAGAAAATTGTCAGGTTCAGCATGGCCAGCTTGGTAAACAGCAGCCCCAAGGGGCCAGAGATCAGCACAGAGATAACCGCTGCATGTGAAATACAGCTCTGAGAGCCTTAGAGTTGTTTCATGACAAGGACCTCATTCTGCTGAAGGTTAATTTTTTCATTATTGGAATTTACAGGACTTAGAGTGGGTCAGTAAGAAATCTGATGTTTAGGAATGTTCCCTCTTTTAAAACGTGTAGGACTGGATTAGATCTGCCAAAAATAAAGATTTGATTTTTAACTTTTGTATTTTTTACCAATGATAATCCTGTGAAATATTTGGTTCAGTGAAATATATGTGTATTAGAGAACAAAAATTCTGAGCACACCACATATGAGGTATGTCAAACTTAACATCTAAACATGGTCATGTAAATAGAAGCCTGATTCTAATTGTAACATGCACTCCTTCACTGAGCTAGGCATTCTCTATGGCAGAAACAAATGACTGGAAACTTAAAGTCTTCTTTAGTATATTTCAGGGCTGTACCACTGGTAAAAAAAATGTTCAAAATATTTGTTTTTCCTTTTTTTGGAAAGGGGAGGGGTAGGCAGGAAATGATATCTTACCCCATCAAATTTTTTTGTTTGCTTTTTTAATATCTCTAATTGTGCTAACAGAAAATAAGTGTTCTATAACAATACTTAAAAATCTAGTAAGTATTATCACATGTCAGGTTCTGTATTATGACCTAGAGTTAGTCCACTTAAAGCCAATTAAACATTCACAACAATTCAAAAGATAGGTATTATATTATCCCAATTTATAGATAAGGCAACTGAGGCAGAGTGACTAGTATTTCAAGGTTACATAAGTATTGCCTGCAGAGTCAGGAATCAGAGGTTATTCCTGGCCCTTACCTATGACTTTATAGTTCCTCTTTAACCATTGTATAATACTGCCTTGGATCTGTAGAGCACTAGGTACCTTAGAATTTATTCTGATGTCTATAACCTACTTTGTTCTTTATCAGAGAGTACATATACATTTTTTCTTTTCTCGCCAGAGTTCACATGTTTGAGGTCACTGGAAGTGCTCCAAACATTATTATCTGTAAAATGCTGAAAAGTATGTTTCTAGTAGTAAGAGAAGTTGCAGCTCTTGAATAGTCTCATATTGTTCTTCTGTGCAATTTTTTCATGTCTTAATGTTGCCACAATATTTGCAATTGATGCTGCTTGAGACCCAGGAGTAACCTGAGACATGAGCATTATAACTAGGTTCAGACCTAAATTCTCATTGTCCTGTTTATTCCATCTGCCAAAATCATCTCCTACTGTTTCTTCCTCACTCATATTTCTGGGCTTCACTCAGCATCTCCTTCTACGAGCCCTCTGAATCACAGAATACGAGAAACTAAACCATACTCCCTTGCTGCTAGGATTCTGGGTATGAGATGCACTGAAAGGAGATTTGGATGATTAAGTAACACAGAGGCCATGTTCTTACTGCCATTTTGGTGACTGAATGAGGTTGAGACATTCATATTGGGAAGAAGCTGAGACATCCCGTCTCTGCTGTCCTAAATCTGCTCGCAGATGCTGTTAACTATGGTGTAACAGAACCAGAAGCACAACCAGAAGCACAACTGCAATACTTTCTCTTTAACCCAGTACTTCAGTTGTGACCCCTGATTTCCCCTTTCAGTCACTGAAACCATTTTTAAGCTTCTCCTTTCATATATTAAATCCTTTCTGCTTTAAATATCTAATGGTTTTTGTTTTCTGCACAGAATTCAGACTTTCAGATAGTCTGTCCCCATAATCTCCTAAATACTTGCTCACACTTTCTGAAGAGGCATCACAATTGACAGTTAACACCCAATGTCTCCCTCATGTCAGTGGTCATGTTTCATCAATAGGTGGTTTTCAATCACTATTTGCAACTGCCTCTGTGTTCATGAATATACTTTTCCATAGCGTTTACCTAGAAGAGCACTGAAAACTTTTCACATTCACCTAATTTCACAGTCTTCTCCCTTCTCTAATTTTAGTCATGCTAACTAGATATTCATAACACCTATGTATCTTCAACGTGTTTTCTTCCTCATTACAATTGTCTTTTGTTAATGCCAACAGAACATAAACCTTCAAGATGAGCAAATGTAATAGCTTTAAAGCTATGATGAATTATCGATTTAACAGTTTGCCTGGTTCCCTTACTTAAATTTCCCACTGCTTTCTAAAGTAATACAAATCTACATGTGTCAATATCTTCTGCTTTTCTATTCTATTACTATCAATCTAATTGAAGGTTTTATTAACTTTAGGTTGAAATATTGCCTGAATCTCTAGCCTTTCTCCTTGTTTTCAACCTCTCCACTACAAAATTGCTAGAATCTACATGTTCTGAAAAACTCCGCGGTTCTGAAAAACTTCTTTAAGGCACGCCATAGTGGGACCCAACTCACATGGCCAGCAACACTTCTGGCCATCCCCATTTACCCCAATCATATCTAATTTTATTTTTCTATATTGATGCTATACTTGCAATATCTCACAAATATATAATCATGTGCATTCCTCCATGGAAAAAGTAATCCATATAATAAACATATATTAAAATTATCTTAGACATTTACCATCCATATTTTCCTGTGCTGTAACTCCTTTGTGGTATTTCTTTCTCTCCTATTTGATTACTGATTTTCTGTGGGTTCTTTAGGCTCATACAGAGCACAAAAGCTTCTGCAATATTTCTCAATTCCAACTAAAATGTACTAGAGGTTAATCCCTTCTAATGTTTTATGTCACCTTGCCTCAATTATCTTTGTACAAATTGCCCTATTAAATTCTAACGTGTCTCAGTAGATGAAACAAGTTAAATTCATTTTTTAAATTTTTTAAAATTTTATTTTATTTTTTATTATTATTTTGTTTATTTATTTATTTTTTGCGGTACGCAGGCCTCTCACTGCTGTGGCATCTCCCATTGCAGAGCACAGGCTCCGGATGCGTAGGTTCAGTGGCCATGGCTCACGGGCCCAGCCGCTCTGCGGGATGTGGGATCTTCCCAGACCAGGGCATGAACCCATGTCCCCTGCATTGGCAGGCGGACTCTCAACCACTGCGCCACCAGGGAAGCCCAACGGGTCTTGTTTTTGTATCCATTCAGCCAGTCAATGTCTTTTGGTTGGAGCATTTAGTCCATTTACATTTAAGGTAATTATCATTGTGTATGTTCCTATTACCATTTTCTTAATTGTTTTGGGTTTGTTATTGTAATTCTTTTCCTTCTCTTGTGTTTCCTGCCTAGAGAAGTTCCTTTAGCATTTGTTGTAAAGCTGTTTTGGTGATGCTGAATTCTCTTAGCTTTTGCTTCTCTGTAAAGGTTTTAATTTCTCCATCAAATCTGAATGAAATCCTTGCTGGGTAAAGTAATCTTGGTTGTAGGTTTTTCTCCTTTATCACTTTAAATATGTCCTGCCACTCCCTTCTGGCTTGCAGAGTTTCTGCTGAAAGATCAGCTGTTAACCTTATGGGGATTACCTGTGTGTTATTTGCTGTTTTTCCCTTGCTGCTTTTAATATTGTTTCTTTGTATTTAATTTTTGATACTCTGATTAATGTGTGTCTTGTCATGTTTCTCCTTGGATTTATCCTGTATGGGACTCTCTGTGCTTCCTGGACTTGATTAACTCTTTCCTTTCCCATATTAAGTAAATTTTCAACTATAATCTCTTCAAATATTTTCTCAGTCCCTTTCTTTTTTTCTTCTTCTTCTGGGAAGAAGAATTCTTTAATTCGAACATTGGTGCATTTAATGTTGTCCCAGAGGTCTCTGAGACTGTCTTCAATTCTATTCATTCTTTTCTCTTTATTCTTCTCTGCAGTAGTTATTTCCACTATTTTATCTTCCAGGTCACTTATCTGTTCTTCTGCCTCAGTTATTCTCCTATTGATCCCTTCTAGAGAATTTTTAATTTCATTTATTGTGTTGTTCATCACTGTTTGTTTGCTCTTTATTCCTTCTAGGTCCTTGTTAAACATTTCTTGTATTTTCTCCATTCTATTTCCAAGATTTTGGATCATCTTTACTATCATTATTCTGAATTCCTTTTCAGGTAGACTGCCTGTTTCCTCTTCATTTGTTAGGTCTGGTGGGTTTTTGCCTTGCTCTTTTATCTGTTGTGTGTTTCTCTGTCTTCTCATTTTGCTTAACTTACTGTGTTTGGTGTCTCCTTTTCAGAGGCTGCAGGTTCGTAATTCCCATTGTTTTTGGTGTATGCCTCCAGTGGCTAAGGTTGGTTCAGTGGGTTGTGTAGGCTTCCTCTTGGAGGTTGACTAGTGCCTGTGTTATGGTGGATGAGGCTAGATCTTGTCTTTCTGGTAGGCAGGTCCACGTCTGGTAGTGTGTTTTGGGGTGTCTGTGACCTTATTATCATTTTAGGCATCGTCTCTGCTAATGGAATGGGTTGTGTTCCTGTCTTGCTAGTTGTATGGCATAGGGTGTCCTGCATTGTAGCTTGCTGGTCGTTGTGTGGAGCTGGGTCTTGGTGTTGAGATGGAGATCTCTGGGAGATTTTTGCCATTTCATATTACGTGGTGCTGGGAGGTCTCTTGTGGACCAGTGTCCTGAAATTGGCTCTCCCGCCTCAGAAGCATAGCCCTGATGCCTGGCTGGAGCACCAAGAGCCTGTCTTCCACACAGTTCAGGATAAAAGGGAGAAAAGAAAAGAAAAGAAAAGAAAAGAAAGGAAGAAAAAGAAAGAAAGAAAGAAAGAAAAAATAAAATGAAATAAAGTTATTAAAATAAAAAATAATTATTGAGATAAAATTTTTAAAAAGTAATTAAAGGGGCTTCCCTCGTGGTGCAGTGGTTGAGAATCTGCCTGTCAATGCAGGGGACACAGGTTCGAGACCTGGTCTGGGAAGATCCCACATGCCTCAGAGCAACTAGGCCCATGAGCCACAACTACTGAGCCTGCGCGTCTGGAGCCTGTGCTCTGCAACAAGAGAGGCTGTGACAGTGAGAGGCCTGCGCACCATGATGAAGCATGGCCCCCACTCACCGCAACTAGAGAAAGCCCTCGCACAGAAATGAAGACCCAACACAGCCAAAAATAAATAAATAAATAAATAAAAATTAAAAAAAAAAAGGACAGTCAGAACCCTAGGACAAATGGTAAAACAAAGCTATACAGACAAAATCACACACAGAAGCATACACATACACACTCACAAAAAGAGGAAAAGGGGAAAAAATAATCTATCTTGCTTCCAAAGTTCACCTCCTCAATTTGGTTTGATTCGCTGTCTATTCAGGTATTCCACAGATGCAGGGTACATCAAGTTGATGGTGGAGATATAATCCGCTGCTCCTGAGGCTGCTGGGAGAGATTTCCCTTTCTCTTCTTTGTTCACACAGCTCCCGGGGTTCAGCTTTGGTTTTGGTCCCGCCAAACAGGATTGGGTTAAAGAAGCAGCTGCTTCAGGGGCTCTGGCTCCCTCAGGCCGGGGGGCAGGGAGGGGGAGGGATGCGATGCGGGGTGAGCCTGCTGGCGGCAGAGGCCTACATGACATTGCACCAGCCTGAGGCGCCAAAGGCAAATGACTCTTAATCTAGAATGTAGGTATCTTTTGAGTTCTATCTTAGTTGAAGATCTTTTCCCTCATGTAAAGAAGAAAATCGAAGATAATGTAATTGGATGCAATTCAGGTTGCAACCCACTTCTTTGAGGATTTAAAAACAACTGTCTTACTGTTACAAATTGAAGACAACTTGTACAACTTGTTTGACAAACTGAGACTTCAAGAACAGAAAGAAAGCCTGCCTATCCTTTTTCTCAATCTTAAAACCTCCCCTTGTAGGTATTATAAAAATTCTGGGCTCAGGAAACAAAGGTCCTTCTTAGAGGAACTTTCGTTCTTTCTCTGTATCTTGAGATATAAGTCTTCTCTAGGTACTGAGAGCCATTTCCTTGAAAAACAAACTTCAGGGGATAATACTTTTCAGAAGAAAAAAGACCAAGGGGAATCTATTTGGAAACTAAGCAAATGAAAAATCTTAATAGTCTTCTCCACAAATATTAGAAAAAAAGTTTAAGCCATCTGAACAGGTAACCTTTACTTATTCCACCTGCCATAAACTCAAGTTGCATACAGCTGTTCTTTTGTAACCTAGTGAGTTTTGCATTACTGGACCTGTCTCATGGCTAAAATATTAAAAGGAAAGCTGTAAGATTTCTGTTTGTGTCTGTGTGTTTATATATGTCTAAATTTGTATGTTAGAGATATATATTTTTCTACCTTCAGTTGGTATTACCAAAATGAATTTATAAATAACACCACTTAATTAGCTTAAAGAAAATTAAGCATTGATTTAAATACATAACCAAAACTTAGATAACTTCTGTGTCCCTCTAAATGCTCTGCTTGATCAGAAATTCAGTATATCCATTGTGCCTATCCCCAAACACCAAGTTAACTCTAGGCTTTCTCACTGCAGACAAGGCTGACTGTGTGGCCCCAGCCAATCAGATATTTCCTATTTTTCCTTCTTGGTCTTTATTCTTTATTCCATAAAAGCTTCCTGTCTTCTGCCCCATTTTGCAGTCTTACAAAAGGAGACTGTCCACATCAAGAAGTGTTAAATAAAATTTTATCACCTAAGTTGTTTTCTTTATTTTTAGCAGAAATAAAAGTTCAGTCTTTTAGATTTTCTCTACCTCTTCTTTTCCAAGAAGGCATCTGTCTGTATAGGAAAAGGGTTATGTTATCTGTGACAATGGGGAGAGTGGGGCTTAAATACATGATTAACCCAATGGATTCCCTTTGATCTCTGCAATGGATTATCTCACCTATTCTATTTCTACATGGGCTTTTAATGAGATAGTTGGCTCTCTTTGGCTTTTCTGAAGGCATCATGAAGGAATTTACTGTTGCATTCATGTGATTTTAATACAAATGTTACCTTTTCCTACAGCCCCAAGTAGAGATGGAAGCAAAAGACCCTTGCCTTTGGATTTTCATTTAAACTCTCTATTACATCCCTCCACATGACCTAGAAACTCAGAAGCAGGTCAGGACACACTTGTCTAGGACCCAACCCCTGTCCTTCCCTGTATTCTCTTTTTTAACTGTCAGATTTTTTTCGGTTTTAAGTCTTTTTTCTTTTTTTTTTTTCGCACCCTGTATATCCTACATGTTCTATCGTACTTGTTTCTGGTGTAGAATTCTTCTATACCCTCTCCTGGAGCTAAGATGACATAATAAATACCACAGAAAAGTATTTACTTGACAAAAAAATGCACATCAAATCAAATTGATATTTCTTAATTAGAGCTCAGGTACAGAAAATTGAGCTAAAGTTCTTAGATGATATCACATTATCATTGAATTTTAATATTGTAACACATTGTTAAAATGTGACTTGTTCCAAATCACTTTTGGCTGAAGTATCAGAACACCAAAGTAGGTAAATATTTGGTAAGTATCCCCACACCTGAAATGAGAAGGTAGCTAACCTAGGCAAGATATACAATAAAGGTGTGTACACATCTGTTTTGAGACTAGAGCCATCATAAGCCTTCAGTAAAAATGCGAAGGGAGAGATAACTTCTTTGGAAAATGTTATAATTCTGTGGCATTTTCTTAATCTCCATGGAGAGGAGAAACATATGATTTTTTTTTCTAATTTGTGCTGAGATGGGCTTCAAGGAGACCACTCATAACTGATTTTGTGTCCCTTGATTTTGAGGTGATGGACATGGGCTAAGCACAAACCTAGAAATGCTTCAAGTTGAAGACTGTAAAGCCAAGTGTCTGATGACAGAGTAAGAGAAGAGGACTTCATAAAGAATGACTAGGATTCCCACAATCTGTCAAGGCAATCTCTCCAAGGGTTGCCCATGAACCAGATGTTTGCTAAGAGGGAACTAGCAGGTCTGGAGTGATCTTAGAAGTTCTTTGCCCTCAAAAGCTTCTTGGAGGCATAAGACTGGAAGAAATCTCTCAAAAAGGAACTGTAAGAGGAAGAACTGGAAGTAGGCAGCTGGAGGAGTCAATTTTCCATGTCATAGAAAGTGTAGTAGAGCAGGACCACAAAACAAGCCACTAGTTGTACCTCAAGTTAAAGTGTCAGCTTTAAGCATCTGATAATGCCAGAGGAATTCCAGATTACTTAACACCAATGAAGTCATAGCTTTCATACCACTGACCTGTCTTTATTAGGACTGATCCAGATTTGCAGGCCTCAGAAAGCAGTAGCCTGTGTGTGTGTTTGTGTGTGGATGGGTGGCAGAGTAGGTGAGGCTCTATTTAGAGATATAAAGAATGAGACCAACACCCTTTTTTCCAATTTGGGTTTCCTAAATCTGAAGCAGTCCCAATTAAATGAGAATCATTAACTTTAAATAAAATTCAAGATACTTAGTGACTCATCTAGAGAGAGAAGAGGGATGTACACAGACCAAAGAGTCTCAGGAACTACAAAACCCCCAACAATAATCTTCTTGTTTGGCCAGTGCACAAGTCAACTTTTCTGGTACCAGAGGTGTAGGTGCTGTCTACTCCCTGGGAGAAGCAAGACGGGAAGTGCAGAGGGACAGATGACAGCATACCCTAGCATGGCTTTTCTGTTATATGGTGTCCACCCACACCTAACACCTTTGGCTAGGGCTGCTAATTTCTGTATCTTGGAGGAATTAGTAGGCAAGCCTCTTAAGTGAAAATGGAAATGAAGCAAGAGTAATATTTAAAAGCTTTCACTCAAATTAGTCTGCTATGCTCAGGTTTTTCCACTCTAAGTTGTCTTCTCCTGGACACAAAACAAATTATGGAAATCCATGTCCCCTTAGGCGTTACTCAGAGTTTTTTTGTTACATTACAAGATCCATACTTACACATTATGTTCTTGGCTTCTCCAGAGTCAGCTTGGGAGTAGAACGCTTTCTATATACATTTCTATTGTTAAAACTCCTTTCACTTACCTCTGTTTTTAAAACTTTGTCATAAGGAAAAACACTACCCTGAGGGGTAGCTGGTCCTCAGGACCTCAAATCCCTTCTTGGATAGTAGACCATGGGCCAACCTAAAATAAATAAATAAATAAAGTTTGCTATGCACTTTCCATAGCCTGATTCATTACGTGTTTTCATGTACGTCAGCTCTAGAAGAAAAATGAAAAGAGATCTTCAGTTATACACTTGGCCATGGTGTTGGGAGGATATGGAATATACAAAGTATTTAATCTTCCATGTGTATATCACAGGTTTAGTTTCCTTCCAAATGTTTATTAGTGAGGACTGCAATTGCCAGAATCTCATATATATCTTGTCTTTTTCACAAGAAGCACCCCACTATCACAAACAAATATATACACACAAGTAAGCCATTTTCTGACTCATCATTTTTCCTGTAAATGCCAGCATAAATATCAATTCTATGTGGAGTTTTATATTCTAAAATCAAACTATGTCCCCAAATTACAAATAAACCAATTTTTATTTTTATCTTCTATAAATCATCTCCCAAAAGTACATGAGAACTTCATTATATCTTGAAAATCACAAGCAAGAGTTCAGACATGAGTATTTACATGGGCTTATATATCTATCACCCTTCAACAGCCATGAACGTAGTTACATGGATGGATGTGAGTCTTAGAGACTTATGGCTTCTTCCAGTTCACATCCAGAGAAATGTATCACTAGTTGATTCCATGTTTCATGTTATTTGGTACTTATTTGGAATATACTATACATGTATACACTTCTTCAAGGTTAACACATGAGTTGAGAAAAAAAGGGTAAGGCAACAGAGATCTATGATCTTAATGTTTTACTTTTGTTTTATTTTTCTCTTCAGCCTCCTCAGACTTCGCAAAGAAAAAGTTTTCCATAACTTTTCTTTTCTGGAATGGAATTTAATCATATCCTCTTTCAAATTGAGGAGAAATAGGAACATGGCATGTTTTATCAGAAAAAAAACCTGTGCCATGCTTATCAATCAAAGAGAATACAAAATATTAACACCACTGTCATTTAAAACCAAATTAAAGTCAACTGCAATAAAGAAAATGTACTAGCGACTTCTAGTTTCTGCCAAATATCTAGTTCATCCAAACCTCCAATGTAATGTACTGAAAATGATATACACCCCTTCTGGGTCTGCCCTATAATGGTCTGGCAATCCTTCATGTTCTCTCTGTTTTTCCCTGTTTCCATAATTAGAAGTGAGGGACTTGAAGGTTCTAAAATTTGTGAGAACCATAACTGTAAAGAGACAGAACCCTTTAATCACTGTGAAGAGGACAGATTCTGGGCCAGAAATAACTGCTTGGAATGCATGCAAGCAAGCAATTCATTCTTATTGTTGGAAACCAAGATAAATTGGGCTATAAAAATTAACTGGAAATTCACATGGGGTTTAAAATAAGTTGTAGTGGGAATATTTGAACAAACAGGGAGTCTGTAATGAAGACTGTGGTCAGAGAGATTAGTTATGTGCTGGAGCTGGCTTGATTGTGTGAATTTGTGCTTCTTTTCACAACTGTATGCCCAATGATTTCACAATATTATTTCTTAATTAGCTGTTGTGGGAGTATTTATGTCAGATAAATAGATAAACAACATGTACCAAGTTTTTTCTCATTGTTTTTGTTGTTCTTTTGAGTTTGTTTGGTTCTTTCCCAGAATGCTGGGTGTTAAACTATCAAACCACTGAAGGGTGTGTTGTAACTGAATTCATAAATTAAATATGACACATTTGGTGAATATGACAAGGAACAGTATGTGATCATAGAAGAGAATAGCTGAAGAAGAAATGAGAGAAAATTATTAGAAGACTGTATGGTAGAATGATAGCGATACCATCACAATGATGAGTTAAGTGGAAAAGAAAACATTTCTTTCAAAGGAAGGTGTGGTGAATCCCTGGCAGATAGTTACATTGATGGAAGTATCTAAGGAAGAGTGTGGTAAAGTTATTGGCCCTTGGCTTCAAGGGAAAAAAATTGTTACAAACAGGAAAGGGATTAAATAACTAGATGTAAAAATGGGAGCAAACAGGTAAAGTATAAGCTTGCACTATGTTAAATCATTATACTAGATATTTCTATAAATAACATATTAATTTCATTATGAAATTTATTTCATTCAATTAGAAATAGCTTTATGCTTTTTTCTCCTAGATTAATCTGGATTAATTTAACTGTTATATTCTCTCTTTCCTTCATTAAAAGTACTTAATTTTTCCACTTATTTAATCTTCAACTTTCTGGGGATTTTTGATTGTCATAAACATAGAGAGTATTAAAGGATATCCATGCAATATGTTTATTGTCATAAACATAAGGAGTATTAAAGGATATCCATGCAACACAATATATCATAAACATAGGGAGTATTAAAGGATATCTATGCAACACAATATATCATAAACATAGGGAGTATTAAAGGATATCCATGCAACACTACCTACCACAAACATAATTTTAGGAAACAACTTATAAAACACTTAATATTCTTAGCAAATATAAAAATGGTATACTCTTTTTAATATCTATGTTATACTTTCAGAAAGAAAAATGTTGGTAATCATGTAATATATTTCACTTTTATGATCTATGATTTTTTTTGTTTGTTGTTCTTAATCCTTATTAGGAAGTTTTGTTTAATACTGTATTTAGATTCTATCAATTTATTAAGGTAGCTGTTTAAAAATTATATATTTAGTTATAATACTTTCTTACCCTGGAAATCTGTAAAATTAGAAATTTTTTTCTTAAATTTTAATTTTATAATGAAAAAATTAGTATTCCAATGCAAATTAATATGAATGCAAATGTCTATCATTTGGGGTAACAGAACAAGTTTGTAGGTCTTCTTTTATTTGTTATACTTGTTAAGTAGAATGATTACCTGAAACAACTACATGACAGACATAAAATTTCAGGAGAGTAAATTAATCATGTAAGTTACTAACTATCAGTTTAATGTCTAACAGTTACCATTTTTACACATTTCAAGAAATGAAAAATTTTAATATAATACAGGAGTCACAATTTCAAAACAGAAGAAAATAAAGATTATGAAAACCTTAATGTATTCTGACGTTTTAAGTGTATAAACGTAGTCTATCATCTAAGTTAACATATATGCTTAAACAATTTTCATTAGTGTTTTCTAACAGCAGAGGGAGATATTGAACTACAAATTATTTTTCAGTACACATCTTTTGCAGAATGATTTGTAGCCAATTAGACTTTGATTTTGAACTTTATTTTCTTGAGAAAATACTTTCTTTAACTATTTTAGTAAGAAGTCTTTTCCCCAAGATCTGTTTCACAACCAAGAAGGTGTTTTATAAAATCTGAAAATTAATGTATTTCCATTATGCTAATACATCATTTGATATTTTACTTAAATGTCTCAGAGTTAAACATTAAATAACACAAACCTTAAGCATTCTATATGTCATTAGAACTGGTTGGTGCAGTAAAGCATGTTTTTTTATCCTCAGCCAGACTAGAATGGCTCTGTCTGTTTGTTATTTACTAGCTGTGTGACCTTCAGCAAGTTATTTTTCTTTCTTAATATTCATTTTCCTTATCTGTAGAATGAGAATAAAAATATTATGTCTTTTATAGTGTTGCTGTGAATATTTTTTAAAAATTCAAATATAATAAGTGCCCAACAGTAATTTCCCAGTAAAAATTGTCAACATATTTATTAAGTTCTTAATATTATCATTACTACTTTTAGAATTCAAGAAATATTTATTGAAGTAATACATGAAAAAATATGTACATATGCAATTATTACCATATGAAACTAGATTATCTAAAACATTTCTGATATTATGCATTTATACTGTATAATACTTTGTGTATGATAGATTCAAATGTGCCTGATATGACTTGAATATTATACATGCAATTACATGTTTGTGCCCTGTACAGTATAACCATCCTAATATAAAATTTCTGTTTTAGATTTTTATTATAATAGCTAATTATTCATTTACAAATTTCAATAAATGTCATCAACACACATGCCATTTCAATTGTATAAATTTCCTAAAAAGGATATTAAAAAATAAAGGGCGGATAATGAGCTAATACTGTTACCACATAGTTGCATCTTGGAACAAGGTTACTTTAATGGCTTCAAATGGAAGTATCAGATTGAATTTAATTATACTGAAATTAGTAGCTGTGGTTTTCCTTTGGGTTTATATAATTCTCATTCAGAAGATTGGTATAGATTCCATTTCAATGCAACATTATTCTATACAGAATGATTAAAACTTGACCCTTGTTAAATTAAGTATCTCATTTTCTGATTTCTTTTATTATGTTGCTATACAATATAAAGGGAGTTTCTAATAAGTTCCCATTATAGAAAAATGTTTTCTCCACTAGCAGGCCCTACAGCTGAAATTTCTACCAGTTAAGTCTAATGATAAGGTAAATAAGAATCAAGTATTCCTCATAGATCTAGAAGAGCTAGACTCAAAATCAATCTAAAGGGAGAGAAAAGATTTTGACAGGCAAGATGAGCAACAAGAAGTAATACATTTTTCAGTCAGAAGGAGCAGCTCAAGCTAGGCAGTTTAAGTAGTGGAGAAAAGAGAGGATATTAGGGAATCAACTGTAGGTGTAATCTACCACCAGGTATATAAGTAGGCATGTAAGAATTTAACAAGGAGTCAAATTATGTAGAATTTCTAATGTCAGGTTGAGTCCTTAGATTAATAAAGGGATAGAAAATCTTCTTAAAGACTAACAACCTAGTTGTGAATTTATTTGCCAACCATTAGCTCATGAGTCTGAAGATGATAAGGGCAGGTCAAGAGTGAAAGTCCGTTCTCCAGGATAGCCCTGAGCCCTTGAAGATGTAAAGATTACCTTAGACAAGAGAGTGTAACAGTGATAGCCTAAAAGCAAAGGGCAAAAGTAACTAAAGACATTTTCTATAGACCTTTGAATACCAGAGTAAAAGGATAAATTTATCCTATTAAAATATGCGTAGTGAAAATTTAGTCCATACCTACTTATATTAAAGAGCAATACACAGAAGCCAAAGCTTATCCTTTCAGAATCACATACAGACAATTTTCATTAAGAAACGGAGAAGATAAGTTTGCATAAAACTTTCTGGCATACCTTATAATATTTTACAAATTATAAAGCATGTGCTTTGTTCCTATGTTAGGTAGATTGTGCCCTTTAGGCAGGATATAACAAATAACCCATGACCCTTAAGCAGTATTAATTCATTCTCTACATTTTCTTTAACTGTTCTTTTTCTTTATTCTTATACTCATTAAGTTTATGTTTAGATGTTGAATTATTTGCTTGTCTTTCTCTTCAACTACAGATCTTCAGCTTCTATTCATCCAGTTAGTCGGCTCAAGCACATCTGGCAAAATTGAAGATTGGCATGCTAGTTTTCTTTCCCAAATCAGCTTTTATAATCATTCTTCTCATAAGTTACAACATAAGCATGCTCTTTTCTTACTCGTATTTCTATGAAATGTGACATTTGCCATTAGAAATAGAGCACGTTATCCCCAGGTTGAGATATATGAATATAATTATTTTGTAAGATTTGGGTTGCTGGGTGTTTGATGACTGCTACTTAACAACTTTTAATATCTCCTGATTATAATCAAAGAGTGCTTGTCCGGACAGCCAAGCAATGAACATAAGAAAGAAATATTGAAGACAGCTGTTTCTTTTTCCATCCAAGTGCCCAAGCAGTAGCAAGGCTCCATGCCTTATCAATGCATTGATAACAGAACCATGACCAACATATTAGGAAAAAGTGTGTTGTGATTGACATCCTCTCCACCATTCTCTGTACTAAGCAAGAGGTCAATGAATACAGTTGACTCCTGAACAACATGGGTTTGAACTGCAAGGGTCCACTTATATGGAGATTTTTTCAGTAGTAAATACTACAGTACTACACAATCACTGATTGGTTGAATGTGCTGATGCAGAACTGTGGATTTATAGTATAACTGTAAGTTATACTCAAACTTTCAACTGAGTGGAGGGTCATTACCCTGAACCCCCAACATTGTTAAAGGGTCAACTGTAGTCAGTCTATAATCCATTTGCTTCTATTGCATGGTTTCAAGGAAGAAAAAATAAAAAGTATAATTTTTACTTTTGATAGATCAATGTGATATATTTTAATAAATAAAACAAGTAGAAGTATGTTTTGTATTTTATTGAACATATACACAAACTCATAACATAGTTTAATTATGTTTTGCCAGGAGATTATTGAAAAATATAAATCTATTTTTATTTCTACTTGTGTACAAGTTTCTTGCTGACACTCACTCTCATTAGTCAACCAATAATCAATTATGTTGGATTACAGTCACAAGAACATGTTGTGAATTTACCTGTACTGAAATCATTTAATTAAAATACTGAACACTCTTTGTGAGTCTCACCCTTAGTAGTGGCCTAACAGATTCCTTTCTCTCCCTGAGGGGACTATAAAATATTTCAAAATTCTGTTAGTACACAAGGAGGAAATGCTAGAAGAAAATTTATCTGAACAACTGAAAAGAGAAAATAATCTCTGACCAACAGAAACATATTATATGACAAATGATTCAAAGAGAAAGCATACATGTTTGATAAAATCTATAGCACAGAGGAGAAGGAGAAATTCATATTTTCTGAGGAGTGAAAGAGGTGTTCCCTAGGGTCTTCATGTATTTAACTCCTAGATATCGGAGGAGTTATTTTCATGGGTGGGAAAAGAGAACAGTGAAGGAAACAGAGATAAGTACTGAAGAAGTCTGTTTCCAAGCTATCAGAAGAGTCAAAGCTAAAAAAAAAAAAAAAAAAAAAAAAATGAATTCCGTTCTTCCATTAGGAATCCGTGAACTGTAGAGAGACAGACTTACTTAGGAAATAAAAATTGCAGTAATGTGTAGCATTGATTAGAATGAAAAGAAAGAAAGAAAGAAAAACTGGAATCAGAAAACTTATCCTAAGGGTATGCAAGTAGAAATATTAAGACAACTCAAAAAATAGTGTGGGTAAAATGCAAAACCAATGTGAGAAAGAATAAATATTTAGGATTTAGAAATAAACTGAATGTTGTAGTAGTGAAAATAGAGAGGGTTTAAGGACTGAGATTCAGGTCACTGGGAAGATACACTGATGTCAATGACCACATAATAACATAAGATAATGAGCAGTCTTCTGAAAGATGGTGAATTCATTTCTGAAAATATGCTTCACTATATGTTAGGGTGCATATTTTAATTACAATGAAAAAAGGCAAAATTTCAATTTTACTCTTATTTCAAATATCCTATATATTAAAACATTACTAGCTTATCATAGCAAAAGGAAGATGTGTTCTCAAATATATATAATAGAAATTTATTAGATATTTGTACTCTTTCTAGTTAAAAGGATGTAGATCAATAAAAATATTCTAGGAATTTACACTTAGTGTGTTCTTTTAAAACTACTATCGTCTTATGCTGCTATCTTGATGAAGTCATTTACTCTATATTAATATATATCTAAAATCTACATATATTTAAATGAATACAAATAAACTCTGTGTTGTTCTACTTTGTTCACACATATTAAGTTTAAACAAAAAACTGATTCATTGCTTAAAATTTACATGATACCTATCTGGATATAATATTTAAAGATTTAAAAACAGATCTGATAATATGCATTAATATATAACCACTAAATATTAATATATAATGTAATATATATTATATACAGATGATATACCTCTATAAATTCCAATCTACATGATATTGCTTACTTAGTGATGTAAATTGCCATGGAAATATGGTAATAATTTAATGGTTAAAAGTTTAATATATAAACTAAAATATAAGTAAATTAAATATATCCCCCACTAATCCATTAAAAAAAAACCTAGAAAGAGGGAGCTTCAAGATGGCAGAAGAGTAAGATGTGGAGATCACCTTTCTCCCCACAGATACACCAGAAATACATCTACACCTGGAACAACTCCTACAGAACACCTACTGAACGCTGGCAGAAGACCTCAGACCTCCCAAAAGGCAAGAAACTCCCCCACATACCTGGGTAGGGCAAAAGAAAAAAGAATAAACAGAGACAAAAGGATAGGGGCGGGACCTGCACCAGTGGGAGGGAGCCATGAAGGAGGAAAGGTTTCCACAAACTAGAACCCCTTCGCGGGCAGAGACTGTGGGTGGGGGAGGGGGGGAAGCTTTGGAGCCGCGGAGGAGAGCGCAGTCCGAGAGGCTTGTCTGCTCACCCGCCGGGGCGGGTGGGGCTTGGGAGCTGAGGCTCGGGCTTAGGTCGGAGCGCAGGGAGAGGAATGGGGTTGGCGGCGTAAATACAGCCTGAAGGGGGCTAGTGCGGCACGTCTAGCCAGGAGGGACTCCGGGAAAAAGTCTGGAGCTGCCGAAGAGGCAAGAGACTTTTTCTTGCCTCTTTGTTTCCTGGTGCGCGAGGAGAGGGGATTAAGAGCGCTGCTTAAAGGAGCTCCAGAGACTGGCGCAGGCCACGGCTATCAGCGCGGACCCCAGAGACTGGCGCAGGCCGCGGCTATCAGCGCGGACCCCAGAGACGGGCATGAGACGCTAAGGTTGCTGCTGCCGCCACCAAGAAGCCTGTGTGCAAGCACAGGTCACTGTCCACACCTCCCCTCCCGGGAGTCTGTGCAGCCTGCCACTGCCAGGGTCCCATGATCCAGGTACAACTTCCCCGGGAGAACGCACGGTGCTCCTCAAGCTGGTGCAACATCACGCCAGCCTCTGCCTCCAAACACTCGTGCTGCATTCCGTTCCCCTCCCTCCCCCCGGCCTGAGTGAGCCAGAGCCCCCGCAGCAGCTGCTCCTTTAACCCCGTCCTGTCTGAGCGAAGAACAGACGCCCTCAAGCAACTTACACACAGAGGCGGGGCCAAATCCAAAGCTGAAACCCAGGAGCTGTGCGAACAAAGAAGTGAAAGGGAAATCTCTCCCAGCAGCCTCAGGAGCAGCGGATTAAATCTCCACCAACAACTTGATGTACCCTGCATCGGTGGAAGACCTGAATAGCCAACGAATCATCCCAAATTGAGGAGGTGGACTTTGGGAGCAACGATATATATATATATATATATTCCCCCCCCCTTTTCCTCTTTTGTGAGTGTGTATGTGTATGCTTCTGTGTGTGACTTTGTCTGTATAGCTTTGCTTTTACCATTTGTCCTAGGGTTCTGTCTGTCCTTTTTCTGGTTTTTCTTTTTTTTCATATAGTTTTCAGCGCTTGTTATCACTGGTGGATTTGTTTTTTGGTTTGGCTGCTTTCTTCTTTCTTTTTTTTTATTACATTTAAAATTTTTTTAATAATTATTTTTTATTTTAATAACTATTTTATTTAGTTTCATTTTATTTTAACTTTTTCATTCATTCTTTCTTTTTTTTCTCCCTTTTATTCTGAGCCGTGTGAATGACAGGCTCTTGGTGCTCCAGCCAGTTATCAGGGCTGTGCCTCTGAGGTGGGAGAGCCAAGTTCAGGACATTGGTCCACAAGAGACCTCCCAGCTCCAAGTAATATCAAATGGCGAAAATCTCCCAGGGATCTCCACCTCAACACCAAGACTCAGCTTCACGCAACGACCAGCAAGCTACAGTGCTAGACACCTTATGCCAACTAACTAGCAAGATAGGAACACAAGCCCACCCATTAGCAGAGAGGCTGCCTAAATCATAATAAGGTCACAGACACCCCCAAACTCACCACCAGACGTGGATCTGCCCACCAGAATGACAAAATCTATCCTGATCCACAAGAACACAGGCACTAGTCCCCTCCACCAGGAAGCCTAACAACCCACTGAACCAACCTTAGCCACTGGGGGCAGAAACCAAAAACAACGGGAACAACGAACCTGCAGCCTGCGAAAAGGAGACCCCAAACACAGTAAGTTAAGCAAAATGAAAAGTCAGAGAAACACACAGAAGATGAAGGAGCAAGGCAAAAACCCACCAGACCTAACAAATGAAGAGGAAATAGGCAGTCTACCTGAAAAAGAATTCAGAATAATGATAGTAGAGATGATCCAAAATCTTGGAAATAGAATGGAGAAAATACAAGAAACGTTTAACAAGGACCTAGAAGAAATAAAGAGCAAACAAACAGTGATGAACAACACAATAAATGAAATTAAAAATTCTCTAGAAGGGATCAATAGCAGAAAAACTGAGGCAGAAGAATGGATAAGTGACCTGTAAGATAAAATAGTGGAAATAACTACTGCAGAGCAGAATAAAGAGAAAAGAATGAATAGAATTGAAGACAGTCTCAGAGAATTCTGGGACAATATTAAAAGCACCAACATTTGAATTATAGGGGTCCCAGAAGAAGAAGAAAAAAAGAAAGGGACTGAGAAAGTATTTGAAGAGATTATAGTTGAAAACTTCCCTAATGTGGGAAAGGAAATAGTTAATCAACTACAGGAAGCACAGAGAGTCCCATATAGGAAAAATCCAAGAAGAAACATGCCAAGACACATTAATCAAACTATCAAAAATTAAATACAAAGAAAAAATATTAAAAGCAGCAAGGGACAAACAACAAATAACATACAAGGGAATCCCCATAAGGTTAACAGCTGATCTTTCAGCAGAAACTCTGCAAGCCAGAGGGAGAGACAGAACCTATTTAAAGTGATGTCAGGGAAAACCTATAACAAAGAGTACTCTACCCAGCAAGGATCTCATTCAGCTTTGAAGAAGAAATTCAAATCTTTACAGAAAAGCAAAAGCTAAGAGAATTCAGCACCACCAAACCAGCTTTACAACAAATGCTAAAGGAACTTCTCTAGGCAGGAAACACAAGAGAAGGAAAAGACTTACAAAAACAAACCAAAAACAATTAAGAAAATGGTAATAGGAACATACATTTCGAAATTTACCTTAAATGTAAATGGACTAAATGCTCCAACCAAAAGACATAGACTGGGTGAATGGATACAAAAACAAGACCTGTATATATGCTGTCTACAAGAGACCAACTTCAGACCTAGGGACACAAACAGACTGAAAGTGAGGGGATGGAAAAAGATATTTCATGCAAATGGAAACCAAAAGAAAGCTGGAGTAGCAATTCTCATATCAGACAAAATGGATTTTAAAACAAAGACTATTATAAGAGAAAAAGAAGGACACTACCTAAGGATGAAGGGATCAATCCAAGAAAAAGATATAACAATTATAAATATATATGCACCCAACATAGGAGCACCTCAATACATAAGGCAAATACTAACAGCCATAAAAGGGGATATTGACAGTAACACAATCATATTAGGGAACTTTAACACTCCACTCTCACCAATGGAGAGATCATCTGAAATGAAAATAAATAAGGAAACACAAGCTTTAAATTATACATTAAACAAGATGGACTTAATTGATAATTATAGGACATTCCATCCAAAAACAACAAAATACACTTTCTTCTCGAGTGCTCATGGAACATTCTCCAGGATAGATCATATCTTGGGTCACAAATCAAGCATTGATAAATTTAAGAAAATTGAAATAATATCGAGTATCTTCTCTGACCACAATGCTATGAGACTAGATATCAATTACAGGAAAAGATCTGTAAAAAATACAAACACATGGAGGCTAAACAATACACTACTTAATAACCAAGAGATCACTGAAGAAATCAAAGAGGAAATCAAAAAGTACCTGGAAACAAATGACAATGAAAACATGATGACCAAAACCTATGGGATGCAGCAAAAGCAGTTCTAAGAGGGAAGTTTATAGCTATACAATCCTACCTTAAAAAACAAGAAACATCTCAAATAAACAACCTAACCTTACACCTAAAGCAGTTAGAGAAAGAAGAACAAAAGAACTCCAAAGGTAGCAGAAGGAAAGAAATTATAAAGATTAGATAAGAAATAAATGAAGAAGAAATAAAGGAAACAAGAGCAAAGATCAATAAAACTAAAAGCTGGTTCTTTGAGAAGATAAACAAAATTGATAAACTATTAGCCAGACTCATCAAGGAAAAAAGGGAGAAAACTCAAATCAATAGAATTAGAAATGAAAAAGGAGAAGTAACAACTGACAATGCAGAAATATAAAGGATCATGGGAGATTAACAAGCAACTATATGCCAATAAAATGGACAACCTGGAGGAAATGGACAAATTCTTAGAAATGCACAACCTTCTGAGACTGAACGAGGAAGAAATAGAAAATATGAAAAGAACAATCACAAGAACTGAAATTGAAACTGTGATTAAAAATCTTCCAACAAACAAAAGCCCAGGACCAGATGGCTTCACAGGCAAATTCTATCAAACATTTAGAGAAGAGCTAACACCTGTCCTTCTGAAACTCTTCCAAAGTATAGCAGAAGGAGGAACACTCCCAAACTCATTCTACAAGGCCACCATCATCCTGATACTGAAACCAGACAAAGATGTCACAAAGAAAGAAAACTACAGGCCAATATCACTGATGAACATAGATGCAAAAATCCTCAACAAAATACTAGCAAACAGAATCCAACAGCACATTAAAAGGATCATACACCATGATTAAGTGGGGTTTATCCCAGGAACACAAGGATTCTTCAGTATATGTAAATCAACTAATGTGATACACTTTATTAACAAATTGAAGGAGAAAAACCATATGATCATCTCAATAGATTCAGAGAAAGCTTTTGACAAAATTCAACACTCATTTATGATAAAAACCGTCCAGAAAGTAGGCATAGAGGGAACTTACCTCAACATAATAAAGGCCATATATGACAAACCCACAGCCAACATCGTCCTCAACGGTGAAAAACTGAAACCATTTCTACTAAGATCAGGAACAAGACAAAATTGCCCACTCTCACCACTATTATTCAACATAGTTTTGGAAGTCTTAGCCACAGCAATCAGAGCAGAAAAATAAAAAGAATCAAAATCAGAAAAGAGAAGTAAAACTGTCATTGTTTGCAGATGACATGATACTATACATAGAGAATCCTAAGGATGCTTCCAGAAAACTACTAGAGCTAATCAATGAATTTGATAAAGTTGCAGGATACAAATTAATGCCCAGAAATCTCTTGCATTCCTATACACTAATGATGCAAAATCTGAAACTGAAATTAAGGAAACACTTCCATTTACCACTGCAACTAAAAGAATAAAATATCTATTAATAAACTTACCCATGGAGACAAAAGACCTGTATGCAGAAAATTATAAGACACTGATGAAAGAAATTAAAGATGATACAAGTAGATGGAGAGATATACCATGTTCTTGGATTGGAAGACTCAACATTGTGAAAATGGCTATAGTACCCAAAGCAATCTACAGATTCAATGCAATCTGTATCAAACTACCAATGGTATTTTTCACAGAACTAGAACAAAAAAATTCACAATGTGTATGGAAACACAAAGGATCCCGAATAGCCAAAGCAATCTTGAGAAAGAAAAACGGTGCTGGAGGAATCAGGCTCCATGACTTCAACTATACTACATAGCTACAGTAATCAAGACAGTATGGTACTGGCACAAAAACAGAAATACAGATCAATGGAACAGGATAGAAAGCCCAAAGATAAACCCACGCACATATGGTCACCTCATCTTTGATAAAGGAGGCAAGAATATACAATGGAGAAGAGACAGTCTCTTAAATAATTGCTGCTGGGAAAACTGGACAGCTACATGTAAAGGAATGAAATTAGAACTCTCCCTAACAGCATACACAAAAATAAACTCAAAATGGACTAAAGACCTAAATGTAAGGCCAGACACTATAAAACTCTTAGAGAAAAACATAGGCAGAACACTCTACGACATAAATCACAGCAAGATCCTTTTTAACTCACTTCCTAGAAAAATGGAAATAAAAAGAAAAATAATCAAATGGGACCTAATGAAACTTAAAAGTTTTTGCACAGCAAAGGAAACCATAAACAAGATGAAAAGACAACCCTCAGAATGGGAGAAAATATTTGCAAATGAAGCAACTGACAAAGGATTAATCTCCAAAATATACAAGCATCTCATGCAGCTCAATATCAAAAACACAAACAACGCAATCCAAAAATGGGCAGAAGACCTAAATTGACATTTCGCCAAAGAAGATATACAGATTGCCAACAAATACATGAAAGAATGCTCAATATCATTAATCATTAGAGAAACGCAAATCAAAACTACAATGAGATATCATGTCACATTGGTCCGAATGGCCATCATCAAACAATCTACAAACAATAAATGCTGGAGAGGGTTTGGAGAAAAGGGAACCCTCTTGCACTGTTGGTGGGAATGTAAACTGATACAGCCACTATGGAGAACAGTATGGAGGTTTCATATAAAACTGCCATATGACCCAGCAATCTCACTACTGGGCATATACCCTGAGAAAACCGTAATCCAAAAAGAGTCATGTACCAAAATGTTTGTTGCAGCTCTATTTACAACAGCCAGGACATGGAAGCAACCTAAGTGTCCACTGACAGATGAATGGATTAAGAAGATGTGGCACATATATACAATGGAATAATACTCAGCCATAAAAAGAAATGAAAGTGAGTTGTTTGTAGTGAGGTGGACGGGCCTGGAGTCTGTCATACAGAGTGAAGTAAGTCAGAAAGAGAAAAACAAATACCGTATGCTAACCCATATATATGGAATCTAAAAAAAAAAAAAAAATATATATATATATATATAAAAGCCTACAATCTCTAGACCATCCAATGTCTTATCAAGTGTATCAGCCAAGATTCAACCAGAGAAGTCTACGAAATATGGAGACTGATAGATTTGTTAAAGGAAAGTGATCCTACACAATTGTGGGAGCTGGTTAAGCAGTTGCTGTAAGGCTGTTTTCTCTGCATCCAATGCTGGAGCTTGAAGTCCACAAAGCAAGTAGTCAGCAATGGAAACTCACAGTCTGGAAGTCCAGATTGTGAGCTGGAATCCCATGATACCAAACTGAAATTCAAATCCATTTGTGTTTACTCTGACGTTAGTAAGAATAGTGTCCTTCAGAAGAAGCCAAGGTCTCTTATCACAGAGCTAGACCCACTAACTGTTCAAAGTCCATTATATGTTCCAATAATTTCCTATTTTTTTAATTTTTAAAATGTGTTTAGGATGCAATACTTATTAATAAGAATATGACCTTTTCTTAATTAGTATTTGAAATAATGAATCAAATCAAACACTTTTGACAAATTCCCTGTTAATTTGGTCGTCGTGCCTTCCAGCAAGAGGGCTTACGGTATAGCCAAGGGACAGATGAGTCCACTGCTCAAGAGTTGTTGCAGGAGACATGCCCTAAGTACTTGTCCTTCCCACATGGTCTAAACCCAGCAGCCTGTGTCTCTGACATGCTTCAGGCAGTGCCAAATACCCATCATTGCTCCAACATACCCCATACTGGGCTGCTCTGGGCAGTGTGAGAGTTCCACATACCTCCTGAGCTACCTCAACTTTTCAACCATTGGCTGAAGCACCTGAATAATTCCTTGGCCCCCTTGCTGACTCCAGAGATACTTCTGGACTATACGTGTTCATGACTTAGAGTCTCAATAAATAACAGCTCATAAAACCAATTATGTGTTTCATGGTGTTTTATTTTTCTTAAAAATTTCTAATGAATAAACCACAATTATATCAGTCTAATTCCAGCTCTCAACATATTTTCTAAGATTTTAAAATCTTCAATCCCCATTTATCAAACAAGCTATGCAGAAAGAGCAAGCCTGTGCATGAATGGTATTTGTAACATTCTATGAAAATTTAATTGAACGAGTACATTCATATTATAACATATTGTGAATTCTTGTGATTCACAGTTCACAGTAGTTCTGTCTCATAAAGTCACCACAAATACTGAATTAATGAATACTGAATCATTGCTCCCAAGAGGAATACAGGGCTAGGTAACTGTCAGCCTCTGGTCACAATTATTTCAACAATTGATCAATCCTTAACCATTCTTATGTGTGTTTTAGTTTAAAGACCCTTCATTACTATATACTGTTGACTCATTAACATTGAACTCATGGTCAGCCTCGTTACAATTCATCTCTGAATGAAGCTTTGCTAAATATTTTCTCCATAAACACATCACAACCTTCTTGTGCTTAGGAATAGCAAATAGCACTATGTTGGGGACCAATTTAATCAGCAAAATCAACAGCAAAGAGTGCAAAAATGCAAAAAATGTGGCACTAAATATATTCTGAACAGGACACTCTTTTACACTATGAGTGCTCAAAGAAAAAGGCAGAGTATCAATTCCTCTTACTTCAGCTAAGAACGTGCACAGCTGGCAATTCAAATTTTCTACCTCTCTGAGCATGTACATGTCAGTAAAGTGCAGTGAGTATTGATGTTGGGGTTAGAGATAAATATTATGTGGCAAATGAATTCAAAAATACAGAACTGGTGACTAGCTAGGATAAACTGTTATCATTTAATGCTACCCTTTAACTTAGCTGTTCTTATACAGTTGGCCCTTGAACAACATAAGTTTGAAACGCACAGGTCAACTTATATGTGTTTTTTTTTTCAATATATATGTACTACAGTACTACAGAAGCGGACATTGGTTGATTTTTATTTTAACATCTTTATTGGAGTATAATTGTTTTACAATGGTGTGTTAGTTTCTGCTTTATAACAAAGTGAATCAGATATACATATACATATATCCCCGTATCTCCTCCCTCTTGCATCTCCCTCCCACCCTCCCAATCCCAACCCTCTAAGTGGTCACAAACCACTGAGCTGATCTCCCTGTGCTATATGACTGCTTCCCACTAGCTATTCTACATTTGGTAGTGTATATATAAGTCCATGCTACGCTCTCACTTCATCCCAGCTTGCCCTTCCCCATCCCCGTGTCCTCAAGTCCATTCTCTATGTCTGAGTCTTTAATCCTGTCCTGCCCTTAGGTTCTTCAGAACTTTTTTTTTTTTAGATTCCATATATATGTGTTAGCATATGGTATTTGTTTTTCTCTTTCTGACTTACTTCACTCTGTATGACAGATTCTAGGTCCATCCACCTCACTACAAATACTTCAATTTTGTTTCTTTGTATGGCTGAGTAATATTCCATTGTATATATGTGCCATATCTTCTTTATCCATTTATCTGTCGATGGTCACTTAGGTTGCTTCCATGTCCTGGCTATTGTAAATAGTGCTGCAATGAACATTGTGGTACATGACTCTTTTTGAATTATGGTTTTCTCAGGGTACATGCCCAGTAGTAGGACTGCTGGGTCGTATGGCATTTCTATTTTTAGTCTTTTAAGGAATATCCATACTGTTCTCCATAGTGGCTGTATCAATTTACAATCCCACCAACAGTGCAAGAGGGTTCCCTTTTCTCCAAACCCTCTCCAGCATTTATTGTTTGTAGATTTTTTGATGATGGCCATTCTGACTGGTGTGAGGTGATACTTCATTGTAGTTTTGAT
This sequence comes from Pseudorca crassidens, assembly GCF_039906515.1. Taxonomy (NCBI): domain Eukaryota; kingdom Metazoa; phylum Chordata; class Mammalia; order Artiodactyla; family Delphinidae; genus Pseudorca; species Pseudorca crassidens. Next base: position 22,440,253 of record NC_090313.1, read on the forward strand.
TTGCATTTATCTAATGATTAGTGATGTTGAGCATCCTTTCATGTGTTTGTTGGCAATCTGTATATCCTCTTTGGAGAAATGTCTATTTAGGTCCTCTGTCCATTCTGGGATTGGGTTGTTATTTTGTTATTGAGCTGCATGAGCTGCTTGTAAATTTTGGAGATTAATCCTTTGTCAGTTGCTTCATTTGCAAATATTTTCTCCCATTCTGAGGGTTGTCTTTTGGTCTTGTTTATGGTTTCCTTTGCTGTGCAAAAGCTTTGAAGTTTCATTAGATCCCATTTGTTTATTTTTGTTTTTATTTCCATTACTGTAGAAGGTGGGTCAAAAAGAATCTTGCTGTGATTTATGTCATAGAGTGTTCTGCCTATGTTTTCCTCTAAGAGTTTGATAGTGTCTGGCCCTACATTTAGGTCTTCCACAGATGCAGGGTACATCAAGTTGATGGTGGAGATTTAATACACTGCTTCTGAGGCTGCTGGGAGAGATTTCCCTTTCTCTTCTTTGTTCTCACAGCTCCCGGGGTTCAGCTTTGGATTTGGCCCCACCTCTGCATGTAGGTCACCTGAGGATGTCTGTCCTTCGCCCAGACAGGAAGGAGTTAAAGGAGCGGCTGATTCTGGGGCTCTGGCTCACTCAGGCTTGGGGAAGGGAGGGGTAGGGAATATGGGGCAAGCCTGAGGCAACAGAGGCCAGCGTGAGGTTGTAACAGCCTGAAGTTCACTGTGTGTTCTCCTGGGGAAGTTGTCCCTGGATCACGGGACCCTGGCAGTGGTGGGCTGCACAGACTCCTGGGAGGGGAGGTGTGGATAGTGACCTGTGCTCGCACACAGGCTTCTTGGTGGCTGCAGCAGTGGCATTAGCGTTTCATGCACGTCTCTGGTGTCCGTGCTGATAGCTGTGGCTTGCATCCATCTTTGGAGCTCGTTTAAGCAGTGCTCTGAATCACCTCTCCTTGTGCACCCTGAAACAATGGTCTCTTGCCTCTTAGGCAGGTCCAGATATTTTCCCAGACTCCCTCCTGGCTAGCTGTGATGCACTAGCCCCTCAGGCTGCGTTCACGCAGCCAACCCCAGTCCTCTCCCTGGGATCTGATCTCCGAAGCCCGAGCTTCAGTTCCCAGCCCGCACCCGCCCGGGCGGGTGAGCAGAGAAGCCTCTCACGCTGGTGAGTGCCGGTCGGCACCGATCCTCTGTGTGGGAATCTCTCCACTTTGCTCTCCACACCCCTGTTGCTGTGCTCTCCTCTGCGGCTCAGAAGCTTCCCCTCTCCACAGACCTATCTCCACCAGTGAAGGGGCTTCCTGTGCATGGAAACCTTTCCTCCTTCACAGCTCCCTTCCACAGGTGCAGGTCCCATCCCTATTCTTTTGTCTCTGTTTTTTCTTTTTTCTTTTGCTCTACCCAGGTACATGGGGATTTTCTTGCCTTTTGGGAAGTCTGAGGTCTTCTGCCAGTGTTCAGTAAGTGTTCTGTAGGAGTTGTTCCATACGTAGATGTATTTTTGATGTATTTGTGGGGAAGAAGGTGATCTCCACGTCTTACTCCTCCATCATCTTGAAGGTCCTGTACGTTGGTTGATTTTGTGGATGTGGAACCACAGGTAGAGAGGGTTGGCTGTAAAGTTATATTGGATTTTCTACAGCATGGGTTGGCACCCAGAACCCACATGTTGTTCAAGGGTCAATGTGCTATTTTGTATACCAGTCTGCAAAAAGATCTATCAAATCAGCCTTAATAAATATAACACCAGCAGGAAACACTCTGAATATCAGCCATGAAACTTTCTAAATATTTAAGTGTGTTCACAAAAATTGTTGTGGCAGTACTACTATTTTTGGAATTCCAAGAAAAAGTAACTAACCACAATTTACATAATAGTGAATTAAGAATATATACATATATGTTCTTGAGTGTGTATGTACATGCAACAAAAGCAACAAAAACATAAACCCTGAAATCAAAGGACCTGTCAAACCTAACTCTTTTACTAAGCTGTAAGATAAATTTGAACAATTCTTTTCACACTTTTCCTGAAATTTAACTGCACCTAAAATATTATTGAGTTAAGTAACCTCTACAACTCTTTCACATTTAAATCAGTTCTTTTATGAACTTTAAGACTGTGACGTTCAAAATTTTTCTATATACAAGTATATTAACATTTATCAAAGTTATGTAAGTATTCTGAATTTATATTATTGTTGTGATAATGAATTTTTTTTCCATAAATCTTTGTAAGTTCCTCAGCTGTAAAACTGCTTTATCTATCTAGAAGAGGTACAAACATAAGAAATTAAAATTTTTTTAAATGACCTCAATACAAGATTAAGCTAAATATCACATTTAAGTAAAGTTACATGTCATACCATTGTAAACTTATTTTCTCAAATTGTACGTACATTTAAAAAGCTTGTTTATTTGTTTTAAAGGGAGATGAAAGAAGTGAGTTCCCTGAGAGGAGTCAGTAAAAGTTGATAGTGTGGGCAAGGTTTTGCTGAGGTTTAAGGTCATTTAATGAAAGAATAATGACATAATTATCACAAGAATAATCACATTCTTGTGATTCTGTGAAATCACAATGGTCCACAATATGTTATAATATGAATGTCATTATTCTTTCACTAATGTTATTTAATGAAAGAATAACGACATAACCATCATAATTCAGGTGGTTTATTTACCATTTTAGGGCAGAGTAAAATAACTAATATTCACAAAGATGATACTGAGCTACCAAGAAAAATATGGATTTTAATATCTTAGGACTTTAACAAACAACAGAACAGCAAAATTAAATCCTTAGGAGGATGAGAAGCAGTATTATATTAATTATTACATTTGTTGAAGAACTAGGTGATTAGAGACATACAACACCTCAGCAACTTGTACCTGGTGGACTTGTTTCCTCAAATCTCACTCCTGCTTGCATTTGTTCTTCAGAAAATCCACCGGTCTGTTGGATGCCCACTGACATCATTAGCACTTATCCACCCCTTCAATTACTAAGATACACTTGTATCTATTATAGGCTGGGGTGGGGTTGGAGGGAGAGATGAATATTTTAAAGGAAAGATTATATATCTACTTGGGGAATCTTATAAAATATGTGGGGTCCACTGTAGGTCAGGGAGAGTACAGAGCTCCTGAGATGTAGAACATGTAACATGAATCTGATCCAAAGGCCTTCTGATTGTGTATTGCACAAAAGGCTCTTCCCTCAGGCATACCTAGAGTAAGAAATGTAGACCTGATATAAACTGATTTCGTTTTGATGCCAGTCTTATAGCCAGTCTTAGTTCTCTTTGACATAGAGATAGAAGGACAAGAAAATATAGATGGTTAGCATACTGTAGTATCATGTGGAAACTGCTATTTATACACACATCTCATCACTCTTATACAGTCTTTCAGATACATCTAAATATGTACTAACCATATATACATATATGCATGTATAAATATAAATAATTCATCTTTGTGTTTTCAACTGATGCAATGATTTGCCCACAGTTGTCCGTAAAGTTTACACATTGAATGAAATGTTTTAGAAAGCAATTTTTTTATTCAAAAGGACAAACAGAAGTGTTCTTTTTAAATTTGTTCCTCTTATGTAGAGGACTAACACCTGATCTTATTATAAATTATGTTAACTCATTAAAATATTTGTCCTGAGTGGCAATGTTATCTGCTGAATAAACGAATTCTGAAGTCAGAGTGAACTGGATAGGTTAAAATCTAGATTTTTGCCCTTACCAGTTCTGTAACATTATATATATTACATTCGTGCTCCAATTTCCCACTGTAATAGTAATTGTGGAATAGCTTTGTTCTAAGAATAGCTTTGTTACTATGTATAGAGTTATCATAGTAGTTAAAAAACATGGGGAGTGCTCACAGTTGTATAAAATATTACTTATTATTATAATATAAAACAACTAAGTTTTTTTTAAAAAACTACATGTTTATAGAGTAAAATTTGGACAAGTTAGCATGCTTGCCACTTTTTTCAGTTGTCAAGAATTTTTATAAATATCCACTAGAGGGTGCTGAAAGAGAATAAAAGCTTTAAACCAAGGGAGTTGTTAGGAATGATTCTCTTAATTCTTATCAATATCATACAAATATTCAAGGTTGGTTTTAGACTGAAAAATCCTTATTTTCATTTTTCCTCCCCCCCTACCAAATCGAGGATTTCTACTAGTTTCAAAGATTTGTAATTTTTTGTTGAAAGCGTGTTTCTATGTATAGGAAGGAAGAGCAGGTAAGTGCTATTTTGAATTGCTTCGGTTCTTAAGCTGGAGAAGCTGTGCTTTAAAAATTGTTTTAAGGCTAAATAATTGTTTAAAGCTGTGAAATTTCTAAAAATTAGTGTTTGCTAAGTTTTAGTAGGTTGCAGTTACAAATAAAACTACTTTTTAGAAATGCCTCTGGTTATAATTAGCCAAAGAAAAGGCTACAAAATATTTCAAGGAGTATTTGTTTTACTGTAGTCATGTGACTTTAAATTTAATACTATTTGAGGCTAAAGGAATTGAAAGTCCTTCTTAGTTCAAAAGAGTGTTTTATGAGGGTTAGATTTTATTTTTTATTTCCCCAGAAAATCTGGCATGATATATCAAAAACTAACTTGTTCCCTCTGTCCTTTCCCTCCTAAAAAAACAACAAAGGATGTCTGTCAATTTAAACAAGTATAACTTATTATGGTTGCCTGATATTAGGTCTTAATTTTTATTAGAATTTATTAGTGTTAATACTTTATTGGTATTTGTTATTTATCATATATCATAATAATTTATGTACTATTTCAATATAGGGGAACATGAAAATTATAAATAATACTGGACATATTTTCTTGAACCTACAATATACATAGCAATGTTATCTAGAATATATATACTTTCAAAATATGTCATAAGAAAACCTCAATTATTCCAGAAGATATATTAGATATTAATAAAGTAAAATGTATACAATAAAAGCATCAAAAAGATAATTATATTAACAAAAAAATCTATATTTATCTTCATGTAGGTGTGTAGGTAAGTTATAAATGCGTTTTTGGCATGCTGAATATAGATTGATTCTGAAGGACTATCTTTCCCTGGGTATCTGAGTGAATTATTTACAACTCAAAAGTTTATTCTCTAAGTTATGTAACACTTTTTAAAATATTATATATCGAAATGTAATATTTCTTATTTTGTTTGGAGTTTTTTGGCAAGATTTCTGTTAACAAAAGAAGTCAACATTATTCAGTGGATTCTGTCAAGGATAATTCATTCACTTTCTTGGTTAATATTAATACTCCAGTGATGACATTAATAGTTCAGTAAATGTCTTTTTATACTAACTCTACCATTATCAAATTAAAAACGCAAAATTAAAAAATACTGAATCATGTTGAACTATGTACATATATTTCTCAACCAACATGTGTACCTTGCCAATTATTTTCTTTCTTTACAGAACATAGATCCAGTTGTAACAAAGAAATTTATTTCTCTCTATATATACATTATATTCAAGCTCATGATATTTACAGCTTTATCTTATTGAAATAATATGTTGAACAAAATGAAACTGACATATTTTATAAAAAATGGTTGAATATCACAATTACAAGATTAAAACTATTAAAGTAAGTTTGCATCCTTCAGTGACACAGCAATATGTGATAGGGAGAGGCAGTGAGCTCCGAACTGTGATTGGCAATAGGAAGACATCCAGAAATTTAAAATCCCCTGTAGGTGGTCCACGAAGCCTATCTTGCATATTTGATTCAGTGGTATTTACCTACCATTACTGTTAATCATCTGAATACAAAGTAATATAGTCACACAGATTGTGTTATAATATCTGCCATATGACAACATTTGGAAAGATCCATGGGGATCAATATTTTTATTTTCATCATTAGGTTTTGTAATGTGGACAAAAATTAAAAATTAAAACTCTATATGTTCCTGAGAAAAAGTAAGTAAATGTCCTAAGATTACATGATAATGAGAATGTACAAAGAAACTATTGAACTTGAATAACTACTTATAACTATGTCTTGGAAAAAAAATATGACGTAGACACTAGCCTTCCCTCAATGAGTCTTTACAATCAATATAATCCACAGTCTACCAATATTCCAATGGACCTGTTTCTCTTGAACACTGCTCATTATTCATCATGGAAACATCCATCAACATTTTTTAGTTGTTTTTTTGCAACTTTGTTTTCTTTTTTTTTTAGAAAAAAGTCTTCTTAGTCATCCATTTGAAGTAGGGGATTTTTTGTTGTTGTTGTTATGAAGACAAGAAAACTTACAGTCCAAGCTTCCAGGAGAAATTTTTTGTTTTGTTTTCAGTTTTGCCAGGTTAAGCAATGGCATCAAACAGTTCCTTTGTGTCAGCAGATTTCAAATCAAAACAGGAAATTTTATTGCAAGACCTCTCATAGAATAAGGCAATTCCATTATTAGTTTTATACTTTTGTTCTCAGATCAAATTGAGCATGAAGGAAACTTAAGATTTAAGTAACAAATTAAACTTTTTATTAAATGTTCAATGCAAAAGGCAAGTTTCCTAAATACCCATTCATGTGTCACTTTATAAAATATATCAATCATATAAATTTTTCTAAGATACGTAGACTTTTCACTGAGATGACATTATTCTTGATGAATGTGTGGAAATGTCCTCATATACCAAGAGGTTTTTGGTGAAAGGTGAGAAGATCTTCTATTCTTCCTCATAAAAAGTCACATTCCTTTAGTTAAATTGCGTGTTATTGTCAGAAGTGAAGGTATCCATAATGATTATGTTCTGACTCTAACAGAACCAAAAAAGTAAGTAATTATAGTAAAGAGTTTGGGGCTTCTCTTTTAGTGAAACATGAAAGAGAATCCTAAGTTTAATATTTGGGAATCAAATTCAAAGGTTACTGTATAGCATGGCATTGTGAAAGATAGGCAATATTCTTTTATTATTATTTTCTGTGAATGGAATTTATGTATATAAGTCAAATTATTTTTTCAAGTAGACTTCACCGCATTATTATTTTAAAGAAAACTTTTACTTTGAAATAAGAAAAAACAAAATGTCTTTATTAATGTTTATAAAACCAGTGCACAAGATCTCTACAGATCTATAAATTTAGACATTATTTGAAAATATTTGTAATAGTCAGTCTTCATAGCATTATCATGAATTTCACTGTAATTCCCTGAGAGTACAGAGCAGACAGAGCCCACAATAATAACTGTTTCTCAAGTATGTGTGCTGTATTTTTCTTTTACATTAATGATACAAGTATTTACTTAAAAAGTGACATTTATTTAGACTTATTTCTTTAAATTCTTTCTTAAAAGAATGAAATCACCAACGAATATTGAAAGACCATCTGTAGTATTATCATCCCCAAAGAGTCATCAAGTTTTATACATTCTACCTTCAGAGTATTTAAATATGTCTCATTCTACATTGCACATGGTGCAAAGACCTCTCTCTTCAAACCTTCCATTTTCTTGAGTTGGAATCAATCTGCTATACATCTTCACTTGACCACTTAAATGTGGCACTGAAGAAGGTGGGCAGGTGTTCTGAAGTAGAACTAGACCTATACAGAATTAATAAATCTCTTTCACTGTTAATTTTTTTCCCTCTTTCCAGTGAACAATCTTTTTTTTTATTCTCTTTGTTCCAGATAAAGTATTGGTCCAATAAATTTCATAAAATATTCTTCCATCTGGTCTGTGTCGCATTGGATAAGCAGGGAAGGAAAGGCCTTCTCCTAAGTCCTGATATCGAAAGTACTGTGCTGCCTTACATATGCTGCTGCCCTAAGGAGACTAACACAGATACGTTTATTTCTTTTGACTGCTTGGTACTCTTCAATGTGACAAGAATATTTTCACGTTTGCTATTTAAGATGCACATTCTAAAAAGCATAACTTAGAAGATATGATTTAAAAAGATTACTTTTTAGTATTTTTCAATGTAGAGTCACTGGGGTAAATTATGTGGAAAGAGTAATAAAATTGAGTATTTATTGTGATCACTTAAGATATTTATTATTAAAACTTGGAGCAAGCTACACTGGAAAATACTTTTCCAGGTAATCATTGGAAATTAAAAATGTTGCTAAAATAAATGTTGTCCAACAATAATTAACACATTCTGCCATGAGCATTTTGGAAAGAATGACTGCATTATTGACTTAGTGAAACAACTGAGGAACTGTAGTTAACAAAACATAGAGCTGGGTGGATTTAGCTATAATCATTTCAAATGTGCTGTTATGTACTTTACTATTAATTTTGAGGTAATGCTAAGTAATTCATTATCAATATTACTCCTTTGAATTAAGTTAAAAGTTACAGAATGTTTCTCAAACAATAATTCTTCACCTAACCTTTCTTTATGTTCCCACCGAAAACTTATGAAAATTGTAGAGAATTTTTTCAAAGGCTTGTTAGTCACTCCTTTTATCCCTGACTATTGTGTAGTTAACCAGTAATTTATGCATGAAAAAGATAACATATTATATATAGGCAAAGGATTCAAGAAAAATAACAGCAAATATATACTAGGTATATATTATGAATAAAATCAACATATCCTCAAGCTGGAGAAGATATATCAGTTTATAAGGAATTTATTTCCATTTGTCCCATATGGCTATTTGAACAACTTTTCCACCACAGACTATACTTCCAGAGCATTTCTCGTGTTATTTTGCCTCCAAAACCTAAATGAATGCATTTGGAGAATTATGTCTACAGTGTTAGAAGAAAAATTATTCTAGTTCCTTGTTTTCTCACTGATTCTAACTCTGTTCTGTCACCACCTGTCTAAATTATTAGACTGATTTAAGTTAACTTGGCTCTCAGTTAGCAGCAGACTGTGCCCAAAAGTAATTCATTTCCTTTATTCTCTCTTATTCTCCTTATTATCTTATTCCTTATCTTTATTCTCTTTCTCCACACCCTCATCTGTATTATAATCTCTATTCTATCAAAGCACACAGTGCTATTAAATGAGGAACTTAGTGAGAAGCTGTAAAATAAAGAAAAGTGAGAATATTAGAAATTGCCTCAAAATCCTTAGCTTTTAAAACAACTATTCCACATTAAGGATATGAAAACTTTGTGAATTTGAGTGCATAACTGCAGACAATCATTAAATAATAACCTAATCTGTATCTTCCTGTTTCGATGATATAAACTGCATAAAACCTCTTAAAAAATACTTTTTCTGAAATGAGACCTAATATAATATAGGTAACCTCTAGAACCTATAGGGAAGAGTGTTTCTAAACATAGCCTGTTTCAAAATGAATAAATGATAGCATCTAGTATATTCATTTTGGCTCTGAAAAAGTCCAGGCCCTTGGAATGTAGGTAAAGAGGAGTGAGTTTTAAAACATAGGCATTTGGGGAAATAACGAATCTGACAGTTGAGAGTTTTATTAGTGATGATTCAGAAACTTTTAAGAGTTGAAGAAACAAGTAACTTTTTAAATATAATCTTTTTAGGAAAAAAATGCTCCCTAAGCTAGTACCATAAAAATCAGGTTATTTTAATTTTTACGTATTCATTTAACTTGTTTCATTTTATCTGGAAAGACATAATTTCATATTTTTGAAAGTGATAGGCTGTTTTCAACTAGAGACAACCATGTGTAATGAAGATTCTTGAAGGTATTTTTAACTGATCATATTTCCATTCCAAATAAATACTATCTACCTGAAAAAAGAACCTCATTTCTAATCTCATTGTTGAACGTTGGCTGTAGGGAAAGAAAAGAAGTATAAAGCTTAGAGTCTCAGACATGAGGCTTTAAAGATTTTTTTTTTCAAATGGTGAATACAAGAATACAAATGTTTCAGGAAAGCAGTTCATGTTAACATTTTAAGATTTAATTAGTGCACAATTTCAACCATAAATACCAGTTAAAAACAATAAAACTGAAGTAACTATTCTATTGGTAGCATACTTGCAGTTTTTCTGCACACATGTGCAAACAGTACAGTACTGTGCTAGATGAGAATTTAATATAGTGTATTATTTAGCCTGCTGTATAACACAATATTATTAAACATTTAAAGAAACATGTAATTATTCGCATCAAAATTCACTTGCACTGTATTTGGTATTTAAAGGGAGAGGAAAAACCATTTGCCAGAGGAGGAGTTGAGTCCCAAGGTGGAGCTGTCTCTTGTGTTAAATGACACTGGCCTATTAAAGCGCTCTGATGGGGAAGGGCTTAAAGGCTGAGTCAAAAGCCAAGAAGTCTATTTACGCCTACCTCCCAGCCCTTGGCAATCTGACTAATAACAAACTGAACTAACAAGAAAGACTAGAAAGGGAGGAAAGAGAACATTGCTGCAGCTTGCATTTACAGCCTAAGAAAGCAAGAGTGATCAATCCCAGCTCTGTTACACATCTTGTTTATTTACTGCACTCGGCAGCTTGCAAATGGTTAACTATATGCAAAAAAAGTCAGCATAGCTGTGAAGTATGCCGTGAATTTTAATTGGGGAATAAAAGGACAACTGCTTCAGGATGATCTAGTATGCACTCTGCTTGAAATATTTTCAATGAAATGCTCAGCATTTTGTTTGACCAGAGGTTTTAACTTTATAAAGCGATGGGACTTGCCAAAAAGTGATATTTGAGAAGAAAGTACGTGGTGGTCGGTGTTTTCTTTTTTAATAAAGAAATTGAATTTACTTTGAACATCTCTTCCAGCTGTGCATTACAGATAACGTCAGGAAGTCTTTGCTTTACAGGTAAGATGAATGTTTCCAGGCTTTCCTTATACATATTTTTGCATTATCCCAAAGTGATTGAATTTCTGTTTGCCTCTTGAAAAAAAAATAACTTTGCATTAAAGGATATCCAGTTTCATTCTTGCTCACTGGCACAACTAATGCTGTAGCAGATGCCTGTTTTCTGTGAGCAGCAGACATTTAGTCCAACAGCTGGCTGTAGAGAAGAACAAGTAAAATAATATGCTACTATTTCTTTTACAGCATGCAGTTTGTTATGGGAAACTGAATTATTTGTGCTTTTTGAAGGGAAGATTACTTCCAAACACCATTGCTGTATTTGAAATACAAGTACAATATGGAAAGATTCTTTGTATTTTGTATACCACTTTTATTTTTTCCTGACTTGCAAATATGTAAATAGAGATTTTTTGACCTCTTTAACACTGTATCAGATTGTCAATATAGAACCACTTTTCACATTTGTGTGTATTTCTGAAAAGACTAGAAACTGTTCCCTAGGACATTTTGAAGAGCATAAAATGCACGTAAGATTTTAAAAAAATAACAAGAGGAGAGAGTCTCATCTGGAAGTTATTTACTCTTTTCTTAAGACACTGTGCCTGGTGAAATGCACAGTATTCTTTCTTGGTAATCTGTGGAAAAGTAGTTTCAGTGTTTGTGGATGCTAATCCACAAGATGAAGACTTCCAACTTCAAGCTGCTTGATTCTAAGCATAGCCCTCAGAGTTGTTTAAAATCAAACTATTTCCCTATGGAAACATTCAGCCTGCTAACTTTCCCTTTATATAGAAAGGGACTCTATTGTTTGATGTCTTTGGTTGCCTTTTACCTTTCAGAAACTTCATACTATACATGTTTTCAATAAGAAAATGTTTTCACGGAGTGAAAGTTTATTTTCAGGATTATTGATTGGATTCTGGGATGTATTATCTAATTGTGATTTTTAATTAGATTCAAAGTTCACATTCCATCCAGAAACATGAAAGCAATTATCATTTCCAAAAGTCGAATAGTTATAAGATGTGGTGTTTCTTTACCTTTCGATTTAGTCTATATAAATTTAAAGTGCAATATTTAAAAGAAGGGAATAAAATTAGATACCATTAGACTTCAAAGTATTTACCACACCACTGCTGTCATTTTAGAGTTAGAATTTTTTTTTTAATTGCTATGTCAGGTGCAGGTATTACATTTTTAAGGAGTTGGAATATGTGATATTGTTATCTTGAACTGTCATTTATTTCCTAAATTAGAGATATCCTCAAATATTTTAATATAGTGACGCTTGCTTTATAGTTCATTGTTTGCAACATTAAGCCTTATAATAAAGATCAACTGCTTAACTATGTGATGACATTCAGTGCCCTAAAACCTGGTTCAAGACCTCATTAGGGAGTCATTTGCTAGAAATTTATATGAGGCATTGTTTGTTCTTTTATAATAGCCTGAAATATGTGTTAAAGATCAATTTTTCTTCTTTATTTTTTATGATATTAACCTTATCCATAGTAGAATTTAAAAGTAGCAGTGAATATTCCACCTCTAGAAATTCAATATAAAGTGTGACTGAAGTGAAATTTGAATGGATGCCTTTAAGCATATATATCTGATACTACAAGGCTTATACAAACTGCCCTAGACAACATAGTTAAAACAAAATCTTTTATAAAGTTCAACTTTACTACATAGAGACATATTTTTTCTCAAAGTTTTTAAATAAATAATGGAATTAATAAGTATCTTAAGCCAAAATCAACGCAGGTTAAACACAGAGTTATTAGATGTTATATTGTGATATCCAGTTCAAAAACAAGACTAAAGGAAGTGTATAATGCATGCAAACATACATTCCTTCTAACGATCATCTTTGAATTCCCTACGGGTCTCTCTGCTTCTGGCTAATACCTACATATTTGTCTTTTATTGTAATCCTTCAGCCTTAGATTCATCTAGTTTGAGCTAAAAAATAAAAAAAGCCAGGGTCTTCTCAAGTATACATTTTTGTATCATATCAAAGTATCAATGGTCCATTTAGCCAGCACCCCTCATGTCTATTAAAATGCAGATTATTTGGTAGATTTGAAGACAATTGAGTTGACATTTTAAATTCTCCCTGACCTAAATTTTAGATTTTTATCACAATGCAAGTTAAAAGTAAAATAAACCTGCCAGTCATAATATTTGTAAAAAGTAAAAGAAAATGTGGACTCAGCAATGTATTTATATATTCAGAATAATAACATTTTGCCTTTTAGAGGAAAACCTATCATTTTGAAAATGTCAGATTCATCTCCTCCCTGCTCCTGGCCACTGAAGCCCATTGCTATTGCATTTTATCTTACAGAATCAGATCCATCACAGGACAACATGAAACTTTGGAGTCATCTCTTGTATTCATCTCTCCTTGCCTGTATATCGTCACAGTCCCAATCACCAATGTCCTCTGCCTCAGCCAGAGGTTCTTGTGACTCTCTTTGCAATTGTGAGGAAAAAGACAGCACGATGCTAATAAATTGTGAAGAGAAAGGTATCAAGAAGTTATCCCAAATAAGCGTGCCACCATCACGACCTTTCCACTTAAGTTTAGTAAATAATGGTTTGACAATGCTTCACACAAATGACTTTTCTGGGCTTACCAATGCTATCTCAATACACCTTGGATTTAACAATATTGCAGATATTGAGACTGGTGCATTTAATGGCCTTGGCCTTCTTAAGCAACTTCATATCAATCACAATTCTTTAGAAATTCTTAAAGAGGATACTTTCCATGGACTGGAAAACCTGGAATTCCTACAAGCAGATAACAATTTTATTACAGTGATTGAACCAAGTGCCTTTAGCAAGCTCAACAGACTTAAAGTGTTAATTTTAAATGACAATGCTATTGAGAGTCTTCCTCCAAACATATTTCGATTTGTTCCTTTAACCCATCTAGATCTTCGTGGAAATCAGTTGCAAACATTGCCTTATGTTGGTTTTTTAGAACACATTGGCAGAATATTGGATCTCCAGTTGGAGGACAATAAATGGGCCTGCAATTGTGACTTATTACAGCTAAAACTTTGGTTGGAAAACATGCCCCCTCAGTCTATAATTGGTGATATTGTGTGCAACAGCCCTCCATTTTTCAAAGGAAGCATACTGAGCCGGCTGAAAAAGGAATCAATTTGCTCCACTCCACCAGCGTTTGAAGAACACGAGGATCCTTCAGGATCATTACATCTGGCAGTAACATCTTCAATAAGTGATGGTGGCATGTCAACCAAGACCACGTCTCTTTTAAAACCACCCACCAAAGCACCAGGTTTAATACCTTATATTACAAAGCCATTCACTCAACTTCCAGGACTCTACTGTCCTATTCCTTGTAACTGCAAAGTACTCTCCCCATCAGGACTTCTAATACACTGTCAAGAGCGCAATATTGAAAGCTTATCAGATCTAAAACCTCCTCCACAAAATCCTAGAAAGCTTATTCTCGCAGGGAATATTATTCATACCTTAATGAAGTCTGATCTAGTGGAATACTTCACTTTGGAAATGCTTCACTTGGGAAACAATCGCATTGAGGTTCTCGAAGAAGGATCGTTTGTGAATTTAACAAGATTACAAAAGCTCTATCTGAATGGTAACCATCTGACTAAATTAAGTGGAGGTATGTTCCTTGGTCTCCACAATCTTGAGTACTTATATCTTGAATACAATGGCGTTAAGGAAATATTACCTGGTAGCTTCAACCCAATGCCTAAACTTAAAGTCCTCTATTTAAACAACAACCTCCTGCAAGTTTTACCACCACATATTTTTTCAGGGGTTCCTCTTATGAGGGTAAACCTTAAAACAAACCAATTTACCCATCTACCTGTAAGTAATATCTTGGATGACCTTGATTTACTGACCCAGATTGACCTTGAGGACAACCCCTGGGATTGTTCCTGTGACCTGGTTGGATTGCAGCAATGGATACAAAAATTAAGTAAGAACACAGTGACAGATGAAATACTCTGCACCTCTCCAGAGCACCTAGACAAAAAGGAATTGAGAGCACTTAACAGTGAACTTCTTTGCCCAGGTTTGGTCAATAACCCATCCTTGCCAACTCAGACTAGTTACGTAATGGTCAATACTCCTACAGCCACAACTACAGCGGACACTATTTTTAAATCACTTACCGATGCTGTACCACTATCTGTTTTAATACTAGGACTGCTGATTGTATTCATAACTATCGTGTTCTGTGCTGCAGGGATAGTGGTTCTTGTTCTCCACCGTAGGAGAAGATACAAAAAGAAACAAGCTGATGAACAGATGAGAGACAACAGTCCTGTGCATCTCCAGTATAGCATGTACGGCCATAAAACAACTCACCACACTACTGAGAGACCCACAGCATCACTCTATGAGCAGCACATGGTAAGCCCTGTGGTTCACGTCTATAGAAGCCCATCCTTTGGCTCAAAGCATCTGGAAGAAGAAGAAGAAAGGAATGAGAAAGAGGGAAGTGACGCAAAACATCTCCAAAGAAGTCTCTTAGAACGAGAAAATCATTCCCCACTCACAGGATCAAATATGAAGTACAAAGTCACAGACAAATCCACTGAATTTTTATCCTTCCAGGATGCCAGTTCGTTATATAGGAATATTTTAGAGAGAGAAAGAGAACTTCAGCAACTGGGAATCACAGAATACCTAAGGAAAAACATTGCTCAACTTCAGCCTGATATGGAGGTACATTATCCAGGAGCCCATGAAGAGTTAAAGTTGATGGAGACATTAATGTACTCAAGGCCGAGGAAGGTATTAGTGGAACAGACTAAAAATGAGTATTTTGAGCTGAAAGCTAACTTACATGCTGAACCTGACTACTTAGAAGTCCTGGAGCAGCAAACATAGAGAGTTAGAAGGCTTTTGCAGAAATGCTGTGATTCTGTCTTAAGTCTAGACCTTGTAAATAAGTGCCTTATATGAGTGTATCATCAATCAGAACTTAAGCACAGCAGTAATCCTATGGGGAAAAAAGAATAAAAAGAAACTCAGGGATAACTGGGAGAAGCCATTGCATTGTCTTCAGGCAATTTTATCTATCCCCAATAAAATAAATCCTTGCACGTAAATCATTCAAGGATTATAGTAATATTTTCCCATATACATAAAGTGTTTCATAGAAGTCCTCTTGCACATCTAAAAGGGTTCAAAATTTAAGCAACCCTTATTTTCTTGAGTTATATTACCCATGGATTAAATAGAATTGGATTTTGTCATTTAAAAAGTATACCTATATATGTAATTATAATATGTAAGAAATATATTGTTTATAAAACCAGTATATATACCACAAAAATGTAAATTCTTAGATACACCTAGTTTTCTTGCAATAAACGCAAAAGGAACTGGAACTTTAAAATTACAAATAGTAACAGTAAAGAAAAAATGGAAGGTTGAATTATATAGGCTATGAGTGGCTCAAGACTTTGAACCTTTGATGATTAAAAATGCCCCTGCTATGCTTTCTAAATTTAAAAATGGAAATGATTAACAGTTCAGGTGGAATGGATAAGAAAACTTTTTGGTTTTTCTGCACATTTTGTGTGGACAATCTTGTTAATGCTGCTGTGAATTAAGGTACGTCATTTGTGCTCAAAGTTTAATTCTTATTCTTGGGATATTTTAAAAATGCTACTGATATTCAACTGTAAATATGATTAGTGCATCTATTAAGTTTGGTTTCTTTCATAGCATTAATCCTTTGTAAATTTGAATACCACAGTAGAAATATGTTTCTTGTGGCAAGTAAGAATTTGCTGGTGTAAAACAAATAGGAAATATTATTTTATTTTTATTGATGTAAACTGGTAGTTGCCATAAATTAGTAGCAAAAGGAACATATAAAGGGTAAGTAGTTTAAGTTGCCTCAAGACTGGGACAACGTAGCTTTATTTTACAAGAAAGTATAGCTAGATTTTTATGAACTATTTATTCTGTACAGTTTTGTATATTTTTGGTTCACAAAGGTAATTATTCTTGGGTGCCTTTCAAGAAAATTAAAAATACTGCTCACTACAATAAAACTAAAATTAAAACCCTCTTTTTAAATGTGCTTTCTTCAGTTAGTCTAATCTGTAATTCAGTCAAGTCAGGATTAACGCATACACATGCACGCAGGCACACAAGCACAAACAAGCAAAAACAAGATTTCTGTTTGTCGTCACCCACACAGAAGCAGTTTCTTCACCATGTGCAAAAAGGCCATTAAGTGTCTCAATGTGATTGACGTGGAACCAAACTTTAAGTCTGACCCATGGTTTTCCCTTTCTGGCAAATCATTTTCCCACTCAATACAAATAGAAATTATTTTATTTTCTTCTTTCTGATTATAGAATCAATCATACAGCAGATTTTCACAAGGCAAAATGGATTTAAGATAATTTAGTTCTGTTTCCTGAACACCACTCAGATCCATGCACAGGGTTAGGAAGGAACATATTTCCTATGAGGAAGGATGTTTTTAATTTACTTTACACTATTTTAGTGATTCGTGAATGTTCTATTAAATGTGTTGGTCTTCAACACTCAACTTTCTGCACTACTAGCTAAATATACATTGTTTCTTTGATTTTGAATGAGAAGACTTCCCTGTTAAAAACAGTAGGAGCCTGTGTGGCACGGTATGAAGAACAGTTATGAGTTCATTATGACATCGTATCACTAAGTTTTTAAAAAATCATTGCATATATTAATATAAAGCAATAAAATATTATATATTAAAAGGTCCATTGAAAACCTAAATTTCTCCAGTAACTTTTAAGGTTGGAAAGGACAAAGATGGGAATTCTTTTTTAAATTAACACTTACTAAAAGGAAATCTGAGTGCATATGTAATGCTTATATGTTTATCCACTAAAAAATATTCAGCACAATAATGAGTAGTAAACCCTCCAAAGCATGAATTTAAATGTTACACTCGAAAGAAAAGAACAAATCAAGAGCAGAATTCATGTTATTGCTCAGTAGAGTATCTGCCAATATTTCCTGATCCTAATCAAGTGCATAGAGGTATTAGAGAGACTTAAGAAATCCCCATGCCTGCAGGATCATTGGAATGGATCCATGAATGCAGACAGAAACATGTCCTCAGGAACATTCTTCTGAGTGATGGAAATATTTTTTTTAAATCTTCGTTCATTGTATACATTTCATTCTTCAACTTAAAATCAAAGACAGAACAAAGTTGCTTATGGAGTCATGTAAAAATATCCTTCAAATTAGGTTCAACCCCAATACTGAAATCCTATAAGAGTCTGGATATTACTTACAATGATGTAGGAATAGTTATGGTTTCCAAAGAGTAAGAGTAAGGGCTTAACTCTTTAATTCATGATGGAACTTTTCTTATGTAATTTGTTTCCCTACTACAAGTAGTTGAGAGTTGGGAACTCTAGTGATGGTCTTTACCTCTTAATGGGTCTTGTGACTGGTGATAACCACTCAGAATTTTGGTTATTTTACCTGTATTTCATATGTCTTCTCCCTCCCACTACAGAATAATTTTAATTATATTCCCTGTTTGATTATTTACTTACAAGGCCAAGGTGGTCTTTTTCTGCAACTAATTGTCAGATTCAGAGTCCTAAATCCTAATTCTTCAGCCTTATTTACATTGTACCTGGGCATTCAAAAAAAATTAGACTTCTCATTAACCAAGGATTCTTTTTTTTTAAATTTAAACAGAAGTTACATTTTGTTCACTGCATATCAGGGAAAGCTCTGATTCATGTCTGAATCTTGAATGTTTGTAGTACTGTGATAGTAGTGTATAATCATACTGGATGAAACCCTTTCGATTCTGTCAATCTGTTAGACACAAATTGTATTAATGTGTATTTAACAAATTACTTTCACTAAATAACCATGAAAATACTTATTGGAAATTTATGAGTGTTCTTCAGATATCTTCCATTGATCTCCATACTGGGATGATAATTTTGTAATCTATATAAAAAAGGATTATATCAATAATGCTGATTCTCCCTCTTGAATCAATCTCATATCACAGAGGAAAGTTTTTCCTCGTTGCTCTAATAGTAAGTAAATGGAAGTAGCAGTATCATCTAAGCTGCTTTCATGCTTTGATTCAATTACTTTAAAATGCTTAAGCTTTAATCCAGGATTGACAAAAGTGATATGACTATCCCCTGTCATTAAAAAGAAAATTTTTTAATATACTGGTTTATATCTTTACATGTATTGGGTTGGCCAAAAAGTTCATTTGGGTTTTCCCGTAAGATGTTACAGAAAAACCTAAACGAAATTTTTGGCAATACATACATAATTATATATATAAATATATATGACTACATATATGTATTTTTTGGAGAACTACTAAAGATGAAATAGATAATGATAGATAGTCTCATATGTGTAATTTATTTGTATTATTTATTATTCGATGATAACTAATAGAGGTATAATCAAAGGTACTTTTAAAAGAAGAAGAATACTAATAACGCAGAAT
Source organism: Pseudorca crassidens (assembly GCF_039906515.1). NCBI lineage: Eukaryota > Metazoa > Chordata > Mammalia > Artiodactyla > Delphinidae > Pseudorca > Pseudorca crassidens. The sequence goes on from NC_090313.1 coordinate 22,459,553, forward strand.
TGTTGGGCAATAATCTGGTTTTTTTTTTAACACAATCAAACAAATATATATCTAAGGGAAGATCACAATATTTCTTGTATGTAAGACTTTCTACATAATAATCTTTGGAGGAGGCTGTTCTGTACATGAAAAGGGGTATCCATGTTCAGAAAATCCTGACTATTTAGAGAAGTTTGGATCTCCTGGTAATTGGGAAATGGTTTTACAATGAATTTGAGGTTTCGTCTCTATTTCTTTTCCCTGAACACTTTGTTGGTTCAAGCATGAATGGCTGCAGTTTTCTTCTTGAGAAGATGGAATATCATACAAGGACAATCTTTTACAATAGGAAAGGAGACAGTTACAAGGAGGAGTGGTCCTATATATCTGGGCAGCCAAATCAAGAATGATCTCTTTAATGAGGAGCACACATGTGATTAAAAATACAATGTTTCTTTGTGATTTTTCAATTCCATACATCCTGAAATATAGATATTTGTCCAAATATTCCCTGAGACTTATAACTATAATAAATTATAGGACATAATAGTTGTTTATCATTGAATTGTAAGATGATTATATTATTAAAATTATATTCTTTAACAACTTTTTGTCTTATATGGAAATAAACTCCATTATCTATTCTCTAGAACCCATCTAGTTTTTTAAAGTTGAAGTTATATTTACTATACACACATCTATTCTATGTATGTGGAACATAGAGGAGACTGCCAGATGTAGAATCCTTTTCTAGCTGCTTTGAAAGTATAAACAATTAGACAAATACTCTTCTGTTAGTGAATGTCTGTCAACAGATTAGTGAATAAAGAATGGAAACAATTCAAAACAACAAACTGCACACACATACACAGAATCATTCATGTACTTCCAATTTAAATGATTTAAAATTGCACAATTTTTAAATAGAGAATTATTTCAGAAATGTGAAATATGGAAAGCAGAAGACCTGACCTTCCACAAATAATTATTACCTCTTACATCTCTAAGGCTCTACCAGTGAGAAAATTGATTATCTGTAAATGGTAAGGTATTTTGAGTTGCCTGTGTAAATCTCCAGGCGTTTCATTGTCCTGTCATCATATTTGATGTTATAAAGTTCTTGAACAGATGCTACACGCAAAATGAATCATTTTGTTGCCAAGATGAACATGTTCAATTTTAAATTCGTGGTGTTATCAGTGATGAAAGTATCATTAGTGAATGGATGTTAAATGTATTTCCATCCCTTTATTTGGTGTTATGAGCAGTCTAAAGATATATAAGTCCCCATTACTGTGTTTTCATGACTCATACTGTTATAAGTTAATATACTGATACATGGTAGAATAAGAAAAGGAACAATAAAGTTCAGAGGAGTCATGATTCTGGAAGAATAAGATCAGTTTAAGTGCTACGTATGATTTCATAAATTAAGGCTTTCAGGGACATGTTTTGGGCCTATTCCTAGCATTCTGAAGTATTTTGGCTTAGAAATATATATCTGAAAACATTGTATTATGATGCAGGAAACACAATTCCAAGATAACAGCACATCATCAACTTCTAGAGTTTATTCTAATTTTCTCATTTTACAAATAAAGGAGTTTGCCTTACATTACACAGTTAGTAAGAGTAATAAGGCCAGAATTGGAATGCTTTCTTATTGTTGTTGTTTACTTTGTTTTGTTTCATTCTCAGGGCACTGGTCTTCACCAGACTGCCTGTCATGACAATGAATATTTACAGGCCATATAGAATCATAAAGAATGTATGTCTTACCCTTGCACATACTTTGCTTCTGTGTTTAGGTAGGACACTCAACTTCATGGAAGAAAAAATAGATGTTTGAGTAACTTTAGACATGGGTTATGTAATTCTAAATTATTCAAAATGGTATAAAAGCACATTTTAGATGCAGCTAGAAAAGTGCTGAATGAGTTAGTGAATTAGGACAACACACACATGTGGCAGACAGAAACTTATTATGCAGTTTTTTATAAATTCAGAATTACTATTTAATCAATATTCTTATATTTTCCAAACACAATTTTTTAAGAATGTAATTTCTGTCATATTTCTTAGAATCAAGCATAGACAAAAAATACAATGGGTATAGTTCTCATAATATTTCATTGATTTAAAACTTCACGTACACACAATATGTAATATAAGTGTTGTTAGAATTATGATACATATAGAGATTATGGTATCGGATATTGGTATTTTCACTATTCCATTTTCTAAGATCTCTGCCTGAAGTGACTACATCTATGTGGTAATGCTTGTAAGTTAAAATAAAGATAATTATTTCAATGAATTTATCATTGGAATACTAGAAAGACAGCTTTATAACATTAAGGATTATATTTTTCTTTTTTAGTAAAATTTTATTTTAGAGCAATTTTAGGTTCACAGCAAAATTGATCAAAAAATGCAGAGTTCCCATATATCTGCTGGTCCCACAAAAGCCAAGCCATCCCCAATGTGAACATTTTATGCCAGAGTGGTACAGTTTTTATAATTGATTAATCTACATTAATACATTTTTATCACCCAAACTCATTGGTTTACATTAGGATTCACTGTAGATGCTGTACATTCTATAGGTTTTGACAAATGCATAGTGATATGTATTCACTATAATGGTATAATACAGCATATTTTCACTCCCCCATAAATCCACTGTGTGTTGTCTGTTCATCCCTCCCTGGCAACCACTGATCTTTTAACTGCTTCCAGAGTTTTGCCTTTTCCAGAATGTCATATAGTTGAAATCGTACACTATGCAGACTTTTCAGATGGACTTCTTTCACTTAGTAATAAGCATTTACAATCCTTTCATATGTTTTCGTGGCTTGATTCCTCATTTTGTTATAGCGCTGAATAACACTCAATTGCCTGGATGTGTCACAGTTTACTTATCCGTTCACCTACTGAAGGATGTTATGGTTGTTTCCAAGTTTTGGAAATTTTGAATAAAAATGCTATAAACATCCGTTTGCAGGTTTTCATGAGGACATAAGTCTTTGACTCATTTGGGTAATACCAAAGAGCATAAATCTCAGATCATAAGATAAGAGTATGTGTAGCTTTGTAAGAAAACACCAAACTGTCTTCCAAAACGGCCAATTTGGAGTCCCTCCAGCAGCGAATGGGAATTCCTGTTGCTCCACAACCTCACCAGCATTTGGTGGTGTTAGTGTTCCAGATTTTAGGAATTCTAATAGCTCTGTAGTGGTATCTCATTGTTTTAATTTGCCTTTTCCTGATGTCATATGATTTAGACCATCTTTTCGTGTGCTGTTTTGCCATCTGTATATCTTCCTTGATGGGGTATCTGTTAAGCTCTTCAGCTTAAATAAGGTGAGTTGTTTTAAAATAAGGTGAGTTGTTTTGTTATTGTTGAATTTTAAGAGTTTTCTGTGTATTTTGGATAATGCATCTTTATCAGATGTCTTTTGTAAATATATTTCCTAGTCTGTGGCTTGTCTTCTAACTCTCTTGACAGTGTACGTCACAGAGCAGACATTTTTAATTTTAATGAAATCCAGCTTATCAATTATTTATTTTATGGATTATGCCTCTTGTGGTATCTATAAAGTCATTACCATATTCAAGGTCACCTAGATTTTCTCCCATGTTATTTTCTAAGAGGTTTTTGGTTTTGTGCATTATATTTAGGTCCATGATCCATTTCCATTTTGAGTGAATTTCCATGAAAGATGTAAGGTTTGAAATCAGATTCTTTTTTTTTTTTTTGGCATGTGAATGCCCATTTGTTGAAATAATACGTTGGTTTTTTTAAATCATATGCAATTTAAAATGGATTGTTTCATTATTTACAATATAATTTATTTTAGTCTCTATATTTTTATTTATTTAAAAAATTTTTATTGGAGTATAGGTGATTTACAATGTTGTATTAGTTTCTGCTGTATAGCAAAGTAAATGAGTTATACATATACATATATCACTCTTTTTTAGATTCTTTTCTCATATAGGCCATTACAGAGTATTGAGTAGAGTCCCTTGTGCTATACAGTAGATCCTTATTGGTTAACTATTTTATATATAGTAGTGTGTATGTGTCAATCCTAAACTCCCAGTATATACCCCCACTGTATCCTACCCCCTGGTAACCATAACTTGTTTTCTACATCTGTAGTCTCTATATTTAATCCTTGAGTGCCATTAACACTACATATTATGTCTGACAAGGCATAACATATAAGAGAGAAAAATGTCAAGTTATAAAGATTAGTATCATTGGGCCTGAATTTCCTGAAGCCACAGTGTTGAATGTGAATGTAAAACAGTGAGCTTAGCAGGACTCTTCTTAGCAGTGTCCTTTATAAGGTTTGTATTATACCCAGGAGTTTTTTAGTACAATTCTGTACCTTTTTGTTTCAGCTGGAGTCATATGGCAAATATGTTTCTTTATGATTCATCTTTTATATATATTCGGATGGAAACCAGGCAAAATATTCACAATTTGGAAGGAATATGAGAAATATATGAGAGTAATATGAGAAAAAATGTCACTCCTCAGGAATGCTACATTTAGTGAATTAGGAAAGTATTTGCTCTCCACTAGAAAGAGTACCTGCACTATTGATGCTTAAGAGCTGTGTGCCATTGCTGCATATAATACCCAAAAGCCTGGAAATAACTGATCTCTAAATCACAGAAAATTACTTTCTTCCCAGCTCTCATATTGAGTTACATAATCATAGGAAAAGAATCCATCAAAATAGGAATGTAATGATTCATAGTGCCAGCATTGGGTAAAAATGTTAGTCTCAGCACTTCTAGGGAAGACATTAAAAAATGAAGCAGCTAGCAATAATGTACATGCATATATGTGTTAATGTATAAAGACATGTAAAATAATCTCAAAATAAATTTTCAAAATTATATTTATGCAGTTCACAGGTCCAAAAACATTGCCAGTGATGCCTAAATGATTCAAGATGAGGTAATGTCCAAATCCATATCACATTATATATCCGGATGTGATTAGACTTCAGTTTTACTACAGGGTCATAGTTCACCAAACAATTTCCTGTTGCCTTTGTCAAAGTTAATACTGCCTTTTCTGTATTGCTACTACCCTTCTCTGAAAAATTCCAGATTAAAGGGGTACATTATATCTGAGTTTCTTTAGCTGATTTTTTTTCCCTCTACAATACATTTTTTTTTAAACCCTAGAGGAATAGAATTCTAAAGGAAAATAATTACAAATGACCTTGACCTTTTCACTTGAAAATTAACTTCTCTGATAATCAGTCCTCTTGCTTTGGACTTCAGTAAAATAATAATGCAATGACACTTAATTGTGTAATTAGTATTAAATTCAAAGGAAAGATGAATTGATCTGGGACTAGTGTTTCATCCTGGGATATTTATTCCTTTCAAAAGCACATTTTTGTTACCCTTTTCTCTAGTGTATGAGTCACACATAGCTACAGCAATAAAACTTCAAATAGAATTTTTAAAAAAGCATTTAACTGTTGTAGCTCTCAAAAATTGTTGATGACTCAACCTTTTGTGACTCAATTACAAGAAGAGAGGTTATTAACTGATATGTGAAGATATGTGAGGATCTTATATTTGTAGATCTTGTTTAGAGAACAATTATTGTTTAGAAAGATTAAATGAATATAATGCAGCATTTTGGCTGGGAAGACATATATGTATGTAATTCACAGAGGTGGCAGATTCTGAACGATACTTCATTTGTCAGTCATTGTGACTATGCTAATTAAAGATGAGAAATTTTTAAAAATCTAAAATAAAAAGCAAAAGAACAATAAAGTTTATAGTTTAAATTACACAGAAAGTTTCAGGAAAAATGATAATGAGAGTCAGAATTACCTACAATCAATCCTACGAAATTTTATGATTTTTTCATTATCATTATTTGGAGCCAGACTTTAATTCACTGGATGTTTAAATTGTGGTAATAAAAGGAGTCTCACAAATTGATCGCAAGTGATCTGCAGAATAAAGGAATTTCCAATCTTTCATTATTTTTACGAGAAATATTGTTGGATTAAGTGAATCTATTCCCTCAAACTTAATTTTAGTTCACAGCATCAATTTTATAAACAAAGACAAAATCTCAGCTGCTAATAAAATTGTCATTGACTGTTTTATGTTTGATCTCTTATCCAGAGTTGAACATGCTATACAGATAAAAGGAGGCTGGCAAGAAAGAAAGTATAAACACACAGATAATTAGCCTGTGAAGACTTTCAACTGAATCATCCTTTTTCTAAATAGTTTTGTCAAGATATCTGGTTAGTTTAAGAAAACAATATCTAGATATACTGAGTGGTAAAATGGAAAGTGCATATACTATCCAAGGAGAATTAATATTTGTAAAAGACAAGAAACACATTGTACATCTATAAAATCCAAAATGATAATTTATACTGTTTTAATAACTTTGGAAATATTATAATTTTTTATAAAATAACAAAAGATATTCTAATCTAATATTAAAGAAAAATTAAAATTATCATACTTCTTAATTGGAGAGGAGCTAATAAAGAAATTGCCATTTTGACTATATCCATTGCTGTGATAAACAAGATTTAATGCCTCTTTATTTTATTCTTTTTAATTTTGAAATCAAAGCCAAACTCTTAAGTAATATACATATCAAATGCAAACTATCTCATTTACATTTCATTTAAGCAGTACTTTTCTCACTATTACATTGCTATTGCATTTGTCTGGACAGGTTTTTTCATTTCTGTTTCACTATTAAAGATGGTGCTTGGTCCAGTGACTGAAGTAATGAGCACTTAAGAATGTGGACTTTGGATGGTGTCAAATGGTTAGCACCACTGCTGGCAATAGTATGAGTAGATGACTGCATTTATTCACTTTTTGAGATATTCCTCACACATATATTGAAGCTATTCTCTCCTGGGTACTTAGAACTTTAGGCATACAATGTGGGTGAAAAGGAAGCCTCAGTGAGGCTGCTGGGAAGACTTGTTCATGGCAGGGTCACCATTGCAGCAAGAGTTGGGCTTTCTGACGTGGATTTCAACATCAGCTTCCATTCAAGTAATTCCCTTTAACCTTGAATGACCTGAATTCTATTAAGAACCTAGGATCCTTCTAATATGTCCTTAGGTCATGACTAAACTGAGAAAATAAATGCAATGCAACAGTTTGCTCCAAAAGGAACAGGTCTTTACATAGCAGTAAGGCCAGTTGATCACAGAACATTTCCTAACATTTTAGTTAGGAAATTAGAAGAGTTTTTATGAAACAGAATTTATTTTTATGTAGGCATTTACTGACATTTAAGTATATCCAAGGGTATGGAAGTTTGATTTTAAAATGTAATTGAAGTATATTAGTTCAATAAGTCCTGCTCACCTTACTGAGTGCAAATTATAGGCTGAAGCACTATAGAGTATAAAATGTTTAAAAAAATAACAAGTTTTATTCTTCCAATAGCTTTTCATTTTATAAGAGAGACTTAGCACCCCATCCAAAATACCTAACTAGCTATGATTAATTTTGTATGAGCAATTTACTCTATGCAAGTGTCTTTCAAACTTCAGTATTAACAAAATTCCCCCACCACTTTTTAATCATTAATAGAAAATTGAAAATTAGATTATATATGTTTCTGCAGCTAATCCAAGTCTTTTCCACATTTCTCAAAATTTAAACACAGATTAAAGAATAATTTATTTGCACTGTATTCAGAAACTCAAAAACTGACTCTTCTTTAGCCAAAAGACCTATAGATTCTTTTCTGAACATTTTGCGCATATTCCTATATTATATCTTTGGTTTATGCTATTCCTTCTGTTTCTAAAAGGCTCAGCCCATGACTTCCCTTCTCAATGAGTCTTGCCATAATAGCCTCAATAATTTTCATTAGACACTAGAATATACTGCCTTATATAGTTATCTTTCTTGTTATTATCCAATCTCTGTGTCTAGATTTCGAAGCCTTTGATGTCAGGAGGTATATTTTATACTTCCTTGTGTTCCCACATTTAACTGAGGAGTATATACATGGCAGGAGCTCAAACATATATCCATAATTATATAGTAGGTAATTTTTGTTCTTTGTCAAACTCCATCAACTGTTTGAAAAAAATGTTTTTTCCTTGGAATATCATCATTGTTGAAAATTTGTATTTGAAATATTCTTTAATCACTGACCCATGTGTACTAATTCACTAGGAAATATTAATTTGATACTACCACTGTCATCTTCTAAGAAATGAAAGGAATAGGAATTTGTTCCTGTTAACATGTATATTCTATATTCCAAAATCTATTGGAGAAGAAAATTATAAATATTCTCTGGGAATGTTTGATTAGTTCATTAAAAATTATTATAATGAGAACACTTAAGATGAAATTTACCCTCTTCACAGATTTTTAAGTATATAATGTAATATTGTTAACTATAAGCAAAATATTGTACAGCAGAACTTATCCATCTTGCATAACTGAAACTTTATACCTCTTGATTAGCATCTCCCCACTTCCCCCTCCTTCCAGCCCCTAGCAACCACCATTTTGCTCTCTGCTTTGCTTCTATTAGTTTGACTATTTTAAATACCTCATATAAATGGAATCATGCAGAATTTGTCCTTCTGTGACTGTCTTATTTCTTAGCATACTATACTCAAGATTCATGCATGTTGTAGCAAACTGCAGGATTTTCTTTTTCAAAGGCTGAACAATATTTCATTGTGTGTATATATCATATTTCCTTTATCCTTTCATCTGTCATGGACAGTTGGTTGTTTCCACATCTTGACTATTATGAATAGTGCTTCAATGAACGTGGAGGCGCTAATGTTTTTTCAAAAATCTTGATTTCAATTCTTCTCGATAAATACCCAAAAGTGGGATTTCTGAATCATGTGGTAGCTCTATTTTTAGTTTTTGAGAAACCTGCATAGTAGTGGTGGGAAAACTGTATATCCACATGCAAAAAAATTGAATTGAACCCTTATCTTACATCATACAAGAAAGTCAATGTATAACAGATTAAAGACATTAAGGTAAGTCCCTGGAACTGTAGCACTCCTAGAAGAACACATAAGATAAAAGCTATATGCATTGGTCTTGGCAATGATTTCATAGTTGTGATGCCAAAAACACAGGCAGTAAAAGCAAAAATAGACAAGTTGGATTTTTATCAAACTAGAATGCTTCTGCGAAGCAAAAGAAACAGTCAAACAAATGAAAAGACAACCTATAGAATGGGAGAAAATATTTGTAAACCGTACATCTGATGAGGGGTTAATGTCCAAAACTATGCAAGGAACACCTACAACTCAATAGCAAAAATAGCTAATAACTAGATTAAAAAATGAGCTAAGTACTTGGATAGACATTTCTCCAAAGAAGACATACAAATGGCCAACATGTATATGAAAGTGTGCTCAAAAATCACTAATCATCAGAGAAATGCAACTTACAAACCACTATGAGATATCACCTCAAACTTTTCTAGATGGCTATCATTAAGAAAACAAAACCAAAAGGTCACAAGTGTTGATGAAGATGTTGAGAAATTGAAACACATCCACTATTGATGGGAATTCAAAAGGTGCAGCCATTTATAGAAAAAAAACTATATTTTACTGAGAAATTTTAGCATCTTGGTGATGGTGATTTAAGACAATAGCAGAAGATAAGATTACCTATAATTTTACTCTTTTTTCCTAAAATTCTTATATTGTGTGAGGATGGTGACTTACTGTCTTGCAACTTAGAATTGTCTATTTGGTCAATTGATTAAGAATGCAGGTGTTGCAATAGATTGGTTGTTAAAGAAATTGAGAAAAACAGTTTATTCTGTTATATTCCGGTGATATTATAGCATCTATCTTCTCATGTTAAAACACTAAGCGTTTTAATTTATTAGCATATTACCTTCAGATTATTATAGATTATTAAAGATCATAGCAAGAAAGTATTTTTGAAGACAGTAGTGACATCAAGGATTGTGTTTTATTTATAAACTAGTTTTGGAGAATTTACAAAATAAGGATACACAGCAAGGAAGAAAAAACTTGTGAGAGAGTGTTTTAATTGAAGTTCTTTTAAAATGTTTGATTCAGATTTGCCAAATTAAACAAAGATGTCAATGGACAAATGCAGTGTAAATAGTTCTATGCTTTAATGCATTCTGTAATTGCTGATGTCACACCTGCCTTCCAGGGAAAGGTATAAAACATAAGAAAAGTGAAAAATTATTCCAGAAATTGTTAAAGCTACTATTCACTGATGTGTTAGGATCAGTATTAGTGAGAGGTCATAAGGTTGTTGACAAAATATTTGGAATCAAAAGCCGAGAAATAACAATGAGTTGGAAGAGACTGAAGCAAATGTAGGAAAGGTATTTTTTCAGGTTATCTACAAGCAGTAAATAGAAAATCTGATAAAACTTTCAGCCACAAATAGTTAAGCATACATGTAAAACAAAAGTAATTTACTCTATCCTAATATATAATATTAATACTGTATTGAATTAGCTTGCTATTAAATCATAAAAACATTGGAATATAAATCTTTGTTTTTTACTTTATTATATAGTTATTCCGTACTTGAAGAACATTAAATTTCTATAAACCATGATATGAGAAGATTTTCATATATGTCTATTAAATTTGTTATAATTTGTCTTCTTAGTGTGCAAAGTCTTAATTTTGTTTTTTTGGATTGATTTGCCTTGAGAATACTTTGAAATATTTTAACTTTCTAACTGGGTCCAAATATTTTGCATATTTCTAAGTGATAAATTATAATAGGCACTTAAGACATTTTTATTCACGATTTTCTTTTTGCAGAATACAATGGGGTTTATTTTTGTTTACTTTGATTTTTTTCAAGTTTTTTAGTAATCATTTGATTCTTTATTTAGATACGCCTCATAAATAATGTGATATGTCCTCAGAAGAAAAAATACAAAATCTTGATAAAGTCACTTGATAAAGTGACCTGGGTTAAAATACATATTGGAAAAGACTGCGCAAAAAAAAGAAAATGGTCAGAAGAACCTAGGGGCAAGACGGGAATAAATATGCAAACCTACTAGATAATGGACTTGAGGATACGGGGAGGGGCCAAGGGTAAGCTGGGACAAAGTGAGAGAGTGGCATGGACATATATACACTACCAAACGTAAAATAGATAGCTAGTGGGAAGCAGCCGCATAGCACAGGGAGATCAGCTCGGTGCTTTGTGACCACCTAGAGGGGTGGGATAGGGAGGGTGGGAGGGAGATGCAAGAGGGAGGAGATATGGGGACATATGTATAACTGATTCACTTTGTTATACAGCAGAAACTGACACACCACTGTAAAGCAATTATACTCCAATAAAGATGTTAAAAAAGAAAAACAAAAAAGCAACAAAAAAACAAGGTGCCAGTCAAGTGAATGCGGAAAGATGCTAAAAATGATTGCACTGAATAAATATTATGATCATTATTTTGGACTCACTGAGCATGATGCCTCTTATTCTGCAATTGATTTCTGTTTCCTACTAAAGTTGTTGCAATGTCCTTCTCTTATTTAAATATCCCATAATAAAAGCGCCATGTCTGCTGAACACTCTTGCTATTATAAATTGAAGCGTTCCTTGTATTCATCAGATCATCATAAGTTATGCTTATGATCCCTGCTGACATGGATCTCAGGATATCATTAACACTCTTGATGGGTGGTAATGGCTCTAAAGAGAAGCAGAGATACCTTTTGGTTTTTAAATTGAATTTTTATAGTAGCAGCTCCTTGTCTGTAAATTGTGTTCTTCTTGTAGGAGGTCTACTTTCAAGATTTATTTGACTTTATTCTAAGTTGATTTACATTTCATTTTCTTGGCTTTTTATGTTTTCTAGTTTTCTTGCTAACTGACAATTCATGTCTAGCTCTACTAGTACAGTTAAGAGGCACTGTTCATGAGTGATCATTTATGATTTAAATAGGTCAAATATACCTGAGATGCTGGAAGCAGTTAACAAAACTATTAAATACAATATGTGACATTTCCAAATTATTATTTTTTTTTAAACATCTTTATTGGAGTATGATTGCTTTACAATGGTGTGTTAGTTTCTGCTTTATGACAAAGTGAATCAGCTACGCATATACATATATCCCCATATCTCCTCCCTCTTGAGTCTTCCTCTCACCCTCCCTATCCTACCCCTCTAGGTGGTCACAAAGCACTGAGCTGATCTCCCAGTACTTGGATCTAATTGGAGGTTTAGAGTCAGTATAATTTTAAGTGTCTCAGTTAAAAGACTCTAAAAATCTATACTTTTTCTATGCCTTTAAAATACATTTGCCAAAAAGCTTTTAAAAATGTTATTATAGGTATTAAAATAAAACACCTTAATAATTAAATGTATTGTCCTTTTATTTTCTAACACGATAGTTCTTTAAAAATAAGGCATCTTTGGTAGTTGGCCACAATCTGTTAAACATTCTCCAGGAGAAATTTCTGGAGTTAGATTTTTTTTCAAAAAATGTTATTTCTGGTGTTCTCTACTCTCACCTTTTTTTCTGTACTGTGACATTGGCCTGCCCATTGTTCTGTCTACATCACTGCTATTATACACAACATTTACGATGAACTTTAAAAAAATGTCCTTGGACAACTGTGGTTCCAAAGGTTAATTTTTTTTTTCAAGATGTAATAAATCAAAATAAACAAAGCCCCTCTTCCTTCCCCAGTCTGATCAGATCTGATCTTCAGACTTTTTACACTTGACTCTCTCTCTGCCAGAAAATACTTCTCTCTTCGCTTTGAATGGACAATGCTACCTCATTTATTAGTTCTAACCTCAGACTTGCCCAAAGTTCCATCCTGGACAAAATCCTTGGGTGTATACACTCACTTAAGACTATATACCCCTTTTCAAGCACTAATAACACTTATACTTTTATACTTATTTGTGTATTTGCTTGATTAAAACCTCTTTTTCCCTAGTAGACTGTGAGCTCCAGAAAGTCATATTGTTTCTTTTCTTGCTCACTATTTTATTTCCAGAAGCCAATGCAAGATACAACATTTAACAGACACTGGATGAATGTGTGAAGAATGAAGGAACAAATGAAATTTAAAGTTTTCAGAAAGCAGGTTTCATTAGGCATAGAAACCTGGCAAAAAATTATATCCAAAATACAGAAATTTTAAAACCCACAATTTTCATACCACTGGAAAGACAGCTTTGGAACATAATTTATGGCTAAGATGAATTCATGTCTCCTGTGTGCTGGCTGAATAATTCTGGTCAATGTGTTACTAGGTGGAAACTCTAGCTTCCTTATTTCTAAAATTGGAATAAAAAAACACACTCAGTGCTGAGCAGGAGGCTATTCTGCGTGTTAAATGAACAATGTATATAAATATTTAACATCATGTCTGCTGTATCGAACTTAATAGACATAATCTATTAACATTTTCACCAATGCTCATCAAATGTCAATACGAGCTAGCCACCATGTTGTATGGATAATAATGATCGCCTGCCTTTGACTTTAATGAGGAAGCTATGATTTAATGAATAGTTAAGTAATAATTAGATTATAAAAAATACAGTATAACCATTTCTTTGGGAAAAGAAAAAAAGTATCTATTAATCATGGAGAGTCAGCAAAGAATACAATGAATAAATAAATAACACATACTCTAAACACATACTCTAAACACTCCTCTAAAAGAGTAAAAGAGTATTGTTCGCATACTGAAAAGTGCCAAAATGTTTCACATAGGAAAACAAGCGTACCTTAGAGAGAAATTATGAGCAATAGAAATCGATATTGTTAAGTGGGTTGAGCCCCAGCGTCACTATGCCATTTTAAGCCAAGTACAACTGTGATGAAGCACTAAACATGGACCAAATGCTCCTCACGTTATCACAGAAATGTGGTTAGCATAAACATTTTAGAAAAATGTCAACAGAATTTAACAAACCAATAATTAGCTGGTTCACATGAAATAGAGAGTGAAGTCCCAGTTTACTATCATTTTCATGGAACTATTCACTAAAGATCTGGTATTAGTTTTCTATTATTGCTCAACAAGTTATCCCCCAAATTAGAAGCTTAATACAGTAGGCATTAATTATTCACTGTTTCTGTGGGTCAGGATATCATAAGCAGCTTTGGTTCTGGGTCTCTCACTAGGTGACATCAAGGTATTGACTGGGGTGCTGTCCTTTGAGGGTCTGACTGTGACTGGAGGGCCTGCTTCCTACATAGCTCACTCTACATAGCTCACCCTTGTGGATGTTGACAGGATGTCTCAGTTCTTTGCAATGTGTCCTTCTTTGTGGTGCTACTGAAGGGTCCTCACACCAGCTGGCTTCCCCAGAACAAGTGATACAAGAGAGAAACATGTACACCACAATGTCTTCTATAACCTCACCTTGGAAACCACACACTGCTATTTCCTCAATACCCTAGCAGTTCCATAAGTCAGTCCTAGGTAATATGGGAGGAGAAGAGAAAACGGTGTTAGTATTATGAAGCAGTAATCAATGGGAGTCACCACAGTCTTGGATCATTTAGCAGTTATAGTTACAATAAAATGCAATTAGTGATATAATTTTGGAGATTCTGAATTGCATTCTACTAAAATTACTTTATGAAATGAGATTCTATGGGTTATGTTAACATTAACAGTAGGATAAATAATGTGTTTATTTGTACTCATATTTGATAGTCTTAATCTATCAATATTCCATTCCATTCTCCACAGTACACTGAGAATCATCTTCAAAGTTATAAAATAAATATTTTCATTTCCTTTTTGTGAAAAGAAAATGCACTCAATGGCTTGCCATTCTCAAATGAACTAATTATGTATTATCAACTACCATCCGTATAACTGAGCTTGATAATATAAGGTAGTGAAGGGGATTCATGCTTTGTATTCTATACAACTCAATGTGTTCACATACTGGACTATTGAAAGATGTCTGTGGAGCGTTATAGCATGTGACCCTTCCTAACTCACTCAGGCCAATTACCAGTCGAATCTAAGGGTAGATTAATATCTTCCACTAAGAACACATTTTATTCTAATTGGTTTAGAAATAACTGTGCTGCAAGTACAGGATAAGAATAATAGTGAATGAGATTGCCAGCTTCCAACCAGCCTAGCTAGCTAGATTCTTGTTATTTTTTGTTTGTTTCTTTCTTTTCCCTCAATATTTCAGAAAGCCAAAAATCAAATTGATTTCATTTCTTCCTAAGAAACAGCCTGAATGTGATGAGAGCAAACACTTAAAATTTCGGTTGGTCAAGGAGCCTCGAAAAATCTCACCTAAATGATCATCATCATGTGTACCAGGGTATTCATCCCCATGTTGATCTGAAGTAATGTTCAGCTTTGAATACAACTGCTTGAATTACACGTCTTCCATTTCTAGGGAAAAAATGTGGCTTGCATGTATTCTTATTGA